>NC_138657.1:12844385-14044385 GCF_964273445.1 Streptopelia decaocto
GAGGAAGGGAGGGAGGAAGGGAGGGAGGAAGGGAGGGAGGAAGGGAGGGAGGAAGGAAGGAAGGAAGGAAGGAAGGAAGGAAGGAAGGAAGGAAGGAAGGAAGGAAGGAAGGAAGGAAGGAAGGAAGGAAGGAAGGAAGGAAGGAAGGAAGGAAGGAAGGAAGGAAGGAAGGAAGGAAGGAAGGAAGGAAGGAAGGAAGGAAGGAAGGAAGGAAGGAAGGAGGAAGGAAGGAAGGAAGGAAGGAAGGAAGGAAAATTCACTCTCTAAATGGTTGGCTCCAAGACTGGTGCTACAGGCAGGGCTTTGGATTTTTTGATAATGGTTGGTTTTATAAGACACCAGTCCGGACACTGTCACGTGGGAAAGGTTTATCTCGCAGGGGCAAAAGCATGCTGGGGCAGGAATTAGCTGGGCTCATTTGGAGAGCTTTAAACTAGGCTCGAAGGGGGATGGGGTTGTAGCTGGGCTTGTCCCAGTGGGGCTGCATTCTAAAACTGATGAGGACCGGGTGGCCTTCTATGCCCCTAGGGAGAAACTGGTGTGCTCTGCTCGCTCCTGAAATGCCTGTATACCAATGCGCGCAGCATGGGGAATAAGCAGGAGGAGCTAGAATCCTATGTTCGGTCGGGAGATTATGATCTGGTGGCAATTACAGAAACATGGTGGGACAGTTCACATGACTGGAATGTGGTCATGGATGGCTATGCCCTTTTCAGGAAAGACAGGCCAGCCAGGCATGGTGGTGGAGTTGCTCTCTATGTGAGAGAGCAACTACAATGTACTAAATTCTGCCCAGGAGCGGATGACGAGAGAGTTGAGAGTGTATGGGTCAGGATCAAGGGGCAGGCTGGCAGGGGTGACACTGTTGTGGGCGTCTGTTACAGGCCACCAGATCAGGCTGAGGAAGTTGATGAGGCCTTCTATGGGCAGCTGAGAGTGGCCTCACAGTCACAGGCCCTGGTTGTTGCGGGTGATTTTAACTTCCCTGATGTTTGCTGGAAGGACCATTCAGCCAGCCAGCCACAGTCCAGGAGGTTCCTCCAGTGCATTGATGGTAACTTCCTCATGCAGATGGTGGAGGAGCCGACTAGGAGAGGTGCACTGCTGGATCTCATCCTCACTAACAAGGAGGGTCTGGTCGAAGCAGTAAAGGTTGAGGGCTGCCTGGGTTGCAGTGACCACGAGATGGTGGAGTTCAGCATCTCGTGTGGCAGGAACAGAATAGCAAGTAGAATTGCAACCCTGGACTTTAGCAGGGCTAACTTTGGCCTTTTCAAGCAATTGCTGGGGGAAATCCCATGGGCAAGACTGCTTGAAGGAAAAGGGGCCCAAGATAGCTGGGTGGCATTCAGAGATTGCTTCTTCCACGCTCAGGATCAGAGCATCCCCACACGTAGGAAGTCAAGGAAGGGAGCCAGGAGGCCTGCGTGGTTGAATAGGGATCTGTTGGGTATGCTCAAGCAGAAGAGGAGAGTTTACAGGTCATGGAAGCAGGGGCTAGCCACTTGGGAGGAATATAAGGCTGCTGTTAGAGGATGTAGGAAGGCAGCTAGGATAGCCAAGGCCTCCTTAGAATTACAGCTGGTGAGAGGGGTCAAGGACAGCAAAAAGAACTTTTTCAAATACATAGTAGATAAAACTAATACCAGAGGAAATGTAGGCCCACTGATGAATGGGGTGGGTGCCCTGGTGGCAGAAGATACAGAGAAGGCAGAATTACTGAATGCCTTCTTTGTCTCTGTCTACTTTGCCGGAGGCTGTCCTGGGGAGCCCTGTACCCCTGAGACCCTGGATGAAGCCAGGTCAATGGAGGAGTTTGCTTTAGTCGATGAGGACTGGGTTAGGGAGCAATTAAATAGTCTGGACATTCATAAATCCATGGGTCCAGATGGGATGCATCCACGGGTGCTGAGGGAGCTGGCTGAAGTCATTGCTGGACCACTCTCCATCATCTTTGCCAAGTCTTGGGAAACGGGAGAGGTGCCCGAGGACTGGAGGAAAGCAAATGTCACTCCAGTCTTCAAAAAGGGCAAGAAGGAGGACCCGGGTAATTATAGACCGGTCAGCCTCACCTCTGTCCCTGGGAAAGTAATGGAACAGCTTGTCCTTGGTGCCATCTCAAGGCATATCAAGGATAAGAGGGTTATTAGGGGCAGTCAGCATGGCTTTACCAAGGGTAGGTCATGCTTGACCAACCTCATAGCCTTTTATGAGAATGTAACAAGGTGGATGGATGATGGCAGAGCGGTGGATGTGGTCTACCTTGACTTCAGTAAAGCCTTTGACACAGTCTCCCACAGCATCCTCACAGCTAAACTGAGGAGGTGTGGTCTAGACAATAGAGTAGTGAGGTGGGTTGCAAACTGGCTTAGGGAGAGAAGCCAGAGAGTGGTAGTCAATGGTGCGGAGTCTAGTTGGAGGCCAGTATCTAGTGGAGTACCCCAGGGGTCAGTGCTGGGGCCAATATTATTCAATATATTCATTAACGACTTGGACGAGGGAATTGAGTGTACTATCAGCAAGTTTGCTGATGACACTAAGCTGGGAGGAGTGGCTGACACGCCGGAGGGCTGTGCTGCCATCCAGCGGGACCTGGACAGGCTGGAGAGTTGGGCGGGGAATAATCTAATGAAATTTAACAAGGGCAAGTGTAGAGTCCTGCATCTGGGCAGGAACAACCCCACGTTCCAGTATAGGTTGGGAGATTACATATTAGAGAGCAGTGTAGGGGAAAGGGACCTGGGGGTCCTGGTGGACAACAGGATGACCATGAGCCAGCACTGTGCCCTTGTGGCCAGGAAGGCCAATGGCATCCTGGGATGTATTAGAAGGGGGGTGGTTAGTAGATCGAGAGAGGTCCTCCTTCCCCTCTACTCCACCCTGGTGAGACCACATCTGGAATATTGTGTCCAGTTCTGGGCCCCTCAGTTCAAGAAGGACAGGGAACTGCTGGAGAGGGTCCAGCGTAGGGCAACCAAGATGATTAAGGGAGTGGAGCACCTCCCTTATGAAGAAAGGCTGAGGGAGCTGGGTCTCTTTAGTTTGGAGAAGAGGAGACTAAGGGGGGACCTTATTAATGTTTATAAATATATAAAGGGTGAGTGCCATGGGGATGGAGCCAGGCTCTTCTCGGTGGCAAACAATGATAGGACAAGGGGTAATGGGATCAAGCTGGAACACAAGAGGTTCCACTTAAATTTGAGAAGAAACTTCTTCTCAGTGAGGGTGACAGAGCACTGGAACAGGCTGCCCAGGGAAGTTGTGGAGTCTCCTTCTCTGGAGACATTCAAAACCCGCCTGGACATGTTCCTGTGCGACCTCACCTAGGTGTTCCTGCTCCAGCAGGGGGATTGGACTAGATGATCTTTTGAGGTCCCTTCCAATCCCAAACATACTGTGATACTGTGAAGGAAGGAAGGAAGGAAGGAAGGAAGGAAGGAAGGAAGGAAGGAAGGAAGGAAGGAAGGAAGGAAGGAAGGAAGGAAGGAAGGAAGGAAGGAAGGAAGGAAGGAAGGAAGGAAGGAAGGAAGGAAGGAAGGAAGGAAGGAAGGAAGGAAGGAAGGAAGGAAGGAAGGAAGGAAGGAAGGAAGGAAGGAAGGAAGGAAGGAAGGAAGGAAGGAAGGAAGGAAGGAAGGAAGGAAGGAAGGAAGGAAGGAAGGAAGGAAGGAAGGAAGGAAGGAAGGAAGGAAGGAAGGAAGGAAGGAAGGAAGGAAGGAAGGAAGGAAGGAAGGAAGGAAGGAAGGAAGGAAGGAAGGAAGGAAGGAAGGAAGGAAGGAAAAACTGTCACCCTTTTAAAAAAATGTGTAACTTTTGTTTGGTTTTAAAAGATTTTTAGAAGGGGAAGCATGAACTCAAAGATGTAGTTTAGAGGGATAAACCTGAACCATCAGGGAGCAGATCTGATTCAGGCACCTCTGGTACACAGAGCTGCTCTTACCAGTCCCTTGCACACTGGTGCGATAATAAGACTAAACACAAAGTCTTCTTTCACCCATCCTCTGTGCTGCATGGTCTGTCCTATGGCAGCCTGTAGCACTCATCACGTTGGCAAAGCTCAGGCCATCTGAGCTTGAGAGAGCTGAGATAGCTGAGAGAGCTGAGAGAGGTGAGCAGCTCTGCCGCAGCACTGACACTTGTCAGTGGAAAATGCTGTTTCTCTATATTTGCAAGCTCCAGGCTTCTCAGTGACCAGGAAATGGCTTAAACGTGTGAAGAAAATATTTTCAATGTGCATAAATTCATTACCAGAAGTTTTACATCTAAGGCTGTACGAATAGGAACCTAATCCTAAGAAAACCAGCACAAAAGGTCTAAAATTATTTCGCTAAGTGAAGCAGCTGCTCTTCTCACCTAAGATGCCTTAGAGGTCCACCATTCTTGTGATAAAGGCAACCTCGAGCCCCACTTTGCTTCCACTCAGTTGGAATCAACTCTTTTTCTGCCAGCAGTTCTCCCTGAAAAGCCCAACATTTTAAGCCTATGTAGTTGGTCAATAGTTAGGGATTGGGGATGCCTAAGGAAACAGAAATGGACTACTGGATAATTGCTGCAGCGTGAGGCAGTGCTCTTCATTTTCAGAGGAGAAGGGAGCTTGAGGTCCTCTGCGGATTCACTTCTGTCATGAGAAAGTATGAAAGAGGCTATTTTGGGTCTAGCAATGCCTTACTTCTCTGCTGTTGCTCTGCCGTAGCAAACCCAGAAAGCAAGAGAAGTGAACAGCATCCAATGGGGCAGACCCACTATAAGCAATGTTTGTTTACCATCCACAGAGGGTACGCAAAGGTGATACAATTGCTGAATAATTCCTCTGTAATATATACTCATCTCACACAGCCCAGTGAGCAAGATAGGGTTGCATTATCATTAGTACAATGACACTATGTTTAGAAATTATCTTACCAATTACTTTAACAGACATGGAAAAGGGAAGAGGTTCCTGGGCACTGCAGCTTTTGAAATCATAGTATTGACAACATGGTGTGTTATCATCATTACTCATCAGGTTGTATCTGACTGGTAGCTCTGGAACCATGGGAGGGAAGATTCAATATCCACACCTGCCTTATTCAAAATAATATAAAATCTAATTACTTCAAAAGGTGTGGGGAAATACAGCATGGGGATGTAAAAGAGGAAGAATGAACTAAGAACTGAGAAAAACTGAAATGGCAGAATCTGAGTGAAAAGTAAAATACATTCATAGAAGTGATTGCCTATGCTTATGTAGTCAAGAAAAAAATGTTCATATAAAATATTTTAAATTCTGAGATTATTTCTTTTGAAACAGAATGAATTGGGTGAGATGTATAAATGAAGGAGGAAGATATGCTAACACAATGTGTAAGTTTGAGACCAAGAAACTTAGGAGCAGCCAAACTATTTATTTTGGATTGGCACAGGGATAAAAATATGAAAACAGAATAATAAGACAGAAAGCAGACCTAAGGAATAAGAAGCAAGTTATTACTGAAGGAAGAAAATTCGGGGTGAAAGTTGACCTCTGACTTAGGAGGTTAAAAGAGTAAGCCATCCTAGTCACCAGACTCTGACGTCAATCAGGGCACTTCCACTGATGTTAGTGGGAACTAAGTCCAGCTCTCATACAAAAAAAAAAAAAACAAAAAACAAAAAACAAAAAACAAAAAAAGCACAAAACCCAAAACCCACCAAAACAAAACAACAACAACCCATCAAATTGGAAAGAACATGAAGAACATGCAACCAGAAAGAAAGAAGCTGGACAAGACAAAACAGAGCAGATGGTGTCTGGAGTACAAAATGCACTAATAAACGGACATGTCGACATCTTTGCCTTTGACAGGTATTATTATCTTGAATGATATGCTGAAATGATATACTTAAATGACTGATTATTTTCTTGATAAGAATATTTCTGTAGTCTGAAGAAATTTAAGACCATTTCTGTTAACAATAATTACAAGTTCAAGGGTCTTCCTGAGCACACTAGGTAGTCGCATCAAATTCATAAAGATTTTAAACTAATTGCTGCATGAATTTTATACACATATATATGTTTTAATTAGGCACAGAGACCTAAATCTAAATACAGGCTAGTTATCTGATCTCCAATTTCAAATCGCATTTCACTTTTAGCTTGTTTATAATGATTTTTTAATGAAGGACTATTCTAAATTATAGGCAAATTCCTACAGAATTGCATATTTCCTTTATAAAATTACAAAAAATGCCTGTGATAATTACTGTTTTTACAATACATACCTTGGGACATAATGTATTGTGAACATTAATCACACCAGCTATATGATGTGCTAGTTATTTGGAAGTGTTGCCAGCATATTGTTAATTTTAAGCTGCCTACAAATCAAATCTTTGCCCAAACTCTAAGTGCTGGTTCCCTTGTGTTGAGATTAAAAATAGCACTAAAATAAGAATAAAGCCCAGTGGCACTTTTCTCTCCAATATCAACAGTTAACTCATGCTGTCTGTGATTTTACGTTGTGAGTAAGCACAATGATACTACTAGTATTTGAGGGATCCTTTGAAAATACTGTATAAATAGGAGTTTCATGGCAGCTGACGTATTACTGTGGCCCACAGGTTCACTGGTGCTTGATACAGGCAGATAGTTTCAGTCATCCACATACTAAAAGTTGCAGAGCTGAGATCACAAAACAAAACAAAAAGAACAACAACAACAACAAAAAACAACAACAACAACAACAACCAAAAAAAAAAAAAAAGGAGCCAGAGCTCACTAATGTCAGGGGTGTTTCTGATGCAGTTCTAAAAAGGCTAAATATTCATTGAAACAAGGGGGGGCTTTATAGCTAAATAGGAACTAGTAGCTGGATTATTAAAACTGTTCTTTGTGTTCAGCAGTAGTTTTGTCTCTGAAAAGAACATTAGCACATTCCTTTTAAGAGCAGTCAGTGTAGCTTTGACATTCACATAGCAAGACATAGCAAGATTCTGTGTTTTATGTCTTCCATTATTTAAACAGACTGGAGCTTTAATTTATTTTAGATTTTAAATGAATATAAAAACTGCTATTGTAATTTAAGATTTTGAGGTTAAAAATGAGAAAACTCCAAGTATGAAGTTAGGTCTGACAAAGTTAACTAGCTTATCCTGCATTTTGCTTTTTTTCTGAGTACTTACGAATAATAAACTGTGGTAAGACTACGGCTACATTTAAATTACAAAAAGAAAACAGAACTGTGTATGGCATATCACCAGATTATTTTTGCCAAATTTACCTTCCAGAGATGATCAAAGTCCATTGATATTGAATTGTCACCAATGATGATACCTCTTCTCCATTTTTCTGAAATTTTTCAATAGTAAGAAGAGGTTAGGGAAGAAGAGTGTTCAAACTAAATGAAGGAAATGTATACTGAAGACAAATGAAATGCACCATTTAGTCTTCAAAAGCTTCTAATTTTTTTTTAATAATAACTGTGCCTCTGACTAAATGACTTTTCAGATCTCCAAATGGAGTTACTTATATATATACTTGCAGATATACAGTATTAATACTTGGTTGGTGTATTTTACATGTTTTATGAAGTTTTTAATTCACTACAATGTATCAATGAGAACTGCATTTGTATGAAGTTGTAGACAAAAGAGAATCTGCAAAAAGAGACAGGCATATAAATGCTGGCATGAGAAGTTTAATGCCTTTGTCGTGAGATATATAAACTCTTGTCCCCACACCTCACCTCGCACCCCTTGACACTCATTCCTTGACACAATATCCCTTCCTCAATTTCCACCAGTTCTTCTAAGGACAGGCTTTCTCT
This sequence comes from Streptopelia decaocto, assembly GCF_964273445.1. Taxonomy (NCBI): domain Eukaryota; kingdom Metazoa; phylum Chordata; class Aves; order Columbiformes; family Columbidae; genus Streptopelia; species Streptopelia decaocto. The sequence continues at coordinate 12,852,170 of NC_138657.1, forward strand.
GCTTACCTACAGTTAGGGTAAAGTCAGATTATGACGAAGATTAATTGTAAGATTAATATTCTCATTCTTATTTTCTGTAGGTTAAATTTTAGCCATATTGATACATTTGGTTTGGGGTTTTTTGGTGTGTTTTTTTGTTTGTTTGCTTGTTTGTTTGTTTTTGGAGTAGAGCTACTGACCAGCCTGCTGGTACCACGATGAAGAGCTACCCATCATAGCCCAGCTCGGACCTCTGGTACACTTGCATTAAGCTGAATGCTCACTCAGCACAATGGTGTGTTGCTCCAGCACCCTGCAGTCTGGAAAATCACAATGTATTATCCAAAAAAATCCACAAACCTCCATTCCAAAAATTGCCTTTTTTTTTTTTTTCAGCGGCTGTGCATCAACATCAATACCATTTCATGACAGTTTTTATTACAGAAATGAATGTGCAGTACCCTCTGCCACTGTTTTGTGTATTGCAGATCTGGCTGTAAACCAAGAGGTTGCTCAGGAGTACAAAAGAGATTTACATATTGCATTTTACTCATAGAAGCATAAGTTACCTCCACTTTTAAATTATAAATGCCTTCTAGCTGTATGCTCGCAGACCATGTGAAATAATGATTCAGCAATAACTTTTAGTGTGGGAAGTAGCTGGGAATATCAAATTGGTGTTTTATTCCCATTATTAATTCCTAGGTGAACACAACTTTCCATGTACTTACCATATATACCTTATTGTGTGAGGTAATGGGCTATAGAGCATTCTACGTGTAGACCACAGGGTCAGTCAATCAAATCATGCCTGAGCAGGAGTATCCTCTGTCGTTTAGTAAGTGCATGAGACTCTAAGGACATTAATACAAGCAGAAATCCACCATTAAATTTGGCATATTTACGTTCACATTGTTATCATGCATAGAATCCAGAGCCTCTTACCTTAGGAATTAAGTCTTCGTTTATACCAGCTTGCAATTTTAAGTACCTCATATGAACAGTGATAGCAGAGACCAATTACTGAAAAAGAGGGGAAACAGCAATATAGTCTAGATCTGGTAAATAAATGCTAAAATTAGGAATCTTCTTTAAAGAGCAACTGCAGAACTGTGACACAGAGCTGTGGGAACTGTTACAGAGAACAGCAGCAGAGACAAGCCAAGCGCTAGAGAAATGATTGATGCAGTTCTTGTTACACCTAACAGATCATGAACATTTGAAGATCTGTGTTAAGTCTCTTCTCCTCCATCGTTCAGTGCACTACAACTTATCACAGATCTAAGAGAAGAGGAGCAAAGTTACCTTGCAAAAGGTTTATTTAGTCTACATGAAAAAAGCATCAAAGAGATTGTGCTCTTCCCAAACTCAGTTTATTACATCATTATTACCTTAACTTTGTAATAAACCTTTATTTCCAGAAAGGGATGTGAATCAAAATTAGGTATTTTAGGCTTTGTCAAGAACTCTAGGAGAATCATGTGACATGCCCCTAAATAATTAATTGTGTAAGTGGCTAAAGAAACTTCTTATTTCTTCTCCAGTATCACTTTATTTCTAAATCCTGGCATGCTGGTTTTGAAAGCACATTTCAACCCTGAATGGAGCTAAGTCCAAAGACTGCATTTCCTCATCCTTTCTATACTTGAATACATGAGGCTTCTGCTGATAAATCTCATGACACAACATGTCAAGCCAGCTCAAGTAGCACTGAGACTTTTCTTTGAGTCCCTCGCTCTTCTCAGCTGTTATTTTTCTCTTTCAAATACCTCTTCTAAATGCCATAGTACTGTTGTCTGTACAGTGCTCATTTTGTTGCTGCTTTTACTTCGTGACTTCGAGGTGGGAGAAAGCCTTCAGAAGCTGTCATTAGGAGAAACAAACCAGCAACAAATCCCATCTTTCTGTGTGTGTGCTAAAAATATCGAAAGAATAGAAGTTGAAGCTCTTTCCATATACTACGAAGGAATATAAAAGGCACATGAGGTTTCAGGGAAATCCTTGCAGTGCTTGCTTCCAAAAATACAAGTTGCCAGTGATTCTATACAAAACACAACTTTTAAATTATGAACTATCCTTTCAATTACAAAACATATCTAATACTGAAGGGAATCAATGAGAGAAAAGTTGTTGTCAAGAGCAACTACAGATGACTAAAGAATGACTCAGGCTTTAGCAACATCAGACTAACAAACAACTAGTTATTTTAGTTATTTCACTTCAGGTAAGAGGAATGCACTTGGTCAGTGATGCCTGCTTCTGTCCTCCCACTGAATCTCCAAAACACCCTTTTGTGATTATTGAAAAATATGAAATTGACTGGATTACATTATATTTCTTCTGCTCTGCAGCCTTCTAGTAGCTTGTTTTTGTTCCTTGCTTTCTGTCACCTTCTGCTCCAAATCCATTAATCCCTTTTTTTTAATGTTACCTTCTCAAAATCTGCTCTTCCTGATGTCGAATTTCTGCTATACATGCAGACATTTAGTCATGAATTTGCATAGGCCATCGCTATTTTGAGGTGCATCTTCTGCAGATTGCAGGATCTGCCCACACCTAAAGTGTTCCACGTGATTAGGCAGAACTTTGCACAAAATTAAACTAGCAAATCTTCCAAATATCCTTGCCTGCTCTTGACATAGTCAGCACTCGGGGCTTGTATATCCTTTAGTGATAGTCAATGCTGCTCCCCAGAGGAGTCAGTAAATCTTGATGGTTCTGACTTTGAACACTCGATGTGATTAAAGGTCTTGAAAGAAAAATACATTTCCCTGACCTTCACCCTCCCTTCCAGGAAAAGACGTATGAGGAGCGGCTAAAGTCACTTGGTTTATTCAGACTGGAGAAGAGGAGACTAAGAGGAGACCTCATTGCAGTCTACAGCTTCCTCACAAGGGGAGGAGGAGGGGCAGGCACCAAACTCTTCTCTTCAGTGACCAACGACAGAACCTGAGGGAGTGGCAGGAAGATGTGCCAGGGGAGGTTTAGGTTGGACATTAGGAAAAAGTTCTTCACCCAGAGGGTGTTGGAGCACTAGAACAGGCTCCCCAGGGAGGTGTCACGGCCCCCAGCCTGACAGTGTTCAAGAAGAGACTGGAAAACACCCTCAGACACATGGTGTGAACTGTGGGGGTGTCCTGTACAGGGACAGGAGTTGGACTCGGTGATCCTTGTGGGTCCCTTCCAGCTCAGCACATTCTATGATTCTATGATTTTTTACATAATCCTCGAGACCTCTTGTTATGTTCTTCTGCATACTGGCTGATAGACAGTAACCCTTCATTATTTGACTTAAATGATACACAATAGCAAGACTTTTAATACTGTGCTACTATTCCGTATTCCATAGTAAGAGACCCTATGGTTAGGATAAGTAATATGAAGACTATTCATCTTACACAGAGGGTACATACCTCTGGAAAACTGCTATAACCTATATCTATGTAGCTCTTCCTAAATATGCCACCCAGTGGAATTCAAAATAAGATTTTTTTTTTCTTTCATTTTGAACTTATAAAATATTAAGGAAGTCATACACTTGAAAGAGGAGTGTGTCCTTCAAAGGAAAAAAAAAAAAAAAAAGAGTGCAGTCCTGTTATTTCTAAGTTTATAGGGCTGACATTTTTCTCTCCTTGGAGTTTTGTAACAGTATGACTCAGTTAAATGGATTGAAAGCCAAGGGCTGTCACAATTCTGGTACAAAAATAAAACACTACCTTCATATGCATTTGCAGAGGCGGACAAAGGTATTTATTATTTCAACTCTGTTTAAGCAACTACTCTCAGCACAGAGACCTTAATGGTCAGTCTATAAGGTTTAAATACAGAAAAAGCAATCATTAAATGGTTTTGTTTTCAGACCTTCCTGTGTGTAAAAATATGGCAGCTGTATAATTTGAAAGTATCTCTTTGTCCTCTACAAATTTATTTCAGAAAAGCCATCCAATACATCCAGCTACATTTTTGTTCAGCTGTCAGTAAAAACTGAATTTGAGCAGTAAATGCCTACCTTGAACTATCTGTCTGTGCTCCTCTCCCTGGAATTGTCTGAAAATTTAAAAGAAATCTATAAGGTCAAAATAAATTACTTTTTAAGCATTACTGGTTTACTTTGCAGAAAACTAAAGTATTCGTTACATTACCTTTAATTCATGTACTTGTGTCAAGATGTAATGACCTAGTTGCAGAACATATTTCCGAACTTAAGACCAAAAGGACAAGTTATCTAAAATATCTATAGCAGAAATTCTATGCAAAAGAACAATGGAAGATAATCTGTAATTATGACTATTGAATCTAGCAGCTACAGATATATAACAAGGTAGTTGTTTAGTCAAAACTTGATTAGTCAAAACTGTAAGAAAGTGAGTGATTTTGGATTTTCTTTCTTTAAGAGCTAATGACTATGAAGTCTGTGCTAGTTGTTAGCAATGTCTTTTATTTGCACACATGTTGCTGGGTGGTTTTCTTACATTTCATAACACAGTCTGGGTCTACAAACTCAGTGCAATGAAATGCAACCTTACATATAGTAGAAGGCAAATGTAAGACTCACTACTCAATAAATGAATGTGACAGCAATTTGAAAAAATAATTGCCCTTGCCAGGTCCTACATGTAAACACATTTTAAGGAATCATATGTTCACACAGGATGAAATCCACATGCTATAGTGAAAACCTGATCTACATTAGTGAAGCATTTCTGCTCTCACATCCTTTCTATTCACATATTGAACAGACAACTGTATGGACACAAACAAGTAATTACCTTTTACTGCTTAAAGAACTTTAAGAAGCATTTTACTTTCATATATTCACATTACATGTTATACTATCTTTGGCAACAAATATAATGTCTTGTGTGCATCAGAAGACAAGATATGAGTCAACTGTTCTGGTGAAGATAATGTTCATTTTAGAGAGATGAATCTCTACATTTTCTCAATGTGATACCTGGTAGACTTAAAGGGACAAAAATCTCCAGAGCTGCTATTCAATAATTTTTATCACTGGTGTATGTGAACTATGTCAGAAAAATAATAGTCAGTTAGTTAATGGCGTTTTGTACAAATGTAATGGTGAGGTTTGGTGGGGATGAAGGAGCTTTGGAAAAAGGAAGTATGAAGGCCATCCAAAGGCTCCTAAGCAACACTCTTTATAGAAGAAAACCCACCAGCCCCTTTGGGGCTCCTGTGTTGTTACGCTTCAGTTTTTATCTTCACAGTGATTTACATTGAGATCATTTGAGGAGGACTGAAAACGTCATTTACCACTAGTCTAATAATTCAGTAACTTTGCTATGGATACTTGCAGTTGTTGTTGGCATCTTAATATTAAGGTAATGAAAGTAATATCAAGCCTGATTGAAGAGGAAAAGAATTAGGCAGTCATCTTCAGGGACATTTATTAACTTTGGATCAGAGAAAACAGGTGCACAAACAGTTTGAAAGAGATACAAAGTGCAGCCACTCTGGTTCCCATGAAGCAATCAAGTTGCAAAAGTATCGATCTCTCATCACATCATGATCTCAAGATAACTTTGCGATAGCTGCTGCAGATAATTTACATGCATGTGCCTGTGTAGACTTTATGGGCTTTTGTACGTGTCCAGGAGGAGTGAAGGACTTCTGGTGTTCGTGAGACTCTTCCAATAACTGCAGGATGAGAATGGCATTGGCAAGCTTTTTAGTGGAGCTAGAGTGCTGCTGAAACTAGAGGCAAAGGGTTTAGTGCATTTTATGGTACTGTCCTGTGGTAGTACTAAAGTGCATGCACCTTTCTGCTGCATTCATCTGTGAAGGGGGATTTCTGGGATTCTGTCTGTGACATGAATTTCCTATTGCAGACCTTTTCAGAGCTCTGAGAGGGAGTCTTTTTCATCTGTTCTATAACTCTCTTTTTCTCACCTTTAACTTCCTGATTTGAAATCAGGCAGGAAGAATACAACCAAATTAAGTCCTTTAGTATCATGTATCAACACATGCAGTAGACTATGCTGAGGCATCCTTGATTTTCAGTGAGTTGTAACTTATTAAATACTTCAAATCTGTAAAGCTTAAACCACATGAGCTTTAGACTTCATTGTAGAAGTCTTGCAGAGCATGGAGCTATTTACTTTATAGAGTAAATGTTTGTATTGAGAGCATACAGAGAAAGAAATCTGTGTGTAATCATTTAGTACCTTTCCTTTTTTCATAAAAGGAAGGAAATTGAAAAATGATCTTAATAAAAATAATCATACAATCTGAAAACAGTCATAAATTAGTCCCCAAAACACAAACACATTTAAGCTGCAAATTACTTCTAAAGTCATCTAAAAGTAATTTGCTACTCAGATCTTAATAAAATGTAATTTTCACAACATTAAAGAGAGCAGCAGATGTTGTTTTTAATATTTATTGAAAAATAGTTGTAGTGGTGTAATGCAGTTCTCTGTGACTGACCTATTTTTCCTGTCTGCTTTGTTATGTTTCATTAAAATCTCTTATCACCAAATTGTTTTCCATAACAACTTGAAATCACAGTCGCTGACAGAAGTGTCCAGATTGTGATAAAGACTTGCATGTGTCAAATGTAGCACTTAATGGAACTACAATAAAACAAAAGAAAGCAGAGCTAAAACACAGCAAATGAGTTTTCTTTTTATTATTTTTTCCCAAATAAAACCAGGATTTTCCTTGAACATACTTTAAAATTAGAACAAGCTATTCTAAACTAAAATCTAGCAGTATTTCTGTGCAATACTTTAAAATGTGCCAGCACAGGTTCAAATTTACTTTTGTTAGTGAGAGCTTTATCACTGAATTCAGTGGGGCCAAAGTTAGGCTGAAACTCTGCTGGTTTTATTTTTTTTTTAAATAGGCTTCGTGGGTGTGCATCAGCTGCTTTTGTGCCATTTTCATATGTAAAGAATATAAAACAAGCCAAGCCAATGTAGCCTCTGTAAATGTACTGACCTAATAGCTTTTAAGAAAGTGGAAACACAGGGGGATTCCAGTCTGCCCAGAAAGTGAATGAGCACAGGGTCTAGCAGACTGCTGAGGTGACTAGCCTGTGGCATGGAAGACCCTTTATAGAAATTACCCATCTGGCAGCTTCCTCATGTTTGTGCTGGGCAAGCACCAGCCATAGTGTCCAACCTATTCTCACCTGCGGCAGTGTGAGTAAATTTAATTTATCAGGTGGCTGCTTACTGAAGTGTTCACAACTTGACAGGTTAAATTGTTATTTCACGCAGGAGGTTATTGGAAGCTAGTTCAGATCTGAAAGCAGTGTTCTTTTCTTCTCAGGATTGACACCATTTGGAAAAGACACTGCAGTAAGTGAGAGGTGCCAGAAACACCAGGACTGAATCCCACACACCAGAGATGTCTGATTGTGGTGCAGCTGATGGTTGGACAGTTCTGACCGGACTGACAAGGCAGGGGAAAGGATTTATTTGTCTTCATGGGTGCAGACAGGCAATAAGATTTTTACACTCTCTACCCCAGGACAAAGCAGGCTCAGGAGAGCAGAGACAGCACAACATCGGTAGGTTCATCTGTAATTCAGATCACTGAAATGGCAAGGGAAAAAAAAAAAAAGGTGGGGAAGCTGCAGCAAGCTTCTGGATAATAAATAAAGCTCTTTCTTCCCCAGAGAGTTGCAAGGAAGTTTTATCACATTTTAGAAAAGTCTAAGACAACTTCAAACCCAAAATCTGTGCACAGAATTACAAGTAAACCTGCTGCTGTTATCTAGAAAAACTGTAGCAGGAGAGCTTGCCAGCATAGTGAACTGTTTCACCTGGAAAATGAAACACCAGCACCAAAGCAGAAGCTTGATGTTTCAAGTACATACACATACCCACATGTTTCAAAAAAAAACAGCATAAGACATGAAGGAGGCTTCTTTAAGGTATCACCATAGTCACTGATTACCCAGGGGGACAGAGGTGGGCAGATACGGTTCTTCTTCACATCTCCACTACTCATGTCCCCTTCTTATTCAGTATTATTCAATATATTCATCAATGACTTGGATGAGGGAATAGAGTGCACTGTCAGCAAGTTTGCTGATGACACCAAGCTGGGAGGAGTGGCTGACACGCCAGAAGGCTGTGCTGCCATCCAGCGGGACCTGCACAGGCTGGAGAGTTGGGCAGGGAAAAAATTAATGAAATATAACAAGGGCAAGTGTAGAGTCTTACATCTGGGTACGAACAACCCCACGTTCCAGTATAAGTTGGGGAATGACCTATTAGGGAGCAGTGTAGGGGAAAGGGACCTGTGGGTCCTGGTGGACAGCAGGATGACCATGAGCCAGCGCTGTGCCCTTGTGGCCAGGAAGGCCAATGGCATCCTGGGGTGTATTAGAAGGGGGGTGGTTAGTAGGTCAAGAGAGGTTCTACTTCCCCTCTACTCTGCCCCGGTGAGACCACACCTGGAATATTGTGGCCAGTTCTGGGCCCTTCAGTTCCAGAAGGACAGGGAACTGCTGGAGAGGGTCCAGCACAGGGTGACAAAGATGATTAAGGGAGTGGAGCATCTCCCTTATGAGCAAAGGCTGAGGGAGCTGGGTCTCTTTGGTTTGGAGAAGAGGAGACTGAGGGATGACCTCATTAAAGTTTATAAATATATAAAGGGTGAGTGTCATGAGGATGGAGCCAGGCTCTTCTTGGTGACAACCAACGGTAGCACAAGGGGCAATGGAAACAAACTGTAACACAGGAGGTTCCCCTTAAGTATGAGAAGAAACTTCTTCTCAGGGAGGGTAACAGAACATGGGAACAGGCTGTCCAGTGGGGTTGTGGAGTCTCCTCTCTGGAGACATTCAAAACCCACCTGGACACCTTCCTGTGTAACCTCATCGAGGTGTTCCTGCTCCGGCAGGGGGATTGGACTGGATCATCTTCTGAGGTCCCTTCCAACCCCTAACATTCTGTGATTCTGTGATTCTTCTATTCTCATTCACACTATACTCTCGTAAGTCTAACAGGGTCTTGAAGGAGTGTCTGGTGGTGCTAGTCAACATCAAAAGAGCACTTCATGGAAAGCAAGGGCCTAATCTAAGCCATGTGGAGGTACAAGGAAGGAAAGAAAAGTTCCAGCATAACCTGAATTCCCCCCAGAAACATTATTTCTTTTTTTGTGGATCAGCAATTTTCATATCTCTCTGTGCAACACAGTAGATGAAATCAAGTACAATCTCTCATCTGATTTTCTTTTCCTCTCTTGGATGATTCAAAGACAGTGAATTCTCTGAGCTCCAGGCAATAGGGCTAAAAGTGCTTTAATGGAGCCTGTATCAGGATGATAATGTAATTAGTATAGTTGAGAAAATTCCTTCACAGCTAAAAGGGGAAAAGAGATTGAAACTTTACACACCACATCTGGGCTTTTCATGTCAGCAAATCCTTAGGGCTAATTTTCTGTTCCTGTCAAGCAGTGTAATGTGCTGCAAATTCCATCTAGCTGAAAACATGGAGAAGAGCAACTGCCAAACACCTTCAACACTGCTCAGCAAATATGCCATGGGGGAAAATAAATTAATGCCAGACAAATAAAGTTAGGTTAACTGGGAGTTGGGGGATTCCCTGAGAAACAAGATGGGCAAACCTCAAAAGATACTCTGTTTGGATTGAGTCTGGATACTGATCCAGACTATTCATATTTCTCAGCTCTATAATGGTAATATTTTTCCACCCAATGGAGATGTTTACATAATTCAAAAGCACACATGAAATCCTGGAGAAGGTATTCGACATTACGAGGTGGATTCTTACCAAAGAATGAAGAGGACCACTGATTAGGTACAGTGCTTATGTCTTCATGCTTCTGAAACTAATGTGGTTGTTTACTCCTGTGCAAATTTGTATGAATTCTGCAGACTGACCCTGGTCAGACATTGTCATTTATGAAGTTAGTTTGTCTGTTTTCTGTCCTATTTCGTACTGTCCTCAAAAAAATACATGGCTTTTTGGCCAGGAAAGACTCAGCTCACAGCTGCAATATAGTTGTAATTAATTCTACATCCTCCAGAAATAAGATGCAGAATGATCTCTGAAGACCTATCAATGCTGTAATTACAGTGTTTGAGAAGTATATAGCCCCTTCTTATTTAGTCCTAAGAATAAAATGTACAGCTATGCAAGCCGCAAGTCTCAGGGAAAAAAAAAATAATGTTAACAGAGGACTACACCCACTGTACTGTGCCTTCAGAATCAGAGAATCACAGAATGGCTGGGGTTGGAAGGGACCTCTGGTGATCATCTAGTCCAACCCACCTGCTAAAGCAGGTTCACCAGATCAGATTGCACAGGAATGTGTCCAGGTAGGTCTTGAATGTCTCCAGAGAAGGAGACCCCACAGCCTCTCTGGGCAGCCTGTTTCAGGGCTCTGGCACCCTCAAAGTAAAGAAGTTTTTCCTCATATTCAGATGGAACCTTCTGTACTTCAGTCTGTGCCCGTTGCCCCTCATCCTATCACTGGGCACCACTGAATGAGTCTGGTCCATCCTTTTGACACCCAGCCTGGAGATATTCCTAAGCAATGAGATCCCCTCTCAGCCTTCTCTTCTCCAGGATGAACAGACTCAGTGTCTCCTCATAAGAATGGTGTTCCAGACCCCTCATCATCTTTGTAGTTCTCTGCTGGACTTCCTCCAGTAATTCCTTGTCCTTCTTAAATTGGGGAGCCCAGAACTGGACACAGCACTCCAGATGTGGCCTCACCAGGGCAGAGTAGAGGGGGATGAGAACCTCCCCTGATCAAACTCTTCCTAATGCACCCAGGATATTGTTGGCCTTCTTCTCCACAAGGGCACATTGCTGGCTCATGGTCAACCTGTTGTCAACCAGAATGTCCTAGAATATCCAGCAGCCATAAGTTATGAGGGCTGCCATTGAGCTACCTGTGCAGCCACTGAATACCAGCCTTGCAGACCCAAATATGCTGCATTTGTAAACTCTGGGTGGTCTGTGTATTTATTTCTTAATTTGTATAATGACAGCTGAACTGCATTTAAGATATGTCCAATGGCAAAATAATGTTTTCATATTAAAGTGTTTACACAATTCCTAAATTAATCGAAAATATAGACTTACTGATAGCAGGGAACAGACCCCTTCTCAGAGGTGCGTGACAGTTACACTTATCAGGTTTTAACTATGACAGAAACATGATAAACAAGGAACATTACTTCCCCAGATTGTTTCAAGGTGAATTCTTTTGCACCCTTCCCTTAATGTCAGTCCAGAATAGACAGCTTTTTAACAAAACACACACCCTGCACTGTGTAAATCTTAAATAATCTTGTAAAAGTTTATTTTTTTTACAAATTAGAAATCTATCACAGCACATGATATATAATGTAGGTGTGGTCGTGTCTGCTTTTATGAAAAGGGAATGAACTAAATGACTGTCTTTTTCTCTCTTCAAAAGTGGAGTCTAAAGCCATTGTGGCAGCAAAAGGTTTTACTACACACAGTAATGACATGACTCATGACTTGCCCTGCAAGATGCTGGTACCTTCTATTCTCAGTTAGCAGAAAAACAGAAGGGAGCTAAGGTTGTAGTCTCACTGTGATCTTTATCCCTTGAAAATCAGCTTTGCTTTCTCTTCTTTGCTCCTGAGTGGTCAGTTAGGATTCACTAGGAGATCTCTGGGCATGAAGGAGATCTTCTCATAAACAAATGCAGTTTGGTGACAATAAAATATCTGGCACACCAGTAGCTTTTGAAATAAATGTTTAAGCAGTCTGAACTGAAATAGTTTGATTATTTAGCCTAAAACTATTTTTTTACAGTATTTTATACTCCATGTACAATTCAAAAACAGAAGGTTGAAAGATTAAAAAAATATATATTTTTACTTGCTTAAAGATTGTTTAAGTGAAAGTGGCTTTTTCTCTTTTTTTTAACAATTTGAAAAATAAATGTTTTTGAGGAATTGACAAGGTATTTATTCACTTTTTGTCTTTCAAAGAGTCTGTGACCTTGAAAATGTTCCAGAAGTAGAGAGCAGTTGCATCTGTAAGAGTGCCTTCTCTCACTGTGAAAGGTGAGACTGACACAGGAGACACATTTGCAGTTTGCAGGACCCTAGAAGGCATCATAGATACCTCTTAGATGGACAAGCTTTGACTCCGCAACTTGCTGCGTAGGGAAAATATTTCTTAAAGGAGAACTGTCAGGAAGGAGATTGGAAAGCAAAGTGAAATACTTCAAGTTATCCCGTAAAGGAGAAAGTATCAAGAAGTTTCACATACTCGGCAGAAGAAACAAGCTGCTTGCATTCCTGATTTGTCATGTTAGATCATCAAGCACTGTTTAAAACCTTAGAGCTGCCTGAACACATGCTGATATTCACCACACAACCCCTCTGAACCAAGGTCTACTGCTCCAGGTTACACCAGCACACATCCAACAGCCAGTGAACAGTTCATCACCCACTTTGGAGACAAAGAGTAACAGAGGGGTTTTGTTGCAAAAGAAGAAAATACATTAATTATTTCATAAGAAAGGGAGAATAGGTAATACCTAGATAGAAAAAACACATATAGAAAATGTTGGATTTTCTTAGGATTATTTTAATGCAAATGTAATACTATGTTAAATGAGACGTCAAGCTTACATATGGCGATCATACCAGTTAAAGTAATTTGTTGAAGTAGTACTTTCAAAGCCAGGAACCAAAGGTCAACCATCTGTTTTTATTTCTGATCAGCTCACGAATGACTGAGTTAACCATGAAACTTTTTGAAGTTCAGGTCACAAATAAGCCTTCCTGACACTGACCAGCCCCTATGGAGTCCCAACCCAGTGCACCCACTTCCAGGACATGTGAAGCAACACTGATGCCAAACAGGTTCACCCCAATGAGACAGATCTCCCTGTTCAAAGTCAGCCAGCTGTTTCGTCGTAGTCAGAGTTATTTGTCTTCATCAACTGCAGACTGGTTCAACAGACACCAAGCAGCAAAGCACTGTACTCGTAATCAGTGATGAATATTTACAGTTAATGCTATGGGTTTTGAAATTGAGTATATTGTATATGTGCAATTCTCAGCCAGTAAAATATGTATAGCTTTTTAAATTTTATGTTAATAAATTATTTTAACATTTAAAAGAGGACTGGTAAGTGTAGAAAATGGAAGCATTCCCTTCACATATTTACATTCCCAGCATATGATGTTTTGTTTCCAGATACAGTGATGAACTTTCTTAGTGCAGGGGAGCACTGAATGAGAACAAGCTGGAGATAGGTTGCTACGAAGACATGAGGTACCTAAAGCTCAACAGAGTAGTTCAGCCAGAAACCGGGGCAGAAACCACATATCATACTGCCCCACAGAAAAGAACCAAATGTTCAGTAAGTAGAGCTTAACAAAGCAAAGTAGGTTCCAAATATCTTATATCCTCTCAATCATCAAGCTGACATCAATCACAGCACAAAAAAAAAAGTGCTAATGTACAATTTCAGCTTGATTTTCAAGAGAGATTTAAAAAATTAACTATTATATTCCTATCGAAATATCAAGATCTTTCCTGAAAATAAAACATGTGAGGATAATTTATCCTCTGTGAATGGATGCTCTAAGAAATCATTTTGATAATTTTTTTGAGCAATAAATCTGTCATGCAGCAACAAGCGCTGCTACATTTAAACTGCAATAAGAATCAGTGTTCTAACTAGAGAGCTTAATTTTGAACATCAGCAGCCTTTACCAGAGAGACCACCAAAGCCATTATCCAGCTGGTTACCTAAAAGATAATGGGCCAGATTTTTGCTGATGTCATTCTGTTTGGATTCACTATCAAGATAAGTTTTACACTCAAAGTTTATGACAGTTTCTTATATATAAGTAAGGGCTTCCATCTATAAAATAGAGCAAGCCAATACTTAAAAAACAAAAAGAGGTAATGTAATATAACATAATAGAACATAATAGAACACAATATAGTATAATAATTTAAAAAATCACTACTGTACTTGTGAAAGGAACTGCAAGATGCTACAATTCAATTAGTTTTACTAAAAATTGAATTTATTTCATGCTCTCAGGACAGTGCTTACCACAGACATTGCGGTATGACAGTAGACACCTCAAAATCATATGAACATTCAGACTGGTGCAGAAAAACTAAAAATAGTATCCATTTCCTTTGAAAATATGAATGCTATTTGAAAATACCATGTTTCTGCTACTGTAGTAGACCATGCCACCCATGCCCCCAAACTTTCCTAGGATATTAACTTAAATCATATCAATACACGGTCAAATCTGTTACAATATTTATTTTCAGATGCTCAATCCCATGTCAAGATTTTCCCATAGTCATTAAGTATGAAAAAATGTTTGATGGACTGCATATTGACTCTCCCTACTAATCCCTGCTAAAATACACTATTCCCAGGGAGGCAAGTTCTCCTTTAGGTTGTATCAGTGCAAAAGAAAATGCAGAGTTTCAAAGACAGAATGATGTTAATGTAATGGAAGCAGAATGTAGCCCTGTATGTTTGTTTGATCCAGTTTTAAATGACTGAAGTGATGATGATTTTACTGTTTCCCTAAAGAAACACTTTTACAATTTAACAGACCTGACTGTTATGATTACTTTTCCTCCTGACATTTCCTTCATTTTCCTTTGCTCACTTTAACGCTGTTTTCCCACTCATATCCTGGTGGACGACACAAGGCACACTGCAAATATATATATATATATATATAGCGACAAGCCGTGCTAACACTGATATTTAAAGAGCAAGCATGAATGCTGAAAGGGCCCTGTAATTTTGCTTAGCATATCGGATCCAATCCAATTTTTCTTGAGTATACCACACCACACCTTTCTTTATTCCAACACACTTCATTATGTCTCTGCATCATTAAGCATGTGGGCAGGTTTTTATGTGCATTGTTCATTTATTGTGCCTCATGGACAAGTTTCACTTAATTTTCCCCAGGCTACTCCACTATTGATGTGCTGACTGTGGAAATCTCAAACACCCTTCATCCTTCCTTTCCTTTTTTTTTTTTTTTTTTCCAAATGTGCTTATCTGTCACAGGTACTGTTTAAATAGCAACATATCTATGGAAATCACACATAGTTTATTTAAAAAGCCCCAAAGCACCCTCACGGTGATCATTTAACAATGACTTCAGCCAGCTAGTACCTCTGTTGTTCATTTTTTGAATAATACAATAAAATGCAACAACACCTGCATTGTGCCTTTCAAAGAGTACCTCAGAGCACTTCACACACAAGAAACATAACTATTAATATGAGTGCTGTTGACTCAGAAGAGTTGAAAGGTGGGCTGAGAAGAGAGAAGCCTCTAGTAGCAACCTGATCTTGAAAGAAGAATCACAGGAACATGCTGCAAATGAACCCAAACTCTTCTCCATGTGTGCTGCGCTGCAGAAAATGCTCCACTGGCAGGAAAATGGTTGTGTGGACTGGACTGCTCTGGAGACTGTGTTTTATGTTTTATTTTAATGAAAGATTCTTTAATCACCTCTAAGCAGGCAGTGCACAGATTTTAAATATAAAATAAATGCACTGACAGACATACAAACATAGTTTTCTTTCTTAGGTTCCATTTTGCTCAATGAAACACAATGGAAAATGAAGTGACAGCAAGTCTGGCTGTTTCAACTGTTTTTCTCTGAAGGCCCAGGGCAAACCTGCCCCTCTCCAGGGTTTTGGGAAGACACTTGAGGCTGTGGCTCTGCTGCAGAGCAGAAACGTCAGTTGCATCATCACTTGAACAAGTTGTGAATACGGTCAGCTTTGTCTTACCAGTACAAACTTTCCAGAGCATAAGTGGGAATGTGGGAATGACTTGGAAAGGAATGAATTGGGCAGGGTATTAGGGAATACAGCTTTTTTCATACATACTACCACGTTTGATTCATTATCTCTTTGCCTAGGTTTTCCTGATTGAGTTTCACTTTTTGTTGTTGTTTTTGTTTGTTTTGCTATCAAACTTTCCTTCCATCTTAGGACGATGTTGACAGTCTCCTGTAACTGGTGGTATTTGCATAAGTTCCTCTTATAAGGCTGACTTTAAAGAAATGCCATTAAACATTTTGTGACCAGCTGTCAACTGACTTTTGCCCTTGAAAATGGAAGTGATGCCTATACTCACATATCTTTTCCCAGTAGCCATTAGAGAAGGCAGAAGCACATCTGCATAATGTTGTGCTTTAATGGCTGGTGATGTCGATCACAATACAGCCATTAAGGCGAGATCAAGTATATAGGTAAAAGACTTGTTAAAAGAGATGGTCAGTGCAGTTATGATCTGCCCTGATTTTCTTGGAAGAAACTTTGAAAGAAAGCTCCTAGCAGGGAGCAAGTCGAAATATTTTCTGTTACCCCATTTCCCCAAAAATAAGACAGGTTCTTATATTAATTTTTTGCTCCAAAACTTATTACTTTTTTACATTTATGGCTGCCTGGACACTATTGAAATTGATTTTTTTATGAACAGTAACTAGGGTTTATTTTTGGAGTAGGGCTTTTATTTTGAGCATCCTCAAAGTCTGAAAAATCAAGCTAGGGCTTATTTTTGGGTTAGGTCTTACTTTTGGGGAAACATGGTAGGTGTCCTGGGTAGACAAGGGGAAGACACACACTGTATATACATGCTGTAGGATAGATGCAGCAGCGTGGAGACACCACACTGGATGAAATTACTCTTAGTGCTGATCTCAAGTGCTAGTCAAGGTAATATAAATAATTCATGCTGCATATAATTCATACTGCATGTTTGCCCTGATAATAAGAGAATATTATGGCAACTGATATGCATGTGTCATATACATGAGACATTCTTAAGTGAGACATCTGATTTGTCCAAGGCTATTTGCAATAGTGTCCCAATAGATAAGCATTCTGCACTACTGTTATAGGTAGAAATATCTCTTTAAAAGTGAATAAGGTCATGGCAGCAAAGTGAATGGGAGTGTCTTTGATACTGAAAGCCCTGTGACCCATATCTGACACAATTTAGCAGTCAATCAGGAAGCTCCATTTATGTCAAGTAATCTGAATCCATTTCATAATCAGAGTCCCTGAGATGGAGCATGGTGTGAGAAAGATTGGAAAGAATAGGCATGAGTATTTTATTTTAGTAAGGAGAGATGGTGCCAGATCCTAAAGTCTGTGACACTTTGTGATCAATAACAATCAATTCTGTAACAATTTGTAATCAATAACAATCAATTCTGTAACAATCTGGAAGGCAGTGATACCTGACAGAATAGCCAAAATGTCAAATTTTGTACAAGTGAGCTCCCTGATGTCACAGCAGCAGCCCTTAAATGTATTTCTCTGTAAGATTCAACAGATGAGAACTGCAACAAAAGGATGAGATGGTGAAATAAACCTAATGAAGTCTTAGTGGACAACCTGGAGCGTGATGGAGCTGGAGAATAAAATAAAACTGATTTTTCTCATAATGCATAGGTAAAGATTAAAATTAAGAATGTCTGAAAAGAGCAGGCCAAGAGTGATAATAGTAAAAGATATTATATTGTAAAATATAGGATTATTTTAATGTACAATTTATATAAAAATGCATTACACAAAATGTGGGAACATGTGAAGTGATAATTCCAGAAAGAAACATGCGGATATTTAACAGTGGGAAGCAGGAAACAAAAGTAGCTGTTTTATTTACAACAGTGGAAATTTTTTTCTTTAAAATATTGATTAAAATAAAATGTTTCTATCTTGATTTCAAAGTTTTGTTACAAAAACATCAGTACCAAATGAGAGTTTCAGTCCACAAGTGTATAACAGTGACCTAAGGGGATGTGTTAATGCCTGTTCTCCGAAATTAGATGTCCTCAACTACAATACGCAACAGTGTTCCCTTCCAAAAGAAGTTAGAAGCAGAACATGCTGTGTTGCAGGAAGAATAAGACCAAGAAATGCATTCCATACAGGAAAATAAGGACATGCAATAGCCAAACTGCCACTCCCTTAAAAATATTCTGAACAAAATAAAAAACTGTTAAGCTGAAACATTTTCATTGTGGAAAGGCTGGGTTTTTTCAATGAAAAATCCCACATTTCGTTCTTCGTAACAAAATTAACCTGATTAAAAACACAGAATCTTTTTGAAATGTAATTGGAAAACTGGGAATGCAGCCTCATTTGTTACTTCGGCCTGACATCAGGATATAGAAATCATTATTGCCAGCTCCTATTTCTGCTTTTTCTCTTTGTTCACCAGTCGCTTGAGGCGAGTCACTGACCCTGTCCAGTTGTCCTTTGTGAAATTTACAAAATAGATGCAATATTCTTAACAGATGTAATGAGACTTATCTACTGCTAGTACAATGATCTGGGATCTTAAAATGAAAGGTTCTACCTCAATGGGATTATGTATAAAGCATTATGTTGAAAGATGTTCCACGCTGATGATCTTATTCCCCCAGGATTTTGTACCTGGGGGTCTCAAACGGGAAGGATCACCCAAACATATAGTTACAAAACCTCATAGAAAGGAGAATAATTTCTCCAGCCACTATCTTGCAGTAGTATGCAGCACCATTTATAATTTTATTCTTATTACCAGACACAACACTGGATACAATCTGTAAAAGAAACAAAACAACTTTGTAAAAGCTCACACTACAAAGCCCGCAAGGAGAGTTCAGTTGGAGGTTTTAGCCCTAAACCAACATTTATCATTCATAAAGACCCTGTGGGCTTTCTTCAAGGTCTGTCAAACCTAGTATGTCACCTGTTTATAAAATAAGACTAACTTCATGGTAGAGGCAGTGTAAGCAAGATATCTGATCATTTTACTGAGCCTTTGACAGATACTAATCTAGAAAATATTGTTCAACTTTACTTCCTTCAAAGTTGCAATGCTAGTAAGTCAATCTTCAGCATGCTTACTAGTGCTCTTTGCCTAGGAAGGAAGTTTATGTGGAACACAGCAAATGCATTTTTATTTAAAAAAAAAAAAAAGTAGGAGTGTGTTTTTCTTTTTTACATCTTAGCTTTGCAGACCCAAAAATCTTGGTTCAAAGAAATTTTGAGTTTGCACTTAGGAGACTGTATGATTATCCAAAACTTCTTTGTGGGCATTTGACTCCTAAGCTAAAATAACGGAAGGCAAATAAAAGCACCAGGGGAAGAGAAAACACGTGAGGAAATATCTCATTTGGATTGAATTTATACTCTGGAGAAAGGGTCTCTTGGCACAAGAACAGAGGGAGGAGAGACTGAGTTAAAATACTGCAGGCCTGATAAAGGATTACGAAGCAGGAGATAGAGGAGAAAAACAGAAAGGAATTTCAGACACTGCAAATAGATGGCATTTGTCTGGGTACAAAGCATAAAAAGGGAAGTGGTTGGTGTGCTGTAGTTGTGACTCTCTGATCAAAAGGGCTTTTTACCCTTCACTTTTTTTGTTTCTGTTAATTTCTTATTACTAAACTAATATATGGGTAGATGTCAGAAGCAGTGATAGGGTAGTTCACTTAAACTTCCATTTCTGTGATCTGTCATTAGTGGGAGTATCATGAAAGCTCTGGCCTTGTACCAAACAACTCTTTTAAAAAAGCAGACTTTTGGGGTTGTTTGTAAGATCCATATTCAACATATGAAGGAAAGGTAAACAAAGAATACTGCTGTCAGAGGTATATGGATCTGAGCAGCTTAACAAATGAGCATCCACGGGCTACATTGTGCTGATAAGCAAAATTTCACTAAGCTTTCCCAGTGGCACTCCTCTATTTCATAACAGAAATCCTAGCTCTGCATCTTCGTGCCCTTATATTTCTTGCCATTTCCTAATTTGCTCTTAGTACTCCAGTTTGAAAGATCATCCAGTTTAGCCTGCATTTTTTCTGTGTCAATGGCACTCTGAGCTTTATGTCATCATAAAATTTCAATAGTGTGTGAACCTGCCTGGATCGGCCTGCATCCATGTTCTGTGTAATATTTCATTAAAGGATTCCCAAAATGAGAGCTATGCTGAGCTTGCACCCCAGGATGATTGTTTGGTTTGGCTGGACTCACTGGTCAAGTGTCACCTCCTGTAGCTTTTTCGCACATGCGGCCCAGTTAAGATTCGATGCAAACATGTTCTGTCCTCTTTCATCAACACAATATGGATCCCCTTATTGTGACCAAAATGAGAGGCCTTCTACCTAGTGTTGATTACAGTTTCACTAGGTGATTTTAAATGGGAAAACTATGCCAAAATGTCACTTTTTAAATGGCAAAAAGGTTAATTTTATCATACCATATAGCAGAAAAATGGAGAGGAGCATCAGCACAGCCCATATCAGTTGCCTGTAAAAAAACAAAGCAGAGGTGGATATTCGGCTACTTCATGCACTTGGGTGAGCTATGGAAAAGAGGCATGCTGAACAGAACTATCATTAGAGCAAAGCCAGTGGTAAAAAGAGCCAAGCTCCTAATAGTTACTCATATTCAAAAATAAAATGAAGTTTCATATATTTGCAAAACTTTCAACTGAATTTTGAATTGCACAGTCAGTTGCAACTGATTATAACTGATTTATAAATCAACAAGATACAGGAGTTGCTTAAAATATAGTATTGTTTATAACTCTGGATTGGGTGATTTATGTGAATAGCCAACACAGAATTGTGAACTCTACATTCCAAATAATTTTAACAAATAAATAACTAAAAGTTCGTTTCTATTGTTACAGGCATATGTTTTCAGTATTGTTGCATGCAGGTATTCACAATAGACTTTGCTGGCAGAGAACTTTTTCTTTGAAACTTATGTACAGTTTAGAACAGTGGATGTACTAAAAATATATTGTCTGAGAAAGCCAATTGAGCAGAATAAATTACAAAATTAATCAAAAGCTTTACTCATGTCTAATTATTTGCTCGTATGCAACATGATGAGACTTTCAACTCATACCTTGATTGATTGTGCTACATTGTACCTCTGTGAAGTAGCTGCAATGAGAAAAAAAGGAGAAAAAAAAAAAAAACAACAAAGTAAAATCATGACTCGTTCTTAAAGCTTAGATCTTTTGCAGATGGATTTCTGGCTTATGACATTAAAATGTCATTTGGTTGTTGCTACTGTTCCCAAACTGAAACAACAGGAACAAAGGCTTCGTAAATAGGCAGTTTGTTATTAGTCAATGGGCTATGAAAAGAAAATTCAAGTATTGTCAAAATAACTGAACAATGGATAAATGGAACCAAGTCTCTAGTCCCAATTCCTTTCCTTAATTATTTGAGTTTGATTAGCTACCTTAAGTACCTGTCCCTCAGAATACCCATGAGTCCAAAAGAGCAGCTAAGAGAAAATAACAACAACTCAACAAGAAGCTGAATCTGTGGATTTCCCCAGAAGACGTGTTCAGTAGTGGCTGTGTAGGACAGTAAAGCACATGGATTAGTTGCCTGTTATTACCAAACACCATGTAGATCAGACTGAGAATCCTAGAATAGAAATCATAGAATCACTTAGGTTAGAAAAAACCCTTAACATCAGCATGCCCAACCACAAACGTAATGCTGACATATTCACCACTAAACCAGGTCCTTAAGCACTACATCTATGTGTCTTTTAAGCTCCTCCAGGGATTGTGACTCAACCACTTATCTGGGAAGCCCATTCCAATGCCTCACAACCCTTTCTGTAAAGAAAATTTTTCTGATATCCAATCTAAACCTCCCCTGGTGCAACTTGAGGCCATTTCCTCTCATCCTATCACTTGTTACTTTGGGAAAGAGAACAACATCCAGCTCACCACAATCTCCTTTCAGGTACTTGTAGAGACCAATAAGGTCTCCTCTGAGCCTTCTCTTCTCCAGGGTAAACCCCATTTCCCTCAGCCACTCCTCATAATACTTGTTCTCTAGAACTTGAGATTGTAGAAAGTGTATGAACTGTTGGTTTGTAAGGATGGGCTAGAGAAGCAGCACCCAACAACCACCACACCCTGATTTTTTCAACTTTTTGGAAGGAGCTGTTTGCAAGTTTAATTACCTGCTCTCCAAAACCAGATGACTACTCTGAAGGATCAGATGTGTCAGCTTCACTTGGAGAAAGCAAGAAATTTTTTAGACCATATCGACTGGTTAGATTACTATGGATTTTAAGACCATTCTTGTTTCTTCATTTGTTTCTGTGTTCACTTCTTCAGACCTCTGCTATGAGGACAGGCTGAGAGAGTTGGAGTTTTTCTGCCTGGAGAAGAGAAGACTCTGAAGAGACCCTATGGGAGCCCTTTGATACTTAAAGGGGTCCATAAGACAGACGGGGACAGACTTTTTAGAAGGGTCTTTTGCAATAGAACAAGGGGTAACAGTTTTAAACTAAAAGAAGGGAGATTTAGACTAGAATTAAGGAAGAAATTTTTTACAATGAGAGTGGTGATACACTGGCCCAGGTTGCCCAGAGAGGTGGTGGATGAACCATCCCTGGAGACATCCCAGGCCAGGCTGGATAGGACTCTGGGCAACCTGATCTGATTGAAGATGTCCCTGCTTTTTGCAGGGGTGGGGTTGGACTAGATGACCTTTAAAGGTCCCTTCCAACCCAAACTATTCTATGATTCTATAATATACTCTCTAAAATCCATTATGAATGAGTTATCATTTACAATGATAACACAAAACCAAGTTCTATAATGATCCTCATCTACCTAATTTAAAATCTAAAATATTATATTTGTACAATAGATTAATTCTTCTGCATAGTGTAATAGAATTCCCAGACAAGCCTCAACACTTGGATGGAGAGAGCTCCATTTTGTCTTTTATGGGACCTGTCTTCCCTCTCATTTTATATGTACCAAAAAAAGTCTTCTTCTCAAATTTTTCAAAACTCCTTTTAAAGATCACAAGAATTAAGAAACCTTCAGTGAGTCACAGATATTTTCAAAGGTCTGCTAGCTCAGTCTTTCAGCAAAAATAAATAGAAAATAAATTGACTCTTTAAAATAACATAAGCAAAGAAAAAGAAAGTTAACTTCAGTGTTCACGACCTAATTTACATTCTCTTCTTATTCTGGCAACTCTTGTAGTTAACAGATGGTACAAAGGCAAATATACCTTTTGATTATAGGAAAAAAGGTAAAAATAAGTGATTTAGGAAGCGTGCTGTATTAAGCATAAGAAATTAGGACTGATTCACTTGTATTACTAGTTTATAACATGATTAAGCAAATTAGATGAAATTGGGTGCCTAGCTGCCTTTCAGACCTCTAAAAATATATCCCGTTAGCCCCAGTTCAGGAAGCAGCTCTGTTAAAGAAATCATGGTCGATCCTAAAAGCAGCCGTCAATGTCATTGACTCCATTGCTTAATTCCAACTCTTCCAAAAAATTCAAACCAAGCAGGTTTGAATGCCACCAGTGTGGCATAACTGTTCAGGGTCAAATGGACTTTCAGAAGTCTTCATCCTTCACTGTCTGAGCCATACATATAAGAGGGTCTCCACCATTTCACAAAGGAGTTTCAGTGCTCACCAGAGCACCCAGAGTAACAGCTCCCCACAACTCTTTTCATAGTAAAAGACTAGTAACAACAATCTGTGCTAAAAGATGGAAAATCTTTATGGTTAACCAATTGACTAAATGACCTTTCTGGCTGTCTTGATGTTGCCTTGCATTGTAGAGTAGTCCAGACAACCTTGCTTCAGTTGGGCAGCAGAATGTCAATTAGGACTGACAGCAACTGTGAATAACTCTGATGATACAGATGCTTCTGCAGGAATTCTTCATTTGCCACCCATACCATACTGTGACCTTTATTTCCCATTGCAGACAAGCCTAGTATCTTTTTTCAGAATAATAGATGGGCAGGGTCAGCATGCAAACTTTACTTTTTATTTCTTTCTGTCTTTGTTTTCATTTTAACATTCATAAAGCCCCGTGGACACTTGCTATAAGCTTTTCAGGATACATGCTGGCTTCTCTGGTCTACAGCCTAGGAAAATTGCAGTGGATGTAAGTGCAAGTTTCACCTATAAAAGGAAATTGTGGCTTGATGTTCAGTTTTAGATTTTGTTATAAGCCCCCTCCTAGCTGAGAGAGTTGTTCAGCAGGAACATGTAATATTTGATTCCAAACCCAAGCCAGAACTGGGCTCTTCTCAGGGATATATTAAGGCACCCAAATTCTAATATTGACCTTCAGCCTCCATCAGATTTCCTTTTTACATTTTCTTTAAAAACACATCCCTTCTGTGTTTCAGTTCAAAGTGGAGTGTGTTGTTCATCACAACTTTGTAGCAAGCTTCTGAGGCTTCCCTCCTCTGCAGGAGTTGAATTGAAAGTATTTAAAGCACTAATTGCTTCATAACCAGCTAGTATTAAGAAATAAATTTACTTTCCAAAAGTATTATGGTTTCCTAGCACTTTTGGCATACATGAAGTATAATATTGCTTGAATCTCTATTCAAGTGTCCTCCATGTTATCACAAAGTTGCACTTGGAGATTTAGTGCCTCTTTCTGCCAGTTGGGGTAATTTATTTCATTATATTTATAACTCAGATGACTCTGTTAATTGGATGTTTTTCTGTTGATACTTCA
The DNA here is from genome assembly GCF_964273445.1 of Streptopelia decaocto. NCBI lineage: Eukaryota > Metazoa > Chordata > Aves > Columbiformes > Columbidae > Streptopelia > Streptopelia decaocto. Next base: position 12,876,687 of record NC_138657.1, read on the forward strand.
AGAACAATATTGTTCGTGCCTGCTTCTCTCTCTTTCAAATTGTCACTTCGTTTTAACATAAATTTGGGTCCAGAACAGATTTGGCTGTATTACTACCTCTGTGTGATAAAGGACTTTGGAATGATTCACCGTGCTGTGGTCATCTGGTGTTTTGACTGAGTTTGGGAATAGGAATAAAACTGTCTTACTTCTTACAAATTTAACTGTTACGTCTCGATAATTCCCCAGCTGGAAAATGTGTTTCCGTCATTTTAACCTGCTTTTTGAGAGAGTGTCATGATTGACAAGTTTGAGTTACCTTATTTATTTTCTTTAATTGTCTCAGAAGGTTTGTGTGATGAAAGAAAATAAATCACTCTTCTAATTACAAGAGATAAAAGGGTTTCATCCTGTTCAGGTTTACTACGGCATAAGGAGTCTGTAGGATTTCATTCTGGACATGGGTTATCCATGTAGGTCATTGGTGGGTAAGATTTCTGGACTTACATCCAAAGTGTACATTCAAATGTTAAAATTAGTGGTTTCCATATATTTTGTCATTCTGCCAGGACAGTGTTTTTCTTGAGTTTTATTTTTTTTTTAAAAGGAACATTTGCCATCTTAAAAAGGTATGTTATAGTCTCATTCATTACTCTGTGATTAAGGAACAGACACAGAGAACAAATATCTTATGCTCTGTATGGTACTCGTAAAATATTTTCCCCAACATTGGATAAAAATACTGTACTATTCTGGTACCATGTCTTGTATACTGCATTTTTTGATATCTTGTTGCTATAACAACAGGATGAAAAGAGGGAGGAGGTTAATTTTGTAATTAATTTTTTTCACAATGTTTATTCCTTCATCTAAGATTGTCTTCTTCACTCTGAAGATGTTCACATCAGAGTTCAATTGGCAAAATACAAGTAATAATTGTGCAGAGTTCCATAAGAGGAGTGGGGCGGTGGGGAGACAAGATTCAGCATTTTAAATTAGAACAAATAATTTCTCCCTTAGGAGCTGTATTTGCTCCACAAAAAGCAATTCAAGCATTATCATCTCCCTCCGACTTTGTGCTTTTTCTCCTTCTCATGCAGATAAGATGATAGTATGAATTTCTTTAGGGGAGCGAATATGCCAGATAGCAAATAATCATTTCTAGTGCATAAAGTTCCTTTATGTCATTGACATGGTCAGCAAGTCTTCCCTTCCTCTGATGATGTGGGCTGCAAATAAAGAAGTATGTCATGTGTTGCCTCAGCTTCACAAGATCAGTAGCCAGGAAAGCAATCACTACACTTGACATCAGGTACAACAGGTCTGATGCAAACTAAGAAATCTGTAAGAAACAATTCAAATTATAATTGTCCATTTTGAACAATTTTCAAGAAACTGCCTTGCAATGAAAGGTCTCATTCACCAGTTAAGTCCAGTTCAGAATTCAGTATAAGATGCAAGTGACTCGGAAAAGACAAGACAAATACTTGTTCTATACACAATGTTAAATGCCATCTTCTGGACTTGAAGTCTTCTGTGTCACCACTCTTACAGAAAGTTGTTTACCAAATATAATATATCAATTAGATTGTGACCCCATGATATATCTTTGAAGTGCAGGATACATGGTGTAACCATAAACTTGATGACTCTTATTTGTAACACACAACACATATTTACATCAAGAACACTTATTTTTTTTTATAGAATTAATTTTGTCACAGGGAGGCTGAAAAACATACAGAGAACTCTGAAAAGTAAAATGCAGTAGAACTGTAGGATATGTTACTCTCTCCAAGATGTTGACAAAATAAAACTGTAGGGGTTAATTTACAAAGGAGCAAAAGGACAATTTTAAATCACACAGAGAGAGAAACTGTTTTACTTTATTTATATTTCTTTTATTTATACTTTTTGCTTTTTAGAACCTTCTCCATCATAAGTGACTTAAATATAAAATGAAAAAAATACTTTCTCATTATAATTATCCTTTTTTCTCTTCCTTGTGGTGGCAATGGTTTGTGCACACAGCCAGGAACTCAGTCATACACCAGATCTTGTTTTCACCACTTGTTTGCTGTACATCTGTTTACATGGCTGTGCATTAGTATAAGGATTGTTTCACAGCCTCTTATTTGCAGGAATCAGGGAGTTTACTGTTCCTTTTGGTCCAGAACAGCATAGAGAGGTAGAAAATGCCATGATTGTTCTACTGCTACTCACAACCAGTACAGTAAAGGTCCTACTTGCTATTCAAGATAGGAGCCACTAGAAAATTGCTACTTCCTAGACTGCTTTTCTGATTACAAGTGAATTGGAAACTCTCACAGAAGTTTTCTTACTTGAACCAGATCCATCTGTAAAATGGGTGAAAAATTTATTCAAAAGATCTCACAAAGTGCTTGACATATGCAAAGTGACATGATGCCCATGTTTTTTTGTTACACCACATGCAAACTATTCTTTATATTCTTTATATACTCTGAGGGCTGAAGAAATCAACTGAGGCCAATGTGCTGGCACCTTCTGTGCTCTTTTCATGCTGAGCAAATAGGGCAACTGAGCACATAATCACTAATCAGAGTCACATCAAAGCACTATGATGTCTCCATAATCTTAATCGTTTCCAGTGTATTTAATTCTCTTTATATTCCACCCTTGCCTATTTTCTTTCTCCTGTTTACAGACCAGACTACTAAGAGTACGCTAAGTAATTAATGCCATAAAGGGTAAAACTGTTATGACATCCTAAATCATTTAAAGCCAATTCACAGATCGCAGAAAGTTCAGACTGAGGAAAATAGGAAGTGATGACAACAGCAGCTTAATTTGTAGACATTGCACTGTGCTTTTAAATATATAGTTACATTTAATATAAGAAAACTGATAATAGTTTCACTTTCTAGTAAATATTAACTGTCATTAGGCTGTATAATAAAATATCATTAGGAAATTAAAAAGTAGTAAAAAGAAAACTGCAAATCAGTTTCAGTCCTGTTGTACTTAAACATCACACATTTTATCTCTCAGTGTATAATTTTGTTCTCTCCCTATCTTCTTTTCACATCCTTTTACCCTGACACTCTAACTTCTCTGTGTGGTCATTTGGGTTCTATTTGTTGGTCACTTAATCGTAGATTATCTGAGGGCATTAAAGTGTTATGATTCACTTACTAGAGAAAAATGCAAGTGGAGTCACTTTGCAATAATTTGTTTTTCTGTAGTATAATAGTCATGTTAGGGCATTTTTTGTTACAGTATAATCTGTATTATTATCTTATATTATACCACACCATATAATTTATAAATTGTGGAAGTAATTATTACCAATTAATTCTGTATTAACTGAATAGACTGCTGTGCACAGCGCTTCAGCAAAGAAACAGAGAACGTACGTCTAGATTCATAGGGACAAGCTCAACATTCCCAGACCTAGTTGCCATCAGTTTATCTCCCTATGCAATATTTACAATGCCTCAGAGTGGCATATGACAGACATAACATGTTGAATGCGTTATATGACCAGCAGGAGGGTAACTGTTGTCTGCACCTTGGTCTTTTCTGTAAGGGCATAGGTCTATTTCTTGACTCTTTTTCTTGAGTTATGAGCTGTGACTGTACCTTTCTTAGAGTATCTGTGGAGCATAATGTTATATCTTATTTATGTAAGTAAAAGGAGGCATGGAGGTGCCTCCTGCCCCAGTTAATAGTTCTTTATAAAACATAATTAATCACACAATGAACCTCTACAGGATTTGTGTCTTATTTTTTGAATGAGTTTAAAATATCATTACTATGACTATATTATCATTATAATAAACATTATTATTATTACTATTACTATTATTATTATTGGACAGCAACTCAAGTATATCAGAAGAAATATGGAGTCAAGACTACATGAGTTGTTGGGAGGTTTTCTCGGGGACTAAATGTGACCAAGTGAAGGGATAACCTGGCTTTTCCATTGGATAGGCCATACAATTAGTCTCTTAAAAACTGAAATCTTAAAACTTCACTCTCCCACTTCTGTAGACAAATTTAAAAGGTAGTTCAAAAGTCATATCTAAGACTTATATTTGGAGACACAATAAGATGTAGCACACAATGAAACATTCACAGTGTCAGAAGGACAGAGACCATGAATATAGATGGTTAAGCCAGAGTGGAAATTTCGAAGTGCCCAAAGCTCAGAACAACACAGTTATAAAAATATAAAAGTCAAAAGATTGCAAGAGAAAGCAGCACAAACATTTTAAGCATCAATAGGTCCAAGTAAGGCTCTTAGATATCTCCCGTCATACAAATGAGATACTAAGGTGGAGATAGTTATGAATACTACTTCAGAAGTTTCTTGTACTTTCATTCAATTTTTTTACATTTCTACAGGTTTGATGACTGTGAGGAAGTACCCAGAGATGTGCACTGTTGTGGGCTGAGAACAGCTCTTTATACTCACCAACAAAGCTGCCAAGAGCCACGGTTTCCATCTCGGTCACATCTTTGGCAGCACCAGCACGCTTTCCTGCCACCCTGCTGAATGACCGTGAATCCAGCTGTGTTACAGGAGGAACCTGGAGTCCCTCCTCCTGCCTTTCAGTAACTGCTGTTTGATCACTGCTGTGTGATTAATGAGGAATTTATTTGTTGCTCAGAAAGATCTGGGACTTTTTTTTCTTTTTGCAAATACTAAAACCACCACGGAGTATCAGTTCTGAGTGTGAGTGTGGGGGGAAAGTCAGGTGTTAAAAATCTCAGCATTGAAATCTGCAAATACTTTTTTCAGAAAGGGGGAGATTTCAAAATGTCAAAACATTTCATTCTGAAAACGTGCAAGTAAAATGTTTTGACATTTTCAAAGTGAAGTGCTTCATTAAAGAAATTGTGAAACATTTCATTTTGAGAAACAAACTCTTCCAACTTAGTATTTCAAAACACCCTCTCTGTTTCAAAACTGTCTTCATTAGGAGAATAAGTTCAGAAGGAGATTAAATAATTCAGAACTGAAAAAAAAAATGTTTTCTAGTTTGACTCAAGCTGGTATTCTAATGATTTTTCTCTGTTTCATTGAAAACCTAAAAAAATTTTCCCATCACCCTTTCAGCTTTACTGGTTCCTGCTAGTTCTACCACCCAGTGATGTGAAATGCATTAGAGATCTAATTTCAAGATTTCACTTTTCTGCTTGTTCTTACATTTACTGTTTTTCTCTTGCTTATTCTTCTCTGTTTCCTGGAATAAAAGCTTGATTTTATTGGAAAACTAGTGAATATTCTTCTCGTTAGCTGAATATCCCTTATTCGCTGTACTTGCCCGTTTGCCCACACACTTGGCAGAAAGACGGGGCTTCAGCCATGCTCTGCTGTCCACACAAGACACAGTGCACAGCAGTTACATAAGAAGGAAGGGGGTTGTGGCTCTGCCAATATCTGGAGTAAGAGTTGACTGAGGAGGTCAACTCACATTTTTCTTTATTTTTAAATTGGACCATGTGAAGTATTTCTAAAATGCTTGTTGCTGGTATTTCTCCAGCTTTTATCAGGCAACCTGTCTAACTGCATCCTAGTTATGATCCCAACTTCTGATCTGTGGACACAGAACTGTTCCGTGCTTCCCAGTTTCTCAGGGAAATTTCTTTCTGCCTAAGAAGAGGCCCATCAAGCTTTCTTTATTTTTCTATCCTAATGAAGGGCCAGGAGGAACGTAAACCACTTCTAATCAGTTTTTAATCAACCGGTGTTATACTTTCTACAGTACAAACAGGTACTTGGTTCCATTAAGCCCCCTTAGTCACTGACAGAAAATAAATTACTCCTTAAACCTAAAGAAGTACTTCCCATGATTCAGAGGGAACCATGACAATTTTCATTTCAGACGTTCTGTACAAATAAGCAAGATGACTCTAGCTCTTGTGGCTGTTGGACATTCTTTCACTAGCAAGAAACTCATTGTGGGAGACTCGTGAACAAAGAAACAGACAAAAGATGATGAATTTTAAAAAAAATATATGTACATATAGTATGACAATGAAAATTACTTTTTTAAAAATTCGTAAAAACAAGTCTTTTTGTTAGATATTTTTCACAGTATGATATGGCTTTGATCTACTGTGTTCTACAAGAAATCAGTGATGTAACCTCATTTTGTTCTTCTGAACATGCTGAAAAGCCGTTTCTATGATAACATTTTGAAATCTGTGCCCAAGAGGAAGTTACAGGCGATGTTTTTAAAATCTGATTTATTCTCAGTTCCTTATTTTTGGACAGGGACAGTTAGTTTGCTAACTGGTCATTGTTCACAAGTGTAAGGTGTTGATGACTCACTATGACATGGTGCTTAAAGATTTTTAGTACTCATCTCTAATTGTTTTAATTATCATTTAAAATCTATATGTGGAAACTTGCATTGCAGCTGCTTTACTGATGTGTCAAAGGGTTTCTTGTCAATCATATTAATTTCTGGAAGGCTTAGAGAGCAGCGTTTGGGCATGATTGCCAGAAATGTGCCAAACACAGTCATTTTTCTATCTCTGCACACAGAACTTTATATCAATATATAAGTACACAAAGGCTGCCTCTCTTCCAAAACTTGAGGCCTGCCCTTGTGTATGAAATAAAAATGAAGCCAGAAGAACTGAGCCACAGCTGGCCATTTTAACCTGATATAGCCAATCTGCTGCACATATCTGCCTGCTCTCAACAATGCAGTTTGCAAGGTAATTAAACTAAGTTCAAAAATGTTGAATGAGGTAAGAATATGTGACAGCATTTGGACTGCAGGATGCTTCTCATGTGCATCTTCGGAGGTTACATGTGGCTATACACGTAGCACTCATACTTGTGACACTGCTGCAGGATAACGGTAGGATAAAGGTGGCCTGGTACACAAGCAGGAGAAGCTGGTATGTGTTGTCCTTCTCCATCCTATGGAAGTGCATAACACCTGGATATGCTTTGCCTAGAAGTTATCATCTCCAGGCATAGCAGCAGCAAGCTTTGCTGAAACAACAGTCTGAGCAAGGTGAAGATGGCAGGTGTCAGCGGACACAAACTCTGCTACAAGATTGTGCCACAAGACTGCCTTGGTGCAAGGACACTTCCAGGGACATCTGTCACAAGAAATGGACTTTTAAATAGGAAAATCCATCATCAGCAATGGAGACGAATCTATTACAGGTGCTAAATATTTCTACAATTTTTTTTTTTTAATTATAACCACAATCTCTGGCTCCCAAGAACAGCAAGATAGCTAGAGAACTGAAGCAGTTCTGCCTTTTTTTTTACTCAGGTAATTATACATTAACAGCAGGCACTTTTTCTCCTTGCCAATAGTTAATAGGAGTTAGCAATCGTTTTGCAGATAGCACAATCCTAATACAGCTGAAGTAGTCCAACAATGTTTATTTGTTTATTTATTGACTGACTCTGTAGTTTAATAAGGGAAAATCTATAGAATCCCCCCTTCTGTGATGAATGAATGATAACATTTATGCCATTTATGTTCTTTTCAAACATTTTGCTAAATTTTCTGTTTAAAATCACCTATCAGAGAGTTATTGACAAAGGATTCTGCAAAAAAGTGAATAGGAAAATCGTTTTGCACCAAAGTGACTCTCTTAGTCGATAGAAGAGCAAAATTATTTCCTTTTCTGATACGTTCATTATAGGATGTCTACAACCTCCATTTGCCTGTATTGACACTTCCTAGATAATGAAAAGCTGTTTTCATCATGAATTGAAATTTCAATTTCAGCAGTCAGTACTGTTCCTCCGATGTAATTGTCCCCATATATGAGGAGGATATATTAATCTTTTGCAAGTATTTTTCCTGTATTTTTATCTGTTTCTCTGCAGAATCTGGATGAGAAGGATAATGAAAGAGAAGAAATCAATACTCCAGTGTATTTCAGTGGAAAACTAAATATCAGTCTGAATAGTCTGTAGATACTGACATGATTCCTGAAGAAGTTGCTTTCAAAAGTACAGTTTAAAACACTGCTTCGAAACATAGAAATCAGTGCAATGAAAGAGAGGGTACAAAATACCTGGGCTCAATATTGTTAAGTGACTTAGGCACTTAAAAGCCTAGATCTCATTGAAAGACAGTGTTTTTTAAACTCCTATTGAAATTTGGGCTTGCAAATCACACAGAGAGCTCAAAGCATTTCATCCATTAGCACTGCAACATCTGTGCAGGTGGACAGCATCTCTTTTGGAGTGTATGTTTCCTACATAACTGCAGTTGTGGTTTTAAGAATTTTGTGAGAACTTTGGAGTTTTTTTGTAACCCATTTAATGTTTTTTTTTTAAAAAAGCTTTAAGAACTATCTGTGGATTCAGACTAATTCAGAAGGCAGTAATGCTGCCTTCTCCATGCTGCTTTCCCCTTGCACAAGAGGTGCAGAAGACAGGATCATTGGTTAGAATCTAAATGCATATGTCTGAGGGGAGAGCTCTGGCCAAATACTACCTCATCTTTACTTTCGTGCATCATCTACATCTGCACTTAGAAAACACATCTGTTTCCAATGTAATTACTTGTTTTGTTTTATTTTTTTAATAAAACAAACAAGAAATGCATACGACCAGCAGGAGCATGACTATGCCCTTCCCTTTATCCACACCTCACTCTTTTCTATAGAGGCAGAGGTCTATTTGACAGCATTGCTGAGTGAGGATCCCTGAAGTTTTTCTCTGGTCTTGGAAACCACACCGAAATGTGGAGCTCATGCCCAAACCTTGCCTTGCTTGGAGCTCAAACGCAGCTGTGGCATGCACCCAGAACTTGGACCTGGGAAAGACTCCTGGCATCTGCATTTTAGATATCATCTCATTTTTCAGCTAGGAATTTTGCCTCATTACCTATTATCAAAATTGATGTGTCTTTAAAAGTATGTTTTATTTTCAGGGCAAATGTTCTCTCAAGAAGTATCCAAAGAGTAAGTACTGCACCCAGTGAGAGGGTGACAAAGAACAAGACATGTATGACGAGAACTTTGAACTTTTCTAAACTACAGTGTATATAAATGCACAAGCTTTAAGTAAAAGTTCTCAGTTATATAGGGTAAAAAAGTAACCCAGCAGAAGATTATTACTCAGGCATGTTTGTGTGGCTCTGATTGGAACAGAACATCTGCAAACCCACACACACAGACACACAGCATGGGAATGGCTCATGTGGACTATCGCATACAAAGAACTTTTGGATAATTTTTTTTCTGAGCGTTGCATGACCATGACCATTATGCAGTTCTCAGGTCTTCCCCAAAAGTGGTTCCTTTAAATTGAGCAGAAATAACTGATAAAAGCTAAACTGACCTTTGACAGCGTAGCCTGCAGATATGCTGAGAATCAAATATCACAAGGAATCACAGAGAATACAAATTTATACTCGGGAAGAAAATCATTAAGGCTGACTAAAAAAGGCTTATGGTACTTTCATTAAATGTGTAGTATCCCTTTTTAATAAGATTTAAAAAAAAAAAAAAAAAGAAGAAGAAAAAGAGTCAAAGTGAAAAGGAAAAGGAAAGAATAAAGCAATAAGCTTATCTCAAGGATTATTTCACATAACCTAATAGCACAAATGAATTTCTTTTAAAGGAAATAAAGTTTTCAAGGACTGAAACAAGAAATGAATCCTAAAGGTAAATTCTTGAGGACAACTGGGAAAGGAAGCTATTCTTGAAATTACACAAACAAAAGGTTTTTTTCTGCTAAATAAGCCCATTTCTTCCTGTTTATTTCTACTTGACTACTTGTGTATCAATCTCTTGCACCAGCAGACAATTGTCTGAAGGAAAGTTTGCTCTTCTGCAGCAAACGATAGGCGCTTCAGTCCACTGGCGGAGGCAAACTGTAGGCAGTGATCCATATTTTTGCTTCATTGCTTTCAGTTCTATGCACTAATTTCCTTCTTTTTGTTTTTTTTTTTTTTCAAATGGAACTAAATACAGGTCCCAAACAGTGAGGTATTATATTTTGTGCAAAACAAAGCAGCTAACTGGTACCTGGTGTTTTCTAAATGAGGTTTCCTGCAGAGCTCTGTGCTCCTTACTGTTCATTTGCTGTGCTGATACATGATCTGGGAGAACATGTTGTAATATTTTTTTGTTTTCAGACTATACTAGAAAGAGTAGGAACATCAAGCTTTGTCCACTGGGGCATTAATAGGCAAGTGGAGAGACGGCAATGGGCAGGAGGGGCAACCTTTGCATGAGCATGACCCACCTCACTGTGCTTGATGCAACAGATCTATTGTTGTAGGTTTAGAGTGTAACATGAGTTCAGTTTATAATATAATCACTGGGCATGGCAGCACTAGCTTTATATTTCATTTGTGCTTGTTCTGCGATTTCTGATTGGAATGTTACAGCATAGCTATTCTCTGTGTGGTATTAAGAGTACAGATTTTGCATATATTTCCTGTCCCAAAGTGTTGCGGGTTTGGGGTAAATAATATTTTATGCCTTTCCTAAATAGTGACTACATTTGTATCAAAACTTCTGAAAATTAAGAAAATAGGTCCAAGTACAAATTCAAACATTTGCTAAAGAAGGCTTACAGTCAAAATAGTTCCCTGCCCTAAACACTGGTCCCTTTAAATGGTGTCCCAGGTTCTCCCTTCTCCAACACAGGAGGCCAGTCTGCAGAGACTGCAAAACCTTGTGTTCTGTTAGGCAAAAAATCTGAATAAACTGTCACCAGTGAGTTGCCAGAGCAAAGACCAGACCACCTCTGAACACTTTACCCAGCTAGAATATTAACTCCAGACATTTTTTAAACAGTTTGTTGCCACTTTTTGTGTGCAGATGCTCCACCTGGAGCATAATCTTTGCTGATCCCCTAGCAGGCACTGTAGGTGAGTTTCTTGTAATGGCAGAAACATATTGTTGTGGTCCTTCCGAAACCTTATTCTGAAGTTTCTGGACATTGTAGTTTGCACAGAGTGACAGTGTCTCTCTAGCCACAGTGACCTTGTTCAGACTGACAGACTGGCACATCAGCCAGACTCGCACATTAGCCAGACAGCAGATTTAACTTTCACTCTGAATAAGTGTTTAAACACTGTTTTCTAACAAAACAAAGCAAAACAAAACAAAACAAAACAAAACAAAACAAAGCAAAAGTCATCATGACCTAGACAGTGTTTCAAGTCAGCTGTAAAAGTAAGAGCAATTAGGGAAAAAATGAGATTGGTTTTCTGTTACGCATACGAAAAGTGTTATAACTATCACACCACGGGAATCTGAGGGGGCTGAAAGATGAGGCCATAGAGCCACAACTTGGAGCAGATACTTTACCTATGTTCTTGAAAACTTAAAGCATTTTTCAACATGATCTGACTTCTACTAGAAAATCTCATCTGAATCTTTAGATGAATATTACCAATACATGATTATAATTCTGGTAGAGTCATTTGAGTAATATTTTATATTATGTCAATGACCAGTGATTACTGATTCCAAAAAGATACTTAGACTACTTCACATTTTATCTGTGACCTCCTCCCAAGTGACATGCTTCATCATGTTTTCTGTCCAAATAATCCTGGCGATTTCGTCCCATTTGTGAAAGTATAGACTGTTTTGTCAGTGCATCTAAGCAGAGGAAACCAACAGTTTCTAAGCTTGCAGAACAACCTTTCTTGGTTGTTCTCTAGACCATTTATTACAGATTTAAAATAGGTCTCTAGTCTCTGTCTGTAGTTGGCAGAAGGGTCTTTAGTGACACAAACTGTGCCTGTGATAGTCACGACCACAAAACTCCTGCAATTTCAGACCAGACAGCAGTTTCCACAACACTTGGAGGATGGTAGCATCTCTTACGCTACTGAAAGACCACTGCCGTTCTTTTGTAACAAATGTGTTGCAGAACTTCACAAGTATGGATGAAACAATGACATGGTTTATATTAAAGCTGTATATGATCCTTGTTGAAAGAGAGGGTGTTCACCAAGGTCAAGTTCTTTTTGTGTCATTAAGTTCATTTATTCAGTTTTACTTCTTAAAATTTACCTACAGTGACCATGAAACACATCAAATCAGTTATGTCTAACCAGGTGGACTTGCATGCACACCAAAATTATACAGTACCATCATTCTGTTTACACTAGCATGGACAGGAACACACTTTCCCTTGATTTTTGAGAGAAAAGTTTAGTTTTAAAGCATTCCCACAGGAAACAATAGAAAAGTGAGATTGATTTGTAAAACCTGTATAATCTTATGTTTTAAAAAATCTGTTATAAATTAAATAAATTTTCTCTGAAGTCATTCATGTTATTCAAAATTAAAAAAAAAAAAATTAAACACAGACAAAAATAAGTAAAGGCTAACAGTAGAAATAAAGACTGATACAAGGAAATATGCCATTTGCTAACATGGGTCTGTGTGCCTGCTAAGACACACTGTGTGCCTCAAATTACTATCATTGGCATATTTTTGAGGAATGAAACTAGCTTATCTGATATGAAGTGTTTAATATGATGATATATACAATACGAGCTGATGTGTTTCAAAATTGAAAGCCTTATTTGTTTGGCATTGAAGGTTAGCACCAGAAGATGTTGTCTGATTAAGTTCCCATGACTACAGCTTGGTCTTTATGTGGATGAATACATTTGATGTGTCATTTAATGATGCGGCCACTGAAACAAGCAAGCAGGGGCTATGACACAGAAAGATCACGACTGTCAAGCTAGGATCTCCTCTACAGAAAAGTCACTTAATGGCTCTTACACTCCCTTTCCAAACAAAGCAGCACCAGCTCAATAACGAAAAAATCACGGGTTCCAAGAAACTCTTTTATTGCTTCAAGGAGCCGTGAACAAAGCAGCTGACTTGTCAAGGAGGCTTGATTAGACTATTAGGACATCTGGCCTTAGCATGAGCTCAAGGTTGCAAATCAGACAAGCTTGTTCGGAAAAGTGATTATGGAGGAGTTGCTGCAGGGAGTTAGAAATGCTCTGGTTCTCTGGATTTAACACAAGGTTACAAGCTTTACGCAAGCTTGTTTTTTCTCATTTAGATTGTTTATTTAGCCCAGAGACAGTCAAAATTATATACCATGATATCCCAAAGATAGATTCAAAGATAGATCTGTTGAGCAAAGCGATAGTGTTCTTATGGGGCACATCAGATATACTAGGCATTCAAAAGATATGATTTTGGTGTTGTTGTTTTGATTCTGCTGTTTTGATTCTGGTCCTGCCATACAAGCCCTGTGCTGGTTAGAGCATAACCTTTGTATTTTATAATTTTGATGCAAAGTAGCACTGACCACTTTCTGACGAGGTGAAGAAAAATGATACAGAGATTTAGGGGATGAAGAGTATAAGAGCCTACTCTCAAAATGAAAGAAGTAAACCACATGATTATTACAGTTGTGTATATAGATATAGAACCACGGGGTGGTCATTTTAAAAAACAGAAAGGCTTTTTTTTTGTTAATGACTGGCCTTAAAAATGTATAGGAAACCAAGCTGACAGCGGATGGTCTAATTTCCTGAAATGAGGTATCAGCTGGAACCTCTTGACTTTTAGAAAGGAGGATCTTAGGAGGTTTTACAAGAAGGAGCTGTAATAGTCAAGGAGGAAAAGACTAAGGCATTTATTAGGAGTCACAGTGCAGGTAAAAAGGAATTTGGCAATGAGACAGCAACAAATAGACTTCTAGATGAAGGACCTGAATCCTCATGTTAGTCTTTCACTAATTACCTCCATAAGCTTCAAATAAACTATTTTTGGTTTACATCCACTCAGGCATCAACAGAATCAGACATGCAGAGTTGTGGTGGATAAAATAGTCTTAGATGAGAACTACTGACATAGTTTCTGACCAGAGTATAGTATTAGTCTAAAATAAGCTTTCTCCACATTGATGTTGTGGATTAAGGGCTTTAAATATGACATCATCTAAATTTCTACCTCTTAAAAATTTGCTTTGTTTGATTAGTTCTTTCCAAAAATAACTGCCTCTATAAATTTGAATATCTAGTTGCAATATCTTTCGATGGGAACAAAAAGATATAAGAATTACCTGAATGTCATATTGTTGGATCTGTTGTCTACCTTCTATCTTCTATAAAGCTAAACCTAATAAGTGAGTTAGTTGTAAAAGATGGTAAATTATTTGGGTTTTAATGGTTTTATTCTGGAGAGCCACTACCTCTGTATATATTGATGAAAAACCTAGGTGACTGACAATATCACTGTTACCACAAAATTTCTTTCTTAAATAGCACCTGCAAAATTCACTGAACCAGCTCAGTGATACTGCATGAACAGTATGGATCAAGTCAACATTCCAATTCTGATTCTGTCTTAATAAAGGCACATGTAAATCAGAGGGTCTGCTGGAGCGGTGTAAACAGAGTCATCTAAATTATGCAGTCTCACTATCAAGATTTCTGCATGATGTTTTGGATGCCTTGAGCAATATCCAGCCTCAGTAGCAGCTCTAGCAATTTTTAGTTTTGGGGTAATCCTGGAGGCCTGATGTGCAGGTGGACACTCCTGTTCTGACGTATGCTGGTGCCAGGCTTGATGCTGGCATGCATGCTGCCCCTGCTCAAAACTCCAAATTCACTCTGAACTAAGACGTAAGACTTTATGGAGTATTATAAAGTTCAGGTGGTAATGGACCCTACCATTTCCCACACAGGAACTGCACCTGAGTTTCATTTAAACTAGAATTAATACAGAAAGATGGGTGTAGAACATATTGTGCCAGCAGGGTTACCCAGTGGAACCATTTGTTTAGACTTTTTGACTCCTTCAGAAAGTGCGATGCAGTAAAAAAAGTTTGCATTACTTTTTTCCAAGTTAGGGTCAAGAGCAGTTTTTGTAACTCAGCATGCTCTAAGATGAGAAATCCTTGAAATTGAATAAATAAAGGTCAACAGTCAAAACAAGATTAAAACTAGGAGATATATGAATCTTTAATGATTTCATTCTCTGAAAGTTCAGCTATAGGTGCTCCTTCAAATGCTTCTTTGAAGAATATGATAGATGAAAGTCCAAGAACTTCTTAGCATTTGTCATAATCTTCAGTTCTTAACAAAATATTGTGCTGCTGCAGGATCCAAAAGCACAACAAAGTCACAAGGAATATGGGATGTAGCACAGGATCCTGGGATTCAAGATGTATCACAGCCTAGGTATCCTTGAGACACCTCCTGAAGGATGCAAATTTTTAATGTGTCTGGGAACCTCTGTGTCTACTGTGTATTATGCATTTCTCAGTAGCTGAATCAGGGCTCCTTTCTCCCGTACTCCATACACAGGCCCCATAGGTTTAGCTGTGCCCATTTTGTATGCCTGGGATAAATGCCAGTCCAATTCTATTACTCTAGTTTAATTTAAATGAAATATATTCCTTATGTATCAGTTCTACCTGAAACAGATAAAATATATCTAATACCAAGTCAACATGCCTGCTGGCTGTGATGACATTTTTCAGCAATTTTTAGTTTTCTTCAAGATCCTGCCTAGTGGGCTGCTATATTTATTGTTAGTATAACATGACTGACACAAAAATAAGAAACTTTTTGAAAGCTCTGGCTGGATCTGTAGGGAAAGAAATATTTTAAGTGAATAATAGCATTGAATATGTAACAGAAATTGCTTAAACACATATGTACTTTACATGAGACAAATGGATCAAATAAAATTATTTCAATACAAGTTTCTTCTGAAGGAGGAAGTCTGCAGATAGCTTACCACGTTAGAAACAGATTCTTACTAGGGCACATATATCAACATTTTGAGGTGAAATGAAACTCAGTAAATGATCTCATGTGGACATCTTGAAAGGTATAAATATTGCCTAAAGTATAGCCCCAAAAATCTCTGTATTCATTGCCACATGGGCGCATGGTGCTTGTGACAGGAAAGGTTGCAATGATTTATGATGATGATGATCTAATTGCATTTGAAATAATTCATGTAAAATAAGCCAAAGAAAGAGAAGAGAATCCAAGGGAAATCTAGGAAAGTGTAATCTTCAGTGTCAGCTTGAAAAGCTGCTCTCCAAATTAAGATAAAAGGAGTTTCTTTTGCATGAACTAAATTTTGTAGCCATAGAAAAAGTACTCTGGTACATTCACTGTGAACCACATATTTTTGGTTATCATTAACAGTGATGGACAATCACTATTAATAACAACTGTCTAGAAAATGTTTTGCATTAGGAATAGAAAAAGAGCAAAACATTTGCCTGTACACTAAATGAAGTTTACCTCATACCTCATGATTTCATTACAGTTTTTTTCCTTTTCTGTCTTTTGTTTTGGTTTTGGTTTCTTTGTTTGTGGTTTGGGGTGGGTTTTTTGTTACCTTGGTGTTTAAAATAAAAAAATACAGGGGAAAAAAAATAGGTTCTAAAAAGCATGGATAATATGTTCATTGTCAGTAATTTATTATGGAATATGTTTGTGAAATTAGTTTATTCTGAGCATCACTTCCCTCACCACCCCCCCCCACCAAATACTGTTGACTTGCATTCTTGGGCATAAAGTCCCTGTTACTGGTGACAGCAAATAAACTCTTAATATTCTCAGCAGCATGACAAAGTAACAAAGAAAATTCACTGCTTCATTCTAATACCTGCACAGGATTATTCTTTGGGAGAGATCTTGCAGATCAACTTAGAGGTCAGCACATGATAACCATACTTCCCTCATTCATTTCCAGAATTCCTAATCAATCCCACTATTATAATTTCAGGTGAATTTATAATAATAACAGTAGCAGTAGTAAGACAATGAAAACCTATAGCGAGTTATAAACAAGAACACTGTCATGCCAATTTCATAGGAATCAGGAACATGACAAGTTCTTTGTGTTAGAACTTAGTAATGTTCAAAAAGCCTATTCAAATGACTGTTCCCATGGTACAAATATGACAAACTAAAATACTCAAATACGAAGTGACCATTTCCCCCAAACAGCAAAAGTTATTTTAATTTAAAAAATGAGAGATCTGAGACATCACCTGTATGAGGTGCTTTTTAACTCGTAACTAAGTGGTTCTGGTGTAAAAGCATCGTTATCAATACACCTAATGCAACGTTGGAGCCAGCTGCAGTGGCTGATGGCAAAGACAAATCAGGTAAAAGGAAACATATTTTAAAAACACACCAAGAAATGCCTATTGCAATATTTGAAAGATGTAGGAGACATGCATTGAGTGAAACAGGATCATACATTGTAAAGGTGTAGGAATAATGTACATAGCAAAATATACCACAAAATTTCACCTCACAGAAAATGGTTGGGTTAGCCATGTCAAACGTATATATATGTACAGTTTAAGGACAAAATTTACAACAACTGCACTGTCAGAAAGAGAGATTGCTGAGTGAAAAGTATCCCTTTGTGTGCAGTCGCAGCATGACTTCTGTTCTGACTGATTAATATCTGAAGTGTAAGCCTCTTCTGTTTGTCTTTAATAAGACACAGGCATAGCATCCATAAAAAAGGAAGAAATGAAGAGGTATGAGAAACACTGATAGTTCTGTTTGTATCTTGCCCTGGCATGAGCAGGCATAGCTTAGTGGGAGGCTACCTGCATTCACACATATTATAGGATTTTCTGTAATTCCCAGTGTCTAATAAAACTAAATTGGTGATAAGCAACAATCAAGCTTCTACACTACTTTCCTGTGGACTCTTCTATCAGTTAATATTAATACCAAGCCAGTGAAAGGTGTTTAAAATCATCTGAAGTTATTTACCCAATGGCTGTATTACCTACACAATGAATTCTGTGAATATTTAACCAGTTCTAATTTTATTAGTAATAAATACGCCATGTTTAAGACTACCAATTTTTTTTTTCACCTATAAAAACTGTAATGTATGTTAACTGGAGATGAATATATAGCAGAATTAGAAAGAAAAGACCCCACATTCAAGTTCATATAGTTAGAAAACAAGATTCTCTGCAGCTTCAAACAATAACTTTGTGAGAATAACTATACAAATAAACAATAACTCTAAAAATAACACTTTTTAGAGACTCCAATGTTCTTTCTTGATAACACTTTGCTTATACCTGTCTTTTTTTTTTTTTCATATTTGCATTTCAGTGGGATCTAAAGCAATTCAAGAAATTAAGTCTAACAGAAAAATGTTTATGGTGTCGTGTAGCTCTACCCACAGACTTCCATCCACAGACATTTTTTAATGAAGGGATCAAATTTTGGTCAAATATTCAGTTACACAAGTTATTACAATTTTCTCTGTTTCAGGATCCATTCCATTTGATTCTGGTTATATGTCATCCCTTTTTTACAATGTCTTTGACACTGACAATGTGTGACTTGAGGTTGCTTTCAGTATCTATTTAACAAACACCAAATAACAGTTACAAGGACAAATCCTCCATCACACTTAAAATTTTCCATAAAAAGCAATTGTTTTCATTTTTCTTAATTGGAAATAGCATGAAGTGTTGCCCATTCTAACCCAGATGAACTGAAGGAGAGAGCAACCCTCAGTTTCTCTGTCTGGAGCCTTAAGCACATTTTCGACTCAGACATCATAGACTAACAGAATTACTGTCAACAAGCTGAAATTTTAAAAATATTGACTAACTGGCCAAAATTCAGAGAGTGACAGCAGCAACATTCAGACTTTTGATTCACCAGCAATTCAGTATAATGGTATTTAGCATATATATTAAGTAGTGGATATTTAAATAATACAGGTGTAATGTATATATAACCTGTTGATTTTCTATTATAAATGAACTTGTGCTATGGATTTATGGAATTCACCTACACTTCTAGGCATTCTATTCAAGACAATTTCTATCGCATTAGGATTTGTCCTGTGGTCATACACAATACATAGTAAATGCTTTTTCCTATAATCTTGCCTCACAGAACAAGAAAATCGGAGAGACCAAGATCATGCTTTTCAGTCAAGACAGGGTGATGCCACTACCACGGTAATGTCATTCTCATGCAGTCTCTCATTTTATCTTCTTCTTTCTAAACTGAAATTATTGTCTCACTAACTAATTTAATTACCTGTGGGATGCATCAGAAGGTAACAGTGCAAAGCCTGAATTCCACTCCAGGTGGCTAGGAAATGCTAGAAGGGCAGAAGGATTTTCAAAGGGTACAAGGATTTTTGAAGCCATAAGGCCAAGATATCTGACTCCATGACTATGTAGTTTGACTAAACAGAATAAGAATAAATACCAAGCCCTCTATGGTTTGAAACACTGTGAGTTCATATTGCTAAAGTTATGGCTGAATAAAAGACAAGGATCTGCAAATCCTGCAAATCATTTCCCCACAGCCTCTCCTGGCGAGAAGCCAGCAATAGATCCACGGTCCGAGGTAAAATTCTAAAACTGATGTTGCTTTTTCCAGAAGATATTGAATGAGCTTGCAGCTCTCCTCAGAAACATCTCCCAAAACAGCTGTACATCATGGTTAACCGGGAAACCCTACACTGGCCAGTCATGAGTTGTTCTTGGCAGACAACAAGGGAAGTATGTATTTTTCCCTCAGGTTATGGTGCCTATAGTGCAAGCTGCAGCTTTGAACAGATCCATATGTTAATATAAACCCCCAGTACTTGGACTTCCACTTTTCAAACTGTATCAAAATCCTTCCTTTTGTTGAAGAAATGGCTTGATGGGATCCATATCCTGCTATTGCCATATATTCCTTCACTTCTGTATCACCTGCTCATGGAAAACAAATATTGGCTTTGTATGGATTCCAGATAGCTTTTCTTGCCTGAAACAGCCTAGAGGTGTTTCTTCGTGATTGCAACACCAAATAAAGCAAAAAGAACAGTCTGCAGGTAACTCAGCACAGCACAGAGGAGAAGAGCAAAAAATCAGCAAATACCTGATACAATATAGCTACTTGTAAGTCTGGCCTGTGTCTCCCTTGTAGTTTCATACATGTAAGAGGTTTCACTTTGGTCAACTAAACATTTCCAAGCTCTGTTCTCAGACAAAACCAGAAAATTGTGAGTGTATTTTTATGTATCAGACCACAAATGAAAAAATAAACTCTGTGTAGGTGATGCTAAGAAATTTTCAGTGGTTAACTTTCTTTAAGAACCATCCATCTTCCACTACAAATAATAATCTCTGTTCCCTTTCATTCTGCAGAAATCAGGCAGTAGAGCTGTTTAATCAGCATGTGACCTATTGCAGAGCTGTAGCTCCTCTGGGTTCTTCCACTGCTGGGCCCAAGCAGTAACAGGAACGAAAACAACTGCTTAGCAGGGAGGTAAACTATCTGGTGGAATAGGCATTTGCAGTTATTCTCATTATTTTTAAGGTAACTCAGTAGACTCAGTTTGTCATAGAATTAACAGATGTACAACTTAAGATGTGGTTTTACAACAGGACATTGAGGGGCTTATGCCAACACTGCCTAGTGCTGAGCAACACTGGCAAGTGCTGCTGAGATTTCCAGATCTTCTCCAGTGGGCACCAGCTGTATAGCTGTGGCTATAACCTAGTCTCCGTAGTCTCCCTGTGGCTGGTTCTAGTCTTCCTTGCCACCCAATCTTCCAAAAATCAAACAAGTACAAAACTAGCCAGAAAAGGTATTTTAGTACTCACTCATTAATTGTGTAATTATAACTGAGAGGTACGCACCTGAACCACAGAGAGTTTGATTGCAAACTTCCCCGTTAATGCTTCTTTCTGACTGCAAAACACATTAACAGCTGACACCATAGTGAGTCCCAGTAAGTAATCATGTGTTTATACCATGGCATTTGTCTCATATATTGCTTCCTCAGTTTAACTAACAAGAAGTATTTTATTATCAGATAGCAGAGAAAGCAGGGGTTTGTTTTGTCTGTATTAGACAGTGGATTCTAGATAGTATTGTCAGACCAAAGAATATGCACCTGGCTTGTTGACTTGCAAGCTAGATAAAAGCTTAATTAAAAAATATAACAACAATAAAAGTAGAAAATAAAAATTAAAAAATGAAAATAAAGAAGGCAGCAGGAGATATCATTAGAACCAAAAGAAAAAGAAATTGAGGGTAGATAAAATGTTTTTTCCTACTACTACAGAAAAAGATCTTTAATGCCTTTACTATGTCAGCCTGCATTTTTAAGCTAAATTTACATTTAACTCTTTAAGATTCTGAAATGTTTTGTCCACCTGTATTTTGTTTTTGCTAACTAGGATCACGATCTGAAATGCAATAATAGAATAAAAAACATGTTGCAGAGTATTTGATGGAACAAACATAAATCCAGTGAACATCTTTCAGAACAAAAGTTACAGTTAAACTTCAGGACCATGGTTGTTTAAAAGAAAACACATATGGTTAAACTCTTACTTCAGGGTCTGGAATTAGTGACCTCTCAGGTAATGACCTCCATCAGCTGCCACTAACTTTAATTAGGCTAATATAAGGCATAAGTTTGATTCATATATCGCAATTATTTCCTCAGTAGACATGGTTCTATTAGATACAAAAGCACTGCATAGGCAGTATACACTGGAGGCCGAAGGGAAGGGGAGGGGGAAGGGGAGGGGGAGGGAAGGGGAGGGGGAAGGGGAGGGGGAGGGAAGGGGAGGGGAGGGGAGGGGAGGGGGAGGGGAGGGGAGGGGAGG
Organism: Streptopelia decaocto; assembly: GCF_964273445.1. Lineage (NCBI taxonomy): Eukaryota > Metazoa > Chordata > Aves > Columbiformes > Columbidae > Streptopelia > Streptopelia decaocto. The sequence continues at coordinate 12,898,273 of NC_138657.1, forward strand.
GGAGGGGAGGGGAGGGAGGGGAGGGAGGGGAGGGAGGGGAGGGGAGGGGGAGGGGAGGGGAGGGGAGGGAAGGGAAGGGAAGGGAAGGGAAGGGAAGGGAAGGGAAGGGAAGGGAAGGGAAGGGAAGGGAAGGGAAGGGAAGGGAAGGGAAGGGAAGGGAAGGGAAGGGAAGGGAAGGGAAGGGAAGGGAAGGAAGGGAAGGGAAGGGAAGGGAAGGAAGGGAAGGGAAGGGAAGGGAAGGGAAGGAAGGGAAGGGAAGGGAAGGGAAGGGAAGGGAAGGGAAGGGAAGGAAGGGAAGGGAAGGGAAGGGAAGGGAAGGAAGGAAGGGAAGGGAAGGGAAGGGAAGGGAAGGGAAGGGAAGGGAAGGGAAGGGAAGGGAAGGGAAGGGAAGGGAAGGGAAGGGAAGGGAAGGGAAGGGAAGGGAAGGGAAGGGGAAGGGAAGGGAAGGGAAGGAAGGGAAGGGAAGGGAAGGGAAGGGAAGGGAAGGGAAGGGAAGGGAAGGGAAGGAAGGGAAGGGAAGGGAAGGGAAGGGAAGGGAAGGGAAGGGAAGGGAAGGGAAGGGAAGGGAAGGGAAGGGAAGGGAAGGGAAGGGAAGGGAAGGGAAGGAAGGGAAGGGAAGGGAAGGGAAGGGAAGGGAAGGGAAGGGAAGGGAAGGGAAGGAAGGGAAGGGAAGGGAAGGGAAGGGAAGGGAAGGGAAGGGGGAAGGGAAGGGAAGGGAAGGGAAGGGAAGGGAAGGGAAGGGAAGGGAAGGGAAGGGAAGGGAAGGGAAGGGAAGGGAAGGGAAGGGAAGGGAAGGGAAGGAAGGGAAGGGAAGGGAAGGGAAGGGAAGGGAAGGGAAGGGAAGGAAGGGAAGGGAAGGGAAGGGAAGGGAAGGGAAGGGAAGGAAGGGAAGGGAAGGGAAGGAGGAAGGAAGGGAAGGGAAGGGAAGGGAAGGGAAGGGAAGGAAGGGAAGGGAAGGGAAAGGAAGGGAAGGGAAGGGAAGGGAAGGGAAGGGAAGGGAAGGAAGGGAAGGGAAGGGAGGGGAAGGGAGGGAAGGGAGGGGAAGGGAGGGGAAGGGAGGGGAAGGGAGGGGAAGGGAGGGGAAGGGAGGGGAAGGGAGGGGAAGGGAGGGGAAGGGAGGGGAAGGGAGGGAGGGAAGGGAGGGAAGGGAAGGGAAGGGAAGGGAAGGGAAGGGAAGGGAAGGGAAGGGAAGGGAAGGGAAGGGAAGGGAAGGGAAGGAAGGGAAGGGAAGGGAAGGGAAGGGAAGGGAAGGGAAGGGAAGGGAAGGGAAGGGAAGGGAAGGGAAGGGAAGGGAAGGGAAGGGAAGGGAAGGAGGGAAGGGAAGGGATGGGAAGGGAAGGGAAGGGAAGGGAAGGGAAGGGAAGGAAGGGAAGGGAGGAAGGGAAGGGAAGGGAAGGGAAGGGAAGGGAAGGGAAGGGAAGGGAAGGGAAGGGAAGGGAAGGGAAGGAAGGGAAGGGAAGGAAGGGAAGGGAAGGGAAGGGAAGGGAAGGGAAGGGAAGGGAAGGGAAGGGAAGGAAGGAAAGGAAAGGAAAGGAAAGGAAAGGAAAGGAAAGGAAAGGAAGGAAAGGAAAGGAAAGGAAAGGAAAGGAAAGGAAAGGAAAGGAAAGGAAAGGAAAGGAAAGGAAGGAAAGGAAAGGAAAGGAAAGGAAAGGAAAGGAAAGGAAAGGAAAGGAAAGGAAAGGAAAGGAAAGGAAAGGAAAGGAAAGGAAAGGAAAGGAAAGGAAAGGAAAGGAAAGGAAAGGAAAGGAAAGGAAAGGAAAGGAAAGGAAAGGAAAGGAAAGGAAAGGAAAGGAAAGGAAAGGAAAGGAAAGGAAAGGAAAGGAAAGGAAAGGAAAGGAAAGAAGAGAAGAGAAAAGAAGAGAAAAGAAGAGAAAAGAAGAGAAAAGAAGAAGGAAGATAGTGTAGCCCTTCAGATTAAACTGAAGACTATGTAGCACAGTGGCACAGTGGTGCTTATGTATGGACCACAGGGGCAGTAGCTTCTTCTCTGTGTTACTTTTAAGCCCCTCAGTATTACACCTACTCTAGAGCCACCGCATACAGCACACTTTGTAAGATATTACAGACAGTACATTTTATAAATTATTATCATGGCAAGTCTGAATATTGCATTTTAAACTATTTAGCTTATAGACTGGTAAATTATGCATGTGTTAACTCAGTTAACTCTATTAACACCTTAACACAAAACTAATGGAACAACTGAATTATTGATAAGCCACTTCTACATAATTATATGAAATTATAGCTAGGAGCAATGCAACTTAGGGAGATGAACTTGTCTTTCTGAATCTTGCTTTTCAGCCTGCAAGATATCCCTACATATGAAATGATTCTTAAGCAAGTGCTTAACTTTGAGAAAGTCTTAAGCACATGTTTAGGTAACTTCCAAAGATAAGACAGACACTCATCAGTGCATAAGGAGAGAAAGACATCTTGTAGGAATACTGTTAGGGATTCAATAGGCATCCTTCTTCATTATCGACTAAATGATTCAGCTTAGTGCAAAGTGTTAAAGGGCTCACTTTTCAACTCACATATAAACTAAGGGCTCCTGATGACTCCTGGCTATTATAGCTGTCGTGGTAAGTTGAAGGTACTGGTACTGCAGAAAACTACCAGCTGGGCTTTCATGCGGTGCTATTTGAGTAATACTCATTTTCAGTCAGTGGATAATTCTACATTGTAGTGTGAATAATTATGTGTCCCCAAGGTTTCAGCTTTTAGAAAGACATTTTTAAACTTGCTTGTTAATAATGCTAGTTATTCTTTAAATATCAGAATTAAAGCTGTATGTTTAAACACATTTATGCTATCATATACCAGGTACAATCACACAATATTTTTCCTACAATATGCAAGTCATTTCCTTACCACATAAGCAGTACATGATTCTTCACCTTACTCGGAGTACCAGCCCAAACTTCAAACAATTTTCTGGTTAATTATTTTCTTCTTAGATTTCTCCTATTATTTAAGTTCAGAATAGACTTACACCACTCACACAGAAAAATATTTTCGATAGTTTCCTTTATTTCCATTGCATCAGTGCTAATGTTGTGGCCTTTTTACTGAATCTTATTATAAAAGGTTGTCTGCAGGACAAGATTGTTTTCCATCTTGATCCCTAAAAAAGGTTATTGAATTTGGTTCTTTAGACCTTTTAAATCATTTTAGCATTTGCCAGTGCATGCAGATATGATGAGGCAGTGCTGGGGGGAGAGGAGGGAGAGACAGGAAGGGCAGGGGATGAGACAGTGAGAAAATAAGGCAGGTTATCTAACCAGAAAGTGAACCTGGAAGCAAGCTTTGCACAATCATTTTACTGGTGCTGACCATAACAGAGTCAGATGCTAATTTCTTATGATCACTTTGCAAGCCTTGCAGTTGCTCAGCAGCAGGGACTTTGAATAAAGTCAGTATAAGTCACCGGGGATGCAGTTTTGCAGTTGCATTAAGCAGTCTCCACAGGGCTGCTGAAAAGGATGGTTCCCCTCCTCTCCCATCTTTCCATGCCCACTGTACTAGTGTCAGGTGAGTAACCTGTCCCAAGGACCTATGCTGCACTAGTGTTCTTCCAGTTTCATGCTGCCTATTGGCCTTAGCTTCCTAAATACAGAAAAAACAACAGAGTAAAAGTGGAAATGGAAAGAGTAGTGTTACAGTCTTGCAGTAGCCAGAGTTAGATGGGCTTGAAGGTATCGTAAAATCACATCTGAACCTACCCTATTCAGGTCATCTGTCACACAATATTCTAAAAATGCAGCTCTCCATTACACCTAATTCTATGCCTTTGTCAGTTGTTGCCAGAAGCCGACAGCCCAGATCCCAAAATACGGTGTGTTGGACAGTGGGGAAACAAGAGCAAGAGAAAAATGAGAGGCAGGGGTAACCCTTACAGAAGTTGCCTGCAGTGTAAATGGGGAAGATGAACTGACAGCAACACGCTAGAATATTTTTCTGTTTTGCTCCTTGTATGCTATGGGTGATGTAATGATATGTGCAAGGTGTTCAGTCCTCCAAGTCTCCTCACCCTCTACTTCCTCCCACAATAATGCCATAGGTTTTGTGGCTTTGGTTCTAGTGAGATACAGGAATGGATCCAGATGAAACAGTCATGGGGTTTTCTGTGTCATTGTTCATAGCTAACATTATAGCACAGGATCACCAATGGATTGGCCAAGGTTCATTCTGTAGAAGAAATCCTTCTGTAGAAGGGAAGAACTCATTGAATCCTCACATTGTTAAAGGCACAGAAGCAGGAACATGATTTTTAAATAAATCTTCATTTTTGCTAACATAAGATATTGCCCATGACCTAGAATAAAAAAATATATATGTATAGTAACCACAAATGTAATATACATCAAAGACTGGTTTCTGTTGGATTTAGCAGCAATTCTAGCAGCAGCTCCAGAGACCCAGAAGTAAACTATGAAGGGCTCAGAGCTGATACAAGTCACTGTAGTTACACAGGCATGCTTTAGTTATGCAGTTTGTGTATTTCAAAAGTGCAGTGCATGAGTTCATTGTAGTAGAACTATGGGAGAAAAAACCACAAGTTTTTAATAGCTGCTGGTAGAATAGTCAGGGATGTGCTCCCTACTTTGCCCTTGTGCATCAAAGGGCAGGCTTGGATCTGCCAAGAGCAGGTCCAAGTCATGCCTAGTGCTACTTACAGCTGGAGAAGAGGGAAAGCCCTCATCCCCTTTCCTGCAGGAAGCCACAGTTACTGTGTCCATTCCTCCTGCCTCTGTTGCAAGAGCTACTGGTTTGTCTTTCTCTCCATCTCACCAACCCAGTTCAACCCTCCACAGCCCTCTGCTTCCCTTCCCCTTCCTGGGGTAGATACCACCTGCAGGGAGTGCCTGCATTTAGCTTTACTGTGGTGTATGAAGTTCTCAGTCAGTGCCATACTTCTCTGTATGGATTCATTGTTGGATGAATTTCTTTCTAACTACACATGATATAAAGTTTCCTATCTCAGAATGTCTTCCACTCCTATTTTCCTTGCCAACATTTTTAATATCTTGGGTGTTGATTGGCAGTGGGAAGTCAGCCTTACTGACATACTGATCTCAAGTTAGTGCTGTTATTAATGAAAACTAGCTACAGTGGCTACAGTTAGCACAACACAAACAACAGGATGTGTCAAAATCTCAGCAAGATACAAAAGAAGACAGGTTAAAATACAAGCATAAAATGGAATCGCTCATGTACTTGATGTTGAGCGCTTGAGTATCTATCTCTCTGTACTGCTGCTGCACAAGTAATTGGAATGAAAAAGTATTTAGCCTCCAGGACACGGCACAAAATGCAGACCAGACTGGGGAAATATTCAAAACTTTTCTTGCAACATGAAGGTCATGATATAGGAGAAAAAAAAAATAAAAAAATAAAAAAAAAATATATATATCATAACGCACATCGTAACCTTGGAAATATTTTGCAATATGAGTATTGCCTCTATTTATTCTGTATTTATATTTGTCACTGTCGGGCAGCACCCAGTGAAACTTATTTGTGCCAATTTGATTCTGAGGGAGCTTAAAATGAAAATCTGAGGGAAGAGATTCCAGCGTAACCCAGGCAGATGAGGACTGCATAGTGTAAAGCAAGCATGTCCAGTAGGATTGATTTCCAATGAAAATAAATAAGAATATAAAGGCGACATGTAACAAAAGATATATTGCCATCAGAGAAATACTAATACCTGGAAAAAGACTACATATTTCACTGTCATTTACCAGAAAAAGTATGTATTATTCACTTTAACGAATTAAGTTACAGTACGTTAATGATGATTCCCAAACTCGATAACCATCACACAAAAGGACATTTTTTAAAAGTAGTCTGTATTAGAATTTAGGGAGCTTGTCGAAATGAAATATGAGTGATGTCAAATATGCACTGAAGAATGGTGAATGAGGTTACAGGAAAGTCACACGCAAAGTGATGCTTCTGAAAAGACAGAGAGTTTGGAGCTGGAGGCTTCAAGTATGCATGTTAACAACAAGTGCTGTTCAAGCACTGACAAGCAAACTGCTCTCTAAAGATGAGATTTTTCAGGAGAGTTCAACACCTCTTAGTTCCTGAAGAAGTAATTTTGACAGCATTCAGTGTTAAATTAAATTGATGGGTGCTGAATGCTTTTCCGTATCTGAAACTGGGCAGGGATGTTTACAGTAACAGCCTCCTCTCTCCCTTCTTCCCTCCAACTCATTCTTACAATGAAATAAACCTTACCTGCCCACCCTCTGGAAAAACAAAATTAAAATTAAAAAAAAAAAAAAAAGACACCCACAAAACAGAAAACACACAGAAATCTTTGATGAATTTTCTTTGCAGAAAGATAGCAAAAATGTTTTGTAATAGCGTTTGCTATTTCAAGTCTGCTTTAATTAGTGACCTCTAAGTTTAGTAAGACATAAGATCAGTTATCCAGAGTTCAGCAGTTAAAGTTATTTGAATCAAAGCTTATTGTGATTTAAAACCTGGCAAAGAATGTGCTAGGATAGGAAATCCGAAGTACTTGAACCTCCTTGGCACTGCAGACTCTTGAAATAGAACACATGCTGTACAGACTCCTCAAAGGCAAATGCACAGCCCTGACCTTATACTCAAGACTTCATTATAGCCAGCAGCCACTTCTGTAACAGTCAACAGTATTTATAAATGTAGCACCAAGTTTTGTTTTGCTCACAATAATTTATCTTTTCATTGAATAAATGCTTTCATATTTGTGTCATTTTTTTCCTTACTAGCAACTTGCATAAAGGAGTAAATAAATTTGCGTTTCTGCTTCAAAACATACACAGATGCTGACGATATCTTCTCAAGAACATTTCAGGATATTTTGGCTTCATAATTAGGCTATCTTTTAAGTGAAGGCACATGAGGATGAGGCCATCTGGATACTCATGAAACAGTTCAAATGGAGAGCCAGGCCCACCAAGTAATGTTGAAGAGAACAGTGAAAGAGCATGAGTCGCTTAATGGGTACCAGTATTGGTAAATGTACACTTGGCACAATTCACTTTCGTATATTTTTTTTTCTGACTGTGTTCTCATGATGTACAGTATTTAAGTCTTCCAGGACACCTTCCAACCCTCTAGATTCTACACTCAGATTTATAATTGCAGTAACTTGGAAACTCATGTAATTCCCTCCAACTGTTTCCTGTCTTCAAGGACTTTTTTCCATATAGAAATAGACTGTGTTGTACAAAGAACATGGAGTTAGGCAAAGGTATAAATATCATGGGAAATCCAGGATGCAAGTGGTCTGTATCAGTCATAGTAACATTTCTAACAAAAACTCTTATATTACAGCTACTCAAACTGTTCCACAGATAGAAGTCAGGAAGAAAGATTCTGTTTCGACATTTCATCAGCATAATTGCCCGGTATGTGCTAACAGGAAGAAATACAACTGTAGCAATAAGCTACACAGAGATAACATCTCAATTTTTCAGTGGAATTTGCAGGTCTGGAAAGGCAGCCTTTGACCTGTAAAAAAGAATGAAATTTTCAATGACAGATGGTGAGAGAGCATAAATGTGGAGCTGCCCATGTCATTTGTGGAGAGTCACTCTTCCAGCCATAGGAACACTTTTTAAAAGTGGATCTGACTTCCCAGCTGTCTTTGGTTTGTGTGCTAATGTCCTCTGTCTCATCTCCTCCATAAGTCACCCCTCCATCATATGGAAACGGCAAAGTTAGAACAGATTTTGATGGAACAGTTTCTCTCTTTCAAACCCTCTAAAATGTACTGCTTTCTCATTCCTCATTATTCTCTTGTCAGTAGTGTCCCAGAATTCAGTAATTTTTCCTTTTTTTTTAATGTGATTTTTTGGACAGATGTTTCAAGAAGTGTTTAATGAAATCATATTAATCTTTAGCTCCTTCTACAGGTCAAACTGGCTTTTGTGGACCCACAGAAACTTTATTTTTCCTCAAAGGAAAATGATACCAAGATACTTGCCGTGAGACGACGTGGAGAATGCAAGATTGCCGGCAGGACCTCTTTGAGCACGACGGGCGGGCCGGCGAGAGTAATGAATCTAATTCAATATGAATTTACCATCAATACTCTTTAATAAGCTCTTAACAACAATGAATATCAATGTCCCCGAGACCACGTTTTTCCCAACCTTATATACTCTATACCCAAAAGGCCATGCGGCAAGCACGGGCTAAGATTGGTTACACATGCAGTCACTCTTCCCTCACCACGATGGTGATTGGCTGCAGGGCACTGTCCACATGCGCAGGGACGACGACGGCGCCCTCCTGCAGCCTGGGTCGAGGGCAGACCAGCTTCTGTTTATTTCCGCATGGTCCTAGTGCACCCCAGCCACCTCAAGCCCTGGCTTGTTCACACCATATGGCCCAAAAACTCTCCACAAATTCCTCCTTTTTTTTTTTTTTTTTTTTTTTTCTTTTTGGACAAGCCAGGCTTCTAATTCTTCTTTGATACGTGATAGAAGACAACTTACACATAACATATCAATTACAACAACAATCAACATAAACAATGTACTTTGCAATAAACTCTTAATCCACCCCCCTAGGCCAAGCCAATTTGTTAAACTTTCTAAACCAAAAAATCCTACATATTTCTTTTTATAAAAATACAGTAAGAGGTGTTCAACGAATGAATCAGTATGATTTCCTGTGGCTCTGGCCCTATGGGAAGGCGATCATAGCAATTATCATGGTTGTCAAACCATGTGCTAATATTTTTCTTCTTAGTAAACTTGAGGTATTCCACTGCCGTTTAAATATCGCAATGGATTGATTAAACAAATACCAAGAACTTTAGTTTAAAGGTACCCCTACTTAACATGTAACAAACAATGTGCTGGGTGTTGATAAACTTACTCAGCAGGTAGTGGTGTTTAAAGGCCTACTTATATAACTATATTACACATACATGACACAGCTAAATTAATGCAAAGGTACGCCTCACTCTGTGTCCTCCGAAGGTTCTGTTGCAGGGAGTTGATTCGGTTGAATTTGTTTCAACTCCGGCTTTACTGCTCGGCTTGGAACCCACAATGGACCTTGATCTGTGGAGAGACACATATACCCTCTACCATTAAAAATAACAGGTACTGGTCCCTTCCACATTCCAGTGGTGGGATCACGATATCTCACCATGAATTCCGGTAAAGTGTTCTTCCTTCCTAGTCTGATCTGATAATGATGAATGATCACAGGAGGTTCCTCATGGTCTCCAGTTAAACATAAATAATTCAAGGTAAACAACACCTTTGCTAAGCGCTGTTGACAATCTAACTCTTCCTGCTTCTGTTTGTTCAAATACCCCTTAATCATTTGATGTGCCCTCTCGATGATTCCTTGGCCCGTTGGGGAATGAGGTATACCTGTAACATGCTTCACTCCCCATTTCATCAGAAAAGTTCTAACTTTCTGGCTAACATAGGCAGGGCCATTGTCTGTCTTAATCTTTTCTGGGACACCCATTACGGCAAAGCAAGCTGTGAGATGTTTACATACATGCTGTGCTTTTTCCCCTGGTAAAGCAGTAGCCCATATCATTTTTGAAAAAGTATCAATTGTGACATGCACATATTTAAGTCTTCCGAATTCTGGCACATGCGTCACATCCATTTGCCATACTTCTAAGGCTTTTAAACCTCGAGGATTGACACCAATTCCTATACCTAACATCTGGCCTCCACACTGAGGACATGCCTGTACAATACTTCTTGCTTCATTTAAAGTTAAATCAAATTGTCTTTGCAGACCTCTGGCATTTTGATGAAAGCACTCATGACTTTGTCTCGCTTGTTGGAATTTATCTGTTGGAGGCATGTGCTGTACTGAACTTACTAAACTATCTGCAATTTTATTTCCTTCACCTAGACCAAGATTCCATTGATGACTACGAATGTGAATCACACAGCAGGGTTCTTTTCTTTGATTTAAAATAGCTCTCAACTGTACAAACAATTTTCCTAATCGAGGATTATTCGATTGTCTTAGCAGAGCATTTTCCATTCTGGGTATTACACCTGCTACATACAAAGAATCTGTGACAACATTTAAGGCAGATTTCAGCCAATTATTTAAGGCCCATATTACTGCCGTGAGCTCTAAAGTCTGCAATGAATCCTCTTTTGAACCTTCAATTAAATGCTGTTTCCACTGACTATTCTCTTGCCAGACACATGCTGCCTGGTGTCTTCGTTTTCCTACATCTGTATATACTGTAAGCCCTTCAACAGGTTTTGCTTTTACTTTGCTTCTCTCTAACCACTGATTTGTTCTAAGGAATTGCCATAGCTTCCCTTTTGGTTGTCGTGAATGTACCTTGCCTATAAATCCTAATAATGCATTCTGAATAGGCACCGAATTTCTCAGCCACCATTCTAAATCGGCTCCGTTTATTGGAATACTGATGTCATCTGGTTCCTGACCGCTAATTTCTAATATTCGAGATCTTCCTTTTCGAATCAATTCTCCAACTGCTTCTGGTCTTGTCTGAATGCTGAATTTTGGTTGGACACTAAGAAAAACCCATTCTAATAATCGTAAATCATTTTCTGTTTTCAATCTGACAGTGGCACAAAAGGAAGAATCGGTAGCAAGATCTATGGGGAATTCCCCGTCTTTGTTTTGCCACTGGCAGATGATTGCACATGGATGTTCTAGATTGCTAATAAGAAGAGAAATTGGTTGATCAGAAAGTCTTCGGCTAGACCAATTTGTCTGTACCTTTTGTATAATATCAGAAAGACATTTGAGATGCACGGACTCTAAGCTTATTTTCTTAGCTGGATCACCTCCTTTTAGAAGTGAAGTAAGAGGTGCTGTATCACTGTTAGTAATGCCTACGTAATTTCTAATCCATTGTATGTCCCCTAACAATTTTTGTACATCATTTAATGTCTGTAAATCAGTATGTAATTCGATTTTTTGTGGACGAATCTGTGCATCACAAATGGACCAACCAAGGTATTTCCAAGGTGCGGACCTTTGAACTTTCTCTGGAGCTATGATCAATCCCTTTTCTTTGAGTTTGATTGTAATTTGGACTATGGAACTTTCTGTGAACTCAGCTTGTTGACAGAACAGAATATCATCCATATAATGATAAATAATTGTTTGTTTCCATGATGCACGAATAGGTTGAAGTGCCCATGCAACATACATTTGGCACAGTATAGGAGAATTTTTCATACCTTGCGGTAGCACTACCCACTCATACCTTTTAGCTGGTTCCGCTTTGTTTACAGAAGGCAGTGTAAATGCAAAACGCTGTGTATCTTGTTCATGTAAAGGAATGGTAAAGAAACAATCCTTTAAATCCACAATTAGAATATGCCAATTTTCTGGTAACATTACAGGTGATGGTAATCCAGGCTGTAATGCACCCATGGCTTGCATTTGATCATTTACCTTTCGCAAGTCATGTAATAATCGCCACTTTCCACTCTTTTTTGGTATGACAAAAATCGGGGTATTCCATGGACTAGTAGAAGGCTTGATATGGCCTGCAACTAATTGCTCTTCTACTAATTCATGTGCCTTTTGCAGTCGCTCTTGCGTTAATGGCCACTGGTCAACCCAAACTGGGCTATCTGTTAACCAGGTCAATGGAGGGTTGGGCGACCGCTTTCCAGTGACCACTAATGAAAAGGTGAAGTAGTTAACACAGCACCAAGTTGCCCCAAGACGTCACGTCCAATAAGCGCCTCAAGGCTGCTTGGCAATTCCATTACATACACCCTAAGGGTTACACATTGACCTTCAGGGAAACTAATGGAAATGGGATCAACACTTATATTTGGAATAGTTTGATCCCCTACTCCAGCTACAGTGGAAGAGATTGATTTTTGAAGTTTCCATTTTCGTGGCCATTTGAATTGACTAATGATGGAGACATCAGCTCCAGTATCAAGCATTGCATTTACATCTACAACAACACTAGAATCAGATCGAAATAGTTGTACACGTAACATGGGACGCTGAGTCATTGATGAGGTGAAGCAAACTGCAGGACCTGTCGATCCAAATCCTTTATCACGCCTTTCTATTGAGGATGCTGGAGGAACTCCTGGAAGTGTTGGTAGGCAGTCTTCCAATGCTACTACCTGAGCTATTTTACTCCCAGAAGGAATAAAAATTGGCGGATGCAGAGTGTAGGCCAGGATTTGAACAGTTCCTGTAAAATCTGCATCAATTATCCCTGGTATTACTATAAGACCCTTGATACTAGCAGAAGAACGGCCAATCAATAGGCCTCCAATGAGACTACCTTGTCGAAATAAAGGTCCTTTAGCATTTGTTGGTATTCTATGAACTTCAGTACTGGTCAATGTTATATCTACTGCTGTCTCCACATCAACTCCGAGGCTTCCTGCGGTGCTTGGCTTGTTGAGGTGAAAGAAACCTGGTTCACGGTTGGTCGCTGATTGTAATACAGATTCGGAGATGTTCTTTGTGTCCTCGCGCGCACTCCGTTCGCGCTCACTTGACCGTTTCCCGATCTCCGGCAAGTCTTTGTAGCATGATTGTTAGACTGGCATTTGTCACACCAAACTGCTGCAGTACAATTAGTTCGGACATGTTCTTTACTTCCACAGCGATAACAAGAATTGTATGATGGTTTATATAATTTATTTGTAGATCGCTGAACTGCTGCTACAACTGGTTGTATTGTAGATGAGACTTGCTGGCTAACTTGTCGAAGAGATCTCTGCATGACTCCTTCAAAAGCGGCAGCCATCACTTCCGCACTTTGGTGTTCTTCTGATCTGGCTAGTCGCGTTAGCATTTGTTCTACTGAAGATCCTGGTGGCAGAGTTGCTAATATTTGTTTGGTCTTTAAATTTGCATTATCAAAAGCTAGCAACCGAAACATTTGATTTTTCATTTCTTCTGACAAGTCCGGGTTTTGCATTACTCCTTCATGTAGCCGGTCAATAAAATGCGAGAAATTTTCTGTAGTTCTTTGGCGTATTCCGCTGAATGAGGGAGCTAAGGGTCCTGGTAAGGTTAAGAAGGCATCTAGGGCAAGTTGTGCAGCTTTCCGGTGAACTTCAGCACCAAATCGCAGTTGGACTTCTATTGTAGCATACTGTCCACGACCTGTATAGGCGTCGGGTACCACATTGGTTAATGGGTCATTTGGACTCATGTGTTTGGTTGTTTCTTGCTGCGCTCGTTGATACCAGGCCGATTCCCACAGGAGGAATTGTGCCGGAGTTAGTAATAAGCGCATTAAATTTTGGCAGTCCATGGGACACAATAAGTCAGCAGTAAAACTCCAATGAAGTATTTGTCTGGTTGCTTCTGAACGTATGCCATAGTTGGTGATTGTTTGTTTTGCTTGCTGTAGAATTTTCCATTCATGTGGTTCCCATACCGCTGTCTGGGTGTTCATATTCTGAATTACTGGTAGGGCTAATTTTGCTGGAGACCAATAACCTTCTAGGATGGCATCTTTGATGACTCCTGACCATCTGCCAGGTCGGGGCTGTGGTTGGTCAGTAGAATCTATAGGTACTCTTGGTTGCATTGTTTGAGGAAGGCAAGCTGGTTTTTGAAACTCTATTTGTCTCTTATTTTTCTCTACATCTGACATTCGCAGGTCAAGTTGTTCAAGCTTACTGGTAATCTCTTGCAGTAACTGCTCTACTACTTGGGGTGAGCGCAATGATGTAGAAGGAGGCTCACAAGAAACTTCCACAGGTGTTTGTGGAGGCACGTCGTGGGGCAGCCCCGGCCCGCGCGGCCCGGCTGACGCGATGGTCTGAGAGGGGGGCGTGTCTGGCTCGGGGCCGGGCAGAGGTGGAGCCGTAGGCGGAGGGCGGCACTCAGGGCCTGCCTCATCCGGACAGTCCCCTAGTTGCATTTCCGGTTTCTTGTCACATTGCCCCAGAGACTCAGAAAAGGAAACTTCCGGTTCTCTGTTTACGGACGGCAAAGTTTCCAACTCCCGCCGCAGATCGGATTGCGAGAGTATGGGCTGAGCCGGGACCCCTCGGCCACCCCGAACGGCAGGCAGACCCCACAGAGTAGCCCACAGGCCCCGCTTCTCTTTTGGCCGACAGGTTTTATCAGTCCAAGTTTGTTCTGGGACAAGCACCCTCGCGGCTCTCAGGGCAGCGCTTTGTTCAGATTTCATTACTTCTAATGATTCTAACACATTTTTCCACAATTCTCTCAGAGCTTTAATTTCTTTTTCTTCTTCCCCTCTGATAGTCTTATCCCACATTGTGTCCCCCACTGATCTCCATTCCATTGGGGAAAACAAAAGTGGAATTTCTGCAAAGTGTCCCCACTTCTGAGCTAAAAAAATCAATGTGACTAGGTTTTCCTGTGACGATTCAATACCTCTCTTAGAGAGTATACTCGTCAGCAGTGCCGCTGCTGTTTCAATATCCATTATCTTATCTTATCAATGCGGTCTTAAAGTAGAAGGCGAGTGGCCAGCTCGTCTGGTGCTTGTCTTTTACTTCCGGACAAAGCACACTCTCCTACAGCCCGGCTTGGCTCCGTCTTTAGGAATGCTGCTTACCGCAGTAATTGTGCTCCGGAGATCCTGCTTTGCGAACCATCCTCTGCTACCATTTGCCGTGAGACGACGTGGAGAATGCAAGATTGCCGGCAGGACCTCTTTGAGCACGACGGGCGGGCCGGCGAGAGTAATGAATCTAATTCAATATGAATTTACCATCAATACTCTTTAATAAGCTCTTAACAACACTGAATATCAATGTCCCCGAGACCACGTTTTTCCCAACCTTATATACTCTATACCCAAAAGGCCATGCGGCAAGCACGGGCTAAGATTGGTTACACATGCAGTCACTCTTCCCTCACCACGATGGTGATTGGCTGCAGGGCACTGTCCACATGCGCAGGGACGACGACGGCGCCCTCCTGCAGCCTGGGTCGAGGGCAGACCAGCTTCTGTTTATTTCCGCATGGTCCTAGTGCACCCCAGCCACCTCAAGCCCTGGCTTGTTCACACCATATGGCCCAAAAACTCTCCACAGATACTTTCTTGGATGGATATCATCTGAGAAAAAAGAAAAAAAAAAAAAAAAACAACAGGTGGAAGAGGTCACAAAATTTCTAAAGTTTTTCAGTCTGCTGTAAGATGGCAGTTCTTCTGTGGGCATGCTTTGCTAATTAAAGCACTATTTAATTCTTTGCTGGAACAGTGACAAATCTTTGGAAATGGCATTAAATCATCTGAGATGCCAATTTACATCTATTTAGATGTCACAGTAAACGTTTTCATTTATGTTTGTCTGTCTCATAGTCCCCAATTATTACGTGCAGCTCAACACCCACCTCTTTTGAGGAACACTGAGAAACAGTTATTCTCTGAAATCAAACAAGATTTGAACATTTCTTTCTTGTCTCAGCAACTTTATGCTTTCTGTCACTTCACCTTTGGGCCCTAGGGGCACATGGATGGATCTGAAGGTGCTTTTAGGCTGTGACGCTGGGGTCTGGCTTCTTTTCATCCTGCTGGAGGGGTTCCCACCTCCGAGCAGGAGGAATATTTGCCTTCCCAACAGAAAAGAACATGCACATTGACTGCAGGATGGGGCAGCCCCTCCAGCCCTCACTGAGAACTGGTTTCTCTGCATGTTCCTGAAAAAGCCATGCACATCTTGGAGGGGAGATGCTTTGTTTTCTACCTGCAGGCCACAAATGCTTGTTGATTGCTATGAAACCCCAGGAGAAAAATCACTGTGGCCTGGATATGAAGTGCTGTAGGACAAACAACCCTGTAATTTGAACTCCAGAAATGTACTCCTGTTGTATCTCTTGCCTTTGGTTACTTTATTGCTGCCAACAGTTCCTACGTCTTTTGTAAGAGGCTCAACGAGTTTCAGCAGTTACAAAAAGAGAAGACTTCTAAAAAGCTACAGTAAGAGTGTTTTTCTGATCCAAGTCGCCTGAAAGTGCTTCTTCCAGCACTTCCCTGCCCTCCTTCTGGACACTCTGCCACCCCAAAACCGGCTCGTTCCAGCTCTAGAAAGGATGTGTAATAGAAGGTGGTCTCTCAAACACAAAGTAATGAGAACACAAAATTACTGTGGTTCCCTTGCCTGTTATAGCCACGGTGATTCCTGCAATAAACACTGCTAAAGGCAAAGTGGCAAACATAAATTTTTTAGGAAGAAAGGGAGCTCACACGCACTGCCCACACAGAAAAAATATGTTTATTTTGATTTTGGCTCTGTTTTAGTGGCATTTTGTTTTGTTTAGCTTCCTGGAACTGCCTTTGCTATTTTAAAAATAGCATTGTTGAGCTATGCCAGCAGATAAACCTCAGACGAACACAAAATAAACACCAAAAACAACAAAAATCTCATAGCATTCTAATAAAGCTGAAAAAAAAATACATGGTCACAGCTAATCCTAGGTGCTATCAATGTCACAGCTAATCGTAGGAGCTATCAAGGCTCCAGAGTGAGATTCCCATCCTGACAAAAGTTGACACCAAACAAAAATATTAAATAATCTTTGTCAGGCAACAGGAGAAGGAAACAGTGTTGTAGGCCAGATAGTAATCAATCTGATGCTTCTCCAGGGAAAAAAAAAAAAAAGAAAAAAAAAAAGATACTGAAAAGGGAGGAAGGTACATTTTATACTTTCTTTCAGAGACAAAAAGTGGGAGGGAAAACTTGGGAAACTGTACTGAGAAATAGGAAGGTCTTAATGCTGCTACATGTACAGTTGTGGCCACATTTAACTTTGCACGTTGGAAAGTGTTGTTCTTTTTCTCAATCATTTTCTTCTGGCATAACCAAGGTAGCCACACTAAATCAATGTTTTGTTAGAGAGAAAGTCAAGGGTCCTGGAGTTCCCAGATCCTGCTGTCTTCTCCAAATGCAAGTCACACTCATAGACTGCACTTGGCTCAGCACTCCAAGACGGGACGAACATGAGCGAAGCCTCAACACTTCCTTCACTGTGCTGCTGGTGCTATCATCCCTAAAGAAGCAGGAGATGGCCATTATAAGGTTACCAAAAGGCAGGCAATTAATTAAGGATACTATTTATGGTGTCAGTATTATTAACGATGACCCTTTTTCCCACTGCTAAGGCAGAAATTATGTGATCCGGTAGTACTGGTTAACTAGTGGTGGCTTTTTGCAGCAAGTATCCTCATAACGTTTAGAGTCCCTAAAAGCAAAGGTGGTAGAAGTGGATCCTGCAGGAGATTCAATGAAGGAAAATGGTGGAGCTGCTGGAATTAAATCAGAAACAGAGTCGTCTTTTTAGATTTTCCTTGAATTTCAACACAGGATATGACTCACATTGACAAATAGCTATCTCCAAAGAAAACCAAACCAAACCAAACCAAACAAAAAAAAAAACAAATAAACAAACAAACAAAACACAAAACAAACAAACAAACAAAAGCACAAACAAAAAATACCCCGACTTCTAAGAATGGTCAAACATAGATGTCAGCAGAATCAAGAGTGTTTGTACACAGACAAGAATTGCCAATATAGCTCTGCCTGAGGATGTTACCAAACCATCCTGCCAGTACAGAAAGATGAAGAACAATCTCTCAAATTTGCAGAACCAATATAATTTGGTTCAGGCATTGTAAACGGTTTTCTTTCTGAGAATTTGTACAATATCTTCCTGATTAATGGAGTGCCGCATAGGTCTGTGTCAGTTTATAGAGCTGAAATCCTCCATACAGACTTCAGCTGAACAGCAGCCCAGAGGTATTCAAATAATGTTGTTACAGTCACAAAGAAATTTCTTCTACAGACAATTGCACTCTTTGCTGTCTGTAATCTCAGATGAATATTCACAGCTCATATTCCTCATGTTCACAGCTGTAGCTTATATCCACTTATCAAAAACATACTTTAGGTTAAAGAACTACACATGCCATGAGAAAGAGCCACCTCCAGTTTTTTTGTAAACCAAATCTGCATGTTTCAGAAACTACCAAGTCTTATTAGTACAACCAGGTTTCTAATTTTTTGTAATTCAAACCAAAGGGTGCATTCCAACCCTCGTGCTGTACATGCTAAAGTTGTGAACAGCAACAAAATATTATATTCCTAATCAGTTGAATAAAACAATTTATGTCATAGACAATCTCTTTTTTGATGGTTTATTATTCATGGTTAATACACAGAGGTTTACGGGAGACAGCTTTCTGTCTTCCCCAGATTTTCATGTGGATTAGTAATCACACCCAAACCTCAGCTTCCCAGTCTGGGATATGGAATCTCAATGCTTTAATTTCTCATAAGGTTGCTATGAGAAGTTGGCCAACAGCCGTGAGATGCTCAGATACTCTCTCAGAGTGAGAGTTTATTTGCAGTCATGACAGTATGTCATAAAAAGCAAAACAAAAATAAACAGAAGGAAAGATCGATGTATGTATTAATAGTAATGAGGAATCGCACACTAGATCATCCACCATTCACAAAATTCACTAATTTTTTTTAGAAAATTAAAAAAAAAAAAAAAGAGAGAGAGAGAGAAAGTGAGTGACAGAAAACCAGTAATCTGAATGAGCCACTGCACAGGATTCATCAGATGGCTACCCGCTGGCTTTCATGACTGTTAAAGGATCTAAAACCAATGTATGCAACATGATCTTAATAAATGGTAAGAAATACAAACTCAGATTATTTGGGGGGTTATCAAAGCTTTTATCTTGTTTTCATGATTATACCCATTACTGTGTTTTTTCTACAGTTAGATTTGACTTGTGTCACTGCCGTGGTTACCAGTCTTCAAAGGTGTATCCCACACACAAGATTAATGCATGTTGGAAGAATGTTACAGAAACTTACATTCTGCAGTGGTCCAAGTTGGGAAACACAGATCTTTACCCTTGAAAAAAGTGTCTTTCACAACTGCCTGGAAAACTTTCGACATCCTGAGTTGAGATGTTAAGCAACTGAAATAGAACATGTTTTGAAAAGAGTAAGAGTCACGAGTGAGGAGATTTTATATGGAACAGCATTTAAATCACAACCTGCAGTAGTTTTCTAGGAACTTTAGAAATATTCAGGCAAGATTTACGAAATATTATTTTTTAGCTGGAAAGGATACACTTTAAAACTGTGTTCTCTATTATGAGATAAGTAATTAGAAACAAAGAAGAGCCAGGTGCTGTCTGGTCTAGGAAACCCAAAGTAGTAACCTATATTTGGAACAGAAACCAGAAGAACAGATCATCTCTTACTTTGATGGCATTTCTCAGTTACCTGTCTGTAGCAGCCTCTTTCACAGGGAAGGTAGCTCTTGGGTTAGGGGTAGGAGGAAATGACCTGCCCAGTTTTCCATTGCTGAGTTTGCAAGGCAGCTCCTACCTCCTCAGCTCACATTACCCGAGCCTCCTGGGTCTCACTAAGCTGTGGCTGTGTTCCTCCTGGTTCAAACAAGCTTATTTGTCAGGCTTTCTGTCCATAATCCTCATGGAAATGAAGCTCACATGCACCAGTCCTGCAAGACAACTTAAAATGCTTTTTAGTTCACGGATGAGTTCCTTCAGTAGGTAACAGTAATAACATATATTAGAATTTGCACTTGAGTCTTGAGACTTCATAGAGAAAACAGAAGGCAATTCCCTACTCCAGCCTTCTGCCTCAGTTTCCTCATTATGTTAGGATATTCTTTAGGGTAGTATTTCCTTTTATCTTGCATATTGTGCTGGTGGTCTACTTTTTTAAACCATGATGACTACTTCTGTCTTGATGTTGTGGTTTAACAGGTGCTGCTTTTGCCAGGGTATACTCATTTACCCTCCACACCTTGTAGTTTCCCATATAGTTTCCTCTAGTGTTAGTGGACCAGCACCACAAAGTTTTCATATATTGTAGCTTGCTGCTGAGACACATAGAATGGATTTTCTTCCACTTCAGCTGACACTTTGGGCACTGCTGCTCTCTCCTGTTAACAACCATTATGATTGTACAGCTGACCACAGCCCTTCATCTCAGAGGTCTGTTGCCACAATCATTACCAGTAGTGCTGTACGTATATTCAATTATACCACTTTATATCAACAACACATTAGATACAGCCCACAAATTACTCCAGAGTTACACCAGTCACCTGCTTATAGGTTTCCTTATATTGACATGCAGAAAAAGAAGTTTTCACCTACCACAGTTGCTCAGAAATTGCTCCAGCTAATTCAGCATCACCATCAACAGCTTTGGGACCAAGCCCTCCCAAAGCATGGATCAGACCATGAGCACATTTTCCCTCATCCCTACCAATGTTCAGATTCATCCATAAAGCTGCAGTGATTCCAGCTTTAGAAATGGAGCCCCAGACAAAGAAAATACAAGACTCAGTCAAGTTTCCACAGTAAACTAGTGCTTAAACCACTGTCCTTTAAGCTATTATTAAATGTCAGAATAATCAAATTAACAAGCTGGATCAGTTTTCACTTAAGGAGTTTCACTATCTATTCTAATAAATAGCACTGACAGTTTATACACTATTAAATGGGTTGCATTTTTTTCTTAATTATACAACTTAAGTACAAAAACATTTGCTAACCTTGCATTAAGATTAGCAAAACTGACAAACTGCATTGTTTGTAGTGCTATCCTATCTTTAATGTAACATTTCAGAATAATTCACTTTTTCAGTGAAGCAAGTTAGAGACAATGTCAGTTTCAATGCAACCCCCCAACCCGCCACCTTTATGGTATTTTCAGTTTGTGCCATTTTCCGAATGTCATTCAAAGGTAGTATTCTGTATTTAGTTCACATGGTCTTCTCAGAAAAATACCAACAACATTCACTGGAAGTTATAAAACATGTATTATTTACCCAAGTGACAAATTCCCAATAAGCAGGGCTTTTTAGCCTCTGCATGTATTATTTAAAGAGTTTGCTTTATTTATCATATGTTTATATGATTTGTTATGCAGATATTTTTCACACTAGTAGAATATGCAAACTGGGCATTATCCTCTTATTACAGTGAGCTGCTGCTTGAGAAATGGAAGACAGCAATGCCAGCAACAAGATAAACCACTTACAAACACTGGCCTCAGACCACCAATCCAGCTGGTCTAGATCCCTCTGTATGGCCTTCCTACCATCCAGCAGGTCAACATTCCCATGCAATTTGTTGTCATCTGCAAACTTACTGAAAGTGCACTCAATCCCCTCATCCAGATCTTGATAAAGAGATTAAACAGAACTGGCCCCAATACTGAGCCCTGGCGAACACCACTTGTGACCAGTCACCAGCTGGTTTTGGCTCCATTCACCACAACTCTTTGGGCCCAGCTCTCCAGCCAGTTCTTTATCCATCGCAGAGTCCACCAATCCAGGCCATGAGCTGCCAGCTGCTCCAGGTTAATGCTGTGGGATATGGTGTCAAAGGCTTTACTGAAGTCTAAGTACACAACATCCACAGCCTTTCCCTCATCTACTAGGAGGGTCATCTTTTCATAGAAGGAGATCAGTTTAGTCAAACAGGACCTGCCTTTCATAAACCCATGTTGACTGGGCCTGATCGCTTGTTTTTCTTATATCAGTCTTTGAGATAAAGGCATTAAGAGTGTCTCTTCCTCCTTGAGGCCTCCCTATTCTTTGCAAAACAAAGACCTTGTTAATGGTCTCTTCCTTGAGGACTCATTAGTTGGGCCTGAACAAAAGCAGGGTCATTCAGTGACCACTGACCAAGCACGGGAAAACACAAATCACCAGCTACTCCTAGAGGACCACCGACTCACTTCTGGGACCTCCAACTAATTTCTGGAACAATCTCCTTAATTAATATCAGGAGCAATCAGAGCGAAGAGATGAGCCACCCTCTCCTATCTCACGTGCAAATGAACTGAGGTGTAAAAAACTTCTCACTTGGGACACTATTAAGGAAGCCCATGACCTTGGGAATTACAGAAATAATTGTATCCACTGGATCAACAGGCCCTTGGAGTGGTAAAATCTTACCTTTATTCCAGTATCTTGATCTATCTCTCTTTTCTCTCTCTTTCTAACTTTACTCTAGGCACATAAAGATAACATCATTGTGAGTTTAACCTGCCAGGTTAAACTACAACACACATAAATTCACAGCCTGTACCACTGGATGGGGAAAGCATGTATCAATGTTAAGCATCAAGTCTCTTCATTTTTCTTCTTAATGCTTCATTTCTATGAAATGTTCTTTCTCTTAGCCAAAAGCCAAACAGTCACAGCACATAGGATGGCCCATTTAAAAGCCATGTCTCTTCCACAAGTAAAACATGATCACTAGTGACTTTGGCTGTCCTCTTGCTTCTCCTGGCAAGGATCACCATAAGCTTCACTAACATCAGGAATGGAAAGGAATCATGCTCCTATGTAGTAGTGGACTTATGAAGAAGCACCTTGTGTTCAATCAGAAAAAGTGCACAATGAAGGGCACATCTTGTACAGCAGAGCAAGGCTCCAAGAAGAGGGAAAGTCCACAGTCACAGCAAGTCATGAAACTCAGCACAGGGAAGACAAAAAAATCCATTTCCATACTAACAACAGCACACTCACATTAACTGCAGTATACTACAGCAACCATATAAATTGGTGTGACATTCTCTCAGAAAAGAAAAAGGGGATAAACTAGGAAACACAGATGTCCTTTGTTCCATTTCAGGAATAGAGCATGGAGATACGTATAACCCAGCTTCTTGGCTTACAACACTTTACACTCGCATAGTGCAAATGCACGTGGTTTAGTAAATGCAGGACAGGAAACAGTCTACACTTCTACAAGTCAGCCAAATAATTTTAACATTTTTACAGCTATTCTGTATAGGGTATATAACACTTCTCTGACCTCTCACAGAAGGATAGCTGTGCTTTTTGCCTTGCTGCATCAATCCAGCATATAAAAATAAAATGGGATTTGTTCTCCCCCTTTCACCTCACACAATTTCATATTTAAGATGTATGCCAAAAATAACCAATTACTGGTGTTCAGTTCAGCTCCTCAGGTGGTTTAGCTGAGCACTGAGTTCCTTTTACTTTGGTGAAGTTTCAACAATATCAATGAAATTCAGAGAAGAACAGAAAAAGCTAAAACCCTATGCCTTCTTTAAAGATATATTCCCTTGGTAAAGAGTGGCCAAGAAAACTAGAAAATGTTAAGAACATTCCTCTAAATCTTTTATGGATTAAAACCCTGCTGACTCTTTACAGCAGCCAGAAAAGCAGCCATAGATGAACAGCTAAGCAGAACAATCTATTACATTGTTTTTCTGATTTTGAAAAATGCTAGAGCAAGTCGAGAAATAAAACCAGCTTAAATGTCAGTGCTTATGAACAGAGTAAACACAGAAAGCCAACTATCGGTAATCCATCTCCTCATCTTCAAAGTAATGTTTCACTTCTGACATCTAACTTAATTGCAAGTAGGAATAACTATTACACCAAAAAATTGAAAGTTTAAGCTCAGTCCAGCCTCACATGAGTTCTGTGGATCAAAGTTTGTCTTCTCTGTGTTGCCTTACAAAACCATCCCTTCAAAAAAGTAAGCCTTGCTCCCGTTGCTTTGAATAGAAAGTGTTGCAGAAGAACAGGGAAAAAGTGAGCTATTTGGTAGGCAAATAAGACTAAGAGATGATGTTCAAATCTCCGAATTAATAGAAATCTGACTGCTTATTTGTTCATGGAACATTAAAAATAAAAAAAAAAAACCCAGTGTAAATCTTGACATGAAATTCAGATTTTGTTAAGAAACATACTATATGTTTTCCTGTTCTCCGACAATTCTATGAATGCATTTTGTACTCTAGTAGGACAACAGTCCTCTGAGCAGCCCATGTCAACTCACATAGAAAATGGTCTTCCAGCTTCACTACATCAGTTCTTATGGACCCAATTACTTCTGGTTTATTTTAGAATTAATTCTGTAAATCAGGCAACCATATTCCACCTAAAGCAGGAGTGATGGAGGGGGGAAGCTGGCCATGACCACCATGAAGTCATCCTGAAAGGAAAATATGGTGAAGCATCAGCTGTTGCAGTCAAAGCTGATCTTAATTTCTCCACACCTTAATTTACTCATTTGGATGTATTAAATGGATATATTAATATTTGTCACATGTACCTTGTAATTTATTTGAACATATTTTGACAGGGTATCTTCCAGTTAAACAATGGAATTCTGAATTTCATTGCCTAACTCTGTGCTTTGAATTCAGTAAAGCTAATTACAGTGTCATGTTTCACACAGTAGAAGAAAGGATGGAGAATTTTAATTCAGTTAAAATCCTCTGGGCTTAGAAGGTTTGGGAACTGAACAATATGGTTTCAGCATCAGGTTCGATCCTAGTTTCATCACTAGTGGCCCTCAGAAAGAAGACAATCTCTTTGACCCCTTTGCAGTGCCTGGACCAGAGTTGACAGAAATGTTAGATTGCCTATTCTGGGATCTAAGAGATATTCCAGGAAAAGTGAGAAAGAAAATGTGACTGTTGGAGGCTCCATTCTTCTGTGTGGCCTTGGAACTCCAGAGCTAGAATGCTTCATCCAAGAGGTCAACAGTTAAGATGCATAGGAAAACAAAGAAAGTATGCCAGTAAAACAGGGACTCCTATCATTGCTTGGGAAAAACAAACTCACAACCAAAGCAAAACAAGACAAAAACACTCCTGTAATCATCTGAGCTTCTCTCTTTCATGTCAGTTTTGAGTGAAATGTATGGGTGGTGTGCTACCTTGGATGTAACAAGACAGCTTGAAGACCTGTAAGGGTTAAAATGGAAGCTCTGGCACAGATTAATCTGATTTCTCTCTTCAGGCCAATTTGAGTGCAAGTGTAGGATACAGACCATTCAACAGGATAAAGATATTTATTTTTTCTATTATTTATTATTAATCAAAAGCTTCATTAAAATTGTAAGAGCCAGAGTACGGTATTTTGAAGTTAAAGATGGAGCAAGGGAGGTGTTATCCTTCTACCTCTGAGGGCATCAGATTTCCAGAAATTCAATTGCACTGGAAGAAGGCAGAACAATACAATATAGATGAAACCCTTAGCATGGTGAACTTGGCACTAGGGTGAATTCCATGCAATTTAACCTTCAGAAAGGATGTTTTCAGCATGGACCTTAAAAAAGAAAGCTCCTCCTGTTCTGTGTTCTGTGTGAATGACACCTTAATACTTCCAGAAAGGTAGAAGTTTAAAGAAAAATCTTCATTAGTGTTACTCTTCTGTAAAACTATTACCCTTATTGATTGTGTATCTAACCAATATAATTCCTCAGAAGACATATCAATGGTTTTATCTGGGAAAATTTTATCTTATATTTCTTGGATTTGAGACCTATTTATTGGCTTTGAAGCACATATTCTTCACTACAGGTAGGATACCTAATTTACCCAGGAATGTCATGGAAGCTTTGCCATCAAAAGTTTGTAAGATTCAGTTGGATACAAGTCTGTTAGGAGTCTCAGCTGATCCTGCTTTTGGGGTCATGGGTGATTCTCTACACCTATTATTTTGGTTGTTTGTTTTTTGTTTTTTTTTGTTTTTTTCAGTACCTGTAGTATAATGACTAAGTTTAAAAAAAAAGAAAAAAAGGAACTATCCAGAGGGGCAGAGAATCCCTCTGGTCTAAAAATTTATGTCCTTGGTTTTCTGTTTTCCCTCAGTAGCTTCATGTCCCATAATCTTTTCAACTAGTGACTTAGCTTATTTAAAATGCCATACAAGTTCTTTCAATTCTCCCTGTCTCATCAGCTACAAGCTTGAGTGATGAGAATTTGCAAATAAGTAGACAGGTACTTATCTATACACGGACAGGTATAAAATTGCCTTGGGTCAGGCCTAAGTCACAAAAATAAGACTAAAACATAAGAATCAATGAACCGTGAAACATCCAAGAATTTTTTCCCTCCCTACTGTTCCTAAATCCTGGGAAACATGAACCAAGCTTATAAGTTTCTTTAAGGGGAGCAAATTCTAGACTGACAGATATAAAATTGAACCTATTTGATCGCACTGGGATGACTTAGACCCATTTCCGCGTGGCTTGAATCAATTTCCCTTTTCACAGAATCATAGAACAGTTTGGTTTGGAAGGGACCTTTAAAGGTTGTCTAGTCTAACTCCTAAATTAATGTAGTAAATTAATACTTTTAAAAGTATATATATATATATATATATACATATATATATATATATATATTCAAAATTGTCTTAAAGGCCAGGAAATCCTTCTGACCACTTCTTTTGGGGAAAATACAAAGAGAAACCCCCTTTTTGGAATGATAAAATAAAAATATATATTTCAGCTGATGATATATTTCTCCGAAAAAGTTAATAGAACTCATAAGCAATTCCTGATTTATTTTCTTCCTCTTTGGGTGAATTATGAGCTACGTCCATCGCCAGCTAAGTCAGTCAGCTGAGTTTTTTCCTCATCTGTTATAGGCTGCCTACTAGACTGAATGGCCTAACATTTCTCCAGATGGAAAACTTCTTTATAAGGCCCTCACACAGGTTAAATGCTTAGTCAGAGTGATCAATTTAAACTGCTTGCATTTTGAAGATGATGTCCTTTCAACATATTGTTTATCACTGAGAAAAAGTCAGAGAATTATAGATGAGACAGCTCTAAACTGCAAATCCACATGTCACATAGGTACTTAATTCAAGGCTGTTGGTGAATGTGAAGAATGGGAAAGGGATGGAATTTCAAATGTAGCTCTCTATCTCTGACATTTCCTATCTAGTGACTTAGTTAGTACTTTACTGGAGCATAAAGCCGAGCACAAAACTGGTTTGGTAGTCACAAAGCACATTTGAGGCCTATAACTCTCCTTGTATTGCACAGGAAAATAAGGTTAATAATTGAGGGTTGCCATTTCTTCTCTGAGAAACAGGTACCTGCAGGCCAGGCCTCTCTTCATCTACAGATCTAAACAGATTCAGCCTACATTACTGCCATCAACTCAATTAAATAAGCCTTCAACTAGGATCCAAATTTTCCCTCGATTCCTTCCACACGTACTAGATACATAGATCAGTTTCTGCAAGTGCTTGTGTATTAATTTTAAAGAGAATTAAGAGCCGTAGAGTAGTTAGTTAACTAATATATCTCAAATAATTTATCTAAACTTTTTTTCAATAGAAGAGAGAAGAAAGCCTCATATCTCAACAGACAGGAAGCTAAGCAGTCAACCAAATCTCTTCAAAATCCTTAGTTCTGCGATGAACAACAGGTGAAGCTCTACACAGCTGCCTAAGTTACAAACTGCTGTCAGCAAGGGCAGAAGGGAGATGTGTAAAATATCCTCTTCATATTTTTTTTTTCTGTAATTTTTAAAAAATACAGCTGTTAAATTCTCCTTGACATGCTTTTCAGTGTGTTTTCCTCTTGCGCTGCTGGGTAGCCATACTGCCAGAAATCATATTTGAACTGTAAACATCACTGTTATTTGAGATAAGGAGCACAATTCAACTTAAATTGTTTGAAGGACTGAATGGAACATACCCTTGTGGGAGATTTCTTTCCTGATGCTGAACTCCTGTGGTCCTCAGAACAGTATACAAAGCTACTTATTTAATGATGACCAAAGGTTTAGATGGGAGAAGCTTTACATGCCTGAGCAACCTTCAGTTCAAAAAGCAGCCATGCTCAAATTAAGGATTATTTTCATGAATGTGCTTGCAGTGGCAAAACAGCATGGCAGCAAAACCTTTGCCATGGAAAGGCAAGCTAATCAAAGGCTGACTGCAGGTCCCTTTCAGATCCTACTCACTTCATGGGAATTTTTATAATATCCATAGAACTTCAAGGTCTGCTTTGCAGAGCTGCTGGGCATCCGGGGTCCAGCTGAAGTCTGGAAACCACAGGAGTCAATATCTCTGAAAATCTGGCAGTTCACATGAAGAAAAGCTCATTTGGGACAAAAACGGAAACAAACTTTCAGCTAATCCAGGTAAAATAATTGCTGTGAAGGTACCCTCAGGCTTTCAAAACCAGGTTATTCTTTCAGTCACCTAATGGGCATGAATCCATTTTTACACCAGCATGAAAGTATCCCAAGAATGTTATGTCTTCCTGGCTACATGGGGCCCATTTATATGTGCAAGTTCAGTCAACAGATCAAACATGCAAGCGACAAAAAATGTAAACCACCCTAGTACCAAAAACCTCTGAAGAAGGCAGGGAAGGGCCTGCAAAGTTTAAGATCTGTTTCAATAGGTTTTATATGGCTCATGGACTAAAAGATACTCAGTCCTGTGGATAGTCTAATCTTATGTAATTAGTACATTTCTCTTTGCAGCTTGAGCAGAAGGAATGGACATCTGTGTTGATCGTTTATTATGCAAAGATGAGCTATTCCAAAATTACTATGTAAGAAGTAAATGTGGTCAAAGCAAAGCCATCCAGAAGTTCAAATAAACTTTCATCTCAATTTTCAATCTTATTTCTTTAGCCCCACTTCTGGTGCCAGTTCATCTTGTTAGTGACTTCAACAGATACATAAAGAAAGACTTATTTTCTATAAAGAAAGTTGGACCATAAAAACAGATTTTATAGAGTTTTTTCATGCTAATGCCATTTCCAGGAGAATTGCCATAGACTCAATGAGCCAGCAGAGCTGGATCCAGGAAGCACTCTGGAGATCTCTTTCAGCTGCTTCTGAAATTTCCTGTTCTCACTATTTAATCAAAAATAAAAACCTGTAAAATGGAGGTTTTGAATGTTAGTGTGTTTCTGTTTGTTTGTTTGCTTGCTTGTGGGGTTTTTTATGGAAAACAAAACAAACAAACAAACAAAATAAGGTGTTACAATGATTGTAGTGGAACACAGGTATGTTTACATATTAATTCTAACACCAAAGATATGGACCCCAGCAGTTTGTCTGAAACACTAGAAAGAGGGTCAAAACATTCATGGTTTACGGAATCACGGAATCACAGAATCACAGAATGTTAGGGATTGAAAGGGACCTCAAAAGATCATCTAGTCCAATCCCTCTGCTGGAGCAGGAACACCCAGATGTGGTTACACAGGAAGGTGTCCAGGCGGATTTTGAATGTCTCCAGAGTAGGAGATTCCACAACCCTCCTGGGCAGCCTGTTCCAGTGCTCTGTTACCCTCACTGTGAAGAAGTTTCTTCTCAAATTTAAGTGGAACCTCTTGTGTTCCAGTTTGAACCCAATACCCCATTGGCTGTTACTGAGAAGAGCCTGGCTCCATCCTCATGACACTCACCCTTTATATACTTGTAAACATTAATAAGGTCACCCCTCAGTCTCCTCTTCTCCAAGCTAAAGAGACCCAGCTCCCTCAGCCTTTCCTCATACAGGAGATGCTCCACTCCATCATGTTCGTTGCCCTGCGCTGGACTCTCTCCAGCAGTTCCCTGTCTTTCTTGAACTGAGGGGCCCAGAACTGGACACAGTTCTGGTATTTAGATTGCTAATTCATGTTGAAAATATAAATCAAAATTCTAAATACTACTATAATACATATAGAAATTAAGTGTGCTGAGTTCCATGAGAAATTCTGATATTTCTCTGTTTCCTGAAGTTTCTCAGATACTAGAATATTTAATTTATTAAAAAGTGAATTTTTGTTCTTCCTTTATCACTATGGCTATTCTGAGGTAACTGGATCACAGAGTTCAGGCCCCAGTGGCTACTTGTAGGCATGGTTCACTGGTTTTCACACAACACCTGAGCAGTACTGAGCTGGTAAAGCAGTATCTGGACTGCATAGTGGCACAAATTACCCAGTGCACAAGAAAGCACCATTCCTAGACTCATTTCCATCTGCAAAAATATCTAAGTTTACCACATACATAAAAAGAGAGCTCAATGATTTTTCCCTTTGTAGGTCTACAAAAATTGAAGGAAAGGACATGGCAAAAGCCTGCTGACTTCAGTGGACTTTAAGCCATGATTGCAGGTGACACAAACAGTTCTTCCACAATTTGATACTAAAAAAATATTTTTTTTCTTTGTAAGAAGGAAAAAATCACTATTAATATGTCCTCTCCGTTCTGATCAATATATTTTTGTCTGAAGTTATAAGAGAGATTTTATACTTTTGAGTCAGTGGGTTGACTAGTTAAATTGATTGACTCTGATTAGAAAAGGATTTGGCAGGATTTTCATTCTGGCTAGTATAAGAGATCCAACACACTGGCGGAAAAAAGATTTATGAACAGTAGAAAGTGTATATACATGTATTTATATGAATTGCACACCTAGCTTCTGCAGAAGCAATAAGGACTTGTTTGAGAAATAATTTGCATCTGAATTAGCTATAACACTGGAGGGTTTTGCTATTTTCACACACAAAAATAAACTCTCCTATTCTCTGCATGGTTTTACTGTATGGTTAGGAATTAATTCACTTTTTCCCAAAATCTGTATTATCTTTGCAGTTTTCCAAAGCAGTATCATGCTTGTTTTATTGCTCTTATAAAGCATGTGTTTTTATTAAAAGTAATTTGATAAAATATATCCCATTAAATTTCCTTGTAGAAAGAGTAGAAATATGGACAGGTTATTAAAATATGTATGATATCATAAAAATATTGCTCCAATAATGACTGTAAAAATAAAATGATAGCTATAGGCAAGTTAGAACATGCCAATTTTATAAGCACTATTATTTGATGCCTATGCATCAATCAAGTGTTCATGCATGTACATAGTCCAACAGGTATCTTTGTGGCAGCTATAATGAATACATGCCTGATTTTCATAGTCACAGATAAAATCTAGAAAAATAAGCCAGCTCTCTGTGATTATGTATCTACACAAAAGTAGATAAATACATTATTTTTAGCCCAGAAATCTGAAGTTTCTTTCAAGCATTTATAGCCAGTGTTTGCCATTTCTATTCACATTTGAAAACCTGAGAGTACACTGAAGTATCTAAACAATATTCTCAGATGTATTTAGGGTCCTTTGAAAACTAGACTCCACATATTTTCTAGGAGGTGGAACATGCTGAGCCAGCTGTAACTGAATATTTATTTTTTATCCCTGTCAGACAGAGTAATTCCAATCCTTTTTCAAACTACATGCTCATTGTTACAACTCATACTGCAATACGCACTCCACTAACCGGATGCTCTATTTCCAGTAATGAGAATACTCCATTTCCAGTAAACGGTCTGATAACCAGATACTCCAGTTCTCATTATTAGTCTGTTCCTCTGGAAGGTATAAATCCTATAAGTCTCATGTTCTTCTGAGGTACCTGAGCTTGGCAATATCCACCAACACAGGCAGAGCTTTGTCTGTAGGAAAGTGATACAACAGCACTGAAGGCCAGAAGTTTTCCTCTGAAATGCCTACTCAGAAAAAAAGAATATAAAAGATTTTTGCCAAATATTTTTAACTTTGTCATGAAAAACAAAAGAAAACATATATTTTCACAGCTTTTTTTTTTTTTTTGTCCAGTTATGACATTTTGTTTAGTTTATGTTAAATAAGTTCAAAAAAGACTGAATTTTCAAGCCATCTCATTGACTTTCCTGAACTGCTGTGTGATTCTCTGGTCTCTCCTACATAGCAGAGCTCCACAGGGGAAAAGACAACAGGGTTCATCTTCGCTCAAAGGTACATAGTGTTGAAAGAGACAAATAGCTCTGGATCCATTGTACTGGCATACCTGCTATACTTTCATCTCATGTTGCTAAACTAAATATATTTATGGATAATTATGACCCAGGAAGAATGTAGGTTAATCTGTTTCAGTTTAGTTTCTGAAAAGTAAAAGGAAGGTTTTATTTTAATTCAGTTTAATTTAACTTAATTCAGAATTTCATTGGGAACATCATAATACTTCATTTTTACGAAAGATTACAGTATGATAGGTTTTGACATCTTCAGATTGACATTTGTAATATTTAACTTCAGGAATAATGACTGATGTAACAATTTTTCATTCCAGTTCTCGGTGAAACTTGGTGACAATGTATGGTAATGTCCCAGAGTCCCAGCCTCCTGTAGTTTTGTAGCTAATCCAGATACTCTCTATTTCAAGCCCAAATTACCTGGTTCGAAGCAGGAATTACTGTATGAGGCTTCATAAACTTTGTTCCTCAGAAGACTCTAAAAGACCTTTAAATGATCACTTCTGAATCCAGGAGGAGAGCCAAGACTCTGCGCTTCCATGGAGCCCTGGGAGCAGCTTCCATCTGTAAAGGTCACTCTAAACAGTGTCTGAATCTGAGCAAAACAGAATCCAAGCATCACGAAGGTAACCTGAATTTATTTCACCTCCTTGCAATCCACATCTCCTGACTACTCTAGTATCAGATTACTGATTTTAGTTTTTCAGATATAATTGAAATAATAATTTTTCGTTTCCCAAACATATAAAAAACCTATTAATGAAGCTGTCATTAGAGTAGTTGCTGGTTAATCTTCCTGACTAAATTGGATGCTAGAACACGTTTTGTGCAAGCCTGGTTTATGAAAACTGTAACCTAAAGGGAAACCAGTCATTCTGAGTTCTGAATGTTCCACCTGTATCATTTCCTCCAGACTTTAGCCATGATTTGATAGGCTGGGATGCCTGGAAAGGTCCAGAAACGAAGTTTGGGATTCATATAAATGTGTAACCAGGCCATTCTACCAAATGAAGAGCAGAGAGAACCCAAAAATACAGCACAAGGATGAATGAGTTTTTAATTTCTGATTGAGACTTTTTTACCCAAGGAAGATGTTATTTTTAAATGTTGTTTCCATTCAAGAGGCCTGGACACAAGCTAAGCAAAGCAAAAGTAATCAAAAATCAGAGGCTGGCCCTGACTACAAAGCTTAAACACAGATTGGGACAAAAAATGTAATTTTCATAATGTTTATATGCTTTTTGTTATGAGTTTTTGATGTAGACCTCCATTAGAAACAGGCTTAAACTGTACTTTCAGTCTAAGAGGAAATTTTTCTGATTTTAAGGGTTATGGAACAGTGACTTCCACTCAATTTGAGCTTTTCCAAACTAAAAATGGGGGGAAAGGACAAGGGAGAATGTGGAGGGGAAAACAATGCTCAGCAAGCATGTGCCAAAAAAATCATTAAAAAGAACCTGAGTGCTTCTGTATAAGGAAAAAGTACACAGCTCTGCTATAGTATTATCTGGAATCTGGGAACATCTGTTCAAGCTGGGCAAGCTCCCATGCGCAGTCCTTTTTTATTCTCACTAGCATGACATTGCCCTCACTAGGAAAGTGAGAGGACCACGTGTTGTTAAAAGTTCCAAAACTAATGATAGAAATGGAACTGCTTTTTCTTTGTTGGAAGTCATTTTCAAAATCACCATGTTTCACCTGCCATCACTAGTTGTAATTTGCTTTTTTTTTTCCAAAAGAACATCAAATAACCTTGGTGCATTGCCACTGCTCTGTCAGAACTGAAATCCAAAATCAAGAAGCTGGATAACTGCCATTGCTGGTGCTCTACCACATTTTAGTTATTTCTCTCATGACTTGAATCCTGAGGATTTGCCAAATGTCTCTTCATGCTTCAGTGAAGAAACATTTAATACTAAACTTAGAATAAACTGGTAATCCTGATATCTACAAGTCGCTTTAACATCACAAATTATTGTTCTCCCTCTTCCCCCACATTGGAGCTGCAGCTAAAGGTATTTGCCATTGATTATAAAACATCCTATGTTGCATATGCTATTCTCTCTGAACTGCACCAGTACGTAACTGCCATGGTTTAACCCCAGCTGGCAACTAAGCACCCCACAGCTACTCTCTCATTCCCGCAGTGGGATGGGAAGAGGAGCAGAAGAGTAAAAGTGAGAAAACTCATGAGTTGAGATAAAGACAATTTAATGAGTAAATGAAAAGCCACGCACAGAAGCAAAGCAAAACAAGGGGTTCATTCACCACTTTCCATTGGCAGGCAGGTGTTCAGCCATGTCCAGGAAACCAGGGCTCTCTCATGTGTAACAGTTATTTGAGCAGACAAAATGCCATCACTCCAAACTTCCCCACCTTCCTTCTTCTTCCCCTCAAATATATACTGAGCATAACATCATATGGTATGAAATAACCTTTTGACCAGTTTGGGTCTGCTGCCCTGGCCGTGCCCCCTCCCAGCTCCCCGTGCATCTGTGGCCGAAAATTAACTCTCTTCTATCTAAAACAGGACAACAACTTAGCAGTTTTGTACATAATAATACATTCCTCCCATTTTGCGTGCATGTCTACTGCATAATCTCCTGTTGACCATCTGATTTAGTTTTATCTGCTTGGAGGCCTTTTAGATAAAGGACATAATTCAATATTGGAATTAGAAGCACTCTTTTATTTTGCCTTTTTTCCCCCCTGCAGCCAAAGGAGCAAGAGAAGGAAGAAATTAAAGAAGCAGAAACTCAAACAAATCTAGATGCAGCAAATTCTCCAGCCACTGAGCAATAAGTTTCCATACTCTGTTGGAGAACCCATTCATCTTAATCCATCTTGAAAAGGTCTACTTGCAATATTTCACAATCTAAGTACCTTCTGACAAATCTATTAATTATGCACTCAAACAAATTGTGTTTGTTGCCTGTGAAGAATTGCTACTAGATTTTTCTTGTGCCAAAATATTGAATATTTTCTCTTTCCTCTCTTATTATTTTTTTTCATCAATATAGTCCAATTACTATCATCATTTTTTCATGGTATTCTCTTATCTCACATTGCAAATTTCTTAGGGAAAGGGATCTAATTGCCCTATCAAATGGGAATAAACATCTTTTATCACTACACCCTTTCCCCTCCCCGCTTGCTGTTCTTATAACTCTAAAACTCACTGGCTTTCCTATTGCGTAAAATTAACACACAGTCTTCTGCAGCTAAGATCACATTAACATCATCAATTGTTATAAGATTGTGGAATCTTTTTGTCAGGATAGATCTGCCAACCCACTTAGCACCACAGGACAATTCAAGGCAATGGGGAACTCAGGAGGTCTCCAAACCAACCCCCTGCCCAAAGTGGACTCAGCCATGGGGTTAGACGAGCTTGCTCAGGCCTTTGTCCTGCAGGAACTGGAAACCCTTCAAGGAGGTGACAGCACAACCTCCCTGGGCCCCAGCTCCACTGCCCAGCTGTCCTCATGGGGAAAAAACTTCCCTTAACCTCCAGTCTCTCTGGCCCTGTTCAGTCTGGTGCCCACCAGGGCCTTCTCCCCAGAGCTACCTCCAGGCCCTACTGCCATGGCCGTCAGGCCTCTGCCTGCCCAGGACAGGGCTGCACATTGCTCCCACCCCAAGTGCATGGCATCCTGTCAGTCCCTGCCTCCTGCCATCCTTCTGGACAGCAGCCCTGCCCCTGCATGGTCTCCTCAGGTGTCAGTGTTCTTTGTGCGTTTAAAGCCCTTCTCCTCCCACCACTCAGGTGAAGTTGTCATCCCACCTAAAACAAAATATTATCCTTCCTGGATCTACAGGGTTCAGGATTTAGAGAAATATATTTTCAAACAGAAAAGTGGGAAACAGTATAATTATTAAGTTCTCTTTTCACCAGTGGTTTTCAAGAGCTACAACTCATTCTTGAGGACCATGAGCTAAAAGTATAATGCACGGGGAGCAACATTTTAAAAATATTTACATTCCAGTACCACACACCATGTTCTATTGACATTCACGTAACTGAAATAGATATATTAACAGAACTTGACGATTTGTCACCATATAAGTAAAAGAGAACATTAAGTACACAGATCTACTGTGAGTAGAAGAGGGAATGAATATTTTGTACCTTTCCACGATTAATTTGAATGATCTAAAAAACACAAAAATTCTTTTTTGACAGCAGTTGGTAATGCTATTTTTTCTTGCAAGTTTAATAGGCTTTGGACCAGCTAAATAAGATCAGATTTTGCTCTGTATATCATACCTTATTCTTAAAAACCATTGAGGAGTAAGAGAAGAACTGCAAATCCTACTTTGCAACCTTGATTAGCTGTTTCTTACTTTTTCAGAAAGTACAGTATGAAATAAGAATATCTGTGACTATGCCATATGGTATAGAATCCCTCTTACGTAAAATGATATATTATTGCTAAAATTGTTTCTTTAGCAATATGTTAACACTCTGTCAGAGTCAGCAGAGCGCAACCTAGGGGAAGTGAATTTCGTGACAGCTTCTCAGGGAAAAGATTTTGGCACTTCTTGAATCAAATGTAGTTCAGCAGCCTGAAAAACACAAGGGAGGGAGCTGTACAATACTTTCTTATCTCATGTGTACTCCTTGAATGTCCAGGAATGAAGATACAGAGGTGCATTTTGCTTCTTGATTGCAGAGTAGCAGTTATACACCCTATCTATTAACCCTTATTTTTCTATTAGATGTATCTTCAGCTTAGTTGCTGTAGCACTCAACTAGGAATATCTTCTTAAAATGATCTTACTCTTCATGGTAAATGAAACCAATTACAGTTGCATGCTTCCGTCAAAGTAACATCCTTTGCACACTCTCACCACCTACCTTCCCATGGGTGCATCTGGCCCCATACAATGTATAAGGAGTTCAAGTAACAGTATTGAAAAAAATCAGGTTTTTGCACCAGGTTTTTCTTTGCAGCATTCTAGGCAATTCATGCCTCAGTTTCCTTTTAAGTCAGTAAAACAATAGATGATGCACCATGTCTAAGATGTTTGCAGAAAGTTCAGGGCAAGTATTGGTACCATTATACAATGCACTGACGAAACATGATTAGGTAACACTGTGGGCAGTTATATCCAAACATATAAAAAAAAAGGCAGCTGAAACTGAAATGGAGCAGAAAAATGTTTCAAAAATTATCAAGGCATTGGAGTCTGCTTCACAAAAGGAGGCTAAGGAGCCTTTTTCAACTGCTCAGGTTGGCAAATGCAGGGCCAAGAAGGATTTCATGGTTAAAAAACAAAACAAAGCAAAATAGGGTGAGAAGAATATGTTCCTTAAACATAAGGAAAGGAAAAAAAAAATTTCTAAATACTAAGAAAAGCTGTCCAGGTGTATGCTGGTAATTAGATAAAGGTTTCTACCTGCAGAGGAAGCAAGGCTTGAAGTAGAGCACTACAGAATGAAATAAGCTTTGCTACATTCATAGAAAGTTTTATCAGAGTACTTTTGTTTTACTGTGGTGTTCACAGTAAAAGGAAATTGAACTTGATGGTCACAGAAGTCCTGTCCAAGTTTGCATTTCTTTTTTAAAGACTGCCAGCGCTTACAGCAGAGATTGTATCTCTGTCACGAGACTGAAGGCATCTGGTGCATTTCATTTCCCTTTCATCTGTGGTGCTACTGTCTCTGGGCTGCCAAGAATAAGCCATTAATATCAGCAAGATGACCCTCCAAGAGGACTTTCAGACTTCCAAGTGCTCTGGTGTATTGTTTCTCTCTCCAGTCCAGCTACATGTGGCAGCATTTCAGCATGTATATATGAACTTCCTAGTAATCCTGATTTAACCAGGCCCAGTTATTCTTCCTCCATATCCCTTCTTGAATACCCCCCTGCCCAGGAAAGAGGGGAAAGGCAGAGCAGAAAATGGCCTCCATATGTCTGGGATAAGGTGGGTGGGACCTGACTGGAAGGGCAGCTGAGTTGGATTTATGAGCATTGTG
This sequence comes from Streptopelia decaocto, assembly GCF_964273445.1. Taxonomy (NCBI): domain Eukaryota; kingdom Metazoa; phylum Chordata; class Aves; order Columbiformes; family Columbidae; genus Streptopelia; species Streptopelia decaocto. The sequence goes on from NC_138657.1 coordinate 12,935,848, forward strand.
GAAAAGTGACACATGGGAACCAGCCACAGAAGTGTAGAGAGAGAGGCCACAGTCACTTTGGTAGACACAGAAGATGCCACCAAGAGATGTCAAGAAAGAGAAGGATGTTGGTTCCACAGTCAGAGTCTCATGAGTGATTAGAATCACTTGAGTTCAAATTCTTAGAAAATAATAGTGAAAGCTTGAATGGAGTTTAATGCTTAATTTTACTGTCAATTCAACAGTGAGATACTCAGGTCACCAGCTGAATACTACCTAAAAGACTGTTTAACAGGACCGTTACTGATTCGTCTCTATCAAGACAGTAAGCACTGCTTCACACAGTAGCTACATTTCCCCCACCACACTGGCCTTCCCAGTATACACTTCTTTCCTGCCAGTCTTCCACAGCCCCTACAGGAGTATACAAGGACAAACCTAATGCCAACCAAAAGTGCTAATCAACTGAAAGATGGAAATGCCAACTGCAGCAAGTATCTATTGATACTGCCATTGATCGTCATGTGAACTGTGTGATTCCTTCCAATTAAATCATTCCCCCAATATATGGGGAAAAGTTTTTAAGAAGAGCAGGTAACACATGCAGTTCTGATATTGACAGATGAAGCCTGATCTCCGACTCTGCATTTCCAGACTTTGTAGAAACAGCCTAGTATTAAAAAATCTAGTTATATCTGGCTTCTGCTGGAGTAAATGGAAATTTGAAGTCTCAGGCATTTGTGAAAATCACACACCGCAGCCTACTCAGTTTATTTTAGACTTAAACCTTTCTTGTATTATTTTAAGAAGAGAATAAAGAAATGTAAGTAGCATTAGAGGACAAGAATCTTCCTCCTCAGGGTCAGGACCATTTGCACCTGAAGCCAACCGCCACATTTCCATATTCTCTCACTGAAGAAGGAGCTGGCATGTTTTGCAAAGCAGGCAAGACTTTAAAAATTGCACATAATAACAGTAAGAAGCAGAGAGAGAACAGGTGGAGGTCTGAAAACTTCACCTCTGAACTAGGGCAGCACAAAAGAACTGCTGGGCAATCAGACAGAAGTATGCTACAGAGAAGCTCTCTTTGTTTAAATGGAACACTGAAATCAGACCAGAGGTAATTGTTTGGGGATTTCTGGGACAATTAAACAGATTTTTTAATTGTCAAATAATTGGTTTGTTTTATCCAGATCATCAAAACAGAAAAGAATTTTTAGTCTGTGAAGGGGACATTTGAAATGAACACATGGGTTGAAGGTTTTGGGGGGCCAGGGTTCATTTGTTTCATGCAAACCCTGAGGAAAAAAAAAAAAAACAAAACACAAAACGAAAGAGGCAGGGGGGGAAATAAGGGAGATTTAAGGGAGATTCTTCCATCAGTGGTGCCTCATAAAATTCACAGCTAGCCAAGAGGTAACTTCTTAGTTTCCATGAACGCTTGGTCTAATTCAACTCCCACTTGCAGAGAGATTACTCTGCGTGCCCTGATGTGATGTACTCTCCCTCACTCTTGTTTACTAGAGCTCTGCTTCCTTGGTGGGGTAACCAGGAAACCTGAAAAACCCAGCATGAGAAAGAGTCAGCACAGCTTTAAATTCAACAGTCTGCCTATCTTCTAACTTAAACCAGGCAGGGTGGGAAAAGGAATTGCCTTGTAATGTCAGTGCATACTCTGGGCTTGCAGCCAGGACAGCAGATTTGTGAGACAGGGATGAGAAAAAAATGTTTTAATATTTTGTATGAAATGTTGGCAAGCAAGGGCTATGCACAGAGGAAGGAAAAGTGTGGATGTGAAAATGAATGCCCATGTCTGTCCTCCATAGGATGCTCTCTTTCTGAGGAAATTTCACAGGTGATTTAATGACACTGCTTTGGGTCCCATCTAGGAAGAGCAAAGAATTTAAAGACCATACACAGAGAAAATACAGCAGAGAGGAAAAAAGAGGAGTTTAGGGACTTTACATTATTTTTTCTTTCCCATTTCATAAAAAACATTGGCTTGATCCCTGCTTCCATGCGTTCAGTCCCACAATTCAATCCTGGTTAAACTAAGGCACCTGATGCTGTGTCAGAGCTTAGACACAGCCACCCCCAGCCAGCAGCTAAAACCATCTGCCACTCACTCACCCTGCTCCCCTGGTGAGATGGAGATGGGCATCAGAAAACAAAGCCAAAACTTGTGGGTCAGGATAAGAACAGTTTAACCGAAAAGCCAAGAAGAACAAACAAACAGTAGCAACAACAATAATGAAAGAACCTACAAAGCAATGGACACACAGCATGACCACCATGTGGCAGTCCCACCGCAGCAGCCTGCTCCCCTCCGAAATGCCAGGGGAACTCCCGGGACACAGCTCACTGTCAAAATACAAAAGCACCTACCAGCATGGTCCAGAGAGAACGGAGAGCGCTCCCAACCACCCTGCTCCCAGTAGCCAGAGAAGAGAGAAAGAGAAATGCCTCCCTAGCCCACCCCCTTTGTAACTGAGCACAGCCTCATATGGTACCAAATACACACTTTGGCTAGTTCTGGGTCAGCTGTCCTGGCAGTGAAGAAATTCATCCTGCCTTGGCCAACCCAGCACATGCTGCTAAGTCAGTCCAGAAGACAAAGTTTTAACAAAGTGACTGAAAATGTATGCTGAGGTACAGATCTCTAAAAAGCTGACTTTCTTTAACAAAGCAGTATTTCATTTGAACTGAAATATAGCTCAATAAAGGGAAAAACTGAGGGGAAAAAAAAAAAAGCATGTGGCAAAAAGGATATTCAGATATTTTTAATGAAGGACATATATTCCTCTAATGAACATGAAAACTTAAGCTGAAATACTAGGATGTCCTTTCATACTGGCTCCAGGAGGTTTTATCCAGAAGACACAGAGAAAATAAAAAACTAATCCTGCAACAAAACTCAAAAGGTAGCGCATACCCAATTTACATCTTCCAAACATTCAGCTATTTTTCACCTATAAAGTTGAATAATCCTTGTGAGTACTGATTTGTAAAACTAAATTCTCACACATCATTCCAATATATTTAAATACATAACACAAGGAGAGTTTGCCACATACTTAAATCGTAGAAACATCTTCCTTACATATGTTTCATGACTTGCTAATTGCCAGTCTTTATGCCTTTCACAGACGTGTATCTGATTCTGGCCAGAAAAGCAGAATGTTACTCAGAACGGCAGCCTTAAAGAAGCTTGTGAAAAATCTCATGAAAAGCTAAAACCAACAGATTTGATTATCTGCTACTAGGCAGAACTCATTTAATGATTTATTCATGCAAGCCACCAGGAGAGAGAGAAGTAGGCTTACAGTTTTTTGCTTCTGAATTTTCTGCTTCTGAAGGACATGCTCCTTTACCCAATATGAAGCACTGTTCAAGCAAGAGGTTTCTTACCAATATTCTCAAAGTCTGAAAGCTTCTCTGCACCAGACATCTTATAAATGAGAAGCAGCACACATCAATTCGGTTGAGCAAAGACAACCTTAAAATACAGAGACACCTATCTAATGAAAATGCACTTCCAACAACCCAACTGTGGCAGAAAAATACTCTTTCTAATGTGTGAATGAAAGGGTCTTTGCTCCTCTAATATTTGTATAGAAGTTGAAAAATATGTAGCATTTAATGTGTAAATTGTACAATTTTGGTGCATAGGTTTGCTTTAAATAAGAACCCCAAGCTAAAATCAACAAGGTTACTCCAGATGCAATGAACTGCCCAGGAAGCTACTACAAAAGTCAAAAGTATTATGCATCTAAATATTCTGGAAAATCTCCATGGGGCCTATCTGCATTTTCAGTTGCTCCCATATCTATAAAATTGTTATTCAAAACACACGTGCTAACCTGATTCACAGAGGCCTCTTTGTTTAGCCACATGTTACATTTATTTTCTTCCATATCTTTCAACAGAGATCTAATAATTTGAAATCTTTTCCACTACTCCATCATTTCCATGTTTTATATGTACTAAATTTCGAATTTTAAATGCAGTTAGCAGCAAAGATGACCAAGAGAAGTATGTCTTTCTCTTCTAGTTGTAATTAGTAGCAAAAATGGGAAAAAAATTCACATATGAGGTTTGTTTCCATGCTGCATACAGCTCAGTTTTATAAACAAAAAGGGTTTAAATAGCTCTGAAGTCAGAGCTTTGAAATATCTGTCCAGTCACTTCAGCAGTCCACCCCAGATACAGACATGAGGAAGATTCTTGGGTTACTCATCATAAGTAGTAGTCAGAGGCTGTTGGAAAGTAAAATGTGGGAAAGCAAGATGTGCGGTTCCAGCCACCTGGATGATAAAGATCAGTACTAACATGAACATTTGGACGGTCGAAGACATAATACTAACATAATAATATATAAACGGCCTTGGACAGATTACTTTGAAGTACGTTTCTCGTAATTGTAAAAAGTTATAGCCCAGACTCGTGAGAATGGTATCTCGGACTGGATAACCGACCCCAAGTACATGGGATGTGTGAATGTCCTTGGGCCTGGTCTGTGAATGAGTGGAAAAATAAGTGAGACAAACATCACATGAGTTTAGTGTGTTCTTAATAACAATTAGTGGAAAAGCACCTTTTTGTAAACATCTTAGTCCAGGCCTGTACCTGTAAATCCTATAAATTGTCAATGGTGAATAAAGAAAGCAGCCTAGGCCTAGGTCAGCTCTCTGCTTGGCCAGGCTCTGCGCTCCTTTCTGAACAAGATCTCTGCCTCTGCGTGAATTTCTGACTGTGTCCTGGTATGCGTCGTTCCTAATCGCCGCAAGAGGCCAGAGCCAGTGTTTAGCAGGCAAAAGCACCATATGCAGCAAAAGTCAGCTGACACTAATGTAATGCAAAGGAAACAAAATTGTGCCCTATCTTCATCATGTTACATCCTCAGCAGCTGCAAATAGAGCTCTCCTTGTTGGGATTCTTCTGAATCGTCCATCAGGTATTTTCTCTAGATGCATAAATGCTTATGCTTATGCTGAATGCAGGTTCAACCTTTGAAAAACAAAGATGAAACATTCATCTTGATCACGGTTTCGTAGATGTTGGGGTGGAAGGGAAGGCTGAGTCAGTGCTAGGCAGGCTAGTAAGGACCCAGCCAGCTCAGCCATGACCTTGTTACTTGACCTTGGGCAGCCCACCAGTGAAACTGGGATAATGATATGTCATGTCTCACAGGTTCACTGAGAGAATAAATGTGCAAATGCATCTGATACAGTTCTAATTTTTTACGGTACTGGGCATGGGCAAAAGCAACTGTGCTGTTACTTAATGGTTCCTTATCCAGTATCATATCCTTTCATTTAGACTTTTCAAAGTCTTTCTTTGACATTCAGTCAGCCTAACTGATAGTGAAAAATTCTCATTAGAGTGAGTGTATTGTGCATTATCCATATAGTCCTGTTGTTTGTTGTTAACAGCAGCTGTGCATGTTGTCCAGCCAATGTTGTTTGCTACTTGGTAGTTTCCATCATGACACATTTAAAAATGCATAAATAAATAGTTCATTAAACCCTTGTACGATGATCACCATCCAGTGATTATTAATGTTACATGATCAAGTTCCAGAACAACAATCTTGACAGTGACAGCTACAGTACCTGTAGGGAAAGATATTCGTTCTGGCGATGTGTAATAAGTCACATTTCTATACAATAGATTGTTGTAACATCCAAGTATTACTGTCACAAGGGCTTTTCATCCTAGTCATCAACAAACTCAACAAATGTAAATTTGAATAAAGATCTGTACCTTTGAAGGGTCCAAGACCAAGTTAACGGAATTTCAAACCTTCTATTTTCCTTCTTGCAAGCTGAGCTTGCACAAGACCCTCTGTGGTGTAACAACAAAACGCCTGTACTACACTGAAGTCAAGTGGTGTTTCCAGTGTAGTTCATGCTCAGTTTTATAGCAACCAAGAGAACAGGACACAGAAAACAGCTGCTTATCTCTTCTACCATTATGGTACCATTAACATGAGAAGAGGCCGCAGTCTTGACGAGAGCACATCTCAGGAACGAAAGAGCTTGCGACGGATTCTACCACCCCTCACAGCTTTCCCATGCCACCACTTCAGTTAGTTCACTGTTGCCTGGAGATAAATTTGTCATTTTGGCTGCCTAGCCGAACACTGAGGCTGTTACCTCAGCTGCATCTTGCTGCAGTCAGAAGCACAGGAACAGCTTCTCGATAAGCAGCTCTGGGTGGCACTTGTTCATTCTCTTGTCTGGATGTCATCTAACAGTGGAGATGCAGCAGAACATCCCAGGTCCTCATTCAAGTGACTCAGACCAGCCATTTCCTAATTCTGTGCTGGATTAAGTGTGCACCAGCAGCTGCTCCACCTGTCCCTCTTGCTTTCTGTGGAGCAGAAAGCCAGATAGAAAAGTCAACATATGTCCAAAGAAATCCAGCACAAGCAACGGGAAGGACCAGGACCCAAGGATTACAACGTCATCCACTATCAAGCAAGTGTGCACCCAGCCAGAGCTCAATCAAATTTCAGCCCATATTTAGCATGGTGTTAGCTTAAAAATGCTGCCCCACTGCAAGCTGCATATTCCGATCCTGCAGTTTGTTTTAACTGGACAGACTTTACATTCACAGGGAAGGATGTCACCAGATGGGTCACCATGCAAGGGAGCTCACAGGCTTTATGAGAAATGAGCAGTGTACTTACCAGAAAATGTAATAAGCAGTGGTGGCAACCAGGAAAGAGAGCAGTGATCAGGAAAAAGGGATAATTTTGTCTTAAACCTGAGGAAACAAGTAAATAAGTCAGGTGTGTCTGCTTTTAGCAGACACAACACTGCTTTCTTTGAGATTGAGACACTGAGTGAAAGCATTTAGGTGAGAGTAGTAACGGAATGGAAAAGACAAGCACGTGTCATGCTGATTCTTCATCTGATTTTACAATAATTCTGTAAGAAATAGTCGATGATTGAACAAGCCAGTCACTGGCATCAAATTTGCTTGATTTTGAAATTTTTGGTATGGCTTGTATTGCATTTTCAGTACTATACAGGTGCTTTTAATTAAGCTAAGTAACTGAAGGGCAATTTTGTCCATTTCTCACAGAAAACAAAACTGATCTCTATGCACAGAAGCAGCAGAAGTCTTCTGAACCTTTCAACTCTCTTCAGCTTCATAGATGAATGACTTAATTGGGACTTAGGCAGAGCTCTGGCCTCATGCCACTCCTTTGCCCAACATATGATGGTCTGGATCACTATCCAGACACAACCACCCTGATAAGTAAGACCACTAAAATAACTGTTATTCAATAAATTATTTTGTCCAATCCTGGTTTATAATGACCCATAATGTGTCTACCTATTTGCAATAGGAAGTTTGAGATACTTTATGATAAAGTTAAAAATATGCCTTTGCATAAGCTTGAAGATTATAGAAGATCTCATAATATATTCTTGTAGGGTTTTTTTTTTAAAGCCAGATCACAAACCAATGTAAATTGGCATCATTCCACTGGCACAGGATATGTCTTCCAATAGAGAGAGTTATTTGGTTATTTATCTAATTTAAATGGATTTATCTCACACATCCATAAATCATGTAAAAACCGATCTTCAATCATTAGTAATGCTGGGTTCACAGGAAAGTGATTTGTAAGTCTCTTAAACATCGATATAGTCTGTGAATTAGTTTGTATAGACTTCCCAATGCTTACATAGTATATGCTCTCTCCTAGCAAATACTGCCTGCCTGTGATGCATGAATCTTAACAATTAATTGCACAGTAACTGAATGGAGTACGATGACTGCAACCCAGACTCCACCAGGAGAAACACCAATGCACTGGAGGAAATCCATGACTTGGCATCATTTCACATTTGAATCCTGTCAGTGCAATACACTTTGCCTGAGAACCCTTCACAGTATCACAGTATGTTTGGGATTGGAAGGGACCTCAAAAGATCATCTAGTCCAATCCCCCTGCTGGAGCAGGAACGCCTAGGTGAGGTCGCACAGGAACATGTCCAGGCGGGTTTTGAATGTCTCCAGAGAAGGAGACTTCAAAACGTCCCTGGGCAGCCTGTTCCTGTGCTCTGTCACCCTCACTGAGAAGAAGTTTCTTCTCAAATTTAAGTGGAACCTCTTGTGTTCCAGCTTGATCCCATTACCCCTTGTCCTATCATTGTTTGCCACCAAGAAGAGCCTGGCACTTGAAAAGTTCTGCTCTCAGTGGGATTTTGGCAAGATGTCATCAGCCAGTGATTGTTCTAAAAACAACAGAGTTGTAAGCAAGACTCCTGAACACTGTCAAAATGAATGCAGATTTACAAGATGCTGCACATTATTTCCAGACGTATTCCACTAGTACTGAAAATATACCATGTTTCCTACACATGGATGTATCGATAGTCTGTTGCCATACATGGGAAGAAACCTAGTCATGTGTCAAGTCTTCAGTAATATTACCCTGAAAAAATATCTGGGGGAAACTTCTCTTCTAACCATTTTAATGCTGTATTAGTTGCCAAAGGAAACTAAAATAACTTCATTTAGTAAGAATTTTACCAATCTTATTTAATTCCTACAGTTCCTCCTTCTGTCTCATAGACATGAAAGCATACACACATACCACTTGGAATACAGTCTCAGTATTAAAATGTCTTAGTACTAACATGGAGGTACAACAATGTTGTATCAGTGAGTCCAACTTAATTTAAATCATAATATGAGGGATATCCTTGCCCTTCAATGATGAATCTGCAGTAGAAAGAAAAACAGGAAAAATAAGGTCCTTTCATTGTGACTATTACAGTTTTAACTTTATCATGAGTTTCCTGTACCAAAGAGCTAGTACCCCAACCCACCAGATGACAATTTAATTGATGTTAAATATGCACAAAGTAATTTAAAAAAATGTTAGGACTTTTTAGACTATAAACTCAATTTAAATTGAAAATAAACACTAACACTGATCCAGCTGAGGGAATTTATTGTCTGAAACAACGTAAAATTTGTTTTGTATTACCCTGCATGTGTTACACTCACTATCATGTGATGATTATTGTATATCGATGAGACACTGTCAGTTAATTAGCTTTATGGGTACAAAACATTCCTCTGTGAAACCTTTTCCTGTACAAATAGTAAAATACGTTTGTTTAGCCTCAAGTAAAAATGCTTGAGCAGCATATTAAGGCAAGAGGATAGCAATAAAACCTTCAAATAGGTGTTATTTGAGAACACAACAAATTGCTAGTTTGTTTAACAACCAAAAATAACTAGTTGTGAAAACATGATTTTGTGCCACTTTAAGACAGTTAAGAAATGAACTGGATTTGTGGGCCTCATTCACTCTCACCTTGGAAAATGTTTTTCTCTCTTCTTCTCTCTTTAGCAGCACTGTAAAGCCAGAGGAAAATCTTCTTGGAGCTCAGCTCAGATGAACTAGCACTTACTTCTCGCATTGGGTTGTCTACCTAAATAAGGATACCGAGTATTCCACTCGCTCTGATCAGAAGTGCACATTCACTCACAAACCTTGGAGGTCTCTAACTTGGTACAACTTACAAAAAAATGACAAAACATTTGCAGTAAGACCATTACTACAATCTCCTCACTGTCAGGGCAACTGAGTCTTCATTCAGCTGGTGCCTTAAGTTCACATCCCTGTGTGTCATGAGGAACATAGATAAATATCATGATAAAAGCAAGAAAAGCATCCTTGCTTAGAGAAATTACTATGATAGACATCTGTTCCACTTCTCAGAGTATTTTTCTAACTCTATACTCTTCCTCCCACAGGCCATCTCAGAAAGGGTTAAAACTTCAGGCTATAAGGGAACAGTCAGCTTTCATATAGAAATGTTTCACTGTGAATGGCAGAGCAATATATAAGCATCATTTTTTTTCATGGTGGGCAGGTACTGCTCAGCCTTTCTAGCGACACTTTTTTTAATTTGGGACATAAATTAAATTAAATATTTATGCCAGAGCTCTCAAAAGAAAGACAAATAGAACTGGCAAACAATTCTCTTTAAAAAATTCAATCACTGTAATGCACACTGGTGTCAAACAGGGAGTGAAAGTTAATTTTTTCTTTAAGAGTTTTGCTCCCTATTTCCCGACACTCATGTCACAGAGAACTGATAATTTGAAAGGATATTTATTTATGGTGTAATCCTGTGCTCAGCTGAAGTGAATACAGTTCCTTTTCCCTTTGGCAACATCAGCAGCTGATGAAGTTCTGTACCTATTTATTCATTTTTACTAGCTGCTTTTGGGGAAGGTTATGTCATTAACGTATATTTTAACACAAAAACAGATTCACACATAAAAATGAAATGAGAGAGAGATTACTTAGTTCAGTATCTCTTTTTTTTTTTTTTTTTTTTTTTTTAACTATTCAAGGCAGATTTTAAACCCTAGAGAGTTCCAAAGGAAACAGGCACAGAATCACAGAATCACAGAATGGCTGGAGATGGAAGGGACTTCTGGAGATCATGTAGTCCAACCCACCTGCTAAAGCAGGTTCACCTAGAGAAGATTTTACAGGAATGTGTACAAGCCAGTTTTGAATGTCTTCAGAGAAGGAGACTCCACAACCACTCTGGGCAGCCTGTTTCACTGCTCTGGCACGCTCAAAGTAAAGAAGTTCCTCCTCATACTCAGATGGAACACCCAATGCTTCAGTCTGTGCCTGTTGCCCCTCATCCTATTGTTGGGCACCACTGAAAGGAGTCTGGTACCATCCTCTTGATATCCACCCTTGAGATATTTATAAACATTGAAGAGATCCCCTCGCAGCCTTCTCTTCTCCATGCTGAAGAGACCCAGCTCTCTCAGTCTCTCCTCATAAGAAAGATGTTCCAGGCCCCTAATAATCTCCATAGCTCTCTGTTGTACTCCCCATAATAATTCCTTGCCCTTCTTCAACTGCGAAGCCTAGAACTGGACACAATACTGCCGATGAGGCCTCACCAGGGCAGAGTAGAGGGGGAGGAGAACCTCCCTCAACCTACTGGTCACACTCTTCTTAATGCACCCCAGGATACCATTTGCCTTCTTGGCCACAAGGGCACATTGTTGACTCCTGGTCAACATGTTGTCAACCAGAAGTCCCAAGTCCTTCTCTGCAATGCTGCTTTCCAGCAGATCTGCCCCTAACCTGTAGAGGTGCCTGGGGTTATTCCTCCCCAGCTGTAGGACCCTACCCTTGCCTTTGTTGAACTTCATTAGTTTCTTCTCTGCCCAGCCCTCCAGCCTGTCCAGGTCTCACTGAATGGCCGCATGGCTTTCTGGTGTGTCAGCCCTTCCTTTCAGTGTGGTATCATCAGTAAACTTGCTGAGGGTGCACTCAGTCTCTTCATCCAGGTCATTGATGAACAGTTTAAACAGGACTGGACCCAATACTGAACCTTGGGGAACCTCACTAACTACAGGCCTCCAACCAGACTCTGCACCATTGGTTACAACCCTCTGAGCTCTGCCATCCAGCCAGTTCATGATCTGTCTCACTGTGTATTCATCCAGTCCACACTACCTGAGCTTGCCTATGAGGATGTTGCAAGAGACAGTGTCAAAAGCCTTGCTGAAGTCAAGGTAGACAACATCCACGACTCTTCCCTCATCTGCCCAGCCAGTCATACCGTCATAGAAGGCTATCAGGTTGGTCAAACATGATTTCCCTTTGGTGAACCCATGCTGACTACTCCTGATAACCTTCTTTTCCTCCACATGCTTGGAGATGATGTCCAGAGTGATCTGTTCCATCACCTTTCCAGGGATGGAGGTGAGGCTCACTGACCTGTAGTTTCCTGGGTCATCCTTCTTGCCATTTTTGAAGACTGGAGTGACATTGGCTTTCTTCCAGTCCTTAAGCACCTTTCAAAGATCAAGTAGAGTGTCTTTGCAATAACAACTGCTAACTCTCTCAGCACTCATGGGTGCATGCCATCAGGACCCATGGATTTGTGGATGTCCGGTTTGTCTAAACGATCTCTAACCTGACCTTCCTCAACCAAGAGAAAGTCTTCCTTTTGCCAGACTTTCTTTCCTATCTCTAGGGTCTGGGATATGCAACGGCCAGTTTTAGCAGTAAAGACAGAAGCAAAGAAGGCACTCAGTAACTCTGCCTTCTCTGTATCATCCATCACCAGGGAACCCTCTTTATTCACAGAATCACACAGAATACAATGGATTGGAAGGGATCTTGAAAGATCATCTAGTTCAATCCCGCTGCCAGAGCAGGAACACTTAGATGAGGTTACATGGGAGTGTGTCCAGGCAGGTTTTGAATGTCTCCAGAGAAGGAGAATCCACAATCTCCCAGGGCAGCCTGTTCCAGTGTTCTGTCACCCTCACTGTGAAGAAGTTTCTTCCCATATTTAAGTGGAACTTCTTGTGTTCTAGTTTGTACCGATTGCCCCTTGTCCTATCATTGGTTGTCACCAAGAAGAGCCTGGCTCCATCCTCGTGACACTCACCCTTTACACATTTATAAACATTAATGAGGTCACCTCTCAGTCTCCTCCAAGCTAAAGAGACCCAGCTCCCTCAGCCTTTCCTCATAAGGGAGACGTTCCACTCCCTCCATCATCTTTGTTGCCCTGCACTGGACTCTCTCCAGCAGTTTCCTGTCCTTCTGGAACTGAGGGGCCCAGAACTGGAGAAAATATTCCAGGTGTGGTCTCACCAGGGCAGACTAGAGGGGAAGGAGAACCTCTCTCGACCTACTAACCACCCCACTTCTAATCCACCACACGATGCCATTTGCCTTCCTGGCCACAAGGGCACAGTGCTGGCTCATGGTCATCCTGTTGTCCACCAGGACCCCCAGGTCCCTTTCCCCTTCACTGCCCTCTAATAGGTCATTCCCCAACTTATACTGGAACCTGCGGTTGTTCCTGCCCAGAGGTAAGACTCTACACTTGCCCTTGTTATATTTCATTAAATTTTTCCCTGCCCAACTCTCCAGCCTGTCCAGGTCTCTGGATGGCAGAACAGCCTTCTGGCATGTCAGCCACTCCTCCCAGCTTGGTGTCATCAGCAAACTTGCTGACAGTGCACTCTATTCCCTCATCCAAGCCGTTCATGAATATATTGAATAGTACTGGTCCCAGTACTGACCCTTAAGGGGTCCACTAGATACAGGCCTCCAACTAGACTCTGCCCCAGCAGAGACATACATTTTTGCTAACCTTCCTTTTGCTGCTGATATACTTGAAGAAGCCCTTTTGTTGTCCTTGACATCCCTGGCCAGATTTGCTTCTAAGTGTAGTTTGGCCTTCCTCACCTCACCCCTGCATACCCAAAAGCCTCCTTGTATTCCTCCCACATGGTTTGTCCCTTTTCCACTTTACATAAACATCCTTCTTCACCTGAATTTTGACTGGAGTTCCTTACTCATCCATGCTGGCCTCTTAAAAATGTGAGTATATCCAACCATCATACCATGATATTCTGCTGATCCAATAGAGGTACAGAGCACTGCTTTATGATCAGCAGGCAGAATAAAAAAGGACATTAAATATCTCTGAAACACAGATTTTCAAATATAGAGAAATATGCTAAAATTTTTAAAACCACGGCTTTTAGCAGAGCAAAGAAGTGCTTTCTGTTTCCAATGCTACTGGTCTTTCTTCCAATCAGTACTATTTTAATATCTACAGATAATATCTAGGGAGACCAAAGCCAAGTGTAATAAGAGGAAAACTGATGTGGCTTTGGAGAAGGAACCACCTGCAATGGTACCAGATTGCTGAAGTCCCTGGAAATGAAATACAGAAATAATGCCTAAATACCTGAAATCCTTGCTCAGTGGCAAATCCCTGAGCAGTTGCTTACTACAGGGCCACAGGATGTAATTCAAATGAGTCTGAATTCCTCTTGTCCACCGAATCCTTAACTCAGTTAAATGACCTTTTCCAAATATTTTCTCAGCAAAGTCATGTGTCATTTAAGTTAGGACAGCTCCCATGGTTAAGTGCAGAGGACTGGACTAGCCTAAGCTAAAAAATTGATAATGACATACTAATTGAATACCCATCTGGTGTTTGTTTCCTGGATGACCCTGAGTTATCTCTTCCTTGTGCTTCATCTTCCCTATTTTTAAATGGCAACGATGGCTTGTTTGATAAAGTTTGTTCAATAATACTATTGGAAGAACTAATAGATCACATTCACTTTTGGAGTTCTTCAAACTCCAGCAACGTTATCAAAAGTGATGTCATAATGTCTGAATAACATTCCTGCCCCAGTTTTAAATCCCTCAGTACCTTTTAGTCCACTCTATTGCAGTACCTCTCTTAGTACATGTCTGCACAGTGTGATTTGAGCTGGCATTTAGTACACTTAGCCCTGAGCTGAGAACACTGGAAATAAAAACTGATACATTAAACCTATGAAGCCAGTCCCCAACCGGTCTAAATTATCATCAAGGAATTCTTCCTGCTGGAAATCACTGGAGTGCACCTTTGCAACTTGCTGTATTGTCTGATTAATCAAAATACAATTTATACTTTACAGTAAGCAGTGTTTTCTACTGCTACTAATCTTGAATACTAACCCTCAAATATCACTTGAGAGCTCCAAAATATTCCAGATTTTTTCATAACCATACATGTACATTGCAGAATGAATTGTTGTCTATGTTTTTTGATAGAATACCAAATATTATTTTCAAAGGTCAGTCTAAAGTTTGCAGAATATCTTACCAAAAAGAAAGAGGCATTTTTCAGTGGGCTACATTCTACCTATAATTTTTTCCTCAACAAGGGGAAAAGCCAGAGACCTCTGAAATTTTCTGAAGAACAATGAGGAAAATCCAAGGAAAAGTCTTGGGCCAGATATTAAGAAAAACTTGCATTTAAATAGAATGAAAACCATCCAAATATTGTGGCCTCCCTGTCTTAATTTCACCTTTTGGTTGTACATCATGCAACCTGTGACTCATGAAAACCTGCCATTTTTCAATGGAGAAAACACCTTTTAGGCTGATAAGAAGTAGAAGCTCTGTACTGTACTGGTGCTAACTCCTGCGTGTACTAAGCCTGCCAAAAGGAAGCTAGGTTTTGGGTAAATGTATTGGCCACTTGCAGCTCACCGAGAAATATAAATCTCCACATATTTCACATCTCTCATGAAAACCCAAGGTATCATATCCCTGTTTATGCTTTGTTAATATGTACTTTGAAATTCATGTATTCTGTGTACTTTGTACTCGATGCTCAGCAGTACCGAAAGATAAGGAAGGCCTCAGGGGCGTCAGCGCATTGTTAAAACTGGGCTGGCATCTGAAAGTAAAATTGTGAGCATGTATCTGCACATTTATATATCACACTGCCTGAGAACAGATCTGCTAATGATTCACAGAGTTTCAATGCTCACCTCATTTGATATCACAGGTCAATAAATGAAGCTATTACTCACCTTTGGTTTCAAACACCTTCCCCAAGAGCACTCAAAAAGCTTGAAAAGATTTGAAATATCATTTAGAAATGCCGTATAAAATGAAATACTGTTAGTTTGGTGGTGCTGGTGGTGTTTAGTTTTGGGTTTTTTTTTTTCCTTTCTGGAGCATCAGTTTCTCCATCAATACAGTGAGACTTGTTTGTCTAATCTGATTCATGACTCATGCACCTCTAGCATAACAGCAACAGTAGAACATGTTTGCAACTTAATCTTTTCTTCCTTCCTTCTAATAATATGTATAAAATAACATTTAAATTGCTTTATTTTATGACCTACATGCCTTCAGATATACTGCGCCTTGAGATCAAACAGTATCTGATCTTCACCAGGCACGTGGCAATTTTGAAAAATGGACTAAAACAGACAGATCCAATGACAAGCCTTGTGAAATGAGCATTGAAGGTTCCAGGACCCATTGTTCCTCCTGGACTGATGTGAATATAGTTTTATGGTTCTCTGTAGTAAACATATTTACCCAAGTCATACTGGAATTAATAGTTACTGGTCTGAAGGTGTAGTCCTAAGCAAGTACCTTGCAAGTGCCTGGTTAGACAACTATCCAACTACACAGCACTTATAGACTGAGATAAAATGTGACTGAGAAGCTGTTTTCTTGATTGCCCAAGCCTTCCAGTAGTTTCTGCCATGACCTTGTCCTTCTTGTGCTGGGTCACCAGAGGAGTCAATGAGCCCTTTGCATACTTAGGGAACTTGACCACCTTTTTCCTGAGCAAAAAAGAATACATGCCTGAGAATTAACTAAAATTACTTCCAGGACATACATGGGGTTTAGATATAGTTGCTGGATGTCAGATCAAGGGCTTGCACTGATGTAAGGGTTCTGCCCCCTCTTCTGGAAAGGGAAAAAGCTTCTGTGTGTTCATGGCACACTCACCTATATTGTAACCATTGACCTGTATCCATTGACTTGACTTTTAAGGAAATAAAAGTATCCAAAATTGTTATTGGAAGCAGTGTCTTGCTCTTCCTCTAGCAAATAGATGACACTCCTACAAAAAGAAGAGAGAGACATGGAATAAAAAGGACTTTAGAAATACATTCTCAGAACAGAGGATGCAGGTGCCAGACCTACTACAGATGTAAGATAACAACAAGCTGGAAGCCATGCTCTTTGATTTTATTTCTGCTGACTGGGTTTGTTACTCTATAACCACTGTGCTTTTTCTAGAAAGGCTGTCACAACCCTGAAAATAGATCTCCATTTCAAAACAGATATCTAAGCCCAGATAGGTATGATGGGTAATCAGGGCTGGTACACAGAATCTTAAAATCAGGCTGGTTTCAGTCAGGAAGAGAAGAGTGTTCTTGGAGAGATCAAGCAGCAGATAAAAGTGCAGCTTGTCCTGAACTTGACAGAGATGCATTGGATTTGCAGTGGTAGTAGAATTTGACCCAGAATAGCTTAAACACCAGTTATAGAGAGACATCAATATAAGAAACATCACTTTTTTATATTAACATTTGATGTAATGAGCAATGCTTGGAAGAAATATTCAAACCTGTCAGAAGGCAGACTGAGTGACTGAAAACTAGAGGTGTAATATAAATGGCTTACCAAGGATTTTTCATGTTGCTATACATTAAACTAGAAGGTAACAAGACAGTTTTGAAGGATACATAAAAAATCACTCTAGGTGCTTTCCAGAGAATGAAGAAAAGAGTGCTGACAGAATGGAAATATAGACAGAAAACAATGTATCAGTGGCACAGCATATTTGTTTGGGTGTGGATCTTTTGTAAGGTTTTTTTATTTTGTTTTTCAAAAACAAAACTTCTTTATTTTATTATTAAATTGATAATCCAGTTTAAATGCTAATGTCTGGGTGCATATCCAGTCATGCAACATATAATTCTTTATAATTACAATGGTCGTACATTAAGGGGAATATCAGGCCTTAAATCAGTTTTTAATAAAACATGGCTATTGTACAAAGTGGGAAGGAAGAAATTTCTTTAATGGCCAAAATCCAAACAATTTGTTATCAGATCAGTATTTGATGACTATCAGAAGAGGCAAGTGCTTTCATAGATACATTTCATCAGTAATGGTGGTATGTACTCGAACTGGAAAAGTGTCTATCCTCCACATGAGCATTATTAAAAAAACCAATATGAATGCATATAAGTGTAACTAGAAAAATTCATGTTTGCCTTATGAGGTTAATTTATCATATTATTTGAACATTTTCCCTCCTTGTTTGCTTATTTGAAGTAAGGCATGTTACTTGGGCTCTTTGCTCTCTGTATTACTTCCCAGAAATTTAAGATCTATATCAAAATAAAAATTCCTTTTATTATTAAATACTATTCATGAAATTATGTATATTCCTTGCTACTCTTTAAATTAGATTCATACCTTTCTTCTCCAATTTCTGCAACACTGATATTAGCATGACAATGACAATGACATGACTGTGACAGCTGTGATGCCAGATTCATCACTCATATATACCAATATCTAAACCACTTTATGCTAACCACTGAAAAAAAAAAAAAAAAAAATCAAATATTATGGTAAGTGAAAATAAACAAAAAAACTAACTGTGATCTTGCTCTTAATTCCATAACAGAAGGTTGTCTGGAAGTTAGTTGTTCTCAGCTCAAATGAATACTGAAATTTACAGTTTTGGTCTTACCAGTATTTCAATCTTCAGCCCCAGTTCATGTTGTTCAACACTCACCTCCAGTGGGAGTGCAGACATTTGATTGCTGACATCCTGAGGCCTCTCTGCACAGCTGAGCTCCAGCCTCAGCACTAGTGAAAGAATAAGGTGAGATTGTCACCAGATCTCTAACTCAGTTGGTGAGGGAGAAGAAAGAAAAGCCTCTCCATCTGGCTAGACTGTATGTCTTCTCATTAGGTATAATCTCATTAGGTATAAATAAGAGCCAGAAGAACATAAACTAACACTTTATATGACATTTCATATAATTCTGATTATTTGTTAAAAACTAATAAAGAACTTGGCGTGGTTGGTGTTGAAAGACAGTAACTCTAAAGTTACATCAAAGAGACAAATTCAACAATATATAAATGTTACTAGATCAATCCTTTTTAGGAATGGCTACAAGACAGTTCATTACCACAAACACATTCATTTAAAAAAAAAAAAAACAAAAAACAAAAAACAAAACACAGGTGTAAAATGCTCTTTCAGTTGAAGAGTATAGGCATTTACTAGAGTCAGAATTTTGCTCTGAAACTTTTAAATGGATTCCAAGATGCATCTTTCTCATTTGTTTAAATACCCAAGGATCCATAATCAACATTTCACATGACCTAAAAGCCAATTTACAGTGCAAATATACAACTCAGAAGGCTGGAAAATCAGCCTAGAAATTTGATGCTTAGCTTATTTTGATGTCATTCGCATCCTCTCATCTCCAAAACTGGAGTCTAGTTCTAATAAACACAAATATCATCATGTAAGAAACTGAAGTTTAGTTGCTTTATCAGGCAGCAGTTTCACTGCAGTTAATGCAAGAGCTGTATGACTGGGACTTCATGGTCAGACTCTCTAACTCACTGCTGCTGAACAGCTGTTAAGCTATTTATACCAAATTAGTTTGCAGTTCACAGTGGATAGGTGTTGATAACACAAAAAAAACACTGCTAGAACTGGCACTAACTGGCATGTTTGTTGGCAGTTTGCAAAGCCCATGGTCCCTTGAAGGGAGAGCTATTTGAGAAATGTCACATCTATAATAATGCAGCATATAATGAGTAAATCGTGATATCAATAACTTTTCTATTTTTAAACTAAAGAGCACTAGGAAAGAAGAAAATCTTTTGCAGAACTGTGATTGTCAAGAGAAAAATGCGGCTGCCTTAGAAACTGTGGGCTGAAGTTTGTATTCATCAGGTTTCTGTCAAAATCCAAGCCCTAAATGTAAAAATTATGTGGCTGCTTTGTTTTCCATTCTTCACTAAAAATATGTGCCTTTCCTGGAATTTAATAAACAGAGCATTTTTAATCTGCATGTACAGACTGCAACAGTACAACAGAGACTAAAACTGATGAATATGAAGTAAACAAAGAGGTTGGTTAGGAGGCATGCACATGACAGATAAGGAATTAATGATCTCAGGAAATATGCCATTGTTCCCATTAAGATTTGAAACGTTTTGTTTATTACTCTCCACTCTGCAGACAACTAAATGTAATGTTTTTTGCATCAAGGAGTAATTCAAATTTTATTTGTTAATGAAGTAGCACACCGTACTGTAGCTGCCTGTCCAGAACAGCACCCAGACAGGCAATGTAAGCTTAGCAGTTCAGTCCAAACTTAATAACCTCCCCTACAAAAGATCAATCTGTACTTAGCTCTTTCATGGTCATTTTCATCTCCAATGAAACTTATGTTTCCTGAGACTATGGAGACTAATCAAATTCAAAATTAGTTAGGTGCTCTTACTAGGGCGGAAAGTTGCCAGCTTTACACTGTGATGGTAAATGTGATTTCCTTTCCAAATTTAAGAGATTACATTAGAACATTCCTTTGGAAGTAGTGTGATGTTATAACTAGTATCAGCCTTAGGGCTACATACTAAGGTTCTGTCAATATAGAGTAAAAAGTGAGATTTAACCATATGAGACAAATAATCAGATGCGATGTGACTAAAACTATGCTTTAAAATAAAATAATTATTATGATGGCAATATGATGGCTCAGTGGACTGCTTAAGAAGAAGCTGTGAGGTAATAATTCAGAATTACAAGAGGACTTCCAAGTTTTGAGGTTATGGAGAGTAAAGACAGTCATATAACCAGGTCATAAAAGGCTTAATACTCCCTACAAGCTGTGTTCTGGCTCTCCTAACCTGAATTACCTTTAAAAACGAGTATTACTGTTACTGATCCACCTCATTTTCCAGCATCCCAGTGTTCAGTACTTAGTGCAGTACAGTATGTTTGTTCCATCAACAAATCCAAGCTAAGGACTCCTTAATGCACAAAACACAGGTAGGGACCCCTTGATTTCCAAAGTCCATGCCAAAAGCTACTGAACCTAATAACAATTTTTTCCATCTGGGGTGAATGCTATACCTGAATTGTGACAAAGCAGGGCAGGAATTTCATTTATTGCACCAGTTAAATTCCTGTGTGTACTAACACACCTACAATAAGCGCCTTCCTTTGCAGAATTGCATGAGCAGCACACCACTTATGTATAGCACAGTAAAGCAAAGGCACAGAAGTCACAAGAGTTGAATTTGTCCTCAACTCCATGTAAATACGTCTTAAGATAATTACCAGAAGGAAGATTAAATTAATCCAGAAAACAGCATGGTGACAGTAGGGAAACACCGAAGGAAGTATTAACAGTACCAAAAATATTCACAGCCAAATATTATCAGGCAGGAGCAGAAAAGGTCAAAGAAGGCTTTAAAAGGGCTTTAAAAATACCCCACCCTCACACACAGACAAGAATAAAAAAACAATAGAATGAGAGTTAAAACACAATTAGAAAGGAAAGAGGGTATAATGGAAGAGTTGGGGGAGGAAACAGCCAGGAAAAAAAAAAAAACATAGGAGGCAAATACCAAAGAAAAAAAGAAAAAGAGAGAAAAAAAAAAAAGAGGTATTATATGAAGGGATCCAAAATTTTTCAAAGCTCTTTAAATTCTTCAGAAGATAGAGGTTCTCAGGATTGAAGGCTTGACCTATGGTTCAGAACAATAGAAGGAAAGAAAAGTAGGTATACTGATTAAAGGTGTAGTTAATTTCACAATGAAGAATAGCTTCTCTGCTGCACAGTATTGCTAAACCCAGACTGATACCAGCTGTAGGTACTGTGTAGGAGGAACAATTGGAAAGAAAAAATAAGGTTATTTTCTCAAGCACTCTTGAGTGTGATGGATCTTTTTGCTTTGCAGACTTTTCCCTACAATGCTTATAAATGGGGCCTTACTTTCACGCTCCCATTGGCATGATGCTCAGGGTTTCACTTCAGTATCAAAAGCCAAGAATGACACCACTGTTTAAATTCTACTGCCCTCCTTCTGTGGTGCTGCATAGCATCCCTTCCAAAACAACGAAAGAGACTGTGTTGCACATTAGATTACTCCAAAAAAAGTCCTCTAATCATGCTTCAAACATTTCCACGACATAAGAATTACAACTTGCATCTTGAAAGTAGAACAAATTATATGTTCAGTTATTTGTAGCTTTCATATTTGTTCCCATGACAAAAATAATAATAACAAAATTTACCTTGAGAAGCAGATTCCTTACTTTTACGGAACATTCAATTGAAGAGTTCAAGAGGCACATCCAGAGATTGATATGGCAAGCTTAAGAGTTAAACTGCCTTCTATGTCATTACATAAGGATGCTTAAGAATTTGGCTCATTTTTTTGCTACTTCCTTTACGAGCAATGAATCTCTCCCTCTGCTACCTCAAATAACTGTATTCATCTGGAACACAAGAAACCCTAGGTCACCCAGCGTCACATTCTATTTTCCTTTAGATGTGACGTGTCACAGAAAATCACATAAAGCTGGCAGAACATCACACCGGTGAGAAAAAAAAAAAAAAACAAACAAACAAACACACAAACAAAACACAAACAGGATAAATGTATCATTTTATTGTGTGTGAACTTATTTAAGAATGACAAACCAGATCATTTGCTTTTGCATTAAACTTTTATGCACAAGAAATGCTTAACTGATCCATCCTGTTATTTCTGAGATGAGGTTTTTTACTGTTGCAGCTTGAAATTTATCCAGATACTGCAATTGCAGCTCCTGACAGTCAAGACTTCTGCCAAAGAAACTTATGAACTGCATTTCTTTGAACAGACAGACTTTAACTGATAGTAAACACAGGCAATGTTTCACAGGGTGTTCTTCATGACCCAGAAAATATATCTTTTTAAATGTCTTTTTCTTGTCTTTCTTGGAACTCCTTACAAGACTGAAGTATTGAACTTTTTTTCCTTAGCCCTCCTCCAGATTTTATGCTGTAACTCAACAAACTTTTTCCCTGAGAATTTAAAGCCTGTAAAGGAGAGAGGTGATAAATTCCCTAGATTGAAAAAGGAATTAAGGGCTTAATTAGGTGCTCCATTCTCTTTTCAACATTTTGTAGCAATTCACAGCATCTGATTCCTTATTAACATTCAAATACAGGATATACAAGACTATGTCTCACTCATGAAGAAAATGCTCCAGCTTTGCCTCTGACTCCCAAGGAACTTCAGGCATTTGGAGGTAGCACTGCAAATGAAATTGTGTAGCTCTCAAACATGAATCAAGAAAGAGCAATTTAGAGATGAGAAAATAAATCATACTGCAGACTGTTGCATTATGAAAACAGACTATTGTCACTAAAGACCTGGTAAAAAGGTATAGTCAGGAGGTGAAAATCAAGCAATAATGAGCGCTGAGAGAGTTTTCCACAGGAATGAGTGACAACAGGGGAGGTCCAGGAATACTTTGAAGGTGAGGAGAAGTAAATTAGACAGGCAACTGCAGGAAAAAAGGAGTGCTCTCATTCATACATTTACCTGCTTGAACATGTAGAAGGAAGTATAGCATGAGTTCTCCAAGTTTTGCTTCTAGCAAACACTAGGAAGTTCTAATGAACTCTGTCACTGCTAACAAGATGATAATACTAGTCCATATGTCCCATGCAGATGGGCTAGGACCAGAAGGAAGCCAAAGGCGCCACACACTGCTAAGGCAGGAGCACTGTTCAGCCCTGTCCCAGGCAGGCAGAGCCCCAGCAGTGATATCAGTGGGGTTGGGGCGAGTTCTGGGGAGAAGACTGAGCAGGGTCAGAGAGGCTGGAGACAAGGGAATGTGTTTCCTCATGAGGAAAGTGGGACTGGGGCCCAGGTGCTACTGCTGTTTATTCCCTGGAAGGTTTCCAGCCCTCAGAGATAAAGTGCTGATGTGATCTCATGGCTAAGCCTGCTCTGGGCAGGAGACCAGACTGGAGACCTCTCGAGGGCCTGAGTTGCCCAACGGTACTTGGTAGAGGGCCATACAGTAGCAGTTGGTATGAAATGGGTACTCTGTTCTTCAAAAGGAGATGTCTAAGGGACTCTCAATTACTAATTTTTAAGTAGACACTCTCAGCAAGCTCTGCAGCTTCCAGAAGCAGAATAAAATCATTTTTGCTCTACTACCAATTGGTCAATATAATTGACAGATGTCTGTCAGGAGATAGCTTTCCTTGCAAATGCAGCAGAAGAACAGAACATGCCACTGTCCTCAGCACTGGTGAGGCCCCACCTTGAATCCTGTGTTCACTTTTGGGCCCCTCATCGTAAGAAGGACATTGAGGTACTAGAGAGAGTGCAGAGGAGAGTGACGAAGCTGGTGAGGGTTCTGGAGCACAAGTCTGATGAGGAGCGGCTGAGGGAACTGGGGCTGTTCAGCCTGGAGAAAATGAGGCTGAGGTGAGACCTTATCGCTGCCTGAAAGGAGGTTGTAGCATGAAGGGTGTTGGTCTCTTCTCCCAATTAACAAGAGATAGGACAAGACGAAATGGTCTCAGGTTGCACCAGTGGACATTTAGATTAGATATTAGGAAAAAATTCTTTACAGAAAGGATTGTCAGGCATTGGAACAGGCTGCCCAGTGAAGTGGTGGAGTCACCATCCCTGGTGGTGTTTAAAAGGCATTAAGATGAGGTTCTTAGGGACATGATTTAGTGCTAGAGTTAGGTCATGGTTGACTCAATGATCTTAAGGGTCTCTTCCAACCAAAATGATTCCCTGATTTTCCCTTCCCCTCTTTTAGAATTCCTCAGTGTGTGTGTGCTGTGCATCCAAAGGGAATCACTTGATACCCATAGTGGCAAGGAGTGTCTTGGAGCACTTCGAGTAAAGTAGTATGGTGTAGGGGACTAGGGCTCTGGAAATCTTTATGCTCTTTCAACATCTGTCTTTAATGAAGTTCATTTTACCTAGTTGCAAAAGGAAGATGATGATGCTGCCATCCTGGGGGAGAAAAACCTCTCTCTCTGAATACTGAAATATGCTTCATAGAAGCTCATCGTTTGCTCCTGTCATTTGCTTCTGGTAACATCCTTGCAAGAAGAAACCTGATTTTTTTATATGGCACATGCACATGGAAGAAGGCAGATGACTTGCCCATGAAGGTGACAAAGCAGTATCCTGGGCTCCATTTTAATTGTTGCAGACACGGCTCCATAGAATCAACATTAAACACCAGCAAACAACAGTCAGTCATAGCATACAGCCCTACATAAAGCTCCATTAAAAGGTCACATATCATAAAATGCCAGTGAAAAGTGAGGAAATATTTCTAACAGTTCAAGCTGAAGTATAAGAGCTTTTGCTTCAGTTCATCCTGATTATAAAAGGATGGTGCTATATGAGACATCATTTCAGCTGTCATCATAGTGTCTTGTACATCACTGTTATTGATAAAATTCAGTCAAAGTACTCAGAGTATTTATGTGCATTATTGTTAAAGAATGCAAGTTCAGCAGCAGTGGGTGTGATAGATAGCTCTTATTCATCAAATATAAGACAAATGGCTTACTACAGTAGAATGTTTTCATTCATTAACTTCTTCCAGAAAGCAATGAAAGACAATGACACAAAAAAGTATTTGTTTTACATATTAAAGTACCAGAGATCCAGAAAAAGCTTGCTTACACCTCCATTCTGAAGGCTTAAAATATTTTAATCTAAAAATCCTGGAATCAAGGATTTTAAAAGTCTAACCTTAATACACTCTTCCACTAATGTCCTGATTCTAATAACTTTCATCCTTTACTAATTTCTTCATCCTTCTTCACCTATTCCTTAATTTTCATTCTCTTACCTTTGAAACCTCAAGCAAAAGAATAAATGGCACCTCTCCCATCCACTTCATGTGACTAATGTATTATTGGTTCTTTCTATCCCTGTCATACACCTTCAACCACAACTCAAGAAGAACCTGATGAAAAACTTTGACTTCAGACCTCCAAAGTGGAGATATCAATACAACATTTGGATACACTCTGAGTAAAATTTCTCCTACTTACTATACTTTGGTGCCTGGAACAGCAGAAGTCAGGAATATTAGGGTAGTTTGCTGGTTCTGGACTAAAATATTTTTAACTGGATCAGGCACAGAAGAGCAGTTCATAGTATTAAATCAATCTGTCAGTTAAGGAATAAAAAAATTATCTGGCTGCTAATAAAGTTCTGTATAGGTGGAACTCCATATACTGAATATTTATCTCACACAGGTGATTTAATCATGCTTAGATCACTTGTGACAAGTTGAGGCAACAGAGCTAGAGTCTTTCCTTGCAGCCAGCCAGCCGAGTGCACTGGTCATTCCTGGACCTACAATTCAGACCAGGGTAGGAGTGGATAGGGAACATCTCGCTCAGGAGATTCCAGGGTTTCACAGCACTCTTCACAGAATCACAGAATCACAGAATGTCAGGGATTGGAAGGGATCTCAAAAGATCATCCAGTCCAATCCCCCTGCTGGAGCAGGAACACCCAGATGAGGTTACACAGGAATGTGTCCAAGCGGGTTTTGAATGTCTCCAGAGAAGGAGACTCCACAACCTCCCTGGGCAGCCTGTTCTCGTGTTCTGTCACCCTTACTGAGAAGAAGTTTCTTCTCAAATTTAAGTGGAACCTCTTGTGTTCCAATTTGAACCCATTACCCCTTGTCCTATCATTGGTTGTCACCGAGAAGAGCCTGGCTCCATCCTCATGACACTTACCCTTTATATATCTGTAAACATTAATAAGGTCACAAAAACACTTCCTGTCTTCTGTAGGTAATTCTTTGTAAACCTGACTGGATAAGTGACAGGGCAGCAGATGAGCAGATGGAAAGGAAAGAGATGAACAGGGTTATGAAATGGAAGGTGCCCTAGAAGCCAGATGCAGTGGTTTGAAACTTAGAGGCTTGCTCTCTTTCACCCGCACTTGCATCAAAAACTTGGAGTCCTCTGACATATAGTATTCAAGATCCTGGAAAAAAAGCAGATTGAGCCCAGCAAGGCACTTGTGATGTGCCAGAACAACTATTTCCAAAACAAAAGCTGATTAACTGAAGATGACAGGGAACTAGTAATTTAATCATTAAGCAATTTTTCATGGCAATGGTACAAATTGGAAAAAGACAGGAATTAAGGTGAAAACTACCAGCTGAAAATGGAGTTGGACGTACTTGGTGAGGATGTATATCTGAAGCAGGGAACAACCTTTCTCTCAGCAGTCAATAAGGAAAACAAACACTTCAGAATCATCATAAATCTGGACTTACCAAATGTAGCTTAGATTGCATTGTTAGCATTTGTCCTCTTTGTAACTGTACCAACAATTTGGACTCAGTAACTCTGTGGGTTCAAAAGTTTCAGAGTTTTAGATTTTGAAAGTGTTTTAGAGGACCGAATGAGATAATTTCAACACTCAGATTAAAATCAGCAAACCATTTAGGCCAAAGAAAGGGCATACAGGATTTTGGGGAAAAAAAAAAAAAAAAGAAAAAAAAAAAAAACACGAATACATATACGTTGTCATAAATAAAAAAACACAAACCACCATAATGCACACCCACCAAAACTATGGAGTGAGCTTTGTTTTAATTATTTCTTTTTTTGAATGGATGGTACTCAGTTCCTAGGAACCCAGATTGCTTCATTTCGGGCTAAGTTAAAAGTTTCCAGTTCAGTTACCAAAGGAGAAAAACTCCACTATTTGTGCTGCAATCCAAACCCCACCTCTAATCTGTTTTGAGTTTCTTCTGGCACAGACCCACTTATTGATGTTCACTAGTTGCTGAAATTAGGGCTAATACTCTAAAAGAAGGTTTCAGGCTTACGAGGTGGTAATTACTGTGCACTACTGCATCTCCTCTGGCTTTGCAAAGAAGAACGTCAAAGCATCATATGAGTACTCTAATGTGGACTCAAACTGATCATTAAAACCTAATCGGTACTTAAAGCCCCAGGAGCAGGGAAAACCACTACCTCAGATACTGGAAGACATGCGTTAGGTCTGTACCCACAGTGCAAAGAGCTGAGATTCGCTTTACTGTGACAGCTGGCTTTTAGCATTACAAATGAAACCTTTTATTTTATCTTCCATGTTTTGTGTTTGCTAGTTTAATATCTACCTTTCCAACAGCATGTTTCCCTTTGGGGTGTTCAACAGGCTAGATCTTTACTATGTAGGCTAAGGCTCCCTATAAACAAATTCCCTGCCTGCTGATCCTGTTTAGATGATGGTTTTTCTTTCTCTACTCAGAATAAGCAAGGGGTTTTGAGGCTGTTCTGACTTTTTGCCAAAACAAATTTTATTAATTTCTATTCTTCAAGAAAAGAAACTTTTCCCATAAATTCATCTGAACTTGTTTTGAAGTTAGGTTTTGGGAGGTTTTTTTCCTGTTGTTATTTATAGAAGAATTTTTAATAGGTGGCTATCATGGGAGGTTTCCAATGGTGCAATATCTGGAAAGTTTTCGTATTGACAACACCCTCTAAAAGATTTTTATTGGCCATTTCAATGAAGCAGTTGAGGTTGATAGTAAAGTTTATTGGTGGTATTAAGTTGGTGGAAATGCTGCGAGCCTGGACAAAGTTTCCATTGTTTCTCATGTGGTTTATAGCACTGATGATTAGATGTCACTAAAATGTCATGACCAGCATTAACTTGTTCTATTGGAGCAGCTTCTTGTATGGGACTCATTTTTGTAACTGATATCCTTCATCATATTTTTTTTGTTCAAACACTATTTTTGCTTCATGTAATAACCACAACTACCTTCAGACAGTGGTCTGGGTATATTATGGGGACTTCAGCTTCTGTGCTGATATTTCACCAGGATAGTTTCCTCTTTTGTCTCCTTAATTTTCAGAGAGGTTTTTGATGTTCTCTTTGCCAATGAGACTTCGGAATTTAACAACACATAGATCATAGTTAAATACTAAATATAAAATTTTTAGAGGTTCTTTACTGTAAGAGCTTTATGTCAAATAAGTCATCTTAATCCAAGTGCTTTTTCAACTTCTAACAAATTAAGAAGCTCATCTATTTTGTCTTTTATTATCTCAAGATGTAAGAAAAAGAACATTAGTCCCATAATATCCATTATAATCAGTCATAGCTGTCAAATAACTCCACCGATGTTAAGTATGAGGAATTTGGTTTGGGTACTCAAGCAGGCAAGTTTAGATGCCTTATTCAAAACAAGTAGGATTTGAGGGGACATATTCTCTAATATTTAACCTTAAAACACCTTTGGAAAAAAGGGGACATAGGAAAGATGAAGAGGAGTTTTTTGCTCCATGGGACTTTTGCTGCTAAAATGAACACTGCCTAAAAACACAGCAAAGCCCCACAAGACTGGGTTGCACCCCTTGAATGATGCAAAGAATATTTATGATGTTTTAATTGCAAGAGTATGTTTTAGGAAATGAAAGCAAGTAGGCTAAGACTTAGCTCAATGACTAACTTTCTACCACAGGGAACACTTTCAGTTTCAGGAAGCGTTCATCATGGTAGCTTTAAAACTCACTCATCAATAGTGTCATTCTGTGTTACAATACACCAAGACAAAACCACATAAATCCATAAATATCAGCACCTTCCCTTTTGTCAGAGTAAACATTTTCAAATATCAGGAGTTGTTTGGGGGGTTTTACCTCTAGAGGACCCAAGAGACTGAATGAAATTTAATATAAAAGCTCATTAGAGTGTCCCCTGGAAATAGGACTCTCCAAATACTAGACCAGCATGGAAATTGTCTTTGAGGGCACCCTGTTAGGTAGCAGGCAGGGTAATAATTGTCTGCTAATACCTAGGTTTTTTGGATGAGGTTGATTAAGAATAAGTTTCCGTTTTCTGCCTGTGCATTTGCATTCCCCCCCACAACTCTGCAATTGTGCCAGAGCAACAATTTCTGGTGCTGAATTGTAAATCACATCTCAGAAGCAATCTATGCTGAAAATAAGCTGCCAGAAAGGGCACAATGTCCATAGAGGTATTTAATTGCAACTTTTAAACACCTTTTTTTCTGGCTGAAGTATGACACCAAGGCCTTTCTCTTCAGTGAATGCTAGCACGAAAATCAGGAGTTAAAGGCAACAAAACTGCACAGATAGTCGGTCCTTAGTTGAAAATAATGTAAACGTCTTCAAATGCTCTAACTAAAATAATTCCTTTTTCTCCTAAAAATGAGCTTTCAGTGACAAATATGTTTTTCACTCTCTTTGTAAAATTATGTTGTAATGCAATTTCTAATTTTCCAACTAAAACAGGACCTTGCCTCACATCTCAGTTAAAGCTGGATTTAAAAAAAAGAAAAAAAACAAACTAGGTTCTGGACTTTTTCTCCAGTCTGTCAACTTCCTTCTTTTCCCTCTTCCTACTCTGTAACCACTTAAATTGTCTTCAGCATGGAAGAGTTTGAGGACATGGTCAGGATTTTCCAAATTCATACTGACAAAACGTAGAAACAGAAAGAAAACAATTAGTAGAACACCTCTCTGTATCATTTATTTTATGTCACCTGGCTGCAAAATATTTAATAATAAAAGTAACAATAATAATAATAGACTTTATCCAGATCAGAGATGACCTCTGAAAACAGTGTGTGCCTCATGCAAATATTGTATTTGGTTGGTTGTTTCCTTCACTACAATTCTGAGTGATTTTGTGTTATATTCAAGTAGTTGTCCAAATCCTTAATTCCATACCTACAATTTCAGAGTAATTTTTTGTAAGGTGCCCCAATTGGCTAATATTATGTTACCTAAACCATGACCACCTACACCCAACTATAAAACTTCATAAGCTGAGCTTCAGTCTCCTGATGGGTTTGAGTAAAGGATGCTGTCATGTTTATTAAATTTGTTGGTGATGGAAAGGGTGAGACTATGTGCATGTCTGTGGAAGGAAAGAGGGCTGTGAAATAGTGGGGTTTTTTTAATATGTCTATACATTTCCGACAGCAAGTTGTATTTTTACAATAGGAAGATGTTCCTCTCACACTGCCTACAATTCTGTGATATGGAAACCACATTTTTCCTTTTTTTTTTAATCTTCATAAAAAAGTCATTCAGTCCCCAAGGAACAGTAATGTAAAAGAGAAAGAACCGAAGGGCTGATTGGTTTGTAGTGTCCTTTTCTTTGCCTATGGAAAGAGAATATTGTATAAAGATGCACAGCATCATAAACTATGTCGCAAATAAACACTGCCCTCTGATGGCAAAAAAGGTCCTTCCTGTACGACAACTTTCCGCAAGTGCTGCCATACTATTAGCACGATATTAACCACAGCGGGCTTGTATGTGGAAATCAACAGTCTATACGTGTAAAAGTTGCAGCATCACCTAGTACCTAGTTCCAAATTTGTCTCTAAGACAATATCACAGAAGATACAGAGAAGGCAGAATTACTGAATGCCTTCTTTGTCTCTGTCTACTCTGCCGGAGGCTGTCCTGGGGAGCCCTGTACCCCTGAGACCCCGGATGAAGCCAGGTCAATGGAGGAGTTTGCTTTAGTCGATGAGGACTGGGTTAGGGAGCAATTAAATAGCCTGGACATCCATAAATCCATGGGTCCAGATGGGATGCATCCGCGGGTGCTGATGGAGCTGGCTGAAGTCATTGCTGGACCACTCTCCATCATCTTTGCCAAGTCCTGGGAAACGGGAGAGGTGCCCGAGGATTGGAGGAAAGCAAATGTCACTCCAGTCTTCAAAAAGGGCAAGAAGGAGGACCCGGGTAATTATAGACTGGTCAGCCTCACCTCTGTCCCTGGGAAAATAATGGAAGGGCTTGTCCTTGGTGCCATCTCAAGGCATATCAAGGATAAGAGTGTTATTAGGGGCAGTCAGCATGGCTTTACCAAGGGTAGGTCATGCTTGACCAACCTCATAGCCTTTTATGAGAATGTAACAAGGTGGATGGATGATGGCAGAGCAGTGGATGTGGTCTACCTTGACTTCAGTAAAGCCTTTGACATAGTCTCCCACAGCATCCTCATAGCTAAGTTGAGGAGGTGTGGTCTAGACAATAGAGTAGTGAGGTGGGTTGCAAACTGGCTTAGGAAGAGAAGCCAGAGAGTGGTAGTCAATGATGCAGAGTCTAGTTGGAGGCCAGTATATAGTGGAGTGCCTCAGGGGTCAGTGCTGGGGCCACTATTATTCAATATATTCATTAACGATTTGGAAGAGGGAATTGAGTGTACTATCAGCAAGTTTGCTGATGACACTAAGCTGGGAGGAGTGGCTGACACGCCAGAAGGCTGTGCTGCCATCCAGCGGGACCTGGACAGGCTGGAGACTTGGGCGGGGAGTAACCTGATGAAATTTAACAAGGGAAAGTGTAGAGTCCTGCATCTGGGCAGGAACAACCCCAGGTTCCAGTATAGGTTGGGAGATTACATATTAGAGAGCAGTGTAGGGGAAAGGGACCTGGGGGTCCTGGTGGACAACAGGATGACCATGAGACAGCACTGTGCCCTTGTGGCCAGGAAGGCCAATGGCATCCTGGGGTGTATTAGAAGGGGGGTTGTTAGTAGATCAAGAGAGGTCCTCCTTCCCCTCTACTCCACCCTGGTGAGACCACATCTGGAATATTGTGTCCAGTTCTGGGCCCCTCAGTTCAAGAAGGACAGGGAACTGCTGGAGAGGGTCCAGCGTAGGGCAACGAAGATGATGAAGGGAGTGGAGCACCTCCCTTATGAAGAAAGGCTGAGGGAGCTGGGGCTCTTTAGTTTGGAGAAGAGGAGACTAAGGGGGGACCTCATTAATGTTTATAAATATATAAAGGGTGAGTGCCATGAGGATGGAGCCAGGCTCTTCTCGGTGGCAAACAATGATAGGACAAAGGGTAATGGGATCAAGCTGGAACACAAGAGGTTCCACTTAAATTTGAGAAGAAACTTCTTCTCAGTAAGGGTGACAGAGCACAGGAACAGGCTGCCCAGGGAAGTTGTGGAGTCTCCTTCTCTGGAGACATTCAAAACCTGCCTGGACATGTTCCTGTGCGACCTCACCTAGGTGTTCCTGCACCAGCAGGGGGATTGGACTAGATGATCTTTTGAGGTCCCTTCCAATCCCAAACATACTGTGATACTGTGATACTGTGATTACCATTACAGGGAATATTAGAGGGCCAAAAATAAAAATGAGATAGCATTTTCTTGATTTAAAAAGTATGTTCTGACAGAAGATTACACTGCTGCTCCAGAAACATAACTCTCCTGTTCCTGACAACAGCAAATGCTTTAGGAACCTTTAGGAATATTAACTTTTTCTGAACACAAAATCCCTGCAAGACAGAGCATTACATCCCATCAGACAGATGGTAATTTTCCTCTTTTCTTTCTCACCCTCCCTTCCCACCTCCCCCAAGAAGAAATTTCTATATTGGTCTATACTGCAATATTTTGGGGGCAGCAAGAGCTCTGATGCATAATTATCACTAAGAAAAACAACAGAGGAGAGAAAATCTGAGCCAGCAAAAGATAACAAGGGCCAGCAAGCTAACTTTTCAGGTCTCTAGAAGCCAAAGGTGTATCTAGCAACCTTCAAAGAATGTCAATTCGACCCTAAATTACCAGTTTCCCTGTATTTGAATGCAGTTTCATTGTGCATTGGTTTCATATAAATGGAAAAAAGTTATACAGTTTTGTCACCCATGTGTGGGGACAAGACATCCTTACAGACTCCAGTCGAATCCAGGGAAAACTATTTCCTACCATCCTGTAACACACACTGGCCTTCAGAAGGAAAGGCTATGGCCTTGCTGTCTTCTCTGTCCTTGTCTTCAAGTAGTAGGGGCAATAGATCAAAAGAGCATCCACAGGTCATGAAACCTCTCAGACAGAAGGCCAGTTATGATTACCATATGACACCTCTGCCTTTTTCATCAGGCAATGGAATCTGTAGGAAGCTGATGGTATTTTTAGAAGTAACTTTTACAACCTTTCACTGCCGTTCAAGCAATATAGAGGTTGTTAGCAATGTCAGCAATACCTAACCGTGTTCTTCATGAGTTTATTTATATAACTCTTATATCAGGGTTGATGATTATTAAAAAACAACACAGTGTTAACTAAGAAAGTTGGCAAAGAGGACAGAAATGGCTAACACGTTAGAAGCTATGCTTCAGGCCTCATGTTACAGCACTCGTGAGCCCATGTTGGAAGGCCTATGTCCAGTTTTGTGTCCCCAGGAACCAGTCGTCCATGGGGCAACCAGGGCTGGGAGCACACAGCAAATGAGAAGGGAATGAAAAAGACTGTTTGGCCTGAGTAACGCAGCTGTTGTGGGATCTAAATATTATCTTTGATTACCTAATGTATGGGGGCTTATTGAGAAGATAAGCCACACTCTTACTGGAGGTGCACAAGTACAAGAAATGAAATCCAAGCAGATGCAAGGAACTAACTCTTCACCAAGTGGGTAGACAAAGGCTGGAGTTGTCCACAGAGGCTATGTGATCTCCATCCTCGGAGATGTGAAAAATCAAATGAACAAAGAGCTCAGCAAACAAATCTAACTTCAGAATTTTCCCTGCATTTGAGCTGAGGTAGAAGAGGAGAGAAGAGTTAGCCAGTATGACTCCAGAGGTTTCCTACAGGTTAAAACAGTCCACACTTGTGAATCACTATTGATATTCCTGAAAAAAAACCCACAAGTAAGAAAAGGCCTTTTTGGAGCTGCATAGTTGAAAAAGAACATGTTTACAGCATGTAGGTTTTTCCACTGGAAGATGATATCCTGATAAACTAAAGCTTCCTTGATCTCCTAGATTAAATAAAATTACTAGTGTTTATTTACATACTTTTTACATCCTTGAGCCACAAAGTTGTAGTCATGAAAATACAATATTCATTGTCAGTACCCTATGGAACATGAGTACTGTTGTCTTGTAAGAGATTTGACTAACTCACTTCAGATGCAAATCCAGTGTTGCATACTTTCCAAATAACAGTGTATTGATGTGTTTGATGCTAATGTTATAAAAAGTGTATTTCCATAAGAAGTAGCCTAATAGTAAGGACTTGCAAGTTCTCTACATAAAAATGACATCTCCTAAAATCTTATTTCTTTCCAAGCATGAATTCCCTCTTACAAGCAAGTATTGGTAATATTCAATTTAGCAGCACACTGCAGGGCCACAGTTCTAATGCATCAGCTTGGGCTTTCCAAGACAGCAGTATGTGAACAAACCATACAGCAGAGAAGCGCTGAATCTGTACAAAGCACAGGTAAGATGTCCCAGATATGTCAGACACATAGAAATGCATGTTGTAGACTGAATCTGCAAACAGACAGTATTCACTTTCTGAGACATCCAGAAGTTGAAAAGCTCTGGAAAAAATTATCTTTGTTCTGGAAACCACATATTTGAATTTTCTCTGGTATTGTTTTTTTTATGGCATAAATATAGTTTAAAATAATAATAATAATTATCCAGTGCTACTTGCTAAAAATTTAACATTATGGTCACTGAAATGTTTTCTGGATCTTCATGGTCCAAATCTGGACATCATGATAGTTATGTTTGGTTTTTTTTCCTCCCGAAAGGGTTAGAGTTCTGCATCATTCATCAACAGAGTGGTTCTCATAGAGAAGTTAGTAAGGAGCCCCCAAACTTAATCAATGAGTTATATATTTGTAATGCAGGAGAAGAATCTCTATATCACCTGGCCTGCTGTGATGGAAATAGAATCCAGCAGACTGTACCATTACCTTCTCAATTTGAATTAATTGTGGTTTTCTCATTTGCATCTGAAAAGACGAGAAAGCTACAAACTTAATGAGAAATTATAGGTCCATTGCAATCAATAACAAAACTCTTCTTGTCTTTCTTATGGCCAGTTTTGTATCTCTATTGAGAAATTAATTTATTTCTTCTTAGATCACCAAAGTTGATTCTATTAACAAAAGACCTCTCTGTGTCAAGAGTCAGGAGCTAACCTAGAGGAGGATTCATCTATCATCTCCTTTGGAACTATTCTTCCAGTTAGGTTTAAAATTGAGCAGAAAGACTGTGACAGAAAATTTGTAGCTGTTTTCTTAGTCTTCTCTGCAACTGACATTGTTGATCCGTAGAGCTGCAGAAGTTGTGAAACACAATTGCTAAAAAAGATGGTGTGTGTGTTTGTATGTGTGATTATTGTCATTATTTCTCCTTCTCTTCATCAGTGAATAAACTGTTTGATTTCAGGTTTCCATGCTTTAAGTGCCTATATTGCACAAAAATCTAGCCTAGAATGAGCAGAGAATGGTCAGCAACCAAAGGATACCAGCCTCTGTATTTACAGAATACCTAGAAAAGTATTTTGATATTCCCTGCACTTCTGTTAAGAGCTAAATGGTTAATAAATCCTTATGATGCATCTCTAATCTGGGAGGAGAATTACTTTAGAAATTTTATGGCATCTTGCAAGTGATTCCAAATTGCTGAAGATTCAATAAAACAGTGAAATAATTGTTTTTTATTTGCCAGCATGTAAAACTGTTCATCGTGAAGGTTTATAAGGTGTTTCAGGAGATTCTTTGAGTTTGCTATCAATACTTATCAGTTCTGAGGACTGCACGCTGTTTTTCACTACTTTCCAAAGTGAGATAGATAAAAAGGGGGCAACTTCACATGGAAAGATTTTGAGTTTCTGTTGCCATGGTAACGCCACCATGTTAGGAAGATTTTCTGAATGTTTTGGCTATTTTCCTACCTCTGCTTTTGCTTAATTGATCTTTAATGTTCAGATGTTTAATTCATCTGGCAAAAGCTTTTTTGCCTTTTTAAAATGTTTTTAAAATCTTGCTACACAGAGACTAAAATCAAATAATATATATGCTTATTTTGTTAGGTTTCAACATATTTCCTTGCACAGAGGGAGACATCCTCTATGTAAGGAAATGTTTCACGGTAACATGTCGGAGAGAAGCATCAGGGTCCCAACAGGCTTTAATCCTTACTGCTTTCTTGCAACTCCCTTCTCATAGTTTTTCCGCCTACACTCATGATGGCTTATGCACAAGAAAGATTTGGACAAAGAGCAGGACAAGAATACTGCAGTCACAGGCCAGTGCTTGGGAAGAGCTCAGTGCTGACTGTCAGACGCTGTAAATCTGCTGGGCACCATTCCCACAGGTCATCCTGACAAAGCCACCTCACTTACTCAGTTTCCTCGTGGGTCAGCCAGAGATGAGAGCTGCTCTGACCACACCGACCAACCAGTGAAACACATTTTCACTTTTAGCAGCTGCAACCATCCTTTAGGGTTGTGTGCGTACCTTTAACCCGAACCCTCCTAAATTCCAGGACTTCTGAACTGTGACAGTCCATAATCCATTCAATCTTTAGTACTCAGAGTCATAGCTTAAAAGCAATTCCAAATTTAAATTTTAACTTAAGCATGCACTTTTGAAACACTTGAAGTTTCAAGAGTGGTCAGTTCTGTGAAGTGAGTAAAGCTGTACCAACAGTGGGTCATCTGTCACTGTAACTTCTCTATGCCTCTTTTTCCTTAAGAACAGGCACCATGATTCCTCTGCATCCCTTCTAAGTGTGTTGAGATGTCAGGGTTGACAGTGTCAGAGGTAAGCCAGCAAGATAAGGCTTCTGAGGAGAAGGACTGTGTTTTATTTAACAAACTAGAGTGGTTTGGGGAAAAAAAAAAAAAAAAAAAAAAAAAAAAAAAAAAAAAAGCACAGATACATTATTAAGCACATAAGCCTCTATTCAGATCACCGTACAGAATTATTATTCTATTGTCATGAATGTGTATGGCTTTTGTTGTTTGCCTTTTCAAACAAAATTCTTGAAATACAAAATAGCATACATGCACCATCATTGTTGTAAAGTATAACTTATGTCTCTTTTGTTATTTTGAATGTATTTTAATTTTTCTATCCATTTCAGTTTTACAAACAACCATGGAAGTATTGTAAAGTAAACAAAAGTCTCCTATGCCTGATAATATGCTTAACCATAACCATCCCAAAACTCCAAATTTTCTAGGATTTTGAAAACATATGAGAGAAAACATAGGAGAGAAATGCAAGCTTCTGCTTAGAGTTCCAGTATTGTGGTACAGATAACTGCCACTGCTCTTATGCAATGTGCTATAACTGGTAAATTTAGCAGAGTGTGATAGTTTCTGGCATGATAAAAGGAGAAGAGGGAAGTTGTGTTCTGAAAAGGTAACTTCAACTCTGCAGAGATTTCTTGATCATGTTGCTTGTCACTGCCCCAAGACCAAGAGCTGGGCACAAGTACGAACTGGGAGAGGAGTGACTGGAGAGCAGCCCTGCAGAAAGGCATCTGGGGGTGCTGGTTGTCAGCAGCCCAGTGTGAGTCAGCAGCGTGTGCCCTGGCAGCCAAGGGGCAAACCCCATCCTGGCGTGCATCAAAGACAGCATAACCAGCCAGATAAAACAGGTAATTATCCCTCTGTATTCAGTATTGGTGTGGCCTCACCTTGAGTGCTATGTGCACTTCTGGAGCCCACTACTTGAAAAGGAGATAAAGGTACTTGAATGCATCCAGAGAAGGGTATCAAAGCTGGTGAAATGGCTGAAAGGTATATCCTGTGAAAAGAAACTTTTATCTGTTTGATAAACCTTCATTCACATGCATGTATGTCCTTTATTGTACAGATGTCCGACTGGGAAAGTTAGATCAAATGTCAGCACCTATGATCCTAAGACTTTCTCAACGACTAAATAAGTTACAAGATCTGCATCTGAAGTTTCAGTGCTTCTGGTCTGCTAACAAGGAGACTTCTTTTTCTTGGAAAGCAATATGTAGGTACCTTGATGGCTTTTTAAGACCAAACAGAAACTGTCAAAATTAGACCAAAGCCTCTGTGAAATTTTATTATTAATTCATAAAAGAAAATCTTATTTTTTATGCTATCAGTATCAAAATATGTACAAAACTGTAGATAGAGCTGACACAGTTCTGCTACATCACAGAATCAAATTGTAGCACACAAACTTAAATATATATTTTAAAAGAATGTATTCACTGACTTGTTTCTACATTTTCACCTATAGTGAAATCTTCATTCTGAAGATTTCCTATTATGATTAGTCCCTATATAAATGTATAGTATATAGCAGAGCAAGGCTATAACCTATCTGCAGCTTAACTGATAAAAAGGGAGGTCAGAGGAAGGACTAAAACGCTGCTTTTCATACTCAAGAGTCTGAATTTTTCAGAGTAATCAGCAAAGTATCATCTCCTTCTCATACAGTATTTTGATATGTTGCTTTGAGAAATGAAGCTCCTTGAAACTGACATTACAGTGATGAACATTGGCTAGAAAAATGCAGACTCAGCTACTGCAGGAAACTTCTTTTGCAAAGGAAAATATTATGCCTGCTAACTTTATACATGATCTACTCAGGCATTGGGTTCCAACAGTGGTTGCATGTGTCATTTATTACAGAATAGTATTCCTGCTGCTGGATGACATTTCCATTACAGTATGATATCATCCATTAATTTCAGTTTGCAAGACTAGTCACGTCTGCCTGTGCTATCTTCATTCTGTATCACTAAGGTGTACCAAAAATTTTATGACTATACATTCATTAATGTGTCTTCTAAGAAGAGGGCTTAATTGCAAAAGTTACAGGTTTGGTGCTTCCTACTTAATTTGCTTTGAAGAAAACTATCATGCTTCCTCTTGTCCTGTAGCTGGGCTTTATCTTGCATTGGTTTTTACTCTGATGGATATTTTTCTCTTGCCTACAGGCTGGAAAATAACTTTCTTATTCATTCTGTGTGACCTTGCTGCAGAACTTCATTACCAAATTATTAAATTTACTAAATTATTAATTACTAAATTACTAATTTGATTGCTAAATACTCTTGGCTACCTCCATATGAGCATGGAAGAAAGACCTTGAATGAATTTATTATTTCTAGGTATGAATTTTACACACATAGTTAAAAATAAAGGCACTCACAGAAGGAATATATTTATGAATGTCAACCATCTTCCTAAACAGCTGCCTTGCTTTACAGACAGAAGTACTCAAAATGTTTTTGCAGGTTGTATAAAAGACCTGTTGCACCAGTTGTCAAGGACTTTACTACACTAAGGCTAAACTATACAGCAGTATTTAAGGGTTGTCTCAAATCTTCAGGATTAGGGAAAAGCTGGTACTGTCAGCTGTACCCTGACATCTCACTGATATTTAAAGAGCATTTTTGTGCCATATTTACAAATGCGCTTAAAGACACAGATAAGCATGTTATGGGACTTTCAGTAGTTGAACACCCATTTCTCACCAAAATCAAGAGGCATGACACTCCCATGCTCAGCTGGAAACCTCGCTAGATATGTCTTTGGCTTTGATAATGCTATAATGCATTTAAATTCTGTCTCTCTGACCATTGAAGGTAAGCCATTATTCTCACTTCATGATTTTCCAGTTTTGATTAAACAGTAAGAAATTAATCAGAATTATATCTTCCTTGTCTTATCTGAATATATGTGTCTGTACGCAAAAATCAAATGTGATGCTTCAGTGTACGGTATGCATCATTTTTCTTGTTGTAGGGCCTAACCATGTGAGGGTGAGCATAGGAGACAGTCCATGCCTTGAAGATAATCAAAATAGGCAAACCAGATGATAAGGCTTGAGTACGAAGTCTAGATTAGGATCATAGTTTCTCAGAGAAGGAAAAGAGAGGTCACAGTATTTATGTAAGGTAACTGAGGAGATCTGGGACAAATTTTCCAATTTATCTAGACTCCTAGACCAATGCTTTGACCACAAACAGAAGATAAAATATATGCAAAGAATAGTTAACTTTTACCACTACACTTTTTGAAAGCCTGTTTTGAGATAGCTGTTGTCTTTGATTTAATCAGATAGCAAGACGGAAGCAGAAACAGTAAGTCAGAGGGCTTGATCAAAATATCTGGTTAGATCTCAGGACTAAATATTCCTTGCACATTCCTCACTGTTAATTCTGTATATTCTTAGCACCTATAATTCCTGAAGTAGATGGCCTGAAAAATATTTTAGTGAGCTTGGTAGGTGTATACAATGAGTCTCCAGCCAGTTTGGCCCTTAACACCTTTTTTCTTTAGACGCCTCAGCATCATGGATAAACTATTGAGAAATAGCTCCTGTTTGTTCCCTCAGAGCACTT
This sequence comes from Streptopelia decaocto, assembly GCF_964273445.1. Taxonomy (NCBI): domain Eukaryota; kingdom Metazoa; phylum Chordata; class Aves; order Columbiformes; family Columbidae; genus Streptopelia; species Streptopelia decaocto. The sequence continues at coordinate 12,976,429 of NC_138657.1, forward strand.
GCTAAGATGGCTTTTGATATCAATCCCTAATCCACTTCAAAATTTACGTTCCTACTTTCTCTATTAGGGTAGTGTTAAGATGGGACTTCATTACAGCAGCAATGAATGCTTTGAGATTTTCTGTAAATATTCTATTTAACAGCTGTTGCTATTTCTGTCATTTTTGGAACGTTGCATTACCACTTCTTGAAAACAAGTACAGGCTGAGTCACCAGCAAAGTGGAAGCCTCTCTCTTCTGTAGCCTTGTTTGCTATTGCTCATGTCAACATTCTTCCATATTTCAGAAGAGTCACTGGTGTCACACATCTGGATTGATAGCCCCAGGATTTGACGCAAGGGTCAGTATATCACTGAAGTGGTTTTAGGTGGTTTATTCACAATAAAAATGTGATGTATGCTCTGTTACATTATCTGTCTGTTCCCATTCAACTTCCATGGTGTCTCTCTCAACCAAAACTTTTTAAGATATCTTCATTCAAGACCAATCACCTTAAAATACATAGTAGTTTTTGGTATCCTCAGTTTCATCCATAGGTAAGGTAAATACATGCCTTTCAACCTTGCCAAATGCAAGGAAGCATTTATACCTTTCCTACCTGATTTTGAGTAATTGGATTCATCTGTGTTTCTAATCTCCTGTACTGATGTGAGGTTTCCTTTACTTCTGACAAGGTTCACAAAAACCTTCTAGCTCTTTTCTTGCCTTTTCCACATGTCTTTAGATATACTTCATCACTTTTCACTAGTTCTTATTTATTTCCTTCATTCTTCCATACCTCCTATTGTGCTTTTTTTGTTCATTTATTTTCTAATTGCTGTTTTCTCCACACCACTGAACCTGAGGGACACTTCAGCCAGAGCTGACATTCAGAAGCTGAATTTGACGTAGCTATTGCTCTGAATACAGCAGGACTGCTGTTGCTAATGATGGTCTCAACTATCACACAGATTACCCTAATTCCCGTGTAGGCCCACTAGTGGTCTACCTCAGGCAAGATGGTTGTGAAAAATTCAGTAAAAGTGTATGTGAATGGACACAGTAATTACGGAAGAGACTAGTCAGGTGCAGTGTTCATCTGCAGCCTGACGAGGAAAGAAAACTAAACAGCAATGATTTAAACTTCAGGAAAACATGAAGTGTTTCTAATATAAGTGAATTCCCTACATATTCACTTTATCCATTGCATGGAACAACTATTTCACTGTTTCAAACTCATTTGTTTTTTGATGTGTGTCTTGATATGAAATCCTGAATTTCCACTAAATTATAAACACCTCACTTTACTTGAAAACTGGTGTAAAAATAATAAAGGACCTTAAGATATTACAGAGGCACTGACTGAATTGAAGCATTGTGTATTAAAGAGCCCATAGATCTCAACAATGAGTCAGTATTGTTTTCTTACTAGGGGACATCTTTCTGCACTAATAACTCTAACATTAGTAGGTCTGATAAATGGTAGCAGAAACCTCATGTAGTCTTCTGTTATTAAGAAGGTGAATGGGCTAGACTGACCCTAGACCAAACCAAACAGCTTTTTAAAGTGAGCCTCTCATGTCACAGCTGCTGTAGAAAAGCTAGGTTGAGAATTAACAAAATGCATTATGTAAAACTGGAGTGAAATAGAAAGGATAAATCAATTTAAGTAACTCTTGAACTTTATTGATCTTTCATAAGCTCAATGGTCTGAGCATTCTAACTAACAGGAAAGACAACAAGTTACTTCTGTTTGTACCAATATCTGTGTGCCGTGCTGACAGAACCACCCTGCAGGAAGCCACAGAGTGGAGACATAAGAAAAACATCAGGGCAGCGACAAAGAACATTTGGGAAGAGTCAGAATGAAAAATAAACGATCTAAAATACTGAATACTAAGATACGGACATACTCAAAGTCTCTAAAGCCTGCCCATAGAAACACAAGATCCACCACCAGCTGAGTGCTTCAAACTTGAGGGTGACTGGAGTCTAAACTGTGAAATTCAACCAGCTGCTAAGACCATCTGCAAGCAGACCTGTGGTTTCAGTCTTTTAACAGTTTTCTCCAATATTACACAGAGTTGAAGGAGACATAAAAATACACAAGCTTAAAGTAGACAAAGGCTAAATGCTCTGAAAATCAAATAATATTCTCTTCAGCTATAATGTAAAACAGAGATTACTTTAAAGCAAAACCATCAGATAATACCCAGGCTTGGCTTAATAAAGAGTTTTCCAAACATATTGTTAAGGGCAATCCAATCTTAACTATTTCAAACCATTAGAAATGTGCTCTACATTTCTGGAAACAACAACAATGTTCTAATCTATGAGAATCAGAGAGTGAAAATGGCTATAACTAAGGAATCTAATTATACTTTTTTGGATGGTGGATAAATTGGTATGTTACTGACTCTCTACCTCACATATATGAAAATAATGTATATCATACCCCAGGCAGAAAGCGGAAGAGCCCTGGAGCTACAGTTTTATTCTCTCTCACCTACCTCCAATGAAATCTAGCACCCAGCTCTTTAATATTTCCAGTTGTGATATTCAAGTATTACTCTGTGCTGGGAAGCTTTTCTATTCCCCGTTTTGGAAAAATCCATGTTATCTTAATGTCATTGACAGATCACAAGATGAATCTGGATCTAGTGTTATTTCAAAGACTGATCATGTTCCTACTAGCAGATCTACCTTAGCAATGATGTGGAGGGCTTTCTTCTAAACAGCTGCATGCACAAATAACTTCTACAGCACTTCTACTCTTCTGGTTTTAATTACCAAATATTCTGCATGTGTCAGTGGACACTAGAAAAGCTGTACTAACTGAACAAAAGAAAATCTTAGTTTGAGGCCAGTGTGAAAGACACTGATGGGTAAGTTATAAAAGAGGAGGAAGAAAGCAGGAAACCAAAGGCAACCAGAGTGGGACTGGATGGAAAGATCTCACTGAAGAACCCATTTCAGGTTTAATTCAAACATGCATTGGGCAGATAATGATGAATGTGAATTTTAAATTATACTTAATCTTCATTAAGTAATTATCTCTCTTAATGAACTATTTGCTAGGTAGTGGTTGTGCAGTATGTGAAGTATGAAAATGCAAGTGAATAAAATCCATTTCATTTTTTGAGCCTGGCCTTTCTGTCCATTAATAAACAAGGCATAGAAAATATGCTTTTTGGAGTAATGTGATGTGCTTCTAGCTCTTTTAAGATTGATATCACCTGAAATAATGAACATGGACATTATTTTTGGTCCCTCTCACTTATTATTTTGATCCAAGTAGTCTATTTCAACCTTTCTTCCCATATCTTATTCTGTTTAGTTAATTTTTCCCCAGATGTCAAGTAAGCCACATTTCAGATATATTTCACACCTAAATGAGTGGACTAATGGAATGGTGTTTATAAGGGAAGGTGTGTTTTATACAAGTACTGTGGATTATTAATCAAAAGAATATGAATTAAGCTCTGACATGCTTATTTTTTCTAATGTGTATGAAAATTGCTTATTTACTTCCGTGCTGTTACAATGAAAAGAAACAGACTGATTCTAAATAACAATGTACTGTAGTGTGAAGCAATTAACTGAGTTATATGTGCCCTTCAGTCAGGATCATTTCCTATTAACTGTACAAACTCATAGAGACAGGACAAAATAAACCAGGCTGGCGAGCACCTCAGCCAGGAGTGGAAGAAAATTAACACCCTGTTAATAATTAAATGGAAACCTGGAAGGAGTAGGGGGACCAAGAGACGGTGGAACTGTCTGATGCATGTATGACTGTAAAAGGGACTGAGACTGAAATTTGAAGTTTTTTATGTACTGGGTTGATGGTTTCCTGCTTGGAGACTCCCAAGTTGCACAGTCCCATAATCTCAAAAGCGTTCAGATTTTACTGTAGTTATTGGGAAGCTGTTCTGTTGCATTCGATAGGGCAGATACTACACCATCCTTTTACATTTTCTTTTTCTGTCCTCCTCTGTCTCCCTGGAATGAACACTGTTTATGCTCTAGGATACCTGACTCTCTCCTACTGCAATGTCTTATCAGCCTGCCTACAATTAAATTCTGACCTTGAGTAGGCTCTCCATACCAATAACATGGCGGTGAAGTTAGATAAGGATAAATGCCAAAAGTAGTCATATAATCACCAAATTTAGTGTTGGTTTGTTTGGTTTTGGTCTTGGGTTTTTTTTGGCTTTTTTTTTTTTTTTTAGTATTTTAACTGAGAATAGTCAAGAAGATTTTAAGGCCTCAAAGCCATTACAACATTTCTGCCCCCTTTGTATCCCATTGACAGCATCCTGTGACACTTGTCATGCTGTGAATTAGGTCTTCAAACTCAGATCCACATTCTCCACAGTTTTAAAGGCCTTGAACATGTATATTTGCTTTGCATTTTATTTCCAGAAGTATTGAAAGTGACCTAACTACTGTGCAATAAGACAGAAAAGCTGATTTACTGAACAAGCTACATAGGAGCTAGTGGGAAATACTTATTATGTTTACATTTATGGTTTTATTTATTTGTCTGTTTCTCAATCTGTTTGACTATGTATGACATAAATTCAGTGGAAACAACAGCACTGGGTAGCGGTGTCATCTGTTAAAATGCAACAGTGTTAAACAAACTAATTCCCTTATCTAATGACCTATGCCTTTTCTACCTGAATGCTAGAAAGAATGTCTGAGGTCTCTGAGTTTTAATTCTCTCTGTAGTCATATCGGGCTGAAAGTTTGCCATCACCTGGGTTTACTTAATTAAATTCTAATGGCACCAAGTAAAATGCCAAGATTGTAAGTATTTGGGATCTTAAGATCTTAGTAGGAAAGTAATTAACAAGGAACAAAAAACTGGCAAGTAATTCTCCTAGCAAGGAAACTCTGCCACATATGAGAATTTTTGAAACTTCCAGTCATTTTTCAAGTACTGCTTAGAATACTGTTAGGAAAAAAAAAACACTAAACAATCACAAAAAAGATTATGAAATTTAATTATTTTTTCTAAAGCTTGATTGTTCTATTTTCTTGCAGACACTAACATTCTTGCCCTTAAAGTAAAAACCCAAAATGAGGGTGTTTTGGGTAAACACTTTGGAGATATCAGTAATATTTTCTGGAGTACTTTGGGAGTGTCTGTTGAATTGTTGACAGCGAATTTGACTGTATAAGCTTAATTTTGAGGCCAATGAACAGTGACAGAATTTTTTATGTAGAACTTAATCTCTCAGTTTTTTCAGATTGTGTATAGTTTCTTTGAAGTCACTGAACTTATTTTGAAATGAAGGTCTGACCTCATCCTTTTGGGCTTTTTGAAAACTCAGATTTTTTTAAATTCTTATCTCACTTTTACATCCCATTTGTGGTGATTTTTAGGAGCTGTAAGGTGTCTTGTGTCCCTGGGCTGGTGAGGATGTGTTTCCAGCCAGTCTAAGACAGTCTCATAATAACAAAGATGAAGCCAGTACATCCTGTTAATGACTTTGCCAGCAGCGGATACTGATGTTCTCCTTGAGGGGTCAATATGAAGAATTGTTTATAATCAATGAAAGGCATAATTTTAAAAATGAATTTGTGTTTGTTATCAAGTGCCAAGGGGAGAGTTTGTCTATAAAATATGGAAGATTCAGTCTCTGCTCTAATGGGTATCTTTGCTTGTGAGCAGATTGAAGCAGGAGATACCACAAAATCTTTGAAGAACCGAGTCTCTTTCTTGATATTGGGCTCATGTAAAGTCCATACATCTGAAACTAGCAACTTTTTGGCTTTTACACACTCTGTAAGACACATGAAGAGATCTAGATCTTTATCCCTAAGTGCAGGTGAGATGAGTTACCTCTATGCAAATGAAGGAACATGCAGAAATAGAAGTAGAGAAAACAAATTAAAAGATGTTAGTAACTTGCACTGTAGAGGAAGGAAAGAGATTTTCCTGAGTGAAGAACATAACTGTCGAACTGAACATGTGATGAGCCAAGGGGACATGAACTTGCTGCATTTCGCAGGTACAAAGGTAGACTTCAAATTCCATTGACTGGAGAAATTATGGAAAGTCCGACGAATTATTTGATTTCCAGACAGTGTTTCCCTTAGGGGCACAAATAACATTCATGGGAATTTGAGAATATATAATAATTATATTGTTGATGAAAATTCTTAACAGCTGACAAAAAAAAAAATAAAGTGTTCTGCTCTGTATTTTTAAATTTAAAAAGTAAAATAATTTCTATAATTTAAAAAATTTATTTACAAAACAATTTTGTGAGAGGATGAAGTGAGAGGAGTTGACTTTCCCTACTGGATACACAGCTTGCTGATGCTGGTCTGATTTTTCCAGACCATATTTATGGCATATTCATGTGGTCATTGGTGCACTTCACCTACTCTTTTGCATGTGGGTAACATAAGAGGTAGCACAATTAATGGTGACCACAATAGTGGTCCCTGTGCAAATACTATTAAATACCTTTTTCAGTGTTGTTTTTTCTTTGCGTATCACCTTCAGTTTAAAGACCTTTGGATTCTAGAAGCTTTATATAATACAGCTTTATAATGCCTGGTTAAATATGGTCTCATCCTAAGCAGAAATACAAGAGTAGTGACTGAGTCTACAAATCATGTGAATTCAAGACAGCTGTCAAAATCAGGCTATTAAAGAATTAAAACTACATTCATTATCTGTCTGTCATAGCTTAAAAGGATTTTCTTTGTCTTCACAGCCCTTTTGATCTCTCAGAACAGGAAAACAGAAGATAGTAAAACCTCTCTAAACAGTCTGGGAATGACACTGCTGCGCTTGAGCCCGTGTCAGAAAGTCATCTGTGTTCATAGTTCTCTTCACATCTTTTGGGGAAAGGATGGACATGAAGAGAAGATGGTTAGGGTAGCACACAGTGCTATGTTATCTCCTTTTTAACCTGGAACAAGATCCGGGCTGTACCATCTCTTCCTTTTACCCATTCAGAGAAACCTTCAGAGTGGAAACCAGAAGTAGCTTTGGTGCACCTTTGCCATGTCCATAGCCATGAACGAGGTCACTGAGCTACCCAGACCTGGAGTGAGCTGCAGAGCACAACTTGCATGACTCCTCCTTCATAACTACTTGGACACTATGGCTAGGGTGGTACTACTTTCTAAAAGCTGTGAGAACATTCGAAATATTGAAAGCATTCATGTTTGTGGAAAAAAAAAAAAAAAAAAAAAAAAGAGGAAGAACATTGTGATAGTAATATGAGGAAAAAAATAGAAGTTCTAGAGAGATATTTTCCTTTTTATTTTTTCTTTTTTTCAAGTGCAAGCTCTCTAAAGTAGTCTGCAGCAGGTGGCACACAGCAGGTAGTACTTTTTGAGAAGATCACATTAAACATATGAGAAGTAAAACTGCAAGAGCCATTTAGATGTTTCTCCCATCTGTTCCCTAGAAGAGAACAGGGAATAGGGAAAAATAGAAAGAAAAAACAAACAAAAAAAAAATGCTATTAGTTGTTGCAATCATAATCATGTGATTCTGAGTATATTTGAGCATAGCCTGCTTTTCGTCTGATAGGTTTTGGTTTGTATAGTGCCAAGAGCAGGGAGACTCCTCAGATATTTTAAGGCTTTTCCTCAGTATGAACATTTAATGATGACACGGTACTATTCCATGCTTGCTTTGTTACAAAGAAGAGGGCATTTGTCCTAGAGGATATAGTCAACGTGTGTAAGATTCTGAGTCCAAGACACTATTTGTTTTACCAAATCTGTAGTAATTTTCACTGGAGATGGCATGTTCTATATTTTTGCCCATGGTGCTAACTCATAAAAAATGTGGAAAGAGAGCTTGGGCATATCGTCATTATTACTGCTAGTATCTTAATATCACAAACTAGTAGAATGATGCTTGTGAGCACTGAGTGGGTATAAACTCTTCAAAGTGGATATGCAAGGAAGGAGAGGATCTTGGGTAGCCCTGTACATTAGTGTTTTTATTGTCTGGGGCTTGATGAGGGTTGAGTGTCTACGGGTGAGAATCAAGTTGAAGGGCAACAATGCGGACATCCTGGTTGGGTTCTCTTACAGACCACACAACTAGGATGAAGAGACAGATGAAATATTTTGCAGGCAGGTAGGAGAAGTCTCCTGACTGTTAGCCTTTGTTCTTAGGGGGAACTTCAACCTACTGTATGTCTGCTGGAAATACAACACGGCAGAGAGGAAGCAGCCTAGGAGGCTCCAGGAGTATATGGAAGACAACTTCCTGAGCTTCAATGGGTGTGGCAGATGAATTCTAAGTATTATTAACTTTGTAAATGAAGCTTTAAAAAAGCTACCTGAGTTCTTTGCCTATTAGACATGACAACAGATCAGGTTGGAACATGTTACATTTCCATGCAAATGTCTTTTGTATGTTATATACTATACATTATCAGTTAATGTCGTTCAAGATCCCATGTCATATGTGATACAAAGCCTGTGTCTTTCTAAGATGGTATATTTCATTATCTTTTTTAATTATTATTATTATTTTTACTTTAACTCAGCCTGGCCTCAGAATATACAATTCTGAATATACAGTTCTGAATATGCAGTTCTGACCAAAACATTTTCTTGTGTATTCTGATTTTTTTTGTTACAAGATAAGATTCAATCTTCTAACTCTCTTGACTGTTCTGTGTACCAGACAATAAACAACAAGACTGGATACAGTACATTAGGTATGAACAACATGGATTATTAGAAAAAACACAACTTTTGGAGCCTTACCTTTTCATTAGTCCATTATGAAATGAATCTGTCAAAATATGTCTGCTGGCACTAGAAGATGAAGGTATTAGGACTGGATAAAGTCTTGTCCAGACTGCAAGGTCTAGTTTCTGTCCTTAAATCATATTTCATCTATGATAAAAATAGACGTATTCTAATAACCAACACTCTTTCCCTGGGCTGTTCTGTACAGTTAAATCCATTACTGGTCACTGTAAGACTAACACTGTTATAGACAGACCTTGGAAAACCATTCTCCTGTCTTTACTTAGTGCCTCCACTCACTTTATAATTGATGTAGAGAAACAACTTCAGGAGTAGTCTGACTTACTGTGGACATTGCTGTAGGATGAAATACACCTTAAAAGTGCCATTCTCTTTTTGCTGTCTACAAAAGAAGTCTTGACAACTGGTTCAGATGCAGACTTCTGTATTTTAGACACTGGAATTTGGATAGACAGACCCTATGGATCCCTTCTTAGGTGAGCAATCCCACAGATGCTGATAGGAAGCTGCTTCCATAAGCAAGAGCTTTGTGATAAGATGAGTCTTAAGTCTTTTATGTGAAGACTGACTGGCCATCTTTCTCACACACCAAACAGAGTTTTTAATCAAACTCTGGGCTTTTGGAGACATGTTGGACAAATTGTAAGGCAGTAGGTTCTAGCTTCTAATAGTGTTACCTTGCATGTCACACTGTTCTGGAAAATGAGCTGCATGCCTAAGAGACTTATGTGTTTTCAATGCTCAGTTATTTTTCTTTAATATTTAGATGCTGTCTGATGTTGTTGTAAGGTGAATCTATGCCCTGGTTTTGTTAAAAAACAAGTTTCTCTTTTAGTGAATTTTTCCTGTCAGCTAAAGCCTTCATATTAGCTGCATTTTCCTGAAGAACCAGATACATGTTTTGGTAAACATGGACATCTCACAAAAGGGGCAACAAGACACACATGACCAAGAAACTGACCAACTGTGTATAACATTCCATTCACGTGAATACTTCATATAAAAGTGGGAGATCATGAGGATCTCATCTCTTTCCCTTTTGCTTATGGCTGACATTAGGAGAGGACCTTGCTAGTCATCCATGCGAACTGAGGCCTAGTGCGAGACTGAATCCAGCTCCAGTTGGCTGCAGAGTCCAGTCCAGGACTTCAGGTGTTGGCTCTGCAGTTGCTGAGACTTTCAAGATTGGTTTTGTATATCTTGTATTATTTTCTCTATTCTTATTAGTAGCATTAGTAAAACATTGTTAGTTTTTCCAACTCTCTTCTCTCAGTCCTTTTCCTCCTGATTGCCTGTCCTTAGTGGGAAGGGGGGAGAGGGAGGGACAAAAAGGGGGAAGGGCAGGAGGAGAGGAGCTTAACAATACATCTGCCAGGGTTTTATTGTTACCCGCAATCAAAACCCTTGACAATCTATCATGCACTATGATATTTTGAATTTACCCATGTATCAGTAGAAACCAATGACGTTTTGAGTGTTGGAAGAAGACAAGTTCTTTCTGTGGCACAAAGAACAGTGCATGAATGAATACATGGCGGTTTAAATTTAGTCAATTGTCACAGGTCACAAAGTAAAATTTGCTATGAAAGAACATTATGAACATTATGTACGCTGTGCTGAGGAAGGGAAAAAGTGCGTTTTGTAGGTTGCTTGGAAGCGAGCATACAGTCAGCATCAAAAAGGTCACCCTTTGTGCAATATACCTGTAAATGGCAATATTGGGTCTTGGTAAATGTGCAAATGGGAGAATTGTGCAGCTGTGCATATATTTGTTTTAGAAGTACAGCTTTGTGCATTGCAGAGCTTGAAGGTTCACATACTGAAGAATTCCACATAATAGTTACATGTCTGATCCAAAACTGACTGTGAAATCTGAATGAAACTGCCTGAATATCAGTAAGAGTGTTTGATGAAGTGTTGTACCATTTGTGGTACATTCAATATATTAGTTTGATTTTATTTTAATGTCATTATTTTTTCCAGTGTGAGTTCTGCGTGAGAACGTGTATTTTGATGATAGAAACTTGGCTAGCAGGGCAAACTTTCTTCCCTTATTTTTAACATCTTTGGAAAAGAGTTAAGATTAGTGGAAAAGAAAAAGCTTGTGGAAAAAATTAAGAAAACTGGAAAATATTTTGTCTCCTTTTGATTCTTAAGTGATATCTGTCACTTTCCTTACCAACGGAGGCTCATCTGAAAGAGAAGGCCCTTAGGAAAAGGATGGGAAGTCGTGCTCACATTGGTGGCTCCCCATTTAGCCTGAATGGAGTACATAATCAAAAATACAAATGTTTCTTCTGCCAGTCGCATTAGGTGAGAGTAAAAATTGTGATGTGCTATTAAAATGGGCAGTATTGTGGCTGAGTTGATGGCGTCTGTAACATCTCTCGGTGGCTGGCAGAAGAGCAAAGTTTTCGACTGTGTTCTGCAGTGGCTTGTTGATCTTTATGTGGTAGTGTTGGGGGCCAGTTCCTGTGTTAAACCAAGGTCTGCATTCATCACATGTGCATGAGGGACTGCAGACAAAGCAACTCAGTGGTGTTTTTAACACAGTGAGCAACCACAGAGGAGATGGGTGCTTGTGAGAGGGAGTTAATGCAGAGATAGGAAAAAATGGAAAATGCATGTATTATTCAGGACAGAGAATGGCTGCAGGCTCTCAGCAATAAATTGAGCAATTAAGTGATTATTTTCTAATGTAGCACATAGAGAACTACATGAGGTTGTCTTCCTTTCCAACGTCTTCTTAATCATCCTCTGCCTTATCCTAGAAAACAAGTGCACAGGATGCGTCTGACAGGGCTGTCATAATTTCTAGTGCTTCCAGACAAGAGGCTGCAGATCTTTGCTTTTCCTTCCTGCTATATTTGTGTGTCCTCATGAGTAATATTCATTCAGAACTCTGCTTAGACTTGAAGTTTCATCTACTTGAAGAAATTTCTATTAGAAATACAAGATAATCACATTAATGTTGGAGACTGTTTCATTTAGTTTCCTTTTGTTTTCTCTCTGCTCACTTATACCCTTTCTCCCAAAATAAGACCTACGCCAAAAATAAGCCCTGATTTTTTAGGATTTTGAGGATGCTCAAAATATAAGCCATAATCAAAAAATAAGCCCTAGTTACAGTTAATTTTAAAAGTAGATTTAAATAGTGCCCAGGCAGCTATGCATGTAAAAAGTAATCCGTTTTGGAGCAAAAATTAACATAAGACCCAGGTGCTGTTCCGTCAGCTATTGCTCTGCACTTCCCTGTCTCTCACCCATATGTTGTTAAGGCCATAACTCCTGAATAATTAAGCAAACAACAGGAACTATATTTCCTGGAATTTCATATTACTTCAGGAGAAGATATTAAGAGTTTTCTTTAGAACTTTTTTTTTTAAAAAAAACGTTTTTTCTGCTTAAGAATTTGAGTCTCTGTTTGTAGAAGACTATAGACGGAATTTTTGCTGCTACTCAGCCATGTTCTTTGATGTCATTACCAATCCACCTTTTTTTGTTGTTAAAAAGTTTTGTTCAAAGTCCTTCTGATTTAGAAAAAAAAAAAAAAAATCCAAGAGGAGAATGAGCATGCTGCTTTCTCATTAATATTCACATTTGCTAACCCAAGATTTTGAGACCTAAGCCATGGTTTCACAAAGATTAATGAGTGATCTTCACACTATAAGACATGGCAATGCAAATCTGTCTCAATCAGGAGCAGGCATACAATCATGCTTCTGTCAAATTAGCAAGTGTACATGATACAAAATTTGCCAACGTTATGCTTTTAAACCAGTATTATGGCAGCTGCAGCAGCCCAATCAAAACATGCCCTGGCAGAACACCCCCAAACTGTGGCAGACTGAGAGAAAGTGAAACCTGTTTTCAAAAAAATGCAGTACTTTTACAAATCCTGCCCATATTCACGCAGGACTTCTGAAAGTATTTCTGAAACTAGAGACTGGCAGTGGGTTAGGGCCAGGTTAACGTGAAGAGGTGTTAATTAAACCTGCAAGATACACAATGGACTCCACGCAAGCAGCATGTCAGTTGTGGAGTTTCTGCAGATGAAGCAACATGGTGGCTCCTGGAGTCTGTACCATCGGAGCTGGTGGAGGTGAAATGCCACAGCTTGGCAGTGTTCTGATGCTCTCTGAAATCTCGTTCAATGTGCCACCTATGTCATTAGGAACAGCAATTGTACTAACCCTAGATTTCATTAAAATCCTGTTGATTTGTTCATGAGTGGCACCACAGGGCCATTTCAGGGAGGATGGTTGGTACTGAACGAGCATAATTTCTTTTAAATAAATGTGTTACCTATTTTTGCCCAGTCCAACTTAGAACAGATCATTTCTTACACATAAATTTTCTTATGTTGCCATATGAAGGTGAGTATGAAATTAATAACATTTGGCAATTATGCAATATAAATACAAATGTATCCAAGAGATATGTATAAATTATTTCTGAAGTGGTTAAATGGATAAATGCCCTCTTTTTGTGGATATCAATTATGATATGGATAATAATCAATTTAATTGTGGTTATATGTAAAGTATTGGAGTTACTTTAGGTAAATCCAGAATATTGTGTGAAATTTTCACATAAATTATTGCAGCCTTAATGTATTAAATTATTTTTATCTTTGTAATGGTATTCATTACACATAAAGGTTTCATCTCAGTGATGAATGCTTTATACAAATTTGCAAGGTAAGCTACAAAATACAGAGACAGTGAAAGTTAAAAATATATCTATTTCTTCAAGTTTTTTTTTCTTGTGATTTTTCACTATTTCATACTTTTCTATTTGTCATTTAGTTATGAGCAAAATGAATATTTTAACTTCAGGAAAAGAAACAGTCATATATCTCATACTTTTGCTTTTTCCTTCTTTTTTTCTCATCAGATTTAAGCATTGGGTATTGTACCATAAATTGCAACACTATAATATTTGGTACGAGGCACTGAAGGCAGTTAATTTTAGTGAAAACTTCTTAAGCTCAATTTAATGAGCAGACATTATTGATCAGGCTAGACTGATCCTGAATATAAGTAAATGCAGCATTTCTATGTTATTGATTAAATACTGCTGATTGAAAATAATAAAATCATAGGAATTAAATTGTTTGTTGTGGAAATACCTGGAGCTTTCAGAGACCTCCGAGAGTTTTAAATGTGTAATTTGCAATTGTGAAGATGGTCAGAATGAATCTGGGGTCCATTTCTGTAAAGGCTGTGGAAGATCACTGCTTGGGACTATTTGTCCTTTGCAGTATTTCTCCGGTGGCAGTCATGGGATTCCCTGACCTTCATAGAGGCAGGTCTTGTCCCCTCAAGTTGGCTTCTGTGGAGTATGTTTTCAGCTTGGATCATCACTGCCGGCCGGCCCTGTGAAGGGCAACAAAAAATGCTTTTTTAAATGTGTTAATAGCAAAAGGAGGATCAGAGATAACTTTGTTCCGTTACCTGATGAGGAGTTCCATTACCTCAAATAAGGAGTTAGACAAAACAGAGACTTCTAATACCTCTTTTGTCTCTCTCTTCAGCACCAATGGTGGGCACAGGTGCCAAGCCTGTCAGAGTTCAAGGAGTGTCTGGATGATGGTCTAAGCCATGTGGTTTAGTTTTAGGAAGTCCTGCAAGGAGCACTGAATTGAGATATTCTGATTCTATGATTATGTCCTGACACTGGGACACAGAAAGTGTTGAATGTCTATTCCTTACTTTTACTCAGTTCTCATGCCCCTAATGTCTTTCAAGAAATGCCAAATGAAGAGTTTCTTGGGGATTTCAGGTGAAGGTGAGCAGAATGCTACTGAGCCAGCAGCTTCCTCTTCTATTTTGTGCAAGTAAATTTTGCTTCATTAGGTCCTCAGCCAGCATAAAGGCTGATAAATTATCTGTAGCACAACCTGAAGAGTAGTGAGAGTTTTGGTTTTTTTTTATACTACGTGGATCAGTGCTCTGGCCAAAGTTTTCTGATATTATATTGAGGATACTCTACATTCGAGATATCCTAGTATGAAGGTCCTATTCCTGTTTCTAAAACCTAAGCTAACATGGTTTGCTGATTGTGGAGTGGTGGAACTCAGCATTCAATGTATTAGTTCACCAAGCAAGCACTAGCAGCAAATTGGATCAAAAAGAAGGCAAGAAAAGGAAATTGGACAGGAGGCATTACCTCACTGCTCTGTTTTGGCACTAGACAGTGTGTTCTCAGACATCCTTCTTGCTAAAGGGGGGAAAAGGTTCAGTTTCAAAATGTCCTCAACTTGGTGGGGAAGTCATAGGATCCTATATTTGGTATCCTAATGGGAGAAGGAATAAGCAGGAGAGATATACTGTGTCATATATTACAATTTATAAAAATAAGTGATATTGCATTCAGAGAAAAGTCAAGCTACATGAAGGACTGAGATTTGATAAATATCTTGAAATTAACTTTCTCCTTGCATTTGCCAGCCACTGTCAGATATAAGCAGACCTTGGAGAGATGTTTTGCTATTCACCTAAACCAAAACCAAAATAAACTGAAGGATGTAGCTTGCTTGGATTCATGTGACAAGGAGCTTTGTTATAAATATGAAATGGTGGGATGAAGAAGAATATCATATTCAAATAGAACATTGATTTTGGAGAACTACAACATTTCCATGCCATTTCCTGAACAATATTTCATGTTGCTTCTCATTTGATTTAGCTGGCAAAATGCACTGGAGAGGTCCTGCTGTGGATCAAGCAGCTCTAGAAATAGTGATTAGTTTGAATAATCGTCCTTTCTGTAAAACGGTGTTCTCTGTTATATTTAATTCTTCTTGCATCCCCACGTGTAGACTTGATGTGTGTACAGGAATTTGGGATGGGGATTGCTCTCAGTCCTTCAGCAGGGCAGGGGATGGACCCAAGGCGTCCAGGCTAACTCCTTCTGGCAAACAAATGAGCTTCACTTTAGACAGGGAGAATGAGGACAGGGAAAAGTGGCTCCTGTGATAATGAAGTAAACGAGTAGTTGGCTTTGAAATGTACAGATGGCATCCAAGAGAGAGGGCATGAGGGCATGAGGAAAGTGCAGGGTGGGACATACCATGGGTTTGATTGCAGGGACACTGATTAAAAATCTGTAGAACTTACAGAGGAACAGCTGTCAGGAGTCTAGACTCTTTTTTTTTTTACTTAAAAAGTTGGACATCTCCTTTTAAAAATGTAGTTGATGACTTTTATTTTTGTGCTATGAAAACAGACCACATCATTTAGGACAGAAGCAGAGGAGGAGATGGGAAAGCTGACATGTTCTGGACAGGCAAAAGAGTAGGACTGGGTACTTCATTGCCAGCCTCACACTCTTCTGTTAACGGCATCCAAGATCCAGGACTCCCTCTGCAAATCTTTTCCAGGTTCAGAACCTACAATTTTGTATATCAAATACTTTGAACATTTATTTTCCTACCTTGTACTCCTCTGTGAATTCTTTGAATTATGTCTACATCTATTTATATTGTTACCTACTGTGTTTCTGTTTGCACAGTAGGCCAAATTCTGCTCTTCTTCAAATCTGCTAATTTAGGAAGTTTGCGTGAAAGTGACTGGTGAGTAGAGTCCCATCTCTTTTTTTGACTGAGCTCAGGGCTGCCAGCAGGTATTTGCACTGTGCCTTTAACCCTTAGACAACAATCCCAGGTTGATAATAAATATGAACAACAGCAGGTCAAGTTCATCTGCTGCGAGTAGAGCTGCACCAGGAATGGATCCGACCTTGCAGTTTTCAGTTCAAGTGATCCATCAGTTTAATCTTCTGTTTTTCAAGAACCTTTCCTCACATATTGCATTGCTTAGCAGGAGTTACAGCTAGTTTCTACAAATCATTCTGACTGTTTACTTGGGAATGTAGAGGAAGCTTGACAGCTGTGACGAAATACTTCTGTGGACAAAATGCATGGAGGTTTTAGAGGAAGGCAGCTGAAACTATCCTTCCAAATAATCAATATTTGTCAGCAACCTTAATCTCTTCTGCTAATCCTCTTCTTTTTGCAATAATTCAATAGGGAAAAGGAGATAAATAAAAAACCTTATCTATGCAGTCACAAAACTTCACACTTCTCTTCACAGATAGTTGGAACAGAAAGACGTACATAGTGTAACATAGCTAAAGTAACCTCTTACCTAGAGAAATTATTTGTGAGAATGGATCTGCACATTTGCTGGAAACAGCTCATGGTCAATCTGGAGATTTTCATTTGAGTCTGAAATAAATTCTCACAATCTGGATATTTCCTTGGGGTTCTGAAGTAAACTTTTGCAGCTAACAAAACAACCAACCTCATCACACTTCGAGGGATGTGCCAGGTGTCTGATTGTTAGCATTTCATATGGGATAAGTCATTAAAGACCACGTCACAATATACTTCTCTTAAGCAAATATTCCAGGAAGTCCCGGTGATTTCGAGAAATCTTAGTTGGGTAATGATTTCTGTGCCTTGAAATGGACTTCTGGTACAAAAGATCAAAATGCTGACACCTCACTTTAATATATTTAACAAAAAAACAAAAAAAGAAAAAGAAAAAGAAAGTTATTTTAAAATACTTAATTTCATGTGGCTTTAATCTTTGCTTTTTTGAGTGCCTAATGCAATCCATAGTTGACACCACTTCTGGATGAGAACACTGCTGGGTGAAAAATTTGCAACATAATAATGTTTTCTTCAAATACGGTTTCAAAAATATTTGCAACATTCATAAGGTGGCTTGGTTTTGAGGAAGGTCTGGTGGAATTGTGTCAAGTTTCTGTAGAAAGCTACACCTCATCAAATCCACTGGGAATCAGCCTACATTTGTGGCAGCTGCTGGCTTGAATTTCCTTCATGGCCTGTTGGGTGGTTGATGGGAACTGAGATGAGGGTGCCTCATCTCCCTAAGTGGTAGTAACAGAACCAGTTTTACAAAATGTTCCTGGAAGGATGAATCAGTTTTGTAAACTGTCCCTGAGAGGATGTTCAAGCATATCGTGTTCGAGTACACTCCTATCTTAACAACCTAGCTTTTATCTTAGCCTAAATACATATAGAGTGAGGACACTGCACATGATCAAAATAGTTCCAAGATGTAGTAATTGATGTTGTACTCAATATTGAGTAACCGTTACGTATCTTAATGAATATATGAATATGTATATGAATGGACTGTATAAATACTGTGTAACTTAAACTGACCAGCGAAGCCAGCTTTGGGTGCGAACCCCTGGTTTCCCAGCGCTGAAATAAAGCACCGCATATAACTACGCCCGTGGTTATGTGTCCTGATTGCTAACATAAGGGCTCAGGCTCCTGAACCTGTAGAGGTCTTCTGGAGAGCTCAACAGTGGCCCTACCAGTACTGGATCTTCCCTTGCAGCCCCAAGTTGAAAATAAGTTTTTTTAAATAACAAAGTGCTGCTATTTACAAAAAGTCCTGCACTATCCCGTGAAAGCCCTGCTCTCTAGCTGGATTATATCTCTTTCAATGTACTTAGGTCCTGATGCAGCTGAGTAGCTGCAGCAGACCTTGGGATTTTGCACTGTATAATGATGGTAGAATCTAAAAGCAGGAAGGAACATATTGGTTTTAAGGTTTCCTGTCTAGTTAGGCTGTAAGGTTCCTATTAAATAAACAAAGTCTGAAGAACTCATGGTTTTCTATGGGAGTGTTTTGGTTTGGTTTTTAAATTTTTTAATCTTTGAGTGGCTTTCATGTGAGGTTTTCTTTAATATTATCATTAACTAATTCATTTATATGCACATGACACTGCTAGGTAAGCTTTGCTGCTGTGTGGTGTTCATTTAGGTACTGATGAAAAAAATGCTGCCAGATGTTCAAATGCCAAGAGCAGAAATATATGTTCAGGCTAGTCTTAGAGATATAGGAATAACAACGCTTAAATTCGAATTAAAATTGTTCTGACTTGGAGATGCAGTCATCTATTTTGTATGGATTTCTTTCAACTGGAGTTACACAGAAAAAAGTGTTAATTAGGTAAGTAAAATTTTGCATTACCCAAGTCTCTGTAAGTTAGAATATGTTACTGATTTTTGATTTTTTTTTTTATTTTTTTTTTTTTAGTTTTTGGAATGTTTGGAAAACATACAAATCTTGCACTTTCTCTTTTATGCCTTTTTTTTGTTCTCTCAAGCCAGGCCACTTCTACTCTCAGAAATCAGAGGGATTTTCTTTGTTGTACTTTTCTGCAAGATGAGCCCACACTAGCATATAAGTGTAAAAGATGTTCTTAAGTTTTTTGCTAAAAATACTGAGCACATCTGATATTTGTGTAGCTACACATAAAGTGATAAAAATGCATTTTCACCACAGAGGTAACTGTAGTAAAAAAAATCTCCTGTTTGGATGTTTATACTGACAGAAAAGTTGGGTTGTTCACTTCTTTATCAAGCAGCAATGAGTGTTACAAAGGTAACAGCCTTTAGAAAGACATAATCAAAGTGTTAATGGTTCATGTTCTTTCCAGTTGACTACACAAGTAACTGGAATTTCATACTTGTGTTCCATCATTTTCTCAGCATCCTATTCATGGCTGGCTGTGTTCTTGCTTGAGAGGAACATGGCAACATTGGTTTACTGCTCCAGCATGTCTCAGAGATAACAGAAATTAAAAGTCATTGGATTTTTTTCCTGACATGTCACCAAATCTATTTTGACAGTATAAAAAAAGAAGTTACAGACTAAACTTGCTTCTGTGCCTGTGTTATACAGAGAGTGACATGTCCTAGGCACTTTAAAAACCCTATCCAACTGCCTCTAGTGCCCAGATGAAAGACAATTATGATTCTACTTTCGCTAGACATCAACCAGAGGAACTTTCAGGGGAGGGCTGGTGTGTGACATCTCACGAGAAGTGCAGGGAAAGGAGAGCCATGACCTACAACAAACAGAGCATCCCAGAGCGTACAGCCAGCAGACAGCTCCTGGCTGCATTCCCTTCTGCTGGAATAAAAGCCTTCCTACTAGAGCTGTAGCATATTCTAAATATTCCATGTACATCCACTGCAACAAAAAGTTTCAGCAGAAGAGCTGCCACTGAGACGTTTATAGGGTTCTGTGTTTACTAAGCTTCACCTTTTTTTCACCTTTTTGATTGTGAAATTGAGAAAACCTGTCTGATGAAATGTGCTGTGATAATACCTTCAGTAGAATTAAATCGAAAGAAAATTGCATACAAAAGCAGTAGGGCAAGCACATAAGGGCCTTCTTTGCTGAGCTGGGCTACACAGGAGGTGCTTGTCATCAAAAGGGTAATTCATAAGTATGCAGAAGAGACTTCTACATAGCCATGCATGTGTTTTGAATGGAAGAGTGTTTTTTTCATGTAGTTAAGTATTTTACTGAGATTTATGCCATCACTACCTTACAAGTGAATTTTTGACCTTGCCTGAGGACTCATATTCATTTCTTGTAGTGAAACATATTCATAAAAAATCATGTATTTTTCTATTCTTTTCTTTGGATCAGCCTTACTTTTCTTCAGTCCCCTTTCTGGCCTCTCACTCTTTTAAAACTAAAACAGTAAATGTTATTCAAATATAGCACATCCTGAACAAGGTGCATAAAAAGAGAAAACTGCACCGTAATCCTGAAAGAGGCTTAAGTAAGGAGCTGCTGTGGGACCCAATTGATAAAATTTAATGTTTTCGGAAGACTATCAGTAATCTGAGTATTCTACAAAAGAAACATAAGGAATAGTTCCTATATTATTGCACAGTGAAGATAGTATGGCTGAAGCAAAACTGCACATTCTGCCTTTACAGCACCACTCAAAAGCTTGAAAACTTCCTCTGGGGAGTGACAGAGAGAAACAGTATCATAATGCATAAGGAAATGCAAGAAACACTATGAACAGAGGAAAAGAAGAAGCTGGAGGTGCAAGGTTCTTTCATGTTTCTACTTTGTTTGCTGCAGAGAATAAATAAATTAGTGGATGGCAACAGACACAAAAAACCTGCTGAAATGCATGTCGGTTTTCTCAATGCTTTGGAAAGAATAATTGTTTTAAAGCATAAAAACTATTTCCTCACTCGTTTCTCCAAAACTAAGTCGAACCGTAGCCCATCGTCATTGGCTGTGACCATGTTGTCCCCAAACACGTACTCTAACAACTACATTTTAGTGGGGTATGAACATGTTGGAGTGATTTAGTAATAAAGACTGAGATTGTGAATTAGCTTTCTTGGCGAAACAGGAATTTACATGGGAACTTTTTACCTCTAGAAACATGAACCATTTGTATGGTTTTTTCCTCTCTGCTAATTTAACAACCACTATTTGGATGTGAATTCCACTGTTAATATAAAGAAGGCACTTGTTTGAAAGTCCACATGTTAACTGTTTGCCTCTCAAATACAAACAAAGCATATCAAAACCAGTAAAATTATATACTTAGCAGTTTTTCTATGCTGCTTGTACTGGCTGAACTCTGTGTCCTGAAGCTAGGAACAGACCATTCCTTCAGTGAGCTGAAATTTCGAAAAACATCTGTCATTCTTTAAAGCATTCCACTATCTGTATTACTCAGTTTCTTGTTTTCTTCTAGAAAGAGTGGAATGGCTAGAGTCTGATGTTTAGTTATTTTTTTTTTAATTTGGCCTAATCTCAACAGAATTAATATTTCTTGGGCGAAAATCTTCCTGGTATAGATCTAACTCTCTTTGAGAAGGTGATGCCCAGCAGGAGGATGCTGACATGGAAGACTAGTATCCTTTTCTCAATATAGCTTATTTCCAATCACCATATAACCCTCTGCTTTCCAGAAATGTTGGGGTTTGGTAAAATAATGCCAAATTCACAATAGAAACTTATTCAAAAGTCAAAGGCCAGAGCATGGCATACTTGGGGTTCCAACATGGGTATTGTAGTCAGCTGTTTCTCCTAGATACCCTCTTTCTCACACAATTAATGGGAAATTTCAGCTATTTATTCATATATGTACTTTATTACTCTACCTTGAGGTCAAGTTATACAAGTTCTCTGTTGCTAAATTACATACTTGATCAAAGTTGTTACACTGTACTAATTTCAGAAGTTTCTTGATTGCTACTGATGTTATTTTTTATCTTTAATATCTCTGTACCTTGACATCTCATCTGTAGAATGGATTTAATGATCTATGATGAAAACACTGAAAAGGAGTATGGCAGATTATATGGGTGTTATGAATTAAGTAATTCTGTAGATAGCATGTCTGTAGTATTGGATATATTTTTTTAAAATAGCAACTAGATTCTACATTAATTCTTTATTACATTACAGAGGTTTTGTGGGTCATTTTTGCAGAACTATATTCAATTTATATCGAACCTTCACGTCTTCATCTTTATTAAATTACACTGATTCTACTCTAAAGGACATGAAAATGTTTGCTGTACTTCTTCCATCCTGCAGCCTTGATTCTCTGTTAGTTTTCCTGAATTCTCCATGATCTTTAGACTATTTACAGGTTTTTCACCTCAACCTCATTCTGAAGTCTAGTTTTCCTCTCTCTGTTCTCATGCCTTCCCCCTGGTCCCCACGTGTTTTTTAAGAAGCAACCACTTCTGTATATTTACAAGATATGAACAGCAGGGTTCCTTCTTGTCATTTGAGGCCTTTTGCTGTGGTTTCAGTGGTTCCGGGATAATTGTGCACTATACAAGCATGAGTTGGTTGTGCAAAGATTGGTGCAAAAGTAATTGCTGTTTTGGACAATGAATTTTAAATCATTATAATTAGGCTCAAAAATATCTTTATTCATCAGAATAGGAACCATCACAATCAACACATTTTTGCCAATGAAAAATAAGATTGTTTGTTCCTGTAGGATAAAAATCCGTGCTTCGGGCTCCAACGAACTCTTGGAAAGCATTTTCTGCATCCTGCTGGTCGTAGAAGTATTTTCCCTGCAAAAAGTTATTGAGATGCTTGAAGAAGTGGTAATCAGTTGGCAAGAGGTCAGGTGAATGAGGTGGGTGAGACAAAACTTTGTAAACCAATTCATTCAACTTTTGAAGCATTGGTTGTGCAATGTGCAGTCTGGCATTGTGGAGAAGAACTGGGCCCTTTCTGTTGACCAACACTGGCTGCAGGAGTTGCAGTTTTCAGTGCATCTCATTGATTTGCTGAGCATCCTTCTCAGATGCAATGGTTTTGCTGGGATTCAGAAAGCTGTAGTGGATCAGATCACCAAATAGTGACCATGACCTTTTCTTGATGGAAGTTTGGCTTTGGGAATTGCTTTGGAGGTTCTTCTTGGTCTGACCACTGAGCTGGTTGTTGTATAAAATCCACTTTTCATCACACATCACAGTCCAACCAAGAAATGGTTCATTGTTGTTGCATAGAATAAGAGAAGATGACACTACAAAACGACGATTATTTTGATTTTCAGTCAGATCATGAGGCATCCACTTACTGAGCTTTTTTAATCTTTCAAATTTGCTTCAAATGCTGAATGACTGTAGAACAGCAGACATTGGGTTCTTTGTTAACTTATCATGTAGCTGTAAGATGATCAGCGTCAATTATTGTCCTCAATTGGTTGTTGTCAACTTCCGATGGCCAGACACTATGCTACTCACCTTCAAGGCTCCCATCTCCTTTTTCAAACTTCTGGAACCACCACTGCACTGTTGTCCATTAGCAATTCCTGGGCCAAATGCATTGTTGATGTTGCCAGTTGTCTCCACTGCTTTATGACCCATTTTAAACTCAAATTAAAAAAAAAATGCTTGATGTTGCTTTATGTCTAACATCATTTCCATAGTCTAAAATAAACATAAAATAAACAGCAGGTAATAAGTCAGGGGAAAAAAAAAAAAAAAGGCAAGAAAAGTGCATTAAAATTATAACATAACCACAATAACCACATCTATTTAAGAATGTATTCCAATATCAAAAGGCAAATTTCAACAATGTAAAATTTCAATTCAACAACTGCATTTTGCACCAAACTAATATTTGTTTCTTGTATATACATGCTTGTATAACTTTCCTAGCTCTGCTTACAGAAAATACCGATTTAAATGCAAATGATAAATTTAAGTGTTTAAATCACTCTGTAAATTTGTGAAGATATATTTCCTTTGAAGTTTCTTATATTCTTTTCATATAAAAGCCTGAAGTGAAACCTTAAAAAGGAAACCGCATTTCTGTAAGACATATGTGAAGTTTGCTTCAAAAGTAAACAACAATTCTTTAAATTTTATGCTTCTTTTCATTTTCCTTTTCTAGTACATTTGTAACCAACACTTCTTCAGTTTTCATGATTTCCCACTGTTTGACAAAAATAATCAGTGCTGCACCAGGCTTCAGCAGTTAATTGAAGAAACACTTGTTGTTGCCTTTTTTTCAGAGTGCAAAAACCACCAAGACTTATTTTATCAATTTATACAGGTTTGCTGCACGAATGCATCTTCAAAAATACAAATATGCACATTTTTTAAACTTTTATTTAGTTCCAAATGAAGACTTCCATTTATAACTATTAATTTCAGATACATGTATGCAAATCATAAATAGTATTTTTTGGTACCTTCTTTAATCCTTCTAGTATTTCCTATAAATTCATTTTAATGTATTGTGTTTCTCCCAAATTTACTTTTCTCCCAGAATTTAATACTGTAATCACATGAAGGCTTGACAAAACTTCGGTTAAGAGAACTACAGATCTCGTCCTTTTGGGAAGAGACCTTAAAGCTTAATGGCAAAGTATTTTAGCTCCTTTTGAAGGCACAGTTGCAAGTATTTTTTAAACCATTTAATTTTTGTTATTTGCTTTGCTTTGTTGGTAGTGTTTCCTTAGAAGCTGGGAAATATGAATTCTTAACTAAAAAACCTAATTGATTTTCATTTGGCAAACGTAACATTTCTTTGTCTCTATTCCTAATCATAATTGAAATTAACATTTTTAGCTTCCTTCAGTATTTAGTAATTCACTACTGTTACATATTCAGCAAAAGAAATAAACTGATTTTTCTCCATAGGTCCTGTGTATGTGCAAGGTAGACCTATTCTTTTAACAAAAGAGATATAGATGAGTCTTTCAGGTAAAAGTTCAGTACTGAATTGCAAAGAATTGCAGATGCTATTGCTGTTACTGTCACATGTGGTTTCCTTGAAGTCGCTTGGGCATTTAGCACCATCTGAACTACCTACATGGCTTTCATGCTGTGACCATTAATTCTGTCTGTAAAAAATGCTTCTGCTCATCAGCTGCAGTTGTTGATTTTAAGGCAGCTTTTGTTCTTTGATTGTTTAGAAGTGTTAAATGCCCTGCTAAGATCAGTGCATTAATACTAATATGGTTGAGTGAGGTATTTTCTCCTTCCAACGTTATTGCTCAGCTTTACTCATTTTGAATGGGAACACAATGAAGCAAAAAGTTCATTTATGATTAAAAAAAAAAAAAATTTTGTTTTAGTGAAATTTAAACTATTCTTAGAGCTGTGGTAGGTAACTGATGACTATTCTTGGTGAAGGCTAAATAGCTTCAGTAATACACCTTCACTTGAATAAATCAAAATGGGGCATTTTCTTAAAAAAAAAAAAAAAAAAAAAAAAACCATGAAAGTGATACATTGTTGTTGAACAAAGAATAGATTAAGAAGAAATTAAATGTAAGTACTAATAAGGAAGGAAAAAAAAAAGAGTAAAAACAATTATAGAGATGCTTTAATCACATTTGAATAAGCATTAGGCACAGGTATTAGGGTGGAATATAGAAGAAATGTAAATATGTTAGGGGAGAAATATGTGCGTTTCAGATATACAGACACCTTTAGAGTGGCATTCATAAAATTAAAACTAATAAACTCTTTGAAGACAATCTAAAGTCAGATTAAAAAGATGGTGGAAAAAAATGTTTTATTTCCTCATTATTTTTACTTCTTTTCTTTCTATATGCTAGTATCTGAGTTCTTGAAGGAACTTCAACTTTTTTCTTTTTCTTCACTAAAATCATTCTGACATCTCAGCTTGCACCAAAAAGTTCTTTTCTCCAGTAAACTGATGCAAAAATACCTTTCCCCAAATGGCCACCAGTACCCAGGTCAGTGAAGTTGTTCTGTTTCAAAAGGAGTTAGCCCAACCTTCTCTGATACCTGAGGAAGATAAAGACTCCTATGCTTGCATTCCTGTGTGAAAAGCAAAATTTTGTTCTGATACAGCACATATGACATTTGTGCAATAATATTATTCTGGAATACAGTAATGAGTTAGTAGAGCTTTGTTACTGAAGGTACCTAAATTAAACCAACTTATAACTGAAAATTTCAGAGAAACAGTGTACAAAGCAAGTGCCAACTCATATCAAAAATTTGTGGCAAATCTCCGCAGTTACTTTTTTTTTTTTAAACTTCCAGACTGGTGTCTGAGCCAATTGATCAGCTTCCCACACAATTTCCATATTTTTCTGCACGTGCACATGAATCTCAATCTAAACTTAACAATGGCCTAATGAGTCAGTATGGGGGACTACTACATACACATTGCCAAGTACCTAATTTCTTCTTTTTAACCTACTGTACTTTATAACGGGCAGGTCCCTGTTCACAACAGGGTTTCCTTTCACTGATCCACAAAATGAGAAATGATGAAATATTTGGAGGGTACTTACTAAACTGTATGTCTACTGATAATTTTGGGAATCATTATAGCTAAGACATGTGCTTAAGAAAAAAGCTGACACAATTAGAGAAGTTGCCTTTCTGAGACTGACACTTTGCCCAGTAGAAACTAAATAGGAGCAATTCATTAACTTTGTGTTTGAAACAATAATGAAGAATTGAAAGATCCTCTGTGATGTATTGCTTATTCTCTAGAACAGAAATATGATTTACATCAATTGTCTTCATTACTTCTTTCCCTTTTCTCATTCATTTCAGCTATATTTTATTATTATTATTATTATTATTATTATTATTATTATTATTATTATTATTATTATTATTATTATTATTATTTCTATCATATGGTGTGTTCTAAGCTTTTTTAGTAATCAGTAATTTACATCCAAATTAAAACCTTGAGAAATAAAGACTAATGACATGAAGGAACACTTCATGAAATTAAGCTTCCCCTCAAAAAGGACATTTGCACTTCTTTTCTTTATATGATCTACCTTAAGGGTTATGCTGATGGAGCTGCAAAGCATGAAGGTAAGGTTCTCAGAACCTGGGAAACTTGGTTTCTCACTCTGTCAAGGCCATTGTCAAACTGTGATTACTCAACAAAAGGTGTTTTAGAGAGGAACAGAGAAGAGATGTGGCACTGTCCTTCCTTTAGTAGCACCCATGATGATGATGCTTTCTCTACTGCATGACAAGTCAGATGCTCTCCAGCTGTGCAGAAGATCTCACGTAAACAGGAAGTTTCACAAAGCAATTTCTCCAGAGATCGGTTTCCCAAATGCAAAACAGACATAGTCATACATTACTACCCTAGAAAAAGACAGAGCAAAATGTTGAAATGACAGATGCTGCAAAACTGCAATGCATTTATCATTATTGATTAAGCTGTTACAACCATGAGCACACCTCTTTTCCAGCTACACCTTTATTTCCTTGATTACATCCTGATCTTTTGTAGTGGATTAGCTGCCACTAAATGTAAGATATAACGTTTTATGTTAATAGTCATTAACAGTTTTAACTTCTGTGGACAGAATAACTTATTTCTACTCTTACAAAATCTAGGGAATACATCTTTCTGCTCTTCCCAGATATGCAGCTCCTGCAAAATGAGCCAGCACCATGAGTAACCTATTTCCAAAGTCTTCCCACTATAAGAATGTTAATTACTTTCTCTTCACAACAGATCTTTTTAATAGGCAGAACAACTTCAATATAAACCTTTCAATTACCTCCAAAATCCTAATTATCCTCCTATGTCACGCCATGTAGAATGCAAAGATGGTAACAAAATCATCAAGAGAACACAATATTGAGCATTTAAAAAAAAAAACAAAAAAACAAAAAAACAATAAGCTGTCACTAACATTTACTTATCATGTTCCCATGCGAAGTTGATTTGTATACTCAGAAACTAGTAAAGAAAACACGTTTGGGCCCATCATCATATTAAAATGTCTTCATTAGTTTGGTTTTGGTTTTTTGTTATTTGGTTGGTTGGTTGGTTTTGGTTTGGTTTTTTGGGTTTTTGGTTTGGTTTGGTTTGGTTTTTTTAAGTAATTATTTGTTATTTCACAAAGACACAAAACACAGTCCCTAAACCTACACCAGTTTCTTCTGACAGCTTCTTGGTCTTGGGAAGTCGTTAGCTGAAACTATATTAACCCAGCTTGCCAATCCTACTTTTCACAACTACCTCTCAGAAAAATGCAGTACCTATGACAAATAACAAGAAACTACAGCTTCCAAAAGGATGCCTACAGATATTCAGCTTTTAAATCTCTGCCAGTTGCCTACAAGATCTAAAAACCATGATCTCTCATCAGTAAATGGGAAAAAGCAAATAAAAAGAATGAACCAATATTGCAACTCTTTATGGGCTAAGCTTGGAAGATCAATATTCAGACAGTCTCTTAACATCTTCTCTGTATTTTAGTATATCTTCTCAGGCATGCTTGTAGCTACCTTAAATCCCACCTGTTTACTTTCTCCAGGTTTTGCAGTTACACTTTAACAAAATTGTAGATGGGAAAGCACAGGAAAAGGAGAAAAGACAGAACTTCAATGCCAGTCTTGGGGTATTAGCACAAGTTTGTGCTTCAATATAAATGCTTTAACGCACAATGCATTGGACAGAGTCCTACTGCCATAGGCAGTTCTAAGGGGAGTCTGCACAGGTGTGACATGAGCCAATTCCTTGCCCCAGCACCAATCCTTTGAACATCAGTATAGCACATGTCAGCCCAGCATTGGATCCATCCCCCAGTGCAGCTGTGCTGCCCATAGGTGGCCCCAGTCACTGTCCATGATCAGTGGATTGCTACAAGACAACACTGCGGCATTTCTTCTCTCATCACTGAGGGAAACCTCCCTCCCTTAGAGAGTCCTTCTGTCTCTGACATTCCTGTGCCCAGCCAGGTCAAACCCTTCTTGCCCTCCATGCCAGGTCATTCCTTGGTGACAAACAACCAATGTTGAGCAGCTAAAATTTGAAATTCACCTTGACCAGGTAGTACATTTCCAGGAAACAAATCATGACAGGTTGAATTGCATTGCAAATATTTCATTGTATATTTGCAAAGTGCAGGAGAAGAAAAGGGAGTAGAAGAAAAGGAGGCAGGACACAAATAGTATAGGTGCTTTACTTCAGGTGGTACAAGCAGAAGGAGTAAGTTTGTACACAGGGTCACAAAGTTTCCTACTTTTCCTTAGAAAACTTCAGTATACAGTCAAGGATCACATTCAATCACTTTTCCCCTCAATTTTTATCACATCAGGACACTGCAAGCACTTTTTATCTTCCTTAAAAAGAATCTAAACATCTCCAGGGGAATTACTGGCTCTCTCTAACCTGATCACATCATTCAAAAGATATGCTAAACTTTTCATGTTTTTATTAGAGACTGGTGTTTTTCCAGTCATTATCTAAACTCTCTTTATTTTTGCACAAAATTCATGTCAATATTCATTAGGTGGGAATAATTAGTGACATATTCCCTTTCCCACATATTACCTGGGCAAGCTGGGTTAAATAGGCCATGCTATGTCCAATAACAGGTTGATCACAACTGCAGGTAAGAACAGGAAAAGACAGACAGAGAATCTTTCTGTCCCAGAGTTAGAGGGAAAATACATAAATAAATAAGAAACTGTAAGTCTTATCAGTTATACAACTACAGGTTTACAGCTATAAGGATACAAAAATAGTTTTTATATGGGACATACCACATAACTACTCCCTCTTTTAAAAAATTATATATTATATAAATATTTTTTCTAAAGTAACAGCAAGCCTGAGTTCTGCCTTGGTAGATCTCTTGTGAAAGCTCATAGAACCAGTTTTAGGCCAGATTTGAGAACAAAATATAGGCTGTGGGGGGAACCAAAGTGTAATTTTTAATGGCGTAATAAAGCAATATTTCAAGAGGCAACACTGAACAGGAGACAAACAAGTTGAGGACTGAGTAGTGTTTTTTCTATGTATCAGCAGAACTTTCTGGTGAACTGTCATACAGGCCAAATCACTCTACCTCTTACATGTGAAGAAACCAGGATGCTCCTCATGTTACCTAAATATCCCAGGTGATGGCAATCTCATCTCTCTGAAAAAAAAAAAAAAAAAAAAAAAAAAAAAAGGGAGGATTAGCTTTTGAAAAAGGAAAAATTAAACAAGTAACAGTTTTCATGCAGAGTATGGTTGTTATTTTTGATAGAAAAATATTATTGTCATTGAAAATCTTAATTTCAATTTAAAAAATGAGATTTTTCTTTTGGTTGATGAAGATTAAGTTTTGTTTCCTTTATCACACTTATTAAAATAATGTGTCTGCCAAAATGAAACATTTTTGGAAATACCAATCCAAAATAATGTGACATTTCTAAGACCAAATGTGGATTTGGTGCAGCACAATGAATTTTAAAAATTACTAAATCTACATAAAAATCAAAATGCATTTTGAAATGTTTGGGGTTTTCATGCCAGGAAATTTTCTAGGATATAAGAATTACCGTGCTGCACAAATAGCGTGCGCCTATCCAGTTCAGTGTCCTGCTTTGACAGCAGCCACATTGGTTTCTTCAAATCAAGCTTAACATGTATAGAGAAATATTTAATGGACTGGGTCTCATATTTTCTCCTCCAGCTATTCATAGGATCATAGAACTATAGAATAGTTCGGGTTGGAAGAGACCTTCAAAGCTCATCTAGTCCAACCCCTTGCAGGGACATCTTCACCCAGATCAGGTTGCTCAGAGTTGTGTCCAGCCTGGCCTGGGATGTCTCCAGGGATGGGGCACCTACCATCTCTCTGGGCAACAGGCCAGTGTTTCACGATCCTCATTTGAAAAAAAATCTCTTCTGTTTTGTTATCTTTTCTGTTTCAAAATGTCTAAAAAAAAAAATAAAAAACCACAAAACAAACAAACAAACAAACAAACAAACAAAAAGAACACAAAAGCAAACCAACAAACAAACAAAAAAGAACAGTATAAATTGTGTCCTTGAGTAATGCCTTTCACTGTATCTTTTCCTAGAAGTTTGAATTTTTCACTATTTATCTTTCATCTATAGACTGGGGGGGGCGTAGGGGGATAAGATACAGCTACTTTCATTTACCAGCCAATAACATGGATGTGAATCAAAAATACTTATAGTATGGGCCTGATAAGGTGATAAGGAATATGAAGCTGCGAATATTATTTCTGTAATCCAGAGAGGTCAGGCAAAAAGCAATTTGACTCAACCTGCTTCTGAGCAACAAGTACAAATACCATTAAGCTGCTGTTTGTTACTCATCCAATTTTATTTACGAAGAGTTAGATATAAGAGGCAAGGCAAGGCTTCAAACATGCTATGGAACAGAATGATATTAAAGTGGTGGGGTGAAAAATAGTCTGAAGTTTTATTTAAACATAAATACAGCTTTACTCATGGTTGGGAGTAGATAAAATCCTTTGGGATATATACACGTACACTGAATGCAGCAGTTAGAGTCAGAAATATATTACAGGACAAATTGTTGTAGGACTTCAGCTTCCAGTTAGGTAAGGAATTGATGTGATATATTTTTAATGAAAACTTGAAAAAAATTAGTCTTTGAATCCTGAACATAGCTGAGCTTTACCTACAGGTGCAGAAGATTTAAAATATAGGTGTATAACTTTTTGATGCAGACTGAGATTTTCAGGGAAGCTTAAGTTATGTTCCCACATCTAAACCTTCTATGAACTTTTGAAATCCCGACAGGAGAACAAATGCAAAGACACAAGTAAACTACATCTCTACTGTGTTTTGCTTTTAGAGGAAAAAAGTTAAAGAAACACAGCAATATGTGATATCCCCATGAGTTTTTAATGGACAGCAAGAATAAATTCAGAATAGTATGTCAGTCATGTCTGATCTTAAAGGTACAGAATTTCCACCATTTTGTAATCTACAGTGATTTCTTTCTTGCTAGCAAGATAACCTGAAGAGATACAAATAGAATAGCTGACTTTAATAGATAAACACATTTTTTTAAATATTATCTGTCAACCTTTCTCTATCAAAACCAGGACTTATATTAAAATAAAGCACCAAATGAAAATTTTAAGTATCTCCAGCATAAAGGAGTATATTGCAATGAAGAAATTATCCTAGCGCTCAAACTAGTCTTTTGTTTTTGTAGTTCAACAATACAAGAAATACAATAAATATTTCTTTTCAAGTCTAAAATGTTGACCTCATTAAGGTGAGAGCCACAAAGTGAAACTGACTGAAGACAAGGCTCTTGTACTGAGTGATTCCAGATTCCCAAAACAATGATACTATTTTCTGATGAGAAAATAGCCACAATATAATACTCAGTGAATCCAACAACTAATGGAGAACTCATCAGGGAAAATCCTAAAGTCTTCTTCAGAAAAATTAAGATTTAAAAATGAAGTTTTAAGGATCTGAGTTCAGATTCAGTTTGGGCCTTGTCTTCCAGTCTTAAGGTCAATCACCTCTTGCTTAACTACATGAGCAGGAGATACCACAGGTCTCATTACAAATTAAATTTTCCCCATGTCCTGCAGCTCCCTGTTAGTGTGAAGAAGTCTATTCTGGATGTGCCCCACTGTGGCTCTAAACCTCTTAGTAAGTTACACACATTTCTTTTACTCTTCATGTTTATTAAAGTATACATGCCCTACAAATCAGCTTCTGACAATTTTTCCAAGAAAAAAATGTGGGATGCAGTGTGATGCTAAACCAGCTGAAATTAAGTTTTATTGTGGCCATGCAATCCTCATGGAGCTAGATAAAAAGTGTCTCATACCAGGCCTCATCAGCTTAAGTTTAAATATTTTATGCAATGGATGCTGAACATAAAAAGACAAGTACAAGTTCCAGTTAAGTCAATTTGAAAATTTTAAGGAAAAATGTATCATTGAAGGTTCTATTTGGCAATTGAATACGCAAATTGAGGATATCCTTTACTGATAAAAAGTACATTAATTGTTCAAATCCCATTTTATATCAACAATTTAATATTTACTGGATTCATTTAAGACAATCCATTTATTTGATTTAACAGCATTTTACAGTAAAAGGTCAAAATTCTGGCCAACCTGAAACAAAGAGAGTCAGGAAACAGGCTTGCTCCACTGATTTAATATTTCCTAGATAATTAAACATAATGAATAATTTTATATCAGGTTAACTGTTGAAATGTATCATTGATTGAGGACTACGACTTTCACTGTCTCCTGGTTATACCTTCCAAAATTATGTTTGTTATAGGTCTGACTTGCTGATTTGCTTTTTAGGTGATGCTGCAAATCAAATGAACACACCAAAGACGGCCAGAAATAATAAGCTGATTCATCTGTCAGGAAAAGGACACTGTTTTAACAATAGAATGAATAAATGATATCCCACAAACTTTATAAAAGTATTTATTAGAGGCAAGGCTCGAGACAGCCTTGTAAATAACAAGCTTTATTGCCTTGTATTTCTCAGCATGTTGCTGTGTTAGAAGGTGACATAAAAAGAGACGAAGACCAAGATGTTTCCATCTTTTACAAGGACTACCTATCAATGTCTTACTGGGAGTAATAAATATATTTATAAACATGCTGGAGCTATATAATTTACAATGTATTTAGAGCACAGAGCAGTTAAGAGGCAACAACCACCTCTGTAAATGTATCATATTCTATTTTGAAAGCAGCATGTTTAACTGTATATAGCCGAGATACGTTTGGAAAACATTAATAATGAAAAACTTAACCTTCAAAAAATCAATCTACTTGCAGCAGTGTCTGATTTTCTCAAATATTGTAAAAAAATTATGAGTTAACATTTTACAATACATGTTGTCTTTTTGTAAACATATTAATAAATCCTTAAAGTCTAGCTCTGAGGAAATGAGTAAATTTTTAATGACAGTTTTTAACAGTTTGCAAAGAAGACAGCTGGCCCAAAGACACGCGGTGTTACTGTAGCCTTGTTGACAGCAATAAAGAATATCATGATGGATTCAACAAAGCTAGAATTTCATCAGTAGTCCTGTTGTTACTGATTTCCAGTACTGCCTTAGAGAAACAATCTAATTTTCTCTGAAACAACTGTCCCTTATCAGTGAACCTTTATTGATCCTGTAAGGGCACCAGAATGTTTATGCTATAAACTCTTCCAAAACCTTTGGATGATAACATATCTATGGACTTACCCACAATACCCTATGTATGTGTCAGCTTTAATTACCTGGCAGATAACTGCAAGAATATCAACCCCAAACCTAGTGCCTGACCCTCCAGATTTTTGTAAAAGATGATTCATATATAAATGCATAGATAAATCCAGCACTGGACCATCACTAAACCAAACATTTTTGTCTCAGTTTGAATTCCCCTTAATTTACTACAGCACAGCACAATTGGAAGTGAAGGCATTAAAAGTCAACAGTCACCTCTGAGTAACTGAGAATATCAGTCTCCTAGCATACTGGTCTAAGTAGAGCACATTAATATATTATGAAAAATACCACCAAAAGGCATGAGGTTTATACACTGGTGTCACAGTCTTCAACTTGCAAGATATCTCGGGGAATTCCATAAAATACACAACACCAAAAATAGTATGTGAACATAAAACAATACAGAGAGTGAAGAAGTATCACTTCCTCATGTTTTCTCTCTGCAATTCCTGATCCTTAAAAAACAAAACAAAACAGAACAAAACAGAACAACAAAACAAAACAAAACCAACATAAAAAGGCCTGTTCTTTTTTTTCTTTAAATTTTATGTCTGATTATTGTGTGCCTAGTACATCTACAATAATCTAGATCTCATAGTGTACAATTAAAATCTGTCTCTGACAGCACAGGCAGAATTATATACATATGCATACCTAGACATGGTCACATATGTACCATGTTAACCCTTTGCAGTTTAAATGTTGTACTGGAGTTTCAGGTAGAAACTGCTGTGACTTCCAGTTGCCTCAGCGTCTTAAAGAATAAGCTACTCAAACATCTTAACCATTGGGCCATGCCCAATTGTAATATGGATTTCTCCAGCATTCAAATGATCTTGCAATTCAGCTAGGTCATGGTGCCGGAAGTTCTCTTAAACCCACCATGACAAGGGCAGATGGCTAATAAAAACCCACTAGTTACTTTTTAAGTGTGATTTCATCCAACATGAAGAAGATAATGCTGGGGATGAAGAAGAAATGTATACAATGAAGAAATGTATACAAATCACACCAGTGGACAAATGGTTTGTTAGCTAGTAGATTGCTCCCAAGAGAGACACACTGAATCATGAAGATCGAACTTCAAAGTGAACATCTCTGCTTCCCTGGAAATTTGTTTGATACTGAGTTAATAATTTATTTTTCTCCCTACTTTAAAAACCTTATGACTAGAAAAGTTATTACAAAAGAGGACAAGAGAGCAAAACCATTATCCTTCTGGGTCAAATGCAGTAGGTGGTTATGTACTGTAAGGAAGTAATGATATATTTTTCTCTCCTTCAAAATAGTTCTAGGTCCACTCAAGCTAATCTAGTGGACCGTCATGCAGAATTAGGTAAAAATATCAGCAGAGAAACAATACTTGGTATGGTTATAATTATCTTTGGCTACAGAAGTTTTGACAAGTCAGAGCTGACAAAACTCACACACTCTTTTTTTCTGTTACCAGTGGGAAAAACAGCTGGAGATGGAAAATACAAAAATAAGAAAAGGAAACAAGCAAGTAAACTGTAATCATTGTATTTTATTTCAAAACAGAAAAGAACTACAGGAGAAAAATTATTGAAATATAGTATCTGCTTGAATTAAAATGTCCATTTGAAAAGAAAAAATGTTTTAATTTCAAATTCACAAAAAATTACCAAGGCAAACAAAACCAACCAACCAATCAAACAAACAAAAAAAAAGGAAAAAAAGAAGAGAACCCACTGCGGAAGATAGGGCTTGAGGCTAAGCTTTTAGATTTAGTTTTCACAAGGGAAGTGACTCTTTTCCCAGCTGTTTTTTCTAAATGGCATTAAAATGCTATGGATCATCTAAGGATTATATAACTTAAGAAATACTTACTTGAACAGTACTTGAACAAAGCACCTCGATCACAGTATCACAGTATCACAGTATGTTTAGGATTGGAAGGGACCTCAAAAGATCATCTAGTCCAATCCTCCTGCTGGAGCAGGAACACCTAGGTGAGGTCGCACAGGAACATGTCCAGGCGGGTTTTGAATGTCTCCAGAGAAGGAGACTCCACAACTTCCCTGGGCAGCCTGTTCCAGTGCTCTGTCACCCTCACTGAGAAGAAGTTTCTTCTCAAATTTAAGTGGAACCTCTTGTGTTCCAGCTTGATCCCATTACCCCTTGTCCTATCATTGTTTGCCACCGAGAAGAGCCTGGCTCCATCCTCATGGCACTCACTCTTTATATATTTATAAACATTAATAAGGTCCCCCCTTAGTCTCCTCTTCTCCAAACTAAAGAGACCCAGCTCCCTCAGCCTTTCTTCATAAGGGAGGTGCTCTACTCCCTTCATCATCTTCGTTGCCCTACGCTGGACCCTCTCCAGCAGTTCCCTGTCCTTCTTGAACTGAGGGGCCCAGAACTGGACACAATATTCCAGATGTGGTCTCACCAGGGCGGAGTAGAGGGGAAGGAGGACCTCTCTCGATCTACTAACCACCCCCCTTCTAATACACCCCAGGATGCCATTGGCCTTCCTGGCCACAAGGGCACAGTGCTGTCTCATGGTCATCCTGTTGTCCACCAGGACCCCCAGGTCCCTTTCCCCTACACTGCTCTCTAATATGTAATCTCCCAACCTATACTGGAACCTGGGGTTGTTCCTGCCCAGATGCAGGACTCTACACTTGCCCTTGTTAAATTTCATTAGGTTATTCCCCGCCCAACTCTCCAGCCTGTCCAGGTCCCGCTGGATGGCAGCACAGCCCTCCGGCGTGTCAGCCACTCCTCCCAGCTTGGTATCATCAGCAAACTTGCTGATAGTACACTCAATTCCCTCGTCCAAATCGTTAATGAATATATTGAATAATATTGGCCCCAGCACTGACCCCTGAGGCACTCCACTAGATACTGGCCTCCAACTAGACTCTGCACCATTGACTACCACTCTCTGGCTTCTCTCCCTAAGCCAGTTTGCAACCCACCTCACTACTCTATTGTCTAGACCACACCTCCTCAGCTTAGCTGTGAGGATGCTGTGGGAGACTGTGTCAAAGGCTTTACTGAAGTCAAGGTAGACCACATCCACCGCTCTGCCATCATCCATCCACCTTGCTACATTCCCATAAAAGGCTATGAGGTTGGTCAAGCATGACCTACCCTTGGTAAAGCCATGCTGACTGCCCCTAATAACCCTCTTATCCTTGATATGCCTTGAGATGGCACCAAGGACAAGCTGTTCCATTACTTTCCCAGGGACAGAGGTGAGGCTGACCGGTCTATAATTACCCGGGTCCTCCCTCTTGCCCTTTTTGAAGACTGGAGTGACATTTGCTTTCCTCCAATCCTCGGGCACCTCTCCTGTTTCCCAAGACTTGGCAAAGATGATGGAGAGCGGTCCAGCAATGACCTCAGCCAGCTCCCTCAGCACCCGCGATCAGTATACTATATACCTCCTGTTAGGGGCATTGATATTCTGTCCTAAACAGGTAACTTTAACTCAAGTTATTCCGATAATAGATTTAAAACAGGGAAAAGGAGATGTCCCTGCAGCTGACATGCAATGGATTCCCTCACTGCAAGATGTTTTGAAGACTAAAGCTTAAGTTGGTTAAAAATAACTGGGTAAATTAATGTAAAGAATTTCCTAGCACGCTCCTCAGCATAATTCACCACTTCTGGCTCAGTAATATCCTGACCTGAATACTCCTATTAGCTGGAGAAAAGCATCTGTATGTTTTTACTGTGGTCTTATAGTTTTAAAAGTTTGATACAATGTAGGAGAGAATATTCCCATTTTAATGCAAGCAGCTTGTTCTCACACATTGAATTAAAAATGTTCACAGTGCCCAGTGCCTTGCAGGGGTGAAAGAGTGTGAGGTCAAAGCCTGGTCACAGTTGTGCTAAGGGACTTACTTTTGCTTTTACTTTCAAATATCTGTTTCCCTGCTATACTTACCCAAAATATTAAAATGACCTCCATACTACCCTGTTCACTTAAGAGGGAAAAAAGAAACAGCAAATTACATGGAATTGACTGTTACAAAAATTACTTTAAGGCATTTTCATTTGATGGCTGTATTTTCCATCACCTTATCATTCTTTTTTGTTGACAAGTTTCCTAGATTTTAATCTTGGATTGCAGCATTACTCTATCAGAAAAGGCTTATATTTTCCCATCAGGTACAGTGGCAGAATGCAGAATCGTTTATGGGGGCAACCATTGTTTTGAAAAATGTGCCTTTGCTACAAAAGGCATTTATTTTGGTAGTCTGCTTGGCCATAAATCACCATGTACATGCACAGGCCTCCCAGACAACAGACTGAAATCTCCTTTGTTTCTTTTATTAGAATAGTAACATTTGCATTGCTGTTGTTGACTTGAATCAGCCTTTCTAGGTTAAGCCCATATTTCCAGTTAAGGGACTTGTAACTCTGGTGTTAATATTCAAACTGGACTGAAGTCCAACCCAAAAACGTACTGGTTAAGAACACAGCTCTCAACACGTTTGCATGTGAGACTATATGGTTATGCTAGCTGGTCATGAAAAGTCCAATCTAGCTGATACTCAAGAATACTTTGCTTTATTGGTATGCTAGATATATTTCTATCCAGGACCAAATTCCCAGTAGCAGATTTGAAACCTTAAAGTAGAGCAAGACTTCAATAGAGAGAGTTTTTTCTGCATTTTTTTTCCAAAAGAAAGAGGAACCATGTTGTGCTGCTTTGTACTGTTCGCGGTGTAAACTGCAGAGTCATGAATGGTTTGTAGATGCAGTGTTTTATATTCATTATTGTACTTTATTTCAATGGGACAAGAAAAAGAGGGAGCTTAAACTGTTCAAGAAATTGAAGGACATAGGGAAGAGAAAGAGTCATACTGTCTAGTCCTTATTAGTGCATTATATTAACTTACAACAACTCTATGATAAGTACTTTTTCTAAACTGTATTCATTTGGATTCAATTCTAATTCCAGCTTGCTCCTTAAGGGGCTTTATTTCTCCTTTATTAACATAATAAAAAGGCATGTTTGGACAGCCATGATTCACTTTTTATTGAAAAGCAACAAGGTAAAAATAATGTGTGTGTGTGTGTGTGCACACGTGTGCATAAATGTACATGTATGCAGACTATTAAACACATATAAACAAATGGTAAAGAAACCATCCTTACACAGATAGAATGATTGTGCCACCCATATCAATCATGTTATATCTTGAAGCTGATGAATATTACAGTTTCAAAAAGCACTCTTAAATTATGATCAAATATTATATGGTAAATCAAATATCAGAATCGTGTTTTGACCCACTGTGTACTTTCCTACTTTTAAGGTCTAGAAAAATATCTTTTCATTTGCATTATCAGACTGCAACACTAAAGCCCCAAGCTAACAACACAGGAAAACTCCAGTTCCATTAAATACACAAAATTATAATCTGATCCTATAATTTATGTTTATTATTTTTATTTATAAACATCTCAGGCTGTCACAGGCTTTAGCATAGAATTTTAAAGAACTTCTCTAATGCCTGTATTGTTTTTTTCTCTGAAAAAAAAAATGCTCTGAACTTGTTTTGTCTCTGTCCCAGATGTCAGATAAATAAATTTATTTGAGGCCTAGATTGGCTGAAACCAATGGCAAAGTTCTGGATTTCACCCAAAGCTGCAAAGTTTTCAATGGGAAATATGAGATATCAAAGAATGTATTTTCAGATTTTAATTTTTTTTAGATTTTAAAACTATTCAAGTAAATCAACAAATATAATTTCAGCAAGTGTGCAGGCTTATTTCTAGAACAAAAATGAAAATTAATTGAAGGTGTTCCATTTATCTGAATACATGTTGAATATGTTACAACATTTCTCATCTCACATTCTATTATTAATACTTTTTGTGGATTTTGCATATTATTTTAGGCAGCTAGGTTCAAATAGGAGATTTGTTGTTCTTGCAATCCACATCAGATTTACAGAAGTTAGAATTCAGTCTTATAAAAGTACATTTTTTTTAATAATCTTACTATACCACAAATGCATATCTTCCCCATCTATGAGACTCATTTGAACCATCATGTTTCTTTCCTAAACCTCCATGCACTTCAGGGTGCTAAGAATGCATTTCCTTCTGAGTCTGAACTTCTTCAATGGAAGCTGGTGCAAATTTTATCATTTGCTTCAATAAGCACAAAATTCAAATTACTTTAAAGGCTGATTCAGGGGGCTGCCACACCTTATGCTTTTCTGTAGACCAAGGGTGTCAAACTCATTTCACCAGGGGCCACATCAGCCGCACAGTTGCCTTCAAAGGGACGAATGTCACTGTAGGACCATATAAATGTAGGAGTAGTTACATTTGTGCAGTCCTAAAATTACATTCGGCCCTTTGAAGTCAACCACGAGGCTGATGTGGTCCCAGTGAAAGTCAGTTTGACAGCCCTGCCGTAGATGTTCAATGTACCTTGAGCAAGTCCCAGAGGTACAGATCCTTAAAGCTACTTAAGCATGTAACTCACCCTGAAATCAGTCTTGGGACCTGCTCATCAGTGGGATTAAGTTCTTAAACTGTTTATAGCTCTTATTTAATTTGTAAGGGGATAGTGCCAGGTCATGGAAAAAGTGTAGATTAATTAGAGATAATGGGAAGACAAACCATATATGACTATTTAGAACTATAAATTTACATTTAAAAAAAAAAATAAGATACATGCTTTGAAAATAATTTTAGGAATGTCACCTGTTCAAACAAATGGAACTAAATCACATTAACAAAGTGAGACTAGAACTTACAGAATTCATTTATTGGTCTTGCAGGAGTGACGGTTCTCTTTGAAAAATTAAGGTTTATTTGATTCCTGAAGTATCAAAGCCCTGCCAAATTATACTGGCAGGTAATTTGAAGATGAAAAAAGTAAATAATTTGTCACTAGTTATTTTTTGTTATCTTCATCAACATATTAATGACACACTTATTTTCACATAATTTCATAGTAACAAGATGTCTGCTTCCAAACACAAGCATTAACAGGAAAAAATGAGGGTTTTATCAGTATATCACAGCCACACAAGAACAGATCACACCGAATATGAAATAAGATGCAACCAACTGCAAAGTCTGAAGGAGGATGATGTGGAAAAAAAAAAAATGACAGGGCTTGGAAACTCTGACCAGCTAAATTTGATACTCATGTGGCAATCCCAGAGTTTTGCCAGGCCTACCATTTTCTGGCTTTTGAGGGTTGCTCTTTTTGAGCTTCTTTTGAGTGAGAGAAAATTGATAAAGTATGCAAAATAAACTACATTTCAGAAAGCAGACTTGTAGCTTGTTAATTATAGCAACACTAACGACTAGAGAGACATATTTTTAAAGACATTTCAGTTCTAAACTTTGCTGGAAGTCATTTCCTTTTAAAGTCTTAAAAATCAATGGGAGCAAGGTCCCCATGCTCCTTTATGGAAGCTCTTCCTCTCTATTCACAAGCACTTCCACACTACATTTCTTATTCCTGTATTTCTCTTTACTTTCCACCACACTTCAAGTGCCTCTGTTGTAAGATTCTGTCATCTTAGTTATTCCTGAGTCCCCATAAGCAAGTTGTAAACACAGATTCTTAAATAATCACTGATAATGGCCCTTTCAATAAATGTGTACTAGGTATTTCAAAAGCCATGGGTCCCATGGCAAAAATCTGCATATGCTTTCCGTAATGGGATCCAGTCCTAGGTTTGACCCAGGATATACTTGCAAATATATGTGCTGATAACTTAAAACACAAGGTAGCTGCTTATGAGGTGGTGAGACAGCAGCTATCAGAACAGTTAACTCTGACCAATTAAAAAAAATATATTTTTCAACAGATTAATAAATGATCCTTGGATCACAATAGCACTAAACAGTTAGACAGCACAAGATAAAGAAAGAATGTATTACAACTACTGTGATATTCTTGCTTGTCCACTTTAACATTTTGGTTTTGTGCAACACTTGTCTACTTACCTTTCATGATGCAACTCACTGGATGTTTAAAAGTCACTTTCTCCAGGAGATAGATAAGCTGCATCTATGTGAGTGAGCTGGTGTCTGACACTGAGAGCCTGCAGGAGACCATTACTTCAACTGCTTGAAAAGACTAAGGAGTCAGACACAATGAACTGCAGCCAGGAATACCTGGCAGCAAGCCTATTAGGGCTGCAATGGCAAAGATGCACAAATAAATTACTTATGTAACATACGCCCACTTCATTTCTATTATGAGTTTTGCTCTCCTGAAACAAAAGTTGAAGCTTTAATTTTTTTCCCATCACAGCTTGTCAGAGCTTTAGAAAGTTAAATATGTTATTTATTCTATCATCTGAGACATAATTGCGAGCATTCTTATTCTGTTTTGTAAAGTAAGCCTTCCTTTCATTCTTCATGTAATTTCCTCAGGACAAGACCTCACCCTCTCATGAGACTCACTTCATCTCAGCAACCATTACATTTCATGTGCAGGAATGCAAAAGGAGGTAAAAAACCAGTTCTATTTCCTCAACAAGGCAATCCATCCAGTCTGATTTCTGCCCTTGGATATGCTGCTCTTGAATGACAAGGATGAGACTGGACTATCATCAAAAAATGCCACAAAAAGTCTCTGTCAAGCAGTAATGAAACACACAACCCCTTATGCTAAGGCTACAAACAAATCCAGCCAGGCTGATACTGGTCAAGAACTGATATATTGGGCGGTCTATGCAAAAAGCCACTTCATTTTCTTGGAAAGAGTCTTTCTCAGCAGCAATTGACACCCTACCAGTGTATGCAAACTATGCATATTCAGGAGAACAGATAACCTAACCTGCATTTCAGTGTCAGTACTGTGGTTTCACTGAGGAAAAGCTAAAGCATTTCCAAGCCACTCTGAATGTCATTCATGGTTTAAGGTCAGCCCTCACCTATGCTTAAAATGTTGTTCTATAAAATGCTCATGCATTAAGGATCAGCTTTGGCTTTCTGAATGCCAACTCTACTGACGAGAAAGACATCACTATTTCATACAGTGTTTAAACACAGAATGAGTTTCTGCTTAATTAACTCTAATGTCTTACAGCTTTGTTCAGCTGGGGACAAAGACAGCTTTAATGGCCTTCAAAGTTTTATGTAAAACATCCACTAATCTCACAACACAGCAAGATGCTTAGTTACATATGAAGTAATTCGTTTGCAAGCTTTAAGGCTTTCACCTCTAAAATTGTCAGTCTAGCATTTCACAGAGGTATTCCAAGATCATTTACAAAGCTGAAATAAGCCCACAGAACGATAACATAATCCACCTGAAATATGTACACCTGGGGGCAGAATGGATGGAGATCTTTGTCTTGAAGCACAGAATCATAGAATCATAGAATTGTTTTGGTTGTAAAAGACCTTTAAGTTCATAGAGTCCAATGGTTAACCTAACACTGTCAAATCTACCCTTAAACCATGTACCTGAGAACCTCATCTACACGTCTTTTAAACACCTCCAGAGATGGTGACTCAACCACTTCCCTGGACAGCCTCCATGCATGATCACATAAATATAACTTTACTCATCCATTGATTTTTCTAGAGAAAGAATGAGTAGAATTTGAGAATTCCTCTTCCATCGGGAATTTTGGAGGGGAAATACTTGAAAACATTACAAATACATTCAAATCAGTTGTGTAGCATCACACTGTCTATCATTTCTTCTTTGTGGATTCATCTCCAGATTTACCACTGACCTTCCCAGTCTTAGTAATCTTAAACAATTCATCTCTGAGCTTCCTACTCCAAATCTGATCATTATCTGTATTGAATAACCAAACAGAAAGTTTTTACATTCTTTAATGAGATTGTTGTGCTATAAACTCTTTAAGGACAAGCTAAACCAGCAAAATTATTTTATTGTTGTGTGCTGAATAGCATTAGAGTGAAGTGGAAAGCTTGCCATATATGTTGGTATGAAATCGAACACTGTGCCAGCTCTGGAATACAAATTATAACACATACTGAGTAAAATTCACTCAGAGTAAAAATCCCATTAGCATCAATAAAGTTATGACCAGGTAAAACAACCAGAAGATCAGAGCCTAGATGTTCTTGTTTTTCCAATTTACCTATGAGAAAAAAAAATAAAAGTAACTGCAGTAGGTCTGGAGCAACAACCTATCCACTGAATCATGAGTACTGTATGAAGAAGTGTTCAAGCTCATCTACAGTTAATGAAAATACAAGAATTCACACAGCATAATTAGTTGTCAGGTTATTTGGTCACCTGCCGGGAAGTCAGTCTGACACAAAAAAGCAGCTGTTGCAGTGACAGCTGGAGTCACACCACAGTGAGAGATGCAGTTTGTCTCCAGGGGTTCTATTTCACACTCAAATCAGAG
The DNA here is from genome assembly GCF_964273445.1 of Streptopelia decaocto. Classification (NCBI taxonomy): domain Eukaryota; kingdom Metazoa; phylum Chordata; class Aves; order Columbiformes; family Columbidae; genus Streptopelia; species Streptopelia decaocto. The sequence goes on from NC_138657.1 coordinate 13,020,872, forward strand.
AAAAGTAAACCTCAAATTAATGTGATATAACTGGTCCTGCCAGTCTCTGTTAGCAGCACATCCAGCTGTCACACTTCCATTTGTGCATGAGGTTTTCAGAGTTAAGGATGCAGTGGGAGTGTCATGGTTTAACCCCAGCTGGTAAATAAGCACCACACAGCTGCTCTCTGCCCCCATCAGTGGGTTGGGAGAGCGAACAGGAAGGGTATAAGTAAGAATACTCATGAGTTGAAATAAAGACAGTTTAATAGGCAAAGTGAAAGCCACATACACCAGTAAAAAATAATAAGGAATTCATTCACTACTTCTCATAGGCAAGCAGGTGTTGAGCCATCTGCAGGAGAGCAGTGCTGTGTCACACGTAACAGTGACTTGGGAACACAAACACCATCACTCCAAACACATCCCCTTCCTTCCTGTTCACTCAGCTTTTTATGGCTAAGCGTGACATCGTATGGTAGGGAATAACCCTTTGGTCGGTTGGCATCAGCTGTCTCAGCTGTGTCACCTCCCAGCTTCTTGTGCACTCCTACTCAGGGTGGTGTGAGGAGCACTTTGTGTAAGAACTGCTTAACAGTAACTAAAATATCAGTGTGTTACCAGCACTGTGGGAGGAAATAATTGTTTCCACACAGGTCAAATAACTCTTTTCCCATTTAAAACATTCTTCTATTTAAAACAAACTGCTACTGGTATAGCTGCATGCAGATCAGATGAGGCTTTGTGCAATCTGGTCTAATGGAAGCTGTCCCTACCCATGGCAGGGAGGCTGGAATAGATGGTCTTCAAGGTCCCTTCCAACCCAAACCATTCTATGATTGTATGATTCTATAATTTTATATTCAGCTTACTGAAAGGTTCCAATAAAACTAATAGGCCTCTTGGAATACATTTCAGTTCATTTAAAAACTGAGAGTCAGGTGAGACAAAGAAAAAATAAGGAAACTCTTAAATATTTCTAGCATCCATAAAACTAACTTTTGTATTCTAGCTAGACATTTTATAGTTTCTCAATTTACTTTTTAACTGACTTTTTAAAAATAAAAAAATTAAAAAATAAAATAAAATAAAACAAAACAAAACAAAACAAAACAAAACAAAATAAAATAAAATAAAATAAAATAAAATAAAATAAAATAAAATAAAATAAAATAAAACAACAAACACAAAGGTTTGTAAGACATAACACTGTCTTACAAAATAATATTGCTTTAGCTCCCTGTAACTGATTTGTACTTGTATTTATTATTTGTCTACTAAGTATGTATCAGTTTGGTTTGGGTCAGCATAAAACATAGATTGCCATGCATCCAGCCATTTATCCAATGGAAGGGTTTCATTTTATGTTTAATTAGATGTCAATAATTACCGCTGGCAAAGGGCAGACAACTGCAGATATCCAGATAGTTACATCTGAAATATTGCATATTTTTCAAAATCTGTTTTTGGAGAAAAGCAAACAATCTTGAAGCTCCAGGAAGTAATGTGGATAACTCTTTTTGAAGCACATTTCTATTGGTGTTTTTTTCATCCCTGTTTATTGTTGTCCTGGCTTTTTGCTACCAATCACTCACAGTCTCACTCAAAGCCACTTACCAAGCAGAATATAGAGCATACTGGTTCACAAAAATAATTCAATGTTACACATATACTTTATCAGTTTCACAAATTAACTTGCAGAAATAAACTGGGATATGTCTGTCTTGTCATGTCCCCAACACTAGCCTCACAAAGGGATAACCCAACATTTCTGATCAGATACCTGGCTAATTAGGGGAATTTCCAGTTTTATGGTGAGCTACCTTTGTATGTCAAAGAATGTGGTGATTCTTCGATGACAGAATTGGCCTCTGGAAACATATAGGGCAGGGACAAATGAAATCAATTATGTCACCTTTCCAAATTGTCCTCATAGAGTGAAGGAAAATTACCATCCTGAAATACAGCCTTCTTGAACCTATTAGGTCCTTACCCCTGTCTTCTACAGACAGCATTTTAACCAAGTATTGTAGCTTGACCACTAAATTAAGAATATTTTGCCAGCATAGAACACAAAAGAAACATTCATATTCTAGTAATTTTCTGGATGTTTATTTAAACTTAAGTGGGAAAAAAAATCCTCCATAAAGAGAATCATTTGCCTAAACAGATTTGTCATTCTGCAGTTTAAAACACCAGTAAGCAGCCATCTGGCCCTAAAATCCATATTGTTTTGACTTTAAACTTGCTTTAATTTTCTAAATAGGTCTGTCTTGCTCTTGCTGAAGTTATCTACAGTGACAGATCAAGTCACACTTTTATTTTGTCTTCTGTCCAGAAAGGCTCGACAATGTAAAGAAGAGTTTCAAAGTACAGCAGAAATCCTATTAAATATCAAACACTAACAGATTTTTTTATGGTTGCTGGGGGCTCAGAAGTCAAATCCCATCAGGCAAAGATGTGATTTTCCCACTGTTACCCATTCCCTTCCCCTCCTCCCTCAAACTGATCTGAATAACTTCAGAAGAAAGGCACGCTGAGTAAAAGTTAGTGCTGCTGCGTTTTAATTCGTTGTGTGAAGAGACAGGTGAATATTTCAGGTAGGATGTCTTTAAAAAGTAATCTAACTGTTCATTAGGAATTTAATTTTCTTTCTGGACTAATATCCAGTTCTATGATAAAATAAAGAAATTACCATATCTGAACAGGACAATAACCTAGCTAAGGTAACATGACATCTCAGATAATTTATCACCAAATTCTCTTAACTATCTAATGGGAAAGCCAAAAATGTTAGTTATGCCATTATTCAAAGTAAATTGAAACACTCACTTGTTTTATTTAGACGTACTTCTTCTCCTATTTCTACAATTGACCAAATACCAAATGGAGAAAGAACCCCATTTATCAATCAAGTGATATAACAGATTGGGCCAACTTGTCACAAATATACTAAATTTCTGGGTATTTTGTCATGATGGCAAATCAGCAAAATCTAGCTAAATTCAGCAGTGGCTGTGATTCCACATACCAAGGTATTAAACATATGTGCCAAAAGTAAGAATTGTTTTCTGAAATTTAACGGTTCTATTGCCATAAGCTAATTTCCAGATTTTTTTACAGTAACAAGCTACACTTTTTAGAGGAACAAATCACTTTAGTTCTGTTAGTTAGCTGGTTAGTTCTGTTAGTTCTCCTTGTGCTACTTTCCTAGGTATAGCAAAGCAAGAGCCAAAATGCAAGTTTTAATAATGAATCTGTTTCCAAAGAATATCCTACACTCAAATTGTATTGTGATTTATTTGCAGCTTTTTTTATGACCATGTAAGTTCACAAGCTAAATATAAAAAACAAATAAACTGCAAGGAAGTAAATATAGATGTGCAATACTTTTACCCCAGCTGTCTAGCCATATTTTGCAAGGAACTATGTGAACCAATGTTACTGAAATAGTAATTGAGGTGTTACTTGTATTTATAGCAAACTGCTCCCTGAAAAAGGAAAAGAAAAAAAAGAAAGAAAGAAAAGAAGGAGAAATTACTGTTCATTCATTTTTAGTATCTGGAGAGCAGGTTTCCAAGGTATCAAGACACTTCAAAAGATACAAAATGGCACAAGGCAGGATTTAAATTGTATTGGAGAGGAGACATCTGGACGCTTTTGCAAGCCTGTGCCTGAATACCACTATGAATTTACTCTGAATGCCTGTTATGAGGGGCACAATAGATGAACCTAACCTTAAAGACAGCTATAAGCTTGACTAAGTTAGTGAGAATATTCTTTAGTAGGAAACTTTTCAATCATTGTAACTCAGACCATCATTAACATTTTCTTCTTCATGTTTTAATACTCAAAAATAATTTCCAGTGGAGTTCCAGAGTCAGCCCCTGCTTCATTGCAATTTCTGGGGTCACTGCCCTTCCATGGACCTAGGAGGCATTGGACCTCCTTGACAGGAGAAGCACAACTGTGGTAACACTGCTCTAGAAGAGAAAGTACTGCAGGTGCTTTGGTGCCGTTTCTCTAGAAAAATCTATAACATTTAACTCAGCTGCCTGAGGCCCCCTGACCATGCATTTATGACAGGGGACAACTGCTAAGGGATAACACCGGCATGAGGATAAAGCGAGTAGTGGAGGGAGGGACATCATAAGCATCTCCACTGATTTTATTCAGGGGTTGCTGGATAGGCATACACACAAGGAAGACTCATTTGGAGAGTTGATAAAGCTCTAAAAAAGGAGTTCATGTAAATTCTAAGAGTCAGAAGTAGAGAACAAACTGGGGTAAATAAAGCTTCATTACCACAGAAGACTTTAGTGGCAGTAAATGGGAAAGGAGATGAAGCATAAAAGAACATCTGTTTTCACCCAGCACACAGGCAAGTGGCAACAGATAGGGTAGAGATGCACAGCAGCACAGTACGAGGGCAGTGGAGGCATCGGAGTGTGAACCAGAAGATTCAAACCCACCTTATCCACCACAGGAGGTATAATCAAAGCTGCAGCAGATAACAGGGCACAGGAGAGGCAGCAAGGAAATGGAGAAGCAGTTGAAGGCTGGTGTCTTGTAGGACTCCACTAGAGAAGGGTGAGATAGAAAACAGCATTAATTTTATTAGTCATTAAAACCGAGCCATGAGAGAAGGAGAATGTAAAACCTGGAGACAGCAGCAAGGAAGACCACAGCTCCTTGTTGTAGGCACTCAGAAAGGGGAGAATGATTGATTGCATCAGGACTAACACTGTGATCAAATGAGATGAATTGCAAGTTTCAAGCAGGCAAACAAAGAGCTGGAAATACTTGTTTCTTGCTCTGGGGCCACAAGAAGAACTGAGTGATCGATGGGGTCAATTCCAGCACTGAATTCATGTAAGAACAACAGCAGTGGAGTGGCGTGAGAGGCAATGCTTTATGCAGCTTCACTTATATTGCTTCCATCGGTACTTTTAATAAACTAGTGTAAATTCCAATTAACGTGTCATATCAACTGTCTGTCTCTGAATGGAGCGATTGTATTCTCTCTGTGTCTGTAGAGTCAAAGCCATTTCCAGAGACTGTGTTCCCATAGCACTGTTAGCACCACTGAAAATTACCTTGCACAGTCAATACAACAGGTGATATTGCATGACTCATCAGGCATTTTTTATTATTATTGTTTCTTTTAGATTCAGTATCATGGGTGAAGAGGAGGCAAAACACAAGTAATGGCAAAAAATGCAATCCTTGGAAACCTACATATTAGTAAACAACAAATAGCTACTGAGGCCTTTTGTTCTGAAGTGACAATAAAAAAGATAGCTGTGAGCAACCTTACTTCTACAAGTGGACCTTACTTTGTCTAATACAGCCCAACCTGTGATATATATTATATGAATTATTTATATAAGTTAAGAGGACTGTGGAATTGGGGATAGTATAGGAAGCACTGAAATGCCTCAAAGTATTAGCAGACCCTCACTTGGCTCACTAGCATGAAATCTCACCACTTCGGAAACTATAGAAATCACCATGCTCACTGCCCAGGATCTACAGAGGTCACAAGATTTCATCATTACGTATGATGAGATTATGTCATGGAGCAGAACTCTATGGGTTGTGCCATCACTGGAATGACAACAATGACAGTGCCGAGCAATACACACAGTGAGATGCTGTGGAACCTCATATGACACAAAACACAATCAGCAAAAAATAATCTTTCTCCATTCCCTTTTTCAGTGGAGATCACCAAGATGTTTAGAAACATGAACTGTATAATGATAACTACAAAATGCCTAAGAAAGCAGCAAATATACTACCAAAACAGGTGTAATTTATTTCATACCTTTTAATTAAGAGTCAAAACACCCTCACAAACTGCTGCTTTTTAGTTCCAATCTCACCATATTTTTATTGTTTTTTACAAAATAGAGGTTGTGTTGATCAGGATAGTTACTGTCCCTACTGAAACTGAGTTAATGGGCTTGTGGGTCACAGATAAGAAAGGACAGCTCTTTTAACTGTTTCACAGCCACATTAACTTTTCTCAATTATGGCATTCTGCCTAAATTTTAGCAAGAGTAACAAGGACACATTTTCCCTATTTAATTCAATTTCTCCTGTTAATAATGGACCACCTAAACCTCCAGATTCCAGTTCAGTAACATTCATTTCCATAAATAATCCCATTGATCTTCATAACCAGTCAACACATACCAAGACACAATGCTTGACCTCTACAGTGTCTCAGTCAAAAGAAAGAAATCTCATAAAATACATAGAGTAAGTATGTGGTCATGTTTGAATAGAGATACAACATTTTGCATTTCCTAACTTTAATGTTTTCATATGTGGGAATCAGTCAAGTTTCAAAAACTCCATTTAAAAACTTACCTAAATCTTTTGCCCACCACAATTGCTTGTTTCATCACAGTGTACTGGAAAATTCATGAAACAGTTTAAAAATTAAATTAAAATTTTAATGTGAAATTGAAACAAGTCCATCCAGGCATATAATGTAAAATGATCCATTTAGCATTCATTTCTATTAATGTGCAGAAGGTAACCCAGGTGCTTTCTCTTTAGCATAAATTCACAAGCAGAGTGATGTGACTAGAAAAATGTTACCAGATATAGCAAGACTCACAACTGTACCTTTGAAATCCACCACAGCAAATACCCAAATGCTGCAAAGTTCAAGGCCTTCTGCCAACTCTCAGTTCTGTCTACATGTGCAGTCAGTCAGTCAGGCAGGAGTTGAGTCTCTTAGCCTTTTAAAAAAAATTCTGCTTACAGTGAGGAAAAAGACAAGTGAAGTCATATTCTTTTATATTATCATGTTCTCAGGAGCCAGCAAAGACTCAAATGGACTTGTGAGGTCTTACTCTAAGAATGACCTTAAGCTGATTGGGATATTGGTAGTGCAAGGTATAAAACTACAGCTTTATAAAAAGAGGTGAGAAGGAGGAGATCAGCTTTAGCTCCTGAAAAAGGTTACCTGTACCTTAAAAGACTTCTACAAATCTGCATGGACATTTCATAGAGAAATTTACATAAACTGAGGATCTGCTCCAATTTTCTACTGGAACTACAGTGCTAGTTTTACATCAGAAAGATTCAACTGATACCAGACCACTGAAAATTAAGTCAAAACAAGCACAAAGCACATATTAGATGCTACTGAATCTTGTCAGGGGAAAACACAGCAATCCTACAGTACCTATGCAAACCTAGTTAAGATTGAATCCACATATTCAATACTAGCTACTGCTTTCCTTTTTAGAGCAAGAATTATCACATGTTTGCAGACAATTTAAGACCTTTGGTAGTACATGGACACTGAACATAACAGGAAGGAAAAGAAATTCCTATCTTCAGGCTGCAATAATAGCTAAACAAAACTTTTTCCAGGCCCTCTTGTCCCGTGTTTACAGTACAAAGGAAGTACTGTCCCTATTAAGAAAGGCTGATAGACACTCAATATGCAGAAATTAAAAATGAGCTTATCAGGTTTTGATTTTTGTCCTTCTGTCTTCCAGACAGCAAGGATCTACTTATTTTAGTTTCAAATCAGAACAGCTGGCTGTGGACTACTCCGGTTGATTATACAATTCTTGGAACAGTCATTCCACGGATATTCTAAGTGTTGCCGTTTTTACAGCATAGTGTGAAGAGAAAGACTAGCCTGATTATTTTGCAAAATTTTGGGCCAGACAAAAGGACAATTATCAGGTAGTTTTGGTGTTCAGTATGGCATAATTTCAGTTTTGTAGGTATCTAGATACTTCTACAATGCCAATAATAATGGGATAAAATATACTTATGCATAATTTGTGTGTGTGTTACCCCTTAATGCCAAGTTCTCACCCCAAACCCAATGTAAAAATGCTCTGGGAGATTTTTTTCTTGGAAACCAAGGTTATTTTATTTACAAAGGCATTTTAGCTCATGTTTTAGAATACATTATGATGTTTCTTTCTGACTCTGACAAATGTTTCCTTTGTTGTTGAAAGTAATTCAAGTTAACAAAGAAGCCGACCTATGGAGCTTTTGCAAATGCATGTATCTATGTAAAGCTGGGTTTAATCACTTATTGATTCATCCAGGTTCCTCTACACTTCCTTCCAAAGCAGTTTTAATACTGAAAAGGAAAGAAAAATACTGAAGCTATGGTCCTAATGGCAAAGTCATTTGCGGTGATCAACTACCATTCATATGGTTTTCATGAAAAATGACTTATAAATGGTGATTTCATCAAGAAGATAAAGTACTCGTAGTTACATTTTGACATGCAGAAAAAATTGCAATGTGATTGTGGTTTCCATAATGCTTACTCAAGTTCCTGAAGCAGATTTTCAGATTCCCCTTCTGCACAACTTCCTCCATGTATTAGGTACCTTTTGCACATTTAGAAATATGTTATGTATATCTACTTTGCTATAAAATAAAACATTTCTGCCAAGCCAAACACTGACAATAACCATGATTCTTGTTTGCTACCTAAAAAAAATAAAATAAAAATCACCAAAGTCATGGACAGCCACATGCATGTAACGCTGAGGAAAAAGGTAAATTGGGCTGATGTGTATATCAGAGACTAAGTTCTTAGCAATTCAGCTATCAAAAATATACTGATTTACCTGAGAAGGAAGCCTGCTTTGGGAATTCCTGAAACACTTAGGAATTAATTCATGCAGTGTATCCTGCTGCCAGGGATTGATGCGTAAATGTAGCACACCACAGGATCAGACCCTCAGCTTCTCAGTCAGCCTCTAGAAAAAGGTTGTGGGTGCAAAGGAAAGGAAAATAATCAAAGCTGTTTGTCTTGATCTGAATGTTCTTCAAATATAAAAAATAACTATTTCTTGCAGTATATTTGGAATCTGAAAAAAATAAACAACTTTTTTCCATTTAATAAACTCACTGGAAAAGATCTGTTTACTTGCTGAACCCTGTTAGTTATCATCTTATTGTATAATAAGTATACATGATCCTGTAAGCCATGATGAAGGTAAATGAGATGTACAGACAGAAGGGAGAGAAGTACCAAGAGATGAATGATGTGACAGCTCTGTGCAGCACACTAGAGCACAGTGGTTCTTTTTCTAAATTTTAACACTGTGGGCAAAGTCTTTTCAAACACTTCCAATATTTTACACATAAGAAAATGTCAGTCTGCACCCAAACAAGCAAAAATTATTAAGGAATGACCTTCACTCAGTAACAGCTCCAAGAAGGTAGGCATGGCAAGAAAAACTTGACGATTCATGGATTTTCATGATGTTTTTAAAAAGCTGTCAAGAAAGGTCAACAGGATGAAACTGTGACTCAGTACAACTTCATTTCTCACTTTATTTCTACCCATGGTGACTTAGAACATCATGGTTTCTCTCTAAGAGTATACCACAGGGTTAAGGAAATTTGACATCACATCTTAGTTTCATGACAGGCTGTCTGAGTGAACTTTAAGCCATTAAATGTCTTCACAGCTTATTCTTTAATTAGTAGGGTGATTAGTGCTTCCATTGTCTATATTGTTTAAATATCATGAAGAAATTTGAATCTGTGCAGGGCTATCACTTTGCCTGGTGTAGCCACAGAACAAACAAGTTGACTCTGTCAACTACCGTACATATGGGCTAAGAAGCCCGGCGAACAGGATTTAGGCTGAGCACAGTAAAATGGATGTTGCCAGTTCTTAAACATACATGCCTACTTTTCTTACCTGCTTTGAAACACACAGAACATAAGGATTGATTTGCTTTACCCTTTCAGCTAGGCTTGGAACAAGACGTTTTCAACATGTGAGTAGCATCACAAGCCAGGTGAGACTTACATTTAAAAGAGTGAGATAGAGTGAAAGAGAAGGACAAAGAAGAAAAAAAAAAAGAGTAAACTATTTCCTGACTGCATTATGAATTGAGCTATCAGGTGGTGAGCTTTCAATCATAAACAAATAAACCAAAAAAAATCTTTGTTGATGTAGTAACTAGACCTCAGAACATAGCAAAGCTTCTGCTGTCTGCCTCCAAATGCAACAGATAATTCACAAATGTGCCAGTGTTGACAGTAATTTAGCAGGCACCGTCTGGTATGGATGTCACAGCCCAGCCTTGCAGAGACTGTATTGTAAATCTTAAAGCTGTGATGTACCTTAGGGAGCTGTTACTGTTCTGTCATGAAAGAAATAAAACAAAAACAATGGTCAGATGAAACTGCTTCAGATGCTGTTTCATCTTTTCCAAGTCCAGGGAAAGAAAGGTTCTCCCTTTCTCTGAGGGATTTTCCTTATAAACAATGGTCTTTTTAACAGCACTGTAATACAGTTGTGGGAGCTGCATGCTCTTTTTTTCATAACTGGCAGCAAAAGCAAAGACCTGCAAGTTATTTTCAGAATGAACTACACTTACTGAGGCAATGCAGAGATGTGTTTAATGCATTGACATACATGAAGGCACAAGATCGCATCCTGCAGAAGGCAATGGACATAATTTCCGTTAAACCTGGAAGAAATCAAGCCTGGTACATTTAGAAAATAAAGCATTGTTCCATAGATTCAGCTTTTCTTCTCCTTTTCAGGGCACATAATCATTTATTATGAAGATATTGATACATGGTGCAATTTTTGCCAATTCAAATATAGTAAAAATACTTAGAACAGCTATTATGCCAAAAGCTCATGACACATAGCATGACACTGCTGCAGAGCTGTCCTTCTGACCCATGGTCTAGTATCATAAACCATCAAGAAATAGCTAGAAATTAACCTTTAAACCTTTCATTCTTTGCAGGAGAGCCCCATCTTCCCACAGTCTTTAAAAGACCACTGTCTTTCCAATGTATATTTTGAAGTCTGTCACTTTCTGACAGCAAAGCATTGGGAGTCAAAGCTACATAAAGGCATATTCTAATATGATGACCAGCAGTCCACTTCAGAGAAATTGGGCTTTAGAGACATTTCACCTTCATGGTCTTCAGCTGAAGTTACATATTTTTAATACTTCTGAAAAAAGGCCCAAACTGTAACATAACTGCTCAAGAAAGTTGTGACCAATGGCAAGGTCTTAGTGTATCTGCTGAAACTTGCAACTGAAGCACAGAATAAGGTTTCAGGCACATCACAAGCTCTTATTGCCTATTAATTAATATTCAAGATGAGGAAATATCATTTCAGATGATTTGAGGACTAGAACACATGCACAAAAACTCAGGAAACCACATTTGCGCTTCTGAAGAGCTGGGCCCTCAGCTGCTTTAAGTGGAAATGAAACCCACACTAGAAGAAAAGTCTTGTACATAAGTCAGTTTTCCAGCTTCCTTAAGACTTCCTTGAAGAAATTATCATCTTGCTCTGAGCACTTTTTCTGCATCTGTGAAATGCATGTCTTCCTTGCTAGCTGTGCTGGTTTGACTGAAAATGAATTAATTTTCGTCTTGCTGTTAGAAACCTTTCTTTTTCATAGTTAGCACAGTCATTATTTGGACTTAGTTTGAGAACAAGAAGATAACACCCCAGCACAGAGTTAGTGTTATTAATTGCTCTGGTCAGAGAGCCAAGGACATTCTGAGCACTCTGTCCACAGGCATGAGGCATCAAGGAAGGTGGGCAGAGATGGGACAGAGCTTGACTGACATCCAGACTGATCAATAAGAGTATTCCATCCCATTAGCATCATGCTTCATATTTAAGGAGAGTCAGGATCTTCCAGTCTCTCTCGCTCTCTCACGTTCTTCTTCACTCTTTTTCTTGTAGCAGGGGGAGTTCAGTTCGGGATATTTAGTACAGCTTTTTGCCATTTTGCAGAGGTCTCTGGGCCTTTCTGCATTTTTTTCTCTTTTCTCTCTCCGGGATTGGCTGTTTGGGACCAGGTGCTGCTTCCTGGGACTGGCTGCTCAGTGTGTATGGAGTTCATGAGGAATTGCATTGAGTATCTTTTATTTTATATTCTATTCTTATTTTGCATATGTATTTACTAGTCGTGTATTAGTATTTTGTTATTTTATTAAACTGTGTTTATCTCAATCTAAGTTTCTCCCTTCCCTTTTGATTCTCTCCCCTATTTGGGGGGGAGGGAAAGGGGATGAGTGAGTGTCTATCGTGGTTGTATTGCTAGCTTGGGTTAAACCATGACATTGCCACTATTCTTCTGCAGGCTAAGACTGTAAGTCTTCCAGGGCACAGCCCAGCATTTTCTGTGTGCTTATACTTGAAGAGTTCAGCCATTGCATCCTGCTTCCTGTGACATACTGCTGCTAGAACAAGTGTTGCTCTTTTGATAAATAGCATACAATGTCTTTCTGGTGGACACTTCAAGGACATAGTGAAGCAGTTCCTGAGCAGTGGCTGGTCTAGGAAAAAGATAAACACAGGTGGGATGGAAGAATGCCAGTGTGGTAGAGGAGAGCATTGCAGGTTATTACAAGAGTTTGTGAAACCCCCAGCAGTGGAGATCTAAAGTCCATTGTTAACTAAAAATCTATCCAAGTTATACAGACCAAAAGCAAAATTTAAATGAAAACAAATATCTCGCCCTCATTGTATTAAGAGCCAACAACAACGATGTTCTGCTCAGAGCATGTATCCCCATACTGTACCTTAATCTGCACTCACTAGTCTACCCACTTTTCAGTGGCTTGTTACCTAGATACTGTAGGAAAATAAGTGTTTCATAATCAGGGGTTTTCTGGACTCTTGTGGAGTGACTGAAGTACATTGTAGAAATATGTAAAGTAGCAATCTCTTGTCTACTGATGGATAAATAACATTTGTTTATAGCAGACAGACTTAAATTCAGGCAGACATACAAACAGCATACTTTGGCAGTTCATATTTGTTTCTTCCTCTTTTTTTCCCCCAGCTATATATCACAAAATTGACACAATTTCTGTGAAAGCTAAAAATCCCCCAAACCGATGTGTTCCATTACAAGAGGTAAAGGCTGATGGCTGGCTAGTTTTATCAGAGCAATACTAGAGAAGTTAAAAGAAATATGAGATGAGAAAAGTTTATGCTGGCAAATTTGATACTGACCATAGTCTACAACAAATGTCACTAGCTTGATTCAATCTCTGAGCAACATGCTGCAGTACTTTTATGGTACTTTAAGCACTCCAGATCCTCTGTTGTTTAAAAAATATTCTGGCTTCATGCTAACAGTCTAACTCTGGCAGTCTCTGGATTTCCTTAATGACCTGACTCATGCAGAAATTACTAGGCCTCTCCTGGAGCCGTCTCTTCAAGCTAATAAATTCTCCAGAGCTGCTGAGATTTTTCTCTCCACTGGCAATTCAAACCAAAAGAGTTCTCTAAACTGCACGGGACTCTTGCTACGTACTTTGGTTTGCATCAGCTGCCGTCCTGTTCAGGTGAGGGTCGTTCAAACCAGAGGTCAGTACTAGGACTCAGGCACAATTGTGCTTCGAGGACAGGGACACTCACTCTCAGTTTACGCAGTATTCCACACCTTGACACCTGTTCTTGGATGACTCCTTGTCCATAATGTAAGAATAAAGGTAACAACTATAAATTGAATGATTACCAGCTCCAACACAACTGTTAGCCAGAGATATCCAAGAAAATGACTCATGTTTAAGATGAAGAATAGATAAAACAGGGAACAGCAAGTAAATGCTGTGTACACATACGCAGGCACGTTGCAAGAAGAGCCAGAGGCCATGAATGCATTGCAAAGAGCCAGTTTTATTTTAGTTACCTCTCTACTGGGGGATCTTCAAAGCTGCACCTGAGCTCCCAGGCAGAGGTGACACAAGCAGGGATGCAGGCTCTGGTCAGTTCAGCCCTGCTGGAAGATCCCTGGGCCTGCTGAGCTCACCTGTATTTCAAGGCTTCAGGCAGGCGCAGCCTCCCGCTCTTTCTCACAACAAAGCAGGAATCTCAGACATAGTGATAAGGTGCCTGGAGTTTCTCACAGGCCTGTGTTATCTAACACAGAGGTTCTACTCATCAAGCACACAAGGTCAGTAAAACAATTAGTGTGATGTGTGTGCTTTTTCTACACACAGGTGCTAGTCACTCGAGCGTATTTACATTTAACTAATCTCCTCACCAAATCTTCCACTATATCCCCATACAATGCAAACACATTTCAGCCATAGAAGAAGGACATCTGTTCATCATCCAATTCAATGTCACACATAGAGAAGTAGTGCTGCCTTTACTAGTAGCAGTTATTTCACAGATCTGAGAGCTCACCCCACCACAAAAGATCATTTTTGGCATTGTTTCTACAACAGGTGGCTGTATTTCAAGCTTTGCTATGCAGGAAAAATCATCATTGCACAGGGAAAGGGGGATATGTTATCATGATGTCTGCTGTTCCAGTGCTAAACATCAGTAGCCACAATACTGGAAGGAATAGCAGCTCTTCCACAGCACAGACAAGTTACATCACGTAACAGTCACAGGGTCAAGTGGCACAAGCCCCAAGGTGTGTTTTGTCAAAGCTATAGGTTGGCGAGGAAACTGAGTAGCAAAGAACTATGTTGACACTAATACCTGCAAATGACCGACCTCTATATGAACACGGTGGGACCACTGGCGAACAGACTTCTTTCAGTGTAGTAATGTTTATACAGATTTCTGGTCTGCCAAGTACAAAGAGCCTAATTTCTTTAAGTTGATGAAAACATGAACCTATAACTTGAAGAAGCCGTTTTCTTTCTGTTCACCAAACCTCACAAGTTAGGCCATGAGCCATAAAAGACCCATTCATACCAAAACAAAAAAAAAAATGAAGTGCCCAAGCTGCTTGCCAGCAGCTGTTTAACACCAGCTCTCAAAACAATGCCTGGGAGGACCCCCTGTATGGTGTTAGAAGATGCAAAGAGAATCTTATTTTGGAAGGGGGAAAAGAGAAGCAGCTCTTTTGGATAAATCAGAAAACAAGTCATTGTGTGAATGGAAAGCCTGATGACAAAGACCTTATGTGTTGACTGAGGGTATGTCTGTAACAGAATGATTCAGTGAAGACCACAAGATACAAGTTATGGAAAACCATGTTCAGCCTGTGGTTATGGACACCCCACTTGCCATCTAACATAAAGGACAAGTTATGGTAGAACAGACTCGGCTACCAAACACTTTTCAAAGCCCATACCCGTGGTGAAAGAAAACGTGGTAAGATTTCAAATTGTAACGCTGGTATACGGCTTTTCTGGTCTGTCAAGTAATTTAAAGTCTGAATGTACAACTGAATATGCAAATAATATATAACTAATTGTGCAATATTTGGGTTTGGTTTTAGCTAAGAGAAAATGAAGCACTAGGCATCACCTAGGGTCAGGTACATCAGAGTGTGAGCCAATGACCCACAAATACAAATCCTTGCATCAGCCTTAGTAAATCATTTAACTTGCCCGCTTCTTTCTCTTCAGCTATTCTGGACACAGCTCTTTACTCCTCTCTTTCAATGTCATGCTTATTAGGACCTATGTGTCGCACACCTAAACATATCTGAGATCACTAATAAACTCATATATTAGACAAATGTCAGTTCTTTACCTGTGCATATTAGGTTGAAACTTCACATAGCACATAGCAATGCGTGCAGACTATAAAAACACTGCAATGGGTCCAGAAATATTTCTTCTGATGTAAAAGGTCAACATAAGCAGACCCTTCCTTGTAGGGTCTGAGATAGATTTAAATGTTAGAGACAGCATGTTCTTAGCATCTGCTTAATATACATTTTCATCAGAGGTGCACAGTGTATGAACCAAAATAGGGCCACAACAAGGGTTTCTGCTGCCAAGAATTAGCATAAAGTATGCTTTCCAGTTCATTTTTCTCTCTAAACAGTCCTATCTAACTGTGATTGGTATCATTTCCACTGCAACCTCTTTTTGCAGTATGATTGCTTCACTGGGAACTTGCCATGTTATTTAGATGAGGAAAAGAAATGCTTTATTACATGAGAAAGATGGATCAATTGAAAACATAATATAGGCATCACTTTCTTCAGGCTGTAGGAGACAAAGATCCCTGTGATATACAAAATATGCATTTGTTTTTTCCATAAAGATATGGTGCATATTACACATCGCAACCTGTTTATATGGTGCAAAATAAAAATTATACTTTTATACTTCCCAGGAGGTAGTGGACAGAACTTTTTTCCCTTGTTCTAGGGTCAGGGGTTTGTTTCCTTGTTTCCCTGATAAGCTGATTCCAAGTTGCACAGATGTGTCACATATAAATTAGCTGGAGTATTACCCAAATTGGATACAGGTGTTTGGTGAACTTCCTTCTATTTGGAAGTTGTAAACAATACCCCTTTTGACTATCAAAATTTCGTATCTAAGCTAGAATCCACCATACATGATAATTGAGGAATGAGAAACAATAATAATATTAAGAATAGTTTCATTATATCCAAGTTTCTTTTCTTTATATGAAGCTGTTAAGACACCCCTAGGTCATATCTTCCTACTTTTCTTCTTTGCTGCCATTATGAATAGACACTTGCTTTATAAAACTATGGCTGATTTGTCCATGCAAGTGCATGAATTGAGAATCCATTGACTTCAGTAAAACTCCAAACATAGCAAGAGCTACTTTTATAATAGGTACGTTTGTTTCATAATTTCCTTGCTGCAGTTCAGCCAGATTATTTTGTTAATCAACATTGTCAACATAAACTAAACTCTCAGATAGTTAACTGTTGATTTAATGGATAAAGGTTAGTTTTGTCAGAGGACAGGTGACTGTACACCACAGAAAGTGCAGTCTAGTCAAACCGGTCAGTTTTTAGGAAAGCACTGGAACATAGTATAACCAAGTTTTGACTCTTGTCAGACACTGCAGAACCTTAGACAGCTGTAGCTCCTTATTTAACCAGTTGGAAATTCAAAGTTAACACAAACTTAATAAGTTTCATCCTGATTGTTCAAAAAATGTTGAGTCTTGAAAACATCAAAGTTTTCTTCCAAAATCACACTTTACACTGGAAAAAAAAAAAAAAAAAAAAAAAAAGTAATCTATGGGAAATCCCTGGCCAATATTAACAGCAAAGTAGGCTAGGATTAATGATTTGGATTGCCTTTTTCTTTTCTTTTTTTTTTTTTTACAGAAATAGAATATGATGAAGCTACTTCTGATACTATATGGGTATCTAATTTGTTTTCAGGCAACCGCAATGTTCTCTTCCTCCTCCCACCACACAAGTATCTTCAGCTCATTTTCTTGTATCCCCTGAAAGGACAATCACCCTCCTCTGCACGACTGAACCATCAGCACTGCTAAATTAACACAGTTTCTGAAATTATGATTTAAAGATGCTCTAGTATGGCATTTAGCCACATTATGTTGCTTGATAAGGTCATTATCAGAATTTCCATCAGGATTTTCTAACTATGTCTGTTTCCAAGACTGATTTAAATGACTAAAATAAAATAAAATAAATAAGCAGAAAATTTGAGAAGAGAGTGAGGTATAGACAACAGAGAAAAGTGATTAACAGGATTAGAGGTTCATAATACTATACAGCTTTATATTTTACTATGCAGTAGAATAAAAATATCATAATTACATTAGCAGGAAAATAAAAATATTCTATGATTTCAGGGGTGCAATATTCAAACAGTAAGAACAGGTAACACTGCTTAGCTTAAGCTACTTTTCAGTACAGCGTAAGAACAAAGATCCAGAGGCTACAAAATGTGCTATGTATCTTTATCAGAACGAGCTGATGCCTCTACACAGTAAGCCATGGAAAAACAGGCAGTCACGAAGCTACAGAAACCATCTGAAACCACAGCTATGTAGGACTGCCATCAACACTGTTAAGAAGCAACTAATTTCAAAAGAACAACATCCCTTTTGTTACCCTTATTTCAGCATCCTTTTCTGGCTTCTCAAGCGCTGTGCATTAAGAACTGCTATCACACTTGCTGGCCACATGCTTGAACCAAACTGCTTGCAGGCATAAGACTTTAGAAAACCCCTCACCATGTTTGCTAGGAATAGGTCCAGCTTGACCAAAAAATATGTTGTTCTTGATGTTAAAAAGGGGAGTGGGGGAGGTGGGGGATGGAATAAAAAAACCCATAGGTTAGCACTATGAAACAGGTAGGGTTCATCCTACATATTATTTTATCGATCTTTAAGCCTCAGGTGTCATCCATTCCTGGAGACAGGACACCAACCTCATGGGAAAATGAAGACATCCAGTTTGTCAGGAGTGATGTTCATTTCAGTTCCACCCCTGGGTATTGGTGACATTTTCAAATTACTTCTGCTGTGTGCCTCTATCTCATGTCACTAAAATATCCCAACTGAATTATAGGTTTACAATATACAGCTGGATGAACAGAATTCTAAACATAACAGATACATAATTATTACTTGTTTGTTAAGCCTTTCAGCAACTGATGCTTAAATAACATTAAAGTAACTGGCTAAGTTAATCAAAGTTCAATTTTTATTTGAAGAATTTTAAACATTTTCCTTGATTCTTCCCTCTTCTAACTTCAATGATTGTAGTTTAAGTTATTTTCATAGTGATTTTATTCCTAAATCCACACCCTCTTCAGCATGACATATTGAAACTGTAACAATAGCAAATTCTGTTTCTTCAGTTAATCCATTCTTATTAGCTTTTTTTTCCCCAATAAAACAGAAGAACAATAGCCCTAGTTCCTCACTTTACCATAAGCTCCTCACATTGCCACCAAAGCAGACCAAGAAATAGGGTGCAACCATAATTAGGTACCTGTGTGTTTACACATGTCAAGACATCATGTCAAAACATCAGAGCTCTCTTTGAGCTACCTCAGCTATAGGAAGCATCCAAGCAGCAATAATCTGGACTTTGAGATGTGCAGATATTTCCTCCTCCACAATTAGGCTAGCATTTGCCATATGAACTACGCAGTGTGATAGCCCCCAGACTATGTTCATTTCACACATCAGAGTCACAGAGTTTCTTCTGTCACAATATGATTTTGGGCTCCTATAGGAACAGTACTCCAGCCTGACTCCACAGCTCAGTTCTCACAGTCTTTTGCTGTGGGTGCCTCTGCTGGAGGGCTGGAAGCCAATGACAAAGAGAAGCCACCAAAGAGCTGTTATTTCTTTCTCTATCCACATTGCTTTCTGCAATGTTAATAGCCTGCATCCTGACACAACAGAAGTGACATCAGGTCTCAATACCCTTTCAAAGGCAGCACACGCTGAACCCAAGAGCAATAGAGCTTTGTATCTTTTTTTTTTCAGATGGTGAAAGCTCATCCTGAGTGGGAACACATTAACATGTTAACAGGTGTATGCCCTCTTAGAGCAGAAATACTTGGGCTGAAACACACTGCTTCTAGAGAGCTCAGAGACAGCTCTAGATCATAGGGCACCAAGGTGCATCCAGCCAGGCTTTCAGTAAGAACACACCAGTAAGACTGCCTCGGTCACAACCCCTACATGACTTTTTGTACAGACATTCACCAAATACACCCCTAAATCATTATAATTGTAATTCTCTATGCACCGGTTCTTTGAGGGATTTGTGATGGGACCCCAGTCACACATGGCTCAGGGGTAGCTCTAGAGAAAGCCAAAAGGCCTTCTGCTAGCAGTCTTATTGTTATCCGGACTATCAACCTTCTCTTTTTGTTTTAGGACCCTCTAGCTCATCTAGTGCCCAGTTTCATGACTCCAAGCTTTGTTTTCTCATCCCTTTTCATTCAGATGAAGCAACAGGGTGCTGTGTTGCCTTTTACTTGGGGGCTCTGATGCCTGCATCTCAGAGACCAAAGGCCAAACACAGACGTGGCCATGCTGCACAGGGGAGAGGTAGCCCTGCAGAGAAAAGCCAATTTAGTTCTTGCATATGCAGCATCCTTTTGTTTTCTCTCCACTGCCTTTGCTGCTTTTGACTGAAACAAAAAGGAACAGCTGTACAGCTCAGACACATGGGAGACACTGACCATTTTAGTCTCGCTTCCCGAGGTAATAAAATAAGCACTAACCTCAATGAAAAACTGCTTCTATAAAGCTCACTAGAGTCGAGGATAATTTCTCCACTGACCTGGACAGATTTTGAGTCAGAGCTTTTAAGGCCCAGTGCAGGATGTAATGAACCCACAAAGCAATCTAATTACAGACATGCATGCAGCTGCTTAGAACAATTGCACATTCTAGAGCAAGGGAATGGTCAAATTTTTAAAATACAGCAGTATCTAGAGTGAAAGGAGGGACACAACAAAATTACAGCTAGATAGAGCTTTTTAGTTTCTAAATGAATTATATTGAGTTTTTTAAATGTTATGCTCTGCCCCTTGCAACATTTTTGTCCTCTATGTCCCTTATCCATTAAATGGTGTCTTTTGATATTATGGCATTGATTTACAGTTGATAATTATCTTGGTTTAATGGATTTAAAGTATTTCTTATTTTAGTGTTTGTCATCAATAGGGTTTGTCTATACAATATGCCTTTGGCTAAAAAGGAGTTTATTACCCCATAAAAATGTTATCAGGTAAATAATAAATAAATTCAACCCTCCGTTCTTTTATGATTCTGGTTTTATAAATTTAGGGTGAATATTTATGTTCCAGAAAGAAGAGAGGCTGCTGTCATAAAACCTTTAGGTCTCCCTGTAGATAGAATATAGTCATTTATAAAATGTACTTAGCGACAGTGACCCACTAGTGACCTAGTACTGCTAATGATTAAAGAGAAGATTGCTGAATGAATTTGCCTTCTGAGGAGAAAGTAAGGTTCTTTTTGCTCATTCTTGTCAAGGTTATCTAAAGTAACAGAAGAACAAAGATAACATTCATCCTCAAAGTTAAGAAGGTGACATACAGATGTGTATATGTGTGTGTGTTTGTACCTCCATGCGTGTGTGTATGGGAAGGAAATTGCTCACACATTACAAAAAGCCCAGTCCTTTTTCTTTTTCTCACACAAATTCACTAATGAAGACACACTAAATTTATATTATATTTATATTTATATTTCATCTTGGCTTCAAATTAATGTCACTAAAATAAACAATTTGAGCCAGATAATCAGTTCATTATAGACCCAATACTGCCTGTACATTCAGGACTTCGTACTAATTTGCATGAGCTGCAGATATGATCAAATTGGCTACTGCAGGACTGACAGCCAGCTTCTGCAAGGATCTGCAAAAAAAAACAATTATTACAATCATGACTTAAAAGCAAGACTGTTGCTCTTCTCTATCTAATTTCCGTGACTTTTGTCTTTTCTTAACCACGAAATGGTTAATGGTACCTGTGGTACCATGCCAGGAGTCCAGAGGCTCTTGCCAGTCTTTGTGGATCCAGACTGTCAGATCAAGTGTATTAATGGTCAATTAGTACATCGCTACATGGCAGGGGTATTGCTTATGTGCTCTGATTAATGCAGCTGCTCTAGTACATAGGGTACTTAATGGATCAGATATTTCCTCTCTTTGTTCCAAGTACTGCTGTCCACACAGGCTCTGGGCATCTGGGGAAATTTTTGGGTCAAACTTGAGAGATGTCTACATCAAACCAAACCTTGTCCACCTGCTAACTCCTCCACTGAAAAGTCACTCCAATTTTTCCTCCTGTATGTGTAAATATTACGATTACTTCCTCAAGCCCAGTGTCAGTAATACCATCATTTTGAACTTTCTTCTGAAGTTTGGATATTCTCTCTATGCACAAAAATACACTTAAAAGCAAAGCTGAACACCCACATTAGTCGTAACATTGCCTAGTGTATTGTTGTACCTTATGCTTGCAGAGCCAGACCAAATGTGGCTTGCCTTATCCTGGAAAAAAACAAACAAACAAAAAAAGCAAACCAAAACAAACAAACAAAAAACCACAAAGTACAGCATAGTACATCACCTCTATGCAATTTTCCTAGCAGAAAAGTGTTCTGGTTGGATTATTTGCTGAAATGTTATGTTTCAAATAAAGATTGCTGAGAAAAGGTTAATATCAGCTACCACCCCCTACCAAACACTAAAAAAAAATCTATGACCAGATCAGGGGTGCCCTGAATATATCAAATGTGTTTCAGTTGAGAAAAATCTTCTTCTCCACAGGTATCTGGGAAAAATAATTTTTAAGGCAGTGTCTGGAATATTTACACAAAAATCAGCATAAATATGGACTATTAGATGTTCCCTCTGGGCTTACCAGAAAAAAAATGTTATAGCAGATGAAGTACTTGCAGGCATAATTTTATGAACAACAAGCAAATTAAATAAAATCATTACTATATCTGGACAATTCACAAACAGGAAAGTGTGTTAGAATTAATAAATAACGGGGCAGGGGTGATTAGGGTTTATTTGCCATAGCAGGTTGCTCCAGCTCACTGCAGGAAATACAGGACACAGTATTGAATTAAAAAAATCTACTTTCAGTAGTCCTAGCCTGTGTTATACAAGAGAGACTTCATAAAGCTCAATCAAGACAGCATCCAGCTTATATAATTTAGTTCCCACCTTCTGATAGATCTACAAAATTCCCTTACAGGCTGTAACTGATAACCACACAAACTTCCCCATGTGGCCAGGTAGAATAAAGTATTCATCTGTACTGTCCCCTTCCCTTAAAATTAACTGAATTTTCATATTACTTAAAAGCAAAAGAACGTTTACAATCAAAGAGGGCAAAACCAGTCAAATCTTATTCTTCCAATTCAGAAAATATTAAATATTCTTGAGTTCAAAGACTGTATTTTTACTAAAGAAAAGCAAAACTTAGGCTGTTTTCAAATTGTTACTACTGTCAACATATATATGCATATATATGTGTATATATGTACATATATACACATATATATGCATATATATTGCATATATGTCAACTGCATTATCTGACACACATGGCAAAAACATTTCAGCAATATATGTGCTCAGCCAGGCTTGTGCCCGCTTTTGGAAGGATTTCCATCAACACTTGGGTCAAAATTTCTGTTAAATAAATTGCCCCTTAAAAAATGCATCTTTTAACATGGGATGGGAGAAGACTTGACACAACATGAAGTCCTTGTACACTGAAAATTTCCCTACAGCCCTGACTGGGAAAATTAAGGCTAGATAAAGAGAATATTGAGAAGCAAACCAAGCATAATTTACTCCAGCTCCTAATATAAGGTAGCGATTTTGTATGATTAATGTAAGTGTTTCAAGAAACAGTGTACAAAGAAATGAAGCCAAGTACAAAGAAGGAACACCAGAGTTTCGCAACGTGCAGTGCACCTTCCACTGCAAAGAAAAGCCTCTCAAATACTGCATTGCTCAATGGGACACGACAGAGAAACATAAAGGGGCATGTGACCAAGAGCCGAGTCATGATACACTTTTGAGCTCAACGGTAGGTCCAGGTGAACACATATTTCCTTGCTATGAGGAAACCAATTCTTACCCAAAGCACTAGAATTGAGTATAAAGTATTCAGATTTTAGGAGAGGGAGCCATACAGCACATCTAACACCCATCCAAATAACTTTCACCCATACTGAGCCTTGAGACAACAGAGATCTGAATTACACTGATATGTGGATATCAGCTTGTTTTCTTCTCAGACATTTCTCATCTGAAATATTACTATCTATCTTCTCACTGGGCATCCACTTGTGTTTCAACACACTTTATTCCCAGACTCAGTTATAAAGTATGTTTAAACTGGATAAAACTCAATTTTTTGTCAAAACAAGTAAAGCACTCTTGTCTTTCATCTCATACCCTTCCATTAACAGTTTTGAAAAGTTTCATTTTTATAACTGAACAATAATTCTATTGGCAGAACACACTGTGCAAGGCTTTTTTTTTTTTTTTTCCTAGGATAAGCAATTTAGACATACTAGCTAAATCTTTCTAGGAGAATAAACCGACATTTCGGATTATGTTATAGGATTGCAGACACAAAGCCTTTTAAGAAGCTTTGCAACAGCTACAAGATTTAGAGTGAATCTGTTTTATTTGTTTTATGTGGCCTATACTAATATTTTGTTCACATACGTACACTTTATGCACATGAGTATGCACACCTCTTTCAAAGATTACCTGTGCTATGCTCCTTTCTCAATAGCTCAAATTTCCCATAAAGAAATTATTTTTTTACTGCATTAATTTCATCTGAGAAGATGGACAACTAAAGCTTTACACTGGACCTCAGATAACGTGTCTTCAGTTGGATGTTTCAGCAGTTGCCTTGCACTTTTGGATAAGTTACAGTCTTCATGTACTACTCACCAACATGGATAAAATTACAGAATTCTACCTCTTTTCCCTTTTTTTTTTTTTTTTTAAATCCTTTGTGATTTTATGCTTTTTGGTCCAGTTCTGACTTCTGTCATTCATTCTAGACTCATGTGGCAAGGTTTTAGTAGTGGTGGGGGGACTGCAGGGATGTCCTATATAAGAAGAGATGAGGAGCTGCCCTCATGTCAGATGAAGCCAATGCCAGCTGGCTTCAAGATGGACTCACTGCTGGCCAAATCTGAGCCTATCAGCAAGATTGGTAGTGTTTCCATAGTAACATATTTAAGAAAGGGCAAAAACTGCTGCACAGCAGCAGCTGGGAGAGAGAACTGATGGCATGTGAAAGAGCTCTGCAGACACCGAGGTCAATGAAGAAGGAGGATGAGGTGCTCCAGGTGTTGCAGCAGAGATTCAGTCCCCACAGAAGACCATAGTGATACAGATTGTCTCCCTGCTGTCCATGGAGGGTAATAGTGGAACAAATATCCACCTGTAGCCTATGGAAGATCCCATGCTACATCAGGCAGACGTACCCTGAAGGAAACTGCAGCCCGTGGAGAGAAGCCCACACCAGAGCAGTTACCTGGCAGGATCTGTGGCCCTGTGGAGAGAAGCCCATGCAGAAGCAAGTCTTCTGGCAGGACCAGCGGCCCAACAGAGCACCCACGCTGGAGCAGTCTGTTCTTGAAACATTGCAACCCATGGAAAAGACCCATGCTGGAGGAGTTTGTGAAGAACTGAAACCTGTGGGAAGGACTCACAATGGAGAATTTCTTGAGGGATTTTCTCCTGTGGGGGGGACCCCAAGCCAGATCAGGGGGTGAACATAAGGAGGAAGGAGCGTCAGAGACAATGCATGATGAGCTGACCACAATCCGTATTCCCCATACCTCTGCACCACTTGAGAGGAGGATTTAGAGAAGCTGGAACTGAAGTTGAGCCTGGGAAGAAAGAAGGCTGGGGAGAAGTGTTGCAAGATCGTTCTTACTTCCATTTTATCCTACTTCATTTAATCTGCAATAAATGATTTTCCCCAAGCTGAGTCTATGTTCCCCATGAAGACAACTGGTAAGTGATCTCCCTGTATTTATCTCTAACCATGAGTTTTTTCATTGTATTTTCTCCCCTTGTTCTGCTGAGGAGTGGGAGTGAGAGAGCAGCTGGGTGGTCAGGCACCCGGCTGTCAGCAAGGTTAACCCACCATATCATTATATAATGCTTTGAAGCTCCCAGAGCAATTATAACCTTAGAAAAAATGTGCAATAATAGGAGTATTTAAAAGCTATAATCTCACAAACTGCATCTTTCCATTACCTTGCAAGCCAATATATAAATAAGACTTCAGCCCAGTCTCCAGATATTCAGTTGTCCTCATCAGCCTCAGATTAATGTCTCCAAAAAGAAATTGCTCACTGGAAAAGTGGTACTTCGCTACATAAGTAGGAATTCTGTATGCTTAGCAATTGACACCCTAAATTCTCCAAGTATGTCCAAGCACTTGATTAAATTTAAGTTCTTACTTAAGTGCTATGTTGAATTGGGGACAGCATACAGTTTTGTCAGAAAGCTTTGTTTCCTGTTTAAGTTACGGGTACATGGATGGATATAGCTCTTCTCAGATTAGCACTTTGGAAAGGCTGAGAAAGAGAAAAGGGGAAAGAAATGGTAATTGCCCGATATGTGCTCACTAGGTATAAGGGAAGAGGATGGAAGTGTCAAACGTTAAGACAAGGAGTTAGGAGAGTAGGAGTGGGTTCTTGAATAAACTCTTATATGAGAACAAAGAAACCTTTAAACCTCACCTGAACTCCCCAAAATGTAAAATGGACTTAACAGTTGTTTTCTAACCTATATGTATGTAGTGAAGTTCTGTGATTGTGAAGGACCTTGTTTAAATTACTCTGGTAAAGCACCATCTTATTGGCATTCACATGGGTACTCACTGATTTTGATTCAAAGACTTACCTATTCAGTTTTATTATATTCAAAGTACACCAGAAAGTCAAAATATTAAGCAAGCACAGTCCAGATGACATTTTTATTTTTAAAGTATTATTTACAAGATACTGAAAAAATTATTTTTTTTTTATTTTGTAGCCCATTATGGTTTTGCAATAATACAGGTACATGTCACAGAAGACACAAGAACTATGAAGCCCCATGTTTAGAAAATATTACAACCTTGGTAACTCTTTACATTAAAATGTTATCAAAATGCTCCTTATCTTACAACTTGCCCTAGATCAATAGAGCTGTGGCCTGCATTCACAAGCTTTTAGGAAAAGGAACTTGAGATTTGTATGTTTTCCTGAATCACAGCCAAGTGAAATCACTATTAATTATCTGTGTGCCCTTCAGTGCTTCTAGATTGAATATGTGATTTGGTGACAGACTTCAACAGGTCATTTAAAAAAGACATATTGCCACTGTTGAACACAGGCAAAGACAAAAAAGTAAAGTCTTGCTAGTTTATTTGCAGTCATGTCAAAAGCACAGAGATTTTGGTTAAAAAGAAAGAAAAAAAAAAAAAGACAACCATTTTTTCTTTGCTGACACTGTCCTGCCAAATCACTGTTGTCATAATAACAGTTAAGCAATGAAGAAGATGAGAAATGGTAGAAGAAATACAAATTATAATGTGAGGTCTACTCTGCTGAGCTTTTTGGTAAGAGCACTGGACTGGCCAGCAGGACACCCTGATTTCACTTCAGGTTCTGCTACCAGTGCTAAGCAATTCTGATTACATTTGTTTTCACATTTATATCAAGGAGGAAATAATATCTTTATATAAAATTATAAAGATATACCTATAAAAATAATTAGTTAAGAAATATGTAAAGAAATATTATTTTGAAGTATTTTATACAATTACCACCTTATATTTCCCTTGGGTACCATAGATAAGTATCAAACTGCTTCCTATTTATGGCAGAGAAATCTGGCCTTCAAATATTTACTTAGGTAAACCTTTCATTGAAATCAGCTAATTATGCTTATTTGTGGTGTAGTTCAGCTTTTCTAGATTTTGATTACTCCTTAAAATACAACACTGGACACGGGATGTCTAATCTCTTACTTCTAGACTGAAGTACATTTAAATGCCGCACTATAGCCAAGAATTAACGAAGTTGCTTGCATTGACTTCTTTTGAATTAGTTCTATGGGACAGGGGAAAAAGAAAAAAAAAAAAAGTTAGAAATTCTGCATTTAAATTAACTTAATAAAATCATTGCTAGGTGAGACCGAAGAAATCTATGTTTAAAAAGTCATACCTTTCTACAACATATCCCAGTTTGGCATCGTGAGTGTATACCACTTTTACATTTTCAATGTATGATCACACATCAAGTCTTTGCTAAATAAATTCCACCATGATCTCTGAGAGTTTACAACACAACTGTGTGTTGCTGAGGGAACATTTTGTCTCAGTTTCTTAGGCTGCACACTGTACTCATTGCATATGCCAGGGCAACTTTGATGGCCTGAAGTGATGTGTTTTTCAGTGACACTTCAGTGTGTCAGTGGATACACCACAGAGCGCCCGTGGGAGCACTGACAGACTCTTAAATATAGCAGATGCCACTGTCAGGCAATCTCGTTCATTATGTTGTCTGCGTATCTCACACTGTACTCGTCATGATGGTTTCTGAGCACCTAACGTGATCAAGAGAGTATAACAAACATACTTGAGACATTTTCCTAAGGGGCCTGGAAGGACTTTCAGAGAACATGGACAGCATGTGAAAGAGCAGGGAGAAAATGTCTAATGAAGTAAACTTTTTGTCCTCGCTTGACATCCACACCTTCTGTATAAAATACTTTTCTTAGACTGAAGGAAACTGTGTACTTCATATAATGAACTGCATTTCTAAATGGGTAATGGAAGACCTGTAATGGGATTCTCTTCAGCTGGGAGGTGTATATCTATTAAAAGTGAGTTTACCGCAAAGCCATACATCGAATGCAACTGTACTAAATGAATGGTTTCCTATCAAAAATAATAAATTTTTTGAGCTTCATCTAAGATTCTAAAACCAGATTTTTTGAGTGTTTATGTGATAAAAGAAGATTAATGTTTTCTGCATAGATTATAGAGAATTTAGTTCTTTGTGTGATATCAAACTGTTTATCCCTTTTTCTTTTGAGTTTATCAAAGCTAAAAGACATAATCCATTCTTTACTTGAAGAAGTGAGATATAATCATCATTCATAGAATATGCTTCTCTAACAAATGACCAGACTTCTTTTATTACTATTTATGTTTACAACAGCATACTATGAATCATCTGCTGAGTTACATATCAGCAAAAGTGGAATTTGCAAATACGACAGGTTGAAACTGGTAAGGAATTATTTATGTGGGGAAAACATGTTTATGTTTTAATAATCCTGTACAATTGAACATAAAAATATTTCCAAGTTTTAGTTCTTAATGGAATTTTTATCTGTTCGAATGATAATGTACAGTTGCTTTCTCATTTTTAATTCCCATTCTCTTAATCTGCTATGCTACTAGAAGGATGGACAATACAAGACTGTCTTCTAAGGCAAAGTAGATGATCTGTATTGATTTTTTTGTTGTTGTTCAATAAACCTGAACTCTCTTTTCTCAGTGAAGATCTCTACAAATGGCTTATGATTTTTTATTTCCACCTGTATTTGTTATCTCAAGATATGTTGTGAAAAAATCCTGCAATTAATTCTTAGAATGTGACTCATTGAAACCAAGGAACCAGTGACTGCATGCCGCGTTGAGCATTTCATATCCAAACAAGTTATGGAAAGATATGTCCCACCATCCTCTGTGGAGTCTCTCTAATGAAGAATTGCTTAGTATAGTCTTTATAGTTGCCTTAGAGACCTGAGGCAGGGACTTTTATATAAAATCCTCTTTTCTTGTTAATTTCATTTTTACTAGTTCTCTCTTTTCCATTCAGCAGATTGTTCCTGTGTTGATCATCCTGACCATTTAACCCCTTTTCTAAAACACTTCATTTATACATTTTACACAGTGTGCCAGGCTATACTGTAAGGAGATTATTTTACATATTAATAACTACAAGATTCTTTGCAGAAATTTTAATAACAGCAGAAAATGCCTAAATGCAGATGTTCAGCACTCCCCAAAAAATAAGCCTTTTCTGGGTGTGTCAGATTAGGTATCCGAAGATTTTTAAAACTTTCAATTTACCTGTTACATATGAAAATTGAGAGGAATTAATCCTGCCCTATAGCCATCTTGCAAATCATAGAGTAGAATGACCCTTTTGGTGTCTGAAGAACCCAGTGTAGCAAGAATTAAACAACATTTGACCATGCTGAGATTATCTTACTGCACTGATTGACTTTTGCATATTAAGCTATTTTTCTTGCACAACAGACAGTCAGCAGGAATTACGTATGTTTCCAGATAGCTCTCCAGTTCGCATGTAGCAGTGGACCTTCTTCTTCAACCCCTACTACATGGAGGTCAAAGATGAATTTTAGCCATCTCATCTCTTTCTTCAAAAGCAAGAGCTGATAAACAAGTCCCATCATCATAATCTGCAGATTCAAAAGAGGAACAATTTTAATAAGACATAGTTGTTTTACTTTATCATTTGTACATTGCCATTTCTCCTGCTTACAATTTTGGACACCTATCTATTCTTTGAGCATTTCATTCTGCGGCTACCAAGAATGAAAGATTCACTCTTCAAGAAGTACGAAACAAGGTCTCTGTTAACACACCTTGTTAATGGAAACAAAAGCTTAAGTATGTTTTGTCAGATGGATATTTCTTACCAAAGGCAAGTTTGAGAGGGAACTGTGGGATCTTTCTAATGACACGTTGTTAATGGTTCTGCTGAGATCTGGTTCTGGTACAATATCTGTGAATTAATTTTTTTACCCCTATTTCCATTTTTCTTCTTATCGTTTTTCCCACCTCCTTTCTGTTATTCTACTCTGACTGTGTACCCTCCTCATAATATCAGCTATTCACCTCTCCATTTATATCACCATTTCCTCTGTTTATTCTCCAAACCTGGTGCATATCAGTGGTTTAGTAAAGAAAATTGACAGGAACAATGTTCTCTGTACTGTAAGACTGGACAATGTATCTGAGATCAATTATAGATTCTTACCAATTGTTATAAAGCTCCAAAATGTGCAGAGTAATTTGTAAAACCATATCAGTTAAAGACAAGAAAACCTGAGCAAATGTTTTCTACAGCTTTAGTACTTGAAAGCCTTGGATATTCAGTGCCTTCTGCTACCTGTTATTTTTTTTTTTTCTAAATATGGTCTTCTTTTTTCCAGCTGGACCACAACACCAAGCCACTATCTCCAGTTTTTCCATATCTTTCCTTCTGGTGTCTGTGTTCACCCACACACCAAATACACTTCCGGTGTCCTTATTACTCAGCTCCCAAGGTCACTTGATTTCATTCTGTCATTCTCATTGGCTTTTACCGAAGATGTTTCTAAGATGGTTCTGCTTATGTTGCGGATTTATGTGCATCTGATAATCTGACTGTAACACAGAAATCTCTGTGTCAGCTGTTATCAGAACGCTTATTGCCTTGGCACAAGAACTGAGAAAAATATAGGAGACACAGCTTTCCCCTTTGTTGCCTTTCCTAAAAAGGCAAGAGTCCATTTCAGCTTCAGCATAAATGTGCCTTTGCCATTTACCTAAATTGACCCACAACATATTTTAAGTTCTCACTAGCCTCTTAGTTTTTCACACAAACATTGAATAAAAACATGAAAATGTACTTCTGGTCCAAACAAAGAACCCAGTTCTCCTTCTGCCTCCAAATGTCTCCCAACATTAATTCTCATGTCACTCATTAATATAGTCTTCCAAAACCTTTCTATGACATACCTGCACATGCTGTGTCAAGGCAAATTTGCTCCACCTTCACTGGATTTGCTAGAATTTTAAAAAGTTCTACTCTGGACCACTTGTCCAAATGAGACTTAATTGTGATAGCTGAAATGCCTGAGACATTTAAATGCACCTCATTTCTGCATTTTCCTGCAAAACTTTACAAATTCAGAGAGTGGCTGATAACCAGTACACATGGTTTTAAGTCCATTCTGCACCTTAAACCAAGAAGATCAAATAAAGAACACTCACCCAACTAATATCTGAAGTCCTCGTAAAATGCACTCTGCTATCAAGTGCTTGTCAGTTCCAATTTCCATATGTGTCAAACTTTGTGGCCGTTTACATTAAAAGGTACAGTCCTGAGAAGAAAATCAGCTTTTACATGAGAGTCTTCCATTGTTGCATGGCAATCACCTCAGTTGTCCAACTGACTGGCCAGTATGATACATGTACACTTGGAATAAGCGGTCTGTGTCCTAAGTTAAAACATCCAGCCTGGGATTTGGGGCCAAGTCATAGCTTAAATTGCAAGGAACTCTTGTGTTTCATAATATGCCAGCAATCTTAAGACACACAAGAGGTCATTAGTTTTGTATGTTGGCAGCTGTGAGTCATTAGAGCTGTGCTCCAAGGATCACAGAATAATTTAGGAGGGGCCCCTGGAAGCGACGTAGTTCATCTCTGGACTTCAATCAGGAGCGACTCTGAACTGAGATCAGCTGCTCAGAGCCTTGCCCAGCTGAGCCTTGTGAATCTCTGGTCTCCCTGTAAATCTCCAATACCCAAAACCACTCAGTATTCATTAACACAGGGGAAAAGAGAATAAAAGAATCTGAGTAGATGTTAAATGGGTTTGCACAGTGCAGATCTCACAGGTACTGCTTCTGAAGACAGAAGAAACAAAATAATCATCCATGAATGTTGTTAAGCTTCTGCTAGCTTCCTAATGGAACAAATAGTGACAGAGTATTTTAATTAGTGAACTAGATATGACCATGGTTATAATTTTTCTGTTCACTTCCATTCATCTATTTTTGTGGACTGCACAAAATTCAAGATAGAAAACTTATTTAAAACTACAAAATTGTGTTTTCTTCCTGCTTAATCTGTCCTGCTTAAAGGTCCTTTTGAGGTGGCAAACCTAAAAATAAGTCTAACAAATTCTCATAAAAGGACTGACCCTTCCATGCACATCCCACAGGTTATATCATATGAACTGAGAGTTAAAGCTCTATGTCAAACCGATTTAGTTAATGTAGAAAAGTTGTTTTAATGTGTGTCTCTAAGGGTTACAAGATGATTCTGTGCAGGAGAATGAGAAAAAAAGAGTTTCCATATGGCCACCCATTAGTGCTCTGAGATCTAGCAAATCTGCGGGGAGCACACCAAGCCCTGACAGTTCTGGAAGGACCTACCTCAACAGGATTGGCAAAATATGCATCTTGAAGAATGCTTATTCCCAGTAAGGCAAAAAGTATAACTGGCAATGTTAAAATTATGGTTATTGTAATACTGTTAGGAATAAATTGTAGATATTATTTAGTCATTTATTTAATTGGCTGCCCTAACAACTTCCTAATATGGGTTTTCCTTAGTTAAATATGAGCTACATATTGCATTTTTATTTTATCTTTTTGTTTTATTGTGAACTTAATTACCTTTTGTATTAATATCTTGTCTGAAGTCACAGCTGACTCAGAAACAAAACTTTTCATTCTTACAAGAATGGTAATGACTGTACTGGTACAATAGATGAAATACTGAACATAGCAACAGTTTCAAACCCTTCAAGGGATTCAAAATAAACTGTTTTTTTGTCACTGTAAGCCATATGGGCTCCCTGAAACTCTGGGACACAAAGACCCAAGAGAAAGTAATCTCTCCTATTGGCTTAGGTAACTGGGAAAGTTTTCTGGCATTGATCTAAGCAGTGAAAAACATTGCTAAACTTGGATTATAGCAGACGCGCATCAGGATCTAAGGCAATGAATGTGAGACTGAAGGCTGAGTTACACCATACTTTAATTCTGCTTTGATTGTACATAATATATTCCACTTGTGCAGAATCAAGGATGTTGATGGAGTGACCAGGGGTTCTGATCATGCATTTTTTCACTCGATTCCAAAGTCTCTCAAGTATTACTAACTACATAAACCTCTTGCCATTCTGAGTACAGTAGCAAATCATAGTGTAATAAACCTTATTCCTCAAAGTTGCCTAACCCAGAAATTTCAGAGAAACTGCTACAAATAAACAAAAAAGTTTGGAGAAACTTACAAGCAGAAAACTGATTTGCTTTATCAGCTCTTACCCACTGCTCCTGATCTTCAGGATAATTTGGGAGTCACTGTATCAGCCTCACATATATTGTGCTTTTTTATCATATGAATGGGAGACATATTTCTTGCTGTCAAATATAATCAAAGAATCTAAATAGGGCAAAGAAACGTATTTATTTAGAGAGACAGCACAGAAGAAGCATTTTCTTTCCTATACATACATATTGAGTAACAGTAATTGAATAATTGAGATATTTCAGTGTTGCAGATCTGTGTTTAAACTGACTACATTTCTTCATCCATCTAACAGATCTGACTGAAACGTTTGTTTTCCAATCTATAACAATGGAAAATCCCAAGAACCCTGACCATATTTGGTAAACAGACAATAAAATATATGTGAAACTTTAAGACTACAGAAAAAAAGAAGCGTAGAGAGATTATGTCAGTGAAGCTTCTAAACACAGAATATCTCACTGAAGTTTCAGGGATACTGGAAGGAAGAGAATGTTTAATTTTAATGTCTCCAAAGGTTGACTTTGCCTGTAACATTTATAAAATATTGAAAGAGAAGAAAGAATGTGATACGGATATGAATTCTGTGGAAGGTTTTCATTGCCCTTGAAAGCAGCCACCATAAATCTTTGATGAAGCCAAATAAGGTTGACAATTTTGATCTTCAATACATTCTTTCTTATCCTTCAAAACATAAATGATCCTGATGGAATTAGAGATAAGCAGAATGGCTTTTTTTCTGTGATCTGCATATCCAGTGATCTACACCTTTATATCACAGAATCACAGAATGTCAGGGATTGGAAAGGACCTCGAAAGATCATCCAGTCCAATCACTCCACCGGAGTGGGAACACCTAGATGGGGTTACACAGGAAGGCGTCCAGGCAGGTCTTGAGTGCCTCCAGACTAGAAGACTCCACAACCTCCCTGGGCAGCCTGTTCCAGGTTAAGTCACTATTCCCCTACCATTTTGGAGAGCATATTTTTGTGTGCACACACATCTATGGTTGCATGTGCACACACGTGTCCACTCTCATGCTTGAGCACCCACTTGAAATTTCAGGAAAAGCTGAAAATTAAGGTATAATAGGAAAGAGAAAGCACAATAAATTTATATTGGTTCATTCACTTATTTTTTCTGTATCAGTCACACTGAAAACTAACAAGTGACGTGAAACAAAGTAAAAGTAAAGGGACATCAAAACAAAAGCTTTTAGTCAAAAACCGAAATTGACAGTTACTCATTATGTTCTTCACAGATCTCTCACACAGCTTTCAAACTCTAATTAGAACAAGTACCTGGGTTTGGAAATGAAAGCTACTACTTCTTCTCAGTGAAAAATTTCCCACCCAGTAGGGTTTCAACATAAGCATATAACAGAAATAGGATGTCCCTTTCCAGGACGTGCCATAGTTATCACAAGAGTCATACGTAAGATGTTATACCTTAACACTGATGAACTACAGGAAACAAAATATTGTGGTTATGTAGCTTCACCTCCCCTGCACAAGGCAAACCCTGTTGCATGACAATATACTTTTTCATCTATCAGGTACCATTAACATACCAGAGTAAATAAAATCAACGGTGGAGAGTCATCTGACCTGATAAGAAGCAACCCCAGAGCTTTTCCACAGGTGAAAAGAGAAAGGTGGATGATTTTGGCTCCTAAATTGTGAATTTCACAACAGTCTTAACTGATAAAAATTGTTCTGCAAATCATACGTGCGATAGTGCATTATAACCTATGGCAGAGAACTACAAGGATCTGGAAGGGAGGAAGGAGAAAAGCAAAAGGAGAGTCCTTAGAATGGATGGCATGATGACTAGAGTTAATTGAGAGAATTTGCTTCAGAAACTTTCCAAGTGACAGGTTTCAGGAAAGGAATATTGAGGCTGCTGCTGCTGCCTTGGAAGGAGAGAAAGAAAGATCGATAACAACTGTTGCAGACAGAAGAAAAGCTGAGTTCCGTCTGGGCAATTTTCGTTCTCACCGTAACAGCCTTGCAGAGGTTTTTAGTCCACTAAATAGGCAACTGAGGAAACTCTTTGGAATGGTTCTTGGTAACTTCTTGATGGCTGCTGTCACATCACACAAATAATCGAGTCACACACAACCATCCTACAAATGACTGGACCTGAGAAAACACTGACTGATGAACATCAGGTAAGAGACACTGCAGTAGAGCTGCACGTAATGCTGAGCAACTGTGAACAAGACAAAACACTTAATCTGTTGCCTGATTACCTACTTTGTCAGGGAAAAAGGTTAAATTCACTGAAGAATTTTCAAAGTAACATTTTCCCAACAGAAAACAGTGCATTATGTAGCTGTTATTTGTTGATTGCATCAAGATCAAAGCAAAATGTTCACATTAATTCAAGACAGAGCATACTGCTGCTTACTTCTTTTGAAATTTACGTTTTCTGTTTTACTCCAGTGTTCTAGTTCAATTTATTGTATTAAACAACATCACTATTGTTTCATATTAAAGTGACTTAATATAGAGAAATCAAAATACATCAAATTATATATTTTGTTGAAAACACACCTATTCCACTCTTTTTGTAATTTCTGTTCCCTTGTTCTTCATGGTTTTTAGATACAGTTGGTAATGCTAATTATTTTTTAAATGCTAGAATTTACTGCAGGGATGAAACTCCGTTTCAATATCAGGTATATTGAGGAGAGATTTTTGAAAATGGATTCACTCTATACCTCTATACTTAATCTTTAATAATTAATATTGTCCACAAGGGTCTCTAACTGCTCTGAATTCAGAAGTCAAGGTGAGTTCATTTTCATTGGCCAGAAGTATTACATAGTGGACTTTTTGCTCCTTGATTATAAAGGATACATATCTTACAATTTTATGCACAGATATAAAACCACAACCTCGTAAATACTTCTTCAAATCTCATTATTTTCATTGTAAATTCTACCATTTATTTTTTAAATTAACATCTATGTCCAAATTATTATTCCTCTAATAAAAAAGAATTTTTTAGAAATCTTACAGAATCTTTCCTAGATGTTCCTCATATTTGTGTCAATGCTGTGTTATAATTACTTTTATTTAGTTTTTTAATTTAGTTTCTTAATAAAAATTATTAATTAGAACATAAAATTTAAAATATATTCTCCTTCATGAGAAGTAACTTTTAAAAAATAAGTATAAATGTCTCCTATGTTTTCTGCTATTCTTCTCCCCAAAAAATGTAAGTAATCTTGGGAAATGTGGGAGAGATGGGAATCGCGATTTTTCATGTGGCTTCTTCATCCACTAAGAATGGAAGCCACCAGTGATAGCTCTCCTAGCCCACTTGTAATCAGTGCAGCCACAGTGATATATTCCAATCAGTAACCTGCCTTGTGAGTTGAATATAAATTGCATCCAACTAGGTTGGGTCATCTGGTCCAAGGCAGTCCAACACAGAACTCAAACAAAGTTCTGTACTCTGAACATTCACTTTCCTGCCATGATTCAGGGAACAGACTAAATCTTAGCACAGTGACCTCAGGAAAGATAATCGAGAGAACCTGAATATTTGCCCTGGTCAGTTTGGAACATGTCACCCTGTAGTAAATATGGCAATAATACTTGCTAGAATTTGAGCATTAATGGGCAGGTACACAGTAAATTAAACATTCTGAAGATGCAAAAACTTATTTGTATGTAACATGCAGTGCCAGTGACTTACTGTTCTGTTCTCCCAGAAACATTAGAAATACATCCAGTATATACACATTTTAAAAGAGACATAATTTACAAGCCACTGTCTTTACAGGATTTGCAAGGTTGTCCCTTTTCGTCCATTCCATGCGCGGCAATATAAGAGGAAAACTCAACCAAAACAAAACACTAGGAACTGAGTAAGAACACACAAAATCTCCAAATGTTTCTGTTGCTGGCAGAACAGGATTACTAGCCAGTTTCACCAAAGCAGACTACAAATCCCAAAGTTCAAAAGCCCCAAAATTCTCCCTAGACAAACTACATTACCCCAGCTGGTTTGTTCTACAGCAGCTCCTGGAAAGAGAGAAACCTGCATCCCCCAAGTGCGCAGGCTGCAATCATCGTAGACTGTATCTGTATTTCTGTACTTCACTGCCACAGTAATAAAAGTCAGAAAATTAGTATTAAAAAAAACCTCACAGCATACGCATTTTGTTTCTTCTGCTTTCCATCCCTATAGACCTCTGTTGTATGAGAATATATGTTTGAAATCATGCCAGCAAACCTAGCAACATACAGGCCTATGTCCAGACGTGGCATTACTTCCAGTAAATATAAGAAAACTTCCACCTTGTATCTCTTTGTTGAAACTATTTTCCAGTAAATATGTGTTCAAGTCTTTGTAAGATTCACTGACAAGTGATTGATTTGATTCAAGGTGCTTAATTTCAGGCCAGAATGAGTCATCTGTCTACCCCCAACCTACTCCTTTTATTTTTTGTTTTTTAAGCCTTGCTGGGAAGAAAAAGAAAATGCTTTAATTCTTCTCTGATCTTTAAATGAAATGTTCAGAGGTCTCTGGCAAACAATAAGTC
This sequence comes from Streptopelia decaocto, assembly GCF_964273445.1. Lineage (NCBI taxonomy): Eukaryota > Metazoa > Chordata > Aves > Columbiformes > Columbidae > Streptopelia > Streptopelia decaocto. Next base: position 13,058,781 of record NC_138657.1, read on the forward strand.
ATAAAGCAGGCACAGTAATTCAAATAGTAATCTGTGGGCATATATATCATCCTGCAATGGTACATTAATCATTATCTTTAAAGACAGCACAAGAGGGATGAAGTTTTTCCATTTGTGTCTATTGCAACTCAGCTATATTCAAGTGGTTTTAATCTGTGCCATTACATCCAAAGGTAATAACTGTACTTTAATCTAGAAATCTTTCCTATGCTTCCCAAGTTTGATTGGAAAAGACTCATAAGCAAAGGAAAGATGACTTTTGAATTCAGCATGCATGTGAATGCACAAACATTGTCATGCACACAGAAAAACTACCTACAGAATATAAAATTAACTTTGCTTCTAAGGGAGAAATTCATTCAGGTCATTGAAGATAAAACTTCTCATAAACAAGAAACAGGTCGGAAGGGAGGATCTGATTTTAGGTGAGCTGCAATCTTGAAATTTATTGCATCTTTTGTCACTAGACTGCAAATGGTTCAAGATACTTCAGTAACAAAGGGTCAGAGAAAGAAGTGAGAATTTAACTGTTTGGTAGGAAGAAATATTAAAAAATAAAAATAAAGGATAGTAGCTGGGCTAATAATGCAACTTTCATATTCAGAGACACCCAAAATAGTTTCAAAGATTACAGTATTGTATTAATGCAAACAAATGTAAAACATATCAACATTTCCATATTCATGACAACTTCTGTGCTGCTTTGAAAGTAGGATTCATCTTAAGAAAAAATGTCAGGCTGCATAAAAAGTTTTTCCCCAAATTCCTTCAAGAAGTTTACTGTGGAAAATAGAACTGCAATGAAATCTCCAGGACAAATTTGGCCCTAATAAAAAGCAAGAAGTTACACTGGAGCCAGATGTAGTCTGAGTGATGGGATTTGAATTGCTGCCAGAGGACGAGTTCTAATAAGACAGTCCAAATTTGGGGCAGAAAGACAGTGAGAAGGCCACAGGATGCACAAACTTCCCATTAAATCCAAACCTGGATGACAGGTGCACATGTGTCATGACGTGTGATTAAAAGGGTGTTATAGTTAGCTGAGTTTTCATATCTTTTTGGATTGTAAACTGACTGTTATAGTCCCCAATGGAGAAAGGTTGCTGAAGTACTGTCAGAAAGCAGCATGCACCATTGAATATTTATATTTCACTTTTCACAAGGATTAGACTGAGTTCCTTCTCAAATTACCCTCTTCTTGGAAACTAGCTTTTATTTCATGCCTAACAAACTTCAAGTTCATAGAAGTTATACCACTACACCAAATTTCCTTCTTTTCTAACTTCTTGAGACCTTATCACTCTCTACAACTACATGAAAGGAGGCTATAGCAAGGTAGGGACCCGTCTCTTCTCCCAAGTAGCAAGTGATAGGACAAGAGGAAATGGCCTCAAGCTGTGCTGTATTAGGATATTAGGAAAAAAAATTGAAGGGTTATAAAGCACTGGAACAGGATGCCCAAGGAAGTGGTTGAGTCACCATCCCTGGAGGTGTTTAAAAGACATGGAGACATGGCATTTAGAGACGCGGTTTAGTGCTGGACGTGCCAGTCTTAGGTTTGTGGTTGGAAATGATGATGTTAAGGGTGTTTTCCAACATAACTTATTGTAGAATTCTATCATTCATTGCTTCTATTCTACCTGTTTTTTGACTCAGACCAATATTATTTGACAGACAAATATAGGCTTCTTTATAAGCATTTATAGCCAGAAATTTAAAAAGAAAAAATAAGTTTAAATAAGTGTCCTATGCAATGTAATCTGATACCAACCTTTAGGCACTCAGGTTATTTCTTTTATGACAACTTATAAAATATCACAACTGTGCTACACCAAGGTTAGATCTTTTTCCTCATATTTATTTTCCTGAATACATTCCTTTTCTAGAGCATGGTAAGAAAAGAGACTTCCATAACAAGGGTCAGATACACAGATAAATCTCGTGTGTTTTGAACCACTGAGTTTCATTTCACATACAAAGCAACACAAATAAGTCAAAAGATACTGGTCCTGCTTATTTTAATAGTGGCCCCTGGAGGTCACGCAACGTTTTCACAGATAACTTGCAGCACTGAATACCTTGCAAATTTCACTACTTTCACACATAGAAGAAATATTTCTTACTTTTTTGTAAACTTTACTAAATGCTAACCCAGAATTAAGACGATAAACTATCAGACCAAACCCAGCCCAGTACAGATTTTAGAGAAGCAACCTCAACATATGAAAAGAACATAACACAGTAAGTTTAATTATCTGCAGCAACTGTTAACAGAACTTTGAAATGCAGCATAGAAAAAGGAGATGGGCTTCACTCCTCATAGCCTGTAGCAGTATGGAAATAATAGTTCTGAGAAGGAGAATTTGAGCAGTGTACAAATTCCCTGCTCACACTGACTGTGGTGACTGATGCTTGTGTTGCATTGACAGGCTCCTTTAGCTGCACCTCATTACAAACATGCCTCGCCTGACAAAGCAGCTTGTTTTCTGAGCTAAACCACACTTTGGGTTCTTTCTTGGTTGCTTGAAAAATTGAGGGATGCATTGCAGGACATAATGTTATAGCTGTATCTACTATAGGAGTCTGAGCCAGACAATCCAGACTCCAGCTCATCCTTAGCTATAGTAAGCCCTGGGTTTCACATAGTTTAGTGTACTTTGAGCAAATTTTAAACCATTATAATTAATGGTGAGGTCCAGACCAGGTGATGTAAAAGCTGCTTAAAGATAGATTTACATATCCCTTGTCTCTTTTAATCAAAGCTAGAGCAGAAAATCTGTATTGCTTGGTGTAAAAATGCTGTGGAGGTCCATGTTCCTTATCTTGAAAATATTTCTAGGGTGGTAAAGAAGGATGCCTGTTAAATTTCACAGAGTACAAGGGAACCAGGGAGCCGAAGTGTTTGGAATGACAAGCACACCCAGCGTTTTCTAGAGGCAAAGTGGCATAAGAGACTGATTAGCTCCCATTTATAATGTATTCCATCAGGACTTAAGGGAAAGTGTGTTTTCCAAAATAATACAGCAGAGGAATAGTAATCTGCAGCTAGAGACAGATCAAAATACACTGAGGTACTCCACCATTTCAGAAAACAATCTGAGCAAAAGGCTGTAACACACTAACATTTCTTTCTAGGGGGGTGCATGACTGTTTTGACTGGAAGAGGTAAGTCTGCACCTGCTAACGTTGTTTACTTGCTCTTGAGACAGTCAGCTCTATTCAAAACAGAGTCTCTCTCTTGTCGGAAGTCACAAAGAGATCAAAGTGCCCTCAGGCCACGCCCTGTGCTCTGTAGCTGGAGCTACAGGTCATGTCATACAGTCACAGGAGATGAGATTGCAGCAGGACAAGACATTGTGCAGTTCTCTTTTCTCCAAAGCATGATCTTAGTGACCAGTTAACACACAGGCTGGGTACCACAGTTTGTCATCGGCAGGCCTATTATTCTTCAATTCTAAGAAGCGAAGGCCAAAACTGAAAAAATTACTTGGCCTATATACTTTAATTCTTATGCTGAAACTGCCAAATCACAGAATCACAGAATGTCAGGGCTTGGAAGGGACCTCGAAAAATCATCTAGTCCAGTCTGCCAGAGCAGGAACACCTAGATGAGGTTACACAGAAATGTGTCCAGGCAGGTTTTGAATGTCTTCAGAGAAAGAGACTCCACAACAACCTTGGGCAGCCTGTTCCAGTGCTCTGTCACCCTCACTGAGAAGTTTCTTCTCAAACTTAAGTGGAACCTCCTGTGTTCCAGTTTGTACCCACTTCCCCTTGTCCTACCATTGGTTGTCAACGAGAAGAGCCTGGCTCCATACTCGCGACCCTCACCCTTTATATATTTATAAATTTTAACGAGGTCATCCCTCAGTCTCCTCTTCTCCAAGCTAAAGAGCCCCAGCTCCCTCAGCCTTTCCTCATAAGGGAGATGCTCCATTCCCTTCATCATCTTTGTTGCCCTACGCTGGACTCTCTCCAGCAGTTCCCTGTCCTTCTTGAACTGAGGGGCCCAGAACTGGACACAATATTCCAGATGTGGTCTCATCAGGGCAGAGTAGAGGGGAAGGAGAACCTCTCTTGACCTATAACGACCCGCCTTCTACTACACCCCAGGATGCCGTTGGCCTTCCTGGCCACAAGGGCACAGTGCTGGCTCATGGCCATCCTGCTGTCCACCAGGACCCCCAGGTCCCTTTCCCCTACGCTGCTCTCTAATAGGTCATTCCCCAACTTATACTGGAACCTGGGGTTGTTCCTGCCCAGATGTAAGACTCTACACTTGCCCTTGTTATATTTCATTAAATTTTTCCCTGCCCAACTCTCCAGCCTGTGCAGGTCTCTGGATGGCAGCACAGCCTTCTGGCGTGTCAGCCACTCCTCCCAGTTTGGTGTCACCGGCAAACTTGCTGACAGTGCACTCTATTCCTTCATCCAAGTAACTGATGAATATATTGAATAGTACTGGTCACAGAACTGACCCTTGAGGCACTCCACTAGATACAGGCCTTCAGCTAGACTCTGTCCCATTGACCACGACTCTCTGGCTTCTTTCTTTCAGCCAGTTCGCAGTCCACCTCACTACCCAATCATCCAGACCACACTCCCTCAGTTTAGCTGTGAGGATGCTGTGGGAGACTGTGTCAAATGCTTTACTGAAATCAAGATAGACCACATCCACTGCTTTGCCATCATCTATCCATCTGGTTATGTCCTCATAAAAGGCTATGAGTTTGGTTAAACAGGACTTCCGCTTGGTGAAGCCATGTTGACTGCCCCTAATGACCCCCTTATCCTTGATATGCCTTGAGATGGCGCCAAGGATGAGTTGTTCCATCACCTTTACAGAATGGAGGTGAGGATGACCGGGTCCTCCTCCTTGCCCTGTTTGAAGACTGGAGTGACATTTGCTTTCCTCCAGTCTCCAGGCACCTCACCAATGTGCCACGACTTGGCAAAGATGATGGAGAGTGGTCTAGCAACGACTTTAGCCAGCTCCCTCAGCACCCGTGGATGCATCCCATCCAGACCCATGGATTTATGGATGTCCAGATTGCTTAATTGCTGCCTAACCCAGTCCTCATCAAAGAAGTCATTCAGTAACTCTGTCTTCTCTGTATCTTCTGTCACCATGGCACCCACATCATTCATCAGCGGGCCTACATTGCCTCTGGTGTTAGTTTTATTTGCCATGTATTTGAAAAAGCTCTTTCTGTTGTCCTCGACCGCTCTCACCAAGTTTAATTCTAAGGAGGCCTTAGCTTTCCTAGTTGCCTCCCTACACCCTCCAACAACAGCCTTAAATTCTTCCCAAGTGGCCAGTCCCTCCTTCCATGATCTATAAACTCCCCTCTTCCACTTGAGCTTACCCAGCAGTTCCCTGTTTAACCACACAGGTCTCCCGGCTCCCTTCCTTGACTTCCTACATGTCAGGATGCTCTGATCTTGAGCTTGGAAGAAGCAGTCCCTGAATACTAACCAACTATCTTGGGCCCCTTTATCTTCTAGTACCCTTGCCCACGGGATTTTCCCTAGCAAAGCAAAGCAAAGCAAAGCAAAGCAAAGCAAAGCAAAGCAAAGCAAAGCAAAGCAAAACAATAAATAAAATAAAATAAAATAAAATAAAATAAAATAAAATAAAATAAAATAAAATAAAATAAAATAAAATAAAATAAAATAAAATAAAATAAAATAAAATAAAATAAAATAAAATAAAATAAAATGGTGGCTTCTGAAATTTGGCCATAGGAGCTCACTAGGGACCAGACTGGGAACCATTCCCTTCATCCAAGCAATCACACAGCAAACAGAGTATTATTCTTGGCAACAGTGACCCACCAGGGACAGAGACAACGCTGTGATCCAAAGGATGCAATCCCAGTCTCACAGCAGTCAGCGGGGGTTTGGTGTTAACTTCAGTGTAGTCAGAATTTCTCCCAGGGGACAAAGGAGTCTGTATCACAGTTCCCTCCTGCCAAGTCACTTCTCCCTGTGCATACCAAAGACCATTTATTTCTGTTTCCAGTCCAGTGTAAAGCTGTTCTTCTTTTAATATAATCAGCTTCATGGAGGGGAAAAATGCCCTCAAAGCCACAAAACCAGTGCTGAAAGGATACACCTGTTCCATGGGGTGGAAATGACACAACCTCACATTTCAGTTTTTAGCAGAAACAGGGTTTTGTCAGTGAAGGAGCAGAAATGCACAAAGTACTGAAAGGAAAATAAGGAAGAAAGATGAAGAGAATGGAGATGAGAATAGCCTCAAAGTTAAACAGTTTACTTTTCAATGGCAACACAAGGACAAATTACTTTGTGCAAAGAGAAAATTAGTTTCCAAGGTGTGTGCTTTCTACAAAGAGTCAAGTTAATTATTCAAAGCAGAGGCCCATGAATTTTCACAATTTAGTCATTCTGTTCTGACATATTCAGGCCCAGTGAGCTGCTTCTTATCACCAAGGCTTTGATAATTAGCTTAGACATATCAAATAAACTTTCTGGAGAATTCAGTAGTAAGCAGGTATGACATCCTAATAGGGTTTTTATTAGGCATTTCTCTGTGTGGTAATGTATTAGCAATCACTGTGACACTTTCTGCTCCGAGGGGTTTTGGCCTTGCTCATTTTTTACACTTGCTGGGAAATAAATTTATTCATGGCAGAGGTTTAATCCAATACATGACTCTGTTTACCCTGGTTTCTAAAGTAGCTGGTCTCTCAGAATTAATGAGAAGTGACATATACATCATAGAAAAAAAATGCAGTGCCTTCAGCCTGGAATGACAGAATAGCAATGATTTCTTCTGAGCCTTCAGACTGTGGGAATTCAGTCCAAGCTGTCCTGGTCTTCCCATCACAGCTGACATCAGCACAAGAGGGTGATACCTCCTTCACAATTTAGCCAAAACTCTAAAAGAAAGAAGAACCAACTAATAACATTTTTTTTAATATAGCTTCCTAACTTCAGAAGAGCATTCAGTACGTCCCCAACAACAACAACAACAACAACAAAAAAGGCTCAGCATAACAATATGATGTGAATTTCAGGCTTGTCTTGCTCTTCAGGATGTGAACTACTACATGGTTAATCTTGTACTGGTTAGATGGACAATTATGCTGAAGAACCTAAAGTCTTTTTTAGATGATCCACAATGTGGAAGTGGCCCAGTGTAAAGTTTTGTTTCAACTTTTCATAAAGTCTCTCTTACAACTGCACCTAAAAGAGAATAAACACACCCCGTTATTTTTATAACATATGTATGTTTGGGATAGGATTCTACCAAAGGAGATAAAAGAGCAATAACTTGTTGTCTTCTCATTTCACAAAGGAGAGATATTAATCAAAAGATAAAACCCCAGCTGACTTAGCAGAATAATAATGCCCTACAGATCCTTACACTTCTAGGTTACCAGTGGGCATTTAGGAAGGTCATCAGCATGTTTGTCTCATGTTTTTCATTCATTGTAGTTCGTGTGAAATGAAACAAACTCACAACTGTAGATCTGCCAGCCAGATAATATACTGCTTTACCAGTTTCAGAAATATTTTATTGGCAGAAGGACATCCAGCAGTAGCTGTGACTACACAGTAGGCAGCTGAACACACTTCTACTGCACATGTAAAGTACAATCAGTCTGCATATGTTCAGTAGGTGTCAGATGTGATCTTTTCAACTATCCCTTCAGGGTGCTCTACATCTAGCTGAACATTTGGACTTCCATTTCTGGGACTCCCTATGATTATGTTAAGATTCTGCTATGTTCTTTATTAGACTAGCTTTGTCTGTGCTTGAAGAATATCTTTGCCATTATTTCTCAGCAAGTGGGGAAAACCAAGGTGATACATCTGCTCGTTTCTACAAAAGATTGCCAGGTCAGGTTTAAGGTAGAAAGTAGGAGAATTTGTATTGTCATTACACTGGTGAACCTGACATCTCAAGCAAGACATTTAAATTTAAGACAGGGCCAAAGGAACAAAACTCATAGTAAAAAAATATGTGAAAATCCTCCCTAAAAGCTAAACACTTTAATAGCCCTTATACATAAAACTGTATATGGCTACACAGAAGCGCATAGAATCTGAAATCTTTATCTAACCAGACCTAGCTGGAGTTCACTTCTATGTTCAATGCAGAGAGGGAAAACAATTCACATCACCAGTAATGCTGATACTGATGCAGAGCTGTAATAGGATCAAAGTGGGTTTAGCACTGGCTCTAATACCATTTTGCCATTTAAATAACACTTCTCCCACTTAACATTTTTAGATGTGCTTTGTTTTACCTGAGATTTCAGTGATAAAATTGTACCCTGGTGACACTATCAAAGACATTATAATGTTTTGGGCACTCATTGCAATGATACCTTTTGCCAGATTTACAACAATGATGGTATCTCTGAAGCCACTTCCTTACTAACTTTACGAACACTCTTCAGCCTGGATGCCATATCTATTGACAGGTCTGTTCTCATAGATAATAAGGATTAACTTAATTGTATTTTATTCACCCCTCATGATTACATAAATCGCTCTTATGAACAGACCCATTCTAGAATACTTTGCCTCACACTATTGACAACATTTACCATCTCATGTATGAACCCTTCTAATTCCACTTCTGCTATTTGTCATGTGTTGCCCAGCTTCTTTCCTAGTTGCTCCCTTTATTTGGAAGCTTTCCCTTCCAGCTGAAGGGCAAGAAGTGTATGGTCTCCAGAACCAGCTCATCCAGAATTAACAACTGGGAGATATTTGGAAATCTCACTCTGAAGAGACTGCAACAGAAAATGCTCTTTCTCCAGTGCCTTGCAGAATGGCAACAGTTGGGTACAGCTTCCCATCTTGGAGTCCTTGCATTGAGTAAAGCTGTGGAAAAAACTGGGCTTTTTTTTTTTCCTCCAGTATTCTATTCCCATACCAAATATGACCAGTGTTTAGAATATAATTTGTAATTCACTAGCTACTTTTGTTAAAGCATTGTTGTACCTCCACTAAAGAAGCTCTAAATGCACCCAAGCACTCTGGAAGCTAAGTCATGGTTGTTCAAAACAAATGTTCTTCTTTAACTTCAAATTCTTGGACCTTGCAAGACCTTTACTCATTTCTTTCTGTTTCAAGCCTGATCCACACACAAAGGACTCTCTAGTGCTGGATTTGAACCTCCACAAAAATGTACTTCAAAAGTTGTAGTGTAAGGGGAAATAGATCACGCTGATGTTTTAAAAACAATTAACACAAGAAGATTGCCAGTTTCTAATGTGTTTAATTTATGGACAAGTTAACATATTGGCATGAACTTGAAGGCTGAGACCTTGAGACATAGTTCAATGCAGCATATGTAGGCAAGCAGTAATTACTCAGCAATACTTTTGGACATTGTCTGTGAGTACGGAACTGATAATCAAAAAACCTTGAAATATATCAGTGAGATCACTGCATTTGATTTATTAATACACTACAAAGGCCATTTTTCCCGCTTCTAAGACAGGAAATAGAGGATTTCTCATGTATTCTTCAAGAAATGGGGATGAAACCTGATTTTAATATTGAACTCAATAGAACAAAAGCTGTCAACCATTAGGCAAGAGAGGTCCTTAAAGTGGCAACTGTCTATTATGTTAACTGATATAGCATCGTTTCCTTGGAAACTAGCAGTCAGAGAGTACATGCCTCTTGCTCCTGACTATCTACCTAGTCCAAAAGTTCCCTAGGATAAGGGCCATCCTTTCAATGTGAAAGCAGTTTGGGCAAAATGGATACATGACTACATGACTACACATGTAATAACAAACATAAATTACAGCAGTGTTGCCGTCAATTGAGTGCACAGTGCATTGTTTCCCTTTGGAAATGGCAGAAAATGTTTGGTTCATTGGACATTCTCAGGTAATATGAGGCTATATCACCTTTTCTTTTTCTAGTATCCTCCTACTGCCCATCTCCTCTAATCACCAGTTCTTAGGTTGCTAAGTGTGGATGACTCTAAAATTCCAGTCCAAACAGGTAACAATCGCTTTGTTTTGCCAAGAAAGGTTGAACCAGATGATCCCTGTGGTCCCTTCCAGCCTGGTATTCTATGATTCCGTGATTCTCTGATTCTATGATTCAGGGCATATTGTGCTTACCAGAATCATGCTGTGAATAAGTTTTTCTTCCCTTTGTGTACAACTACTTGAAATGTCCATAATACAATCTAAGTATCAGGCGTTGAACTCACCTTGACACTTGGAAGAGAACTAGCTTCTAGTGTTAAGCAAGCAGTCACATATTATACAGAGGCAAAAGGGGAAAACTGAAGCTATAATTCTGTATTTGAAAGGTGAGTGACAGAACATGTAAAATGCTTATTTACTTGTCTGTCCCTGCTGCTGATTAGAGACATGGCTTTGTTTAGCATTGAATCTTAAGACAAGTGCCAGACTTCAATGCATACCCACCTAGCTGCTCTGCACTTAAAGAAGATAATATTTTTGTAATTAATTATGCTTTCAAGGTGAAAATCAGCTCTCACATAGGTTGTGTTATGTCGGAACAGTCAGGTTTATACAAAAGCTCAGATTTCTGGTGATTATCATCAAATAATATTTATTTGATAACTTTTTGCCCTAAGTTGAAAATGGAAGTGGCAGTGGTGTTTGGCACAGTGTGAGGCTAATATGTGTAATTAAGAAAAGCTTAACAAGCATTTGTAAAGTATTTAGTCTGACCATTCTTACAAAAGTAGATGGTATGGCTTGATTATTTACTCCTTATTATTTATTTATTCACCTATTACACTGTTTCAAAGGTTATGGAGTGCATTTCCCTCTCTTTAACTTGAATGGAGTTTGACAAATTGCACATATTGTTAACATGAAGCAGCAGCAAAAGTATGTAAATAAAAAACCTCTGTTTGTCTTCACTTCTTCACAGGATTGTGGGGACTGAATGCATGGACCATGTCTCAATTTTCCTCTGTCCCAAAACCAGCAGAAGTTTCAGCAGTAACTGAGAGCTGCTCCCAGTTGGGATCCCAGGTCATTTTTAATTGCAGAGCATGGCACTATGTGGGAACTTAGGCAGGTGTTTGCTGTGAAGATTCCTGACAATGATACACCTGAACGAATCTATTTTTAGATAAATACCATTAAAAGTTCATAAAGAGGCAAAGGGACCATGCTTCTCACAAGAAGTGATGCAAGACATATTTGTGACATTTAACCACGACATGTCCAGGAAACAATTCCCTAGTCCTTACCTGTCCTCATTAAAAATATACAAGGAAATCTGGCTCCTCACTTCAGATGCTCTGAGTCTCCCCTAAGCCTGTGATAGACCATATGTTCTTATGCTGCGCAATGTGAGACACCCACCAGCAGTTTTATCCTGTCATGGAGCTGGAATTGCCCTTGATAAATATCAAGTCCATAGGCAAGGCAACTTAGCCTAGGAGGGGTGATAAAAGCATCTGTCATTTCATCCTACCTGGCGTCATACCTTTTCTGAAAGAGATGTTCGGTTCCTTAGCTCCTTGCTACTGTGTCCAACAACAGTGTGTGTTAAAGCATGATGTCTGTGAATACCTGCCAGTATCCATTTCTAAAGAATAAAGAGCCACCTGAGAGAATGCATAGCACTTGTGGACATACGACAGATGGAGTTTAAGAGGAAAAGAAGGATTAGATCCATGGAGATTCATACTGCTCACTCTTCTTGACTTTTCCAAGGTAATACAGGAAGTTTGTGACAGAGAAAGAACTGAATTTTGATTTCCCAAGTCCTGAATTATCACCCAGCCACTGAATTTTAATGATTTTTGAATGATCTTTAGAATGACTAGATTCAAATTGCTGACCCATAAGTGAAAATTTCTTCATCCTGTTACTGGAAGGTTATCTTGCTACTTGTCTCCTGAGCCATCCAGTATCTACAAAACTATCCAGGAAAGGCAAATTATCTGTGGGCATTGCTGTACAATAAAAACCATCTCATCTGCACCTACAAAATTGCATAGTAAAATCTATCGACTGTAACCCGGTAGGGAGAAGTTTCTCTTGACCATTATATTTCCTGCTGCGGATGATAAAAGAAAGCTTTCTCATCAGAATGTTTCTTCCTCTGTTACTGCAACATTTATCTATGGAAATAAGAGAATGTGTAAACATGTTCTGGTTTGGGAGAGTCAAAAAAAAAAGGCAGAAGCTTCCCTGAAACTAAAAAAAAGAATTTAAAAGGAAAAGTAGAATACAAGAGAACAAAAAATAAATGAAATTAAAAAATAAAATAAAATAAAATAAAATAAAATAAAATAAAATAAAATAAAATAAAATAAAATAAAATAAAATAAAATAAAATAAAATAAAGTCTGATCCTGTATAATTAACAAGTACGAAACTCTATTAAAATTGATTAAGTTTTGGCCTCTATCAAGATTAAAGGAGCAAGAGTCCCAGTCAGGACATTTCAAGCAGCTGAGAAGATCTACGACTACAGAAAATATTCACCTTTCACCTAGGAGAGACTAAGAGGTAGTTTATTCTGATGTGGTGACTGAACATCTGCTTAATGCCTTATGTGCATCTTTCCTGCCTCTCAACAGGTAAACTGAGGAAGTAGGACTTGGAATTTTCAAACATCTTCATGAGGATTTATTTTTCACTACATTTTAAAGAATCTCCCCCTGGGCTCAAATTACAGCTTCAAACAGTTCAAGAAACTGTTCAAGGAGCTCAAAAGCAGTCATGACCACAATCACCTTGGATAAATAGTAGAAACCAGATATTTTGCAGCATCCTTGCCCAGATTCAGACAGAAAGACCTCTGTCTCCATCCTGGGGATCCACACCTTCAGTAAGGTTCTGGAATAAGCAATTTGTCTTATTAACAAGCTCACAAGACTCAGTAGCAACCACAAAAATAATGGTGCCAGCTTATGCTGGACTCCTTTGCTCTGACTGATCACTGAGCAGCATACAGTAGCAGTCACAAGGTAAATTTTAAAGAGTGCAACCAAAGAAACCTTAAAGGCCTCCAGAGCTGAAACTCCTGGGGAATGCAGGAAACAAAATGGAAAAGTATCATTTTCACAAGTCAATGAACAAGCACCATTCAGGCAAACTGGAATGCAACACAATACAACTCAACAGAACTGAAGTCTCTGAAGCTCTTGATATACTTGTGAGTTTTGAGTTCATTTGGGTGGAAAACACTAGATCTGAAAATTCTGTAATATAGAATTGAGTGGAGCACCCTGTTGCACCTAAAAACACAGTAAGTACAGGGATGCACTAAAAGACAGTGCACACAACGTGGTGGCAAGTGATCTACAGAAAAAAGCCACTCTCACTGTCCAGCAGAGCTGAATGCGTGAGAGCAGGCTGGACTTAAATTGCGCTTTGCAGTAAAAATCACTCTACGATACAGGCTCCTGAAAGGTACAGAACACCAGCTAATGAAGAGATTCAAAATTTAGAAGCAAAGGGAGACTCCTGGTCCAGAACAAAACTCACAGGTAAATTTCTCTAAGCAGAACCCAAGTGTATAATGAATCAGAGTCACAAGAGCATGTACTTTTGTAGTATAGGAGAATAATAAAATCTGTAGGAAATACTTTCTTGTCAGTTGTGTGAATATTGGAAATACAGAAAAAGTGTGCTGTGCCTGCTGTTACTCATATGCATAACACACACTTAACCATCACAATCATTTGAGGATGAAAAAAGCTGCAAAATCTTCACAAAGTTTTTCTTGCAGGATCCAGGTATCCTTAAGGAACCAGGTATCCTTACTGCTCTGTCTATGATGCTTTTCAGATATAATTTCTCACCCAGAAGAATGTACAATGGTTATTGAAAATTAGTAATGAATGTGCAGTACATTTGTGCATTATGTTTCGATGTCCATAATTTTTTTTTCTCCTTCCAGCATTCTTTTGTTCAACTTCTTTAACTTTAAAGGATTAGGGAGATATGGAAAAGACTATGTTGCAGGAAGATATGGAGAATGGGTGCATTACCAAAATTAATTACAACACCACACAAGTAGTATTTTCACAGTTTTTCTGTTGTTGCTGTAGCTAAAATAGTAATGGCAAACACACAGTTATCATTTATCAGATAAAACCCATAAAAGGACACTTTAACTGGTCTGAAGGTTGTAATAGTAGACCAAAGCTGTAAAGAATACAACCCATCTGATGGATGAAAGTTCTGACAATACCACAGGACATCTAAGAGGGAGACCAGTTAGACAGCAAGGAAATTTTTCCACTAAAATAAATAGTTCTGTTTAGTTACCAACAACTAAAATTACAATACACAGCAAATATATTGTATTTCAGTGTCACCAACATTTTTCAGTGTTCAGATAAGGGCTAAAGGTTAAATTCCTTATATTTTGAGTTGCAGTTTTGTTGTTAAATGTGAGATATCTAACCATTAAGGCAGTCATTATTCTCCTGTTGGTTTGGTCTGATTAATTCTTATAATATTAAAGAGCAATTCATTTTATCCCTCCACATCACAAGTCCAGCTGAAAGAGATAAGTGGCTGATAAAAGATCTTTGAGAACAGTTATAAATTATTCACTCTAAAAGAATAATAAAACAGCTATGCAGAGCTGAGTAAATCCTAAATATATTGCACATAACTTACTTAGAAAACTTCAGCAAATTACAGTCGATAATCTTCACTGTCAACCTGCTGTTCCCCAAACTTTTGCACTAAACCTGGTCATATGTCTCAATTATTTTCTCCATTTTTTATAGTTAACAAGTAATTGTCATTTCAGGAGCTTTCTTTCTCTTTCCTTCTGATTTGTATTTCCCTCTTTGAAAACACATACTTCAGTAGAAATGGTCAACACATCGCCTAAATAGGGACCCACTACAGGAATCCACCCCATTTCCTCTTGGGAGAGATATTCCAAGTTCAGGGGCTCAGGTATGAGGGAGGCAGCTGGTATTAAACTGGATCTACAGGGCACTTTTTAAATATATGCATGAGTGAAAAGCAATATATCTTGATTTATTTTGATGTAAATAACTGATGGCAGGGAATGGGAACCATTGGCATACTGTGAATTTAGATATTTTATGACTCCAAGATCTAAGCTGTGATACACATGGTCTCCTGGGGAAAAAAAGAAAAAAAACATGCACCAACCTTGATAACTCTGAATAGCAATGGTTTCTGCATTTGGTTCCTATGCTGTGCTGAAAACATCATCCAAGCTTAATGACAATACTACAGACACTTTTTCAAACTAAGCATATTTGCATCCTTTGAGTATCTAAGGACTGTGATACCTTTGAAAAGTTTGCAAGTATTTGTTAAATTATCTGTTTCTTTTTCCCTAGGCCAGCAACCAACTGAAAATGTTTGAAGAAAGGTAGTCTCTTTCTCCCATTAAATTTGGTGTAAAAACTAAAAATATTGCATCATTGCTTATTGAATTGTTCCCTGACATACAATAATTCATCATCAGGCAGATACTGTCATGGCCTATGTTCGAGTAATCATACTCATGAAATTTACTTTTTAATGATGCAAACATTACATGTGGCATTGTTTCCTAAAACTAGAGTCTCAGGTCAGAGCTACAGAGAGCTACAAAGTTTCTCTAATCTCTGCACCACTTTCTTGTTATGTGACTGTCTGAGTGAATTAGTTTTTAACCCTCTGGCAGTAGCAGCCTGGGCAGGTTAATGAGACGACTCAGATGATCCCGGGGCCAGCAGGAGCAGCAGGTAATTTGGAGGACTGTGATTCATTTGAAAGCTGTTGTTTATTCTGGACATGTTGCTGTTGACTTGAAGGACCTTGCTGGCTTCATAACATACGTGGTCTCCTTGTCAGTTTCTCTGTGTGACAGTCACACATCCCCCTGAGATCCAGAGCCTTCAACAGGGCAGTTGATGGCTCTTTAGCACCTTCTGTGCCCCACTGTGCCTGTCCCCACGTACACAGCCAGGGTGGTACCACGGTGCTGACAGTCACATCCTCCCCTACCCCGGGGCAGGGTGACCTCACCTCCACCTGCTGGGGGGGCAGGACGGGTGGGACCCCCAGTCAGTTGACAGGGTTGTTGACAAAGGAGGTGCCCAGAGTAGCTGCAAAGCTTCTGGACTATGTTGTAATGCCCACAGCCAGATCTGACCTAGCTGTAAAACGGGGTCCTCACTGAAGACTTCCTTTGAGTGGTCTTCTCAGAGCAGTGGGTCTGTGAATTGGAGCCCTCCCCTTAGACTGGAACACCATCTAAGGAGACTTCCCAGGACTGAGAGCGCTTCACCTCCTCATTTGGGTGAGTGGCTATTTACTGGATATACCCTTGAATGAGTCCTTGGCCAATCCAGGCAAGTGTGAGTCCTCACCTAATCCAGGAGAGTGATTATTTCTTGTGGGTACCCTGGAATCAGAGGGTTCTGTTTTTGTTTCTTGTGAGTGTATGCATGCACACTGTGGATCCCCATTATTCTTATGTTCTTGTACCCCAGTAATCTCCTCAACTGATATCTGAACCTGTATTTTATGTTATTGGAGAGCTAAATAATTGTATAAACCCTGTTTCTAGTTAGTTTATTGGCTACACTTTTCTGGCTAGAATAAAGTCTGTTTTGGAACTTCTTGTCTGCCTAAAATTGACTTTTGGGATGCCCCCATGACACTCAGATACTAAGGCAAGCAGGATAGATAGGTAGACTCTAGAGCATTGTTACAGGGATATGAACAGGTTACATCACACCACAGCTTTTGGCCCTTCTATAGCTATCCTATATCCTTTCTGAGCAATAAACATGTACTGTATGAAACCTCCTCATGAAAGAAAAACAAGGGATCTGGTGATGAAACTTAGTGTGGGTGAACACATAACCATTAGTTACCAAACTGAATGATAAAAGGTTGCAAGGTTGTGATATGTAAATTGAGTCCATTAATTTATGAATTCTAAAATACTGAATTTTCTTTCAAGCCTGACAAAGCAATGTCAAAGGAATTAGATCCCCTCTTTGACACACTTCTGAATTATCTCAGTATGCATCCAGTAAGAGTCTGTGGTAACAGTGAGTAATTGGACCCCACATCTTCCACAACTACAACCATCTAACAACTACCGAACACCACAGTCTGAAGCCTGGGTAAGGAAAGCATGTGTGCCTTGTCAAGCAGCAGTCCTATTCAGACCAGCTGCCACACAGACAAATGCAGTCATTGCTGAGGTTGAAGGAGCCAACTCATCCACAATGGTAAAGAGTATGACGGAAGAAAATGGAAGATCAAGCACTTGGTACTCTGTAATTAAGTGGTCTCGTTCTTTAAGAGATTATTACAGCATCACACTTAGTGAAAGATTTGGCTTAGTCCCTCAGTAAAAAATTAACATTTGCTGAAAATAAGAGAAAAACAACTGTTAATAGGGAAACACGCCATAATTAGCAATTTCTTGCAGAGGTTGTAATTTAGTTACAAAGTTAGAGCCACAGAAAATCTGTACCGCAGCAATAACCTGACACAGCTCAGCAAATCCTATGTCTATTTTGTGCATTAGGAAGGAAGAATTACTGCACTATTTGTTGTAAACAAGCACCAAATAGAAGATCATCTTCTTTTCATATCAAGCTTGGTTAAGGGACAATAAAAATTTAGCTAACTTGCAGATACATGTGATCCCGGGCACAATAGTCAGTTGTCATGGGGACAGGTTCTATAGAAAAGAAATTGCTTGTAAAAATGAGTTGGTGGCCAGTCTCATTAGCAAGATGTCCTGTATTTGGCACTTGCTGTCAATATCACTGGACAAGCTGATGTCTGTGTCCCTAATAGCAACAGTATGCATGTGCTGGGCAGAGAAGCTTTAATATGCTTGATTTCAAGATGTTGAAAGCCTGCCATCTGTTAAAATCAGCAAAGTCCAATGGGCAAGATCCCAAGCAATAGCTAGGAAGGGGACAGTCTTCATTCTGCCCCTCTTGGTGACAGAACACATAGACCACATCAGATCCCCAGAGACATGCACAAACAGAAATTAAGGTAAACTTTCAGATTTGTTGTTCTTAAACAAGTCAAAACACCACCCTGCTGATGATCATTTCTGGAGTCCTATACTTCGTTGACTGACTGACACTCCCACACTACAGCTAATTAATTATTAACCTTGAGGATCATGCACTCAGAAGGAATTTTTAATGGATAATCTTGCTTGCAAAGAATTAATGGGCAATGAATCCAGACTTGCTGCTTTAAACAGTGATTTTTCAAGTGGAAAATTTAAAGTTTAGTGTATTTGTTTTTCAGGAAGCTGATTTAGTAGATCTTTTTGAAAACAGGTTCTATAATTTCTGGATTCCTGAACTGGTGACATTTTTAAGGAGTCCTATGTAAGAGACTTATTTCCTGCTTCCAGCCTTTCCATCTTTCTCAAACTGAGCACTCCAAAAACAAAGATAGGGAGTAAATTTGATCTCATAATCATAGTGAGGAAAATCAGGCTTTTAAACACTGGTCTTACAAAAGGATGCCTGGCAAGACGTTCATTGTCCTTATGTTCTGTATAGTGTTGTGTGGATTGCAGAATAACATTTTGCTCCTTGCCCTTTCCATCACTTTCCTTTTAATGCAACAATCATAATAAACACAGAAAACATTTTATGAGAGTTCCTGATATATAACATTTAATATCCCACAAACATTATCACAAAGCAGTTTATGGAGCAATGCACTATGTTCTCAAAGTGCACTGACTTGCAAGTATACATGCCAGCCCTATTGCCAAAAGAATAAGGCTATCATGAATCCTTGTACTATTGGCATTTAAACTGCAGTGATTTACTGAGTGAAGGCATATTAGTCAGGGCACTGAGCCCATGCTCCTTTCCTTTGTTGAGTTGTCTCATGGGACCTTTCAAATCCTTTATTTGAACATATCAATAAGAAAGGAGCAAGGAGATTAAATATCTGTCTTTACACTTCTACCTCTCAGGTATCCAGTTGTTTCCAGAGAATATGAGAGCTAAAGTCCCATGCAGTAGGTATCTTACAAAGGAATAGTAAGATAGGGGAATTCAAATGTCATGAGAGGAAAAAAATAACACATTTTCTTTCACTGTTGAATATCCTCAGATATTATTGAGTTAATTGGGTAGCAATTAGCCTCAGTGCCACACAGATATGCTTTCTTCTTAAGTTTTACAGACAAGCAATGTGACACAGAAACAAGATTAAAAATTTTTCAATGCAAATGATGAATCAGACAAAGCATGATCCTTTATGGAACATTACACCTCAATTTCTGCTATGCTGTATGGTGATCTGAAGAATTTCACATCTAATTGTGATTTTGCAGCTAGTCTTTAACTTGATATACATGCACACACACAAAAGAAAATTTGGTTCTTGGCAAATTCCACGAGATAAAGAAAACTGAGAAGCACTAATGATATAAATATTGCACTACAGAACAGGCACTCTAAAAATAGCTCTACCCACTTTCCTCTATTTCCTGCAAATAATCTTCACCAACCTAACTCTCCTTCCCCAGCATTAACAGCGGGAGAAAGTTTATGTGGTACTGGCTGCACACAGAGAGATATTGAAAGAGAGAAAGAGTATAGCTGGATAGGAGTCATGTAAAGAAATACAGATAAGCAGGCACGATATCCTCAATTAGCATTGAGTTCTCAGAGATTTGACTTGAGTTGCTAAATTACCTTTACAGATCTAATACTAAAATTATGAGCTAAACTCACTGAAGTTCGACAGTGACGGGCTATGCAAATTGTATAGGAAAATTAACTTTGCTTTGAAGTTTAAACATGAACCTTACAGCAGAGCTGCAACCAAATTCCTCAGTTTAAAGGAACAAATTGCAAATACCAGATAGCAGCAAGCTTCAGCAATACAGAGAAATTTGTATATTCCCAGTTCACAACCACATTTTGTGACGTGGGTCTGTCTCTGTTGATAACTGGCCAACAAGGTGAAGCTGTGGAATGGACAATTGCTGAATTTGGCATTTTATGAAAATGATTTCTCCTGATGAGCACCCTGTCTCCTTCTCTTCTCTTCTCTTCTCTTCTCTTCTCTTCTCTTCTCTTCTCTTCTCTTCTCTTCTCTTCTCTTCTCTTCTCTTCTCTTCTCTTCTCTTCTCTTCTCTTCTCTTCTCTTCTCCCCTTCCCTTCCCTTCCCTTCCCTTCCCTTCCCTTCCCTTCCCTTCCCTTCCCTTCCCTTCCCTTCCCTTCCCTTCCCTTCCCTTCCCTTCCCTTCCCTTCCCTTCCCTTCCCTTCCCTTCCCTTCCCTTCCCTTCCCTTCCCTTCCCTTCCCTTCCCTTCCCTTCCCTTCCCTTCCCTTCCCTTCCCTTCCCTTCCCTTCCCTTCCCTTCCCTTCCCTTCCCTTCCCTTCCCTTCCCTTCCCTTCCCTCCCCTCCCCTCCCCTCCCCTCCCCTCCCCTCCCCTCCCCTCCCCTCCTCTCCCCTCCTCTCCTCTCCTCTCCTCTCCTCTCCTCTCCTCTCCTCTCCTCTCCTCTCCTCTCCTCTCCTCTCCTCTCCTCTCCTCTCCTCTCCTCTCCTCTCCTCTCCTCTCCTCTCCTCTCCTCTCCTCTCCTCTCCTCTCCTCTCCTCTCCTCTCCTCTCCTCTCCTCTCCTCTCCTCTCCTCTCCTCTCCTTATTTCCAAAGGCAATGAACAGTTTCAAAGCCTTACATTATTGAACTTTAATTAGGAACCTAGTTTACATACATTTTAAATGTTAATCACTGTTCAGCAAGCTGGTGAACTTTGATGGATCACAACCTTCTCACTATCAGAATAGTTTGTAGCCCTCACTGCCTGCTAGAATTCATGCCAGAGGCCAAACAGGTTAGGACATGTTTGGACACCATGGCATCCTCTTCAGAAATGTAGGTTCATTACAGAGGTAAAGGTATTAAGCAGGTAATTTGAGCTGAATCAAAAAAGACTTATTTCTGAACTGTTCCTTGGTGACTGTGTTTCTTGAGGCATTATCTACTGGCTTTAATTTCAGATATTAGTTTTGAAATGGTAAATTGCAGAAATTGCAGAAATTGTATTTATTATGCTATTCTTACAATGAGTAGCAATGTAATAAACAGATATTGCAACTCAAATTATGTAGTAAAAAATGGAAGAAATTCAGTACTGGAATAATAACAATTCATTTGCAGCTTCGGTTGTTCTCACCTGGGTTTATATTTAAAAAAATAAAATAAAATAAAATAAAATAAAATAAAATAAAATAAAATAAAATAAAATAAAATAAAATAAAATAAAATAAAATAAAATAAAATAAAATAAAATAAAATAAAATAAAATAAAATAAAATAAAATAAAATAAAAAGCATTTTGAAGGACATGTTTCTACATTTCCATGTAGCCAGACTGATGAGGAAGGACAAACACTTGAAAAGTGCAGCTACGCAAGGTGCTTGAAGATAGAAATTATTTCCTCAAAGTGTTTAATCATGCTTTCCAAAACCACTTCCTCTGGTGACCTAATCATATAAATCATAGTAAAAGGTTAAAGACAAAGTTCAATTACACCAAATTATATGTGATAGTTTCTCTGAAATGGATTACTTTCCATTAAAGAGTGAGCTCATTCCCCTAAATAACCATATTCTTTACATGGCCTCTGGACTGAAAGCTGATACTCTGTCACACACTTGTATGGATGGACTTTTTTATTCCTTAAAACCCTACCGCACAGGAAAATAGAAACCAGTCATATAGCCATTTTGTTCTAGAAAGTAAGCATTTCACTACTGCCTTATTCCATGCAATGAAAATGTTATGTGTGACTTGAGATTTCTGCAGAAATTCCTTGAAACTCGGCCTGTTTCACAGGAGTGGAAAACAAAGCATAGAGATACAATGGGAGAGCCTGGAGCTGGGAAATGTCCCACTCCTAGACCTATGCACTGCATGATCTGCTTTCTTCCGTCCCCCAAATTAGATGTTTCTATTGCAAATGCCTTATTCTTATGGATTTATTTTGTGTGATGTCAATGTGTTTGCTGGGTTAAAGTTTGGAAAGCTGAAGTCACTGTGCTTCCAAGGAACTGGTGAAAGATGGTTTCCATGTTGTGCTGGCTGTTGAGAACACTAAAATGTATCAGCCCAGCTGCCCTCTCTGAAAGTCAAAAATTGCCCTGATCGGGGAGTAAGCAAAGAGAAACATGCCATTCATTTAGCAGTTGATAATGCAGTAAGAAGCAAGGGGAAGCAACAAGCCAGAGCAAGCAAAGGTGTTACACTGCCATTACATTTAACAGCAGCAACAACATAAGTCTGGAGAAGCTTTCATGCACACATTTTAAAAGATACTGGATACTAGCCAAAGGTTTTGGCAGCTGCAGACTAGATGGCAGGTGCACAAAAGCTGGAAGAAATTGTGTGATGTTATGGCAGAAATATATCAGCTAGATGCATCTTCTAAAAGACCATCCCCAAGAATGACTTAACAATCTTAACATTCAAAATATAATCTTTAGATTTAAGGGTCAGCATTCAGTCCAAGAAAAGAGGACAGGGTTCATATATCTGAAAAAATGTTCTAATTTCAGGTTCTCGTCTCACCTGGTAAACAGCATTTTATCAGCTCAGATAACGGTGTACACTTTTTGAAGTTATCCTTTGAATGTGTGCCTTAAAGACATCCAAGTACCTTAATATGTATTTTAAACAAACAAAGCCAGTCTAATACATTCATGGGCATTTTTTAATGACAAACTTCCTCAAATTTCCACACTATGCAAATTACTATGCAAATTACTATGCAAAAAGATCCTAGGTCAATCTTTCTGAAAAATTGGTACCAGACAGTTGCAATATGTAGGAAAAACAACTCACACAACCAGATTTTTTTCAGGCCAAATTGCAGCTGAAATTTTTGCTATCCAAACAACATAGAGGGGCTCCAGTACATGTGAAAATACAGACAACACACTGGCAGGCAACCAGTTCTCTGCTGGTAGCCTGCTAATTACAAAGTAGTTTCAGTAGAATACTGTAATTATTAACAGTTAATTAGGACTTTATAGTGGAGCTTTCATAGCAGTACTTGAACTTAATTATGAAAGAGGTAACGGGCTTGTCCCCACAGGAAAGAGAGTACATACATCATTACAGAGGAAATCATAATAAGAAATAAAATGAATTTTATTCTCATGCAGGTAGTAAAATTAATACCAAAGGCAACAAAGGTGATGGCATGAACTTGACCTACTTGAAAGTGGGCAAAGTGCCATTCAAACAGATGCCTGTAAGTGTGGGTAGCCAAGAACAAGAGTAAAATTCACAGCTGAACACCCTGATAGGCCCTAATTAAAAGATTGCCTCCCCACAAGTATCTAATCTGGGATGCATAGTCTTAAAAAATAAACTTTTTCATGCTCATTTGAGGAAAAGTTTATCCAACTTCTGTCAGTAAGACCAAGTTGAATACAGGCTCCTATTCCAAGCTGTCTATACATACTAACTAAATCAAACCATTGTCCCTTCTTTTCCATTTAGCTGAGCAGGCTCCAGAACACCTAACACACATGGAGAAAAAGTGGGCAAAGGTTTGTTTAGAGAGCACTCTTGTCTGATTTTCAGTATTAAAATCAAGTATAGCATCAACATTAATTAAGATATTACAGAGAACATTCTGAGTTCTGCTAGCCAAGGGTTTTGGACCCAAACTAGCCAGCTTCAAGCCTCTGCAATAGAGTAAGCACACCATGGCCAGACGCACTGAATCCTGGCTCTACTAAAACCATACAATGCTGTGATCATTTAATTGAGCACTGTATTTCTCAACTGAGTTCAGGTATTTTAAAATTATGTTAAAGTATAGAATTTTGTATATTCATAGCCATTCAGGTGCAAATGAGCACAGTAGACATCAGTTTTCAGAGACGATCTTTTCCTCCCTGGTTGATGAGACAGTTTTTTTCAGTGGTAGTGTGACAGTGAAGGGCTTTGGACAGTCAGTCACTCTGATCAGGCAGACGGTACTGTAAAACAACTAGTAATATAGAAAGCTATAAACATTGTGTTTGATCCAGATATAGCCGCCTGCACATACAGGCTACAGCCCTGAATTTGCTCTCCGTTTCAAGTAGAAAAATTGAAAATATCAGTGCATATTGAGCAGCCAGGCTTCCCCATTGATGTTGCACATCTGATATATTTGCACAACCTTTGCAGACAAACCTGCATTCAATTTTTTTTGCAGACAAATATGTAATCGTTATGTTCCAGTTTTGTTAGGCTCAGAAAACACCATGTTTAAGATAATACAGAAAACCCTGCCAAGAATACCATGTCAGCCTAGTGAAGTGGCATGGCTTTCAAAATGGTGTTTGTTCTTATTAGTTGGCTTTGAATTTAACCACAGAGAGAGCAAGACAGACTGCAAATTCCAGGGAGGGAGATTGCCATCAGCTCACAGCAAGCACGACTTAACAGGTATAGTCATTTCTGAAACAGACCTTCAACAATCCAATGGAGCATGCACTGGCTTTCCAGACCATGTACACTCCCATGATTGAGAGTGAGAGTCTCTTCATCGCATTCAGAGCCTCCCTTCACAGCTAAAAGCTTTTGAGCTTCCAGAGTGTTTAAGATAACCTGAAAATTTGGCTAAACATCCTCTTTTCTGGACAGCCTCAGGCTCCTCTACCCCCAATTCAAAGTGACTGCAACCAGATAGTGACAAGGACAATACGCACTCTACACTTCTCTTAAGGCAATTATAATGTGAAGAAGGGACAAAACAAATGAATGAATCTCAGGAAACAGGATTTAGGAGATTAGTGGTAGATAATTAGCTACCTATGCTCTGTGCAATATTATGCTGCCTGGTTTTTCTTTTGTGCTTTCAATGTAGATTTTCTGTAGGGTGTGGCTCAGACAGTAATGTAAAGATGAGAGAAGTTAAAATTTCTGGTCCTGCTATTGGAACTTTTTTCATTGCAATTCACTCCACTGCATTTACATGTGAGTAAATTTCTCTGAATATTTGAGAAGTACTTCACAGACTCACGAGATCCAGAGGAAGGGCTCAAGGATTCAAAATTCACATGCACTCAGACTGAGAGACACACACACCTGTGCATTCGCATATCCCAGACATGCAAGAATAGAATGTGATTCCTCCACCTGTAGAGCACTATTCCTATATCATCAGGTTCTTCATCCTAATCTTCCAGTGCAAACACAACGTTCAGCCATTCCAGCATCATCATATCCATGTGGAGCAGGAGAGTTGGCTCTAAATAAGTCATGTTCCCTTCAAAAAGAAAGGAAGGAGAGGTTTGTCCTTTGCTCACTTCTCTGTCAAGTCCCTGTTTATCAGTTTTGTCTGAAGGGGTAATTCTCTAGACTTAACAACCTCAACAGCATTGGCAGCAGAATAAAATCTTTTACTATTTGTTCATTGTTATGTTACCACTTTTAGGGTGGGGGAGGGACCCTACCAGGTTTCTGTATGTCAGGCAAAGTACCCAAGAAAATGCCACTGCACACATAAGAACTCTTCTGTACATGTGATATTCTGCCCTAGTCTACTGTTGCTCTATATGTAGTATGATATACCCACAAAAGGTTCAGGATGCTCTGGATTCATCAGATCAAACCTGTTTGAGAAGCATCAGAGAGGCAGAGAAGGAAATAGACTGGTGGAATCAAACTCTGGCTTCCCTGAGACATGACAGGCCACTACCAAGCAAATAAGACCAAGAGAGTCCATTATCCTCCCCGCTCCTGACTGAAGACAGTAGGTAAAGGAAAAGGGGTGAATGGAAACAAGTCCACATTTGTGGTAGCAGGCTAAACGTCCACTTGCCCACCTCACCCTCCCAGTTTCCTCTGTACAACAGGTACAAGGCCCTGGAAGTGGAAGGCAGTCAATGGCCAATGAAAACAAAGGACCATCTACACCACAGGTGCTCATACGATCTGAAAGGCTTACCCCACATATCATGACCACCTCCACAAGAAAGAAATCAAGGGTTATAGTTGTAGGTGACTCCTTTCTAGGGGGTAGAGAGGCTCCAATACACTGGAAGGACCCTTCTCTTAGGAAGGTCTGCTGCCTCACTGGGGTCCAGTTCAAGGACATCACCAGGAAACTTCCTAGCCTGGTACAGCCTTCAGACTGACCCATTACTGGTCTTTCATGTGGGTGGCAATGAAGTTGTGACCCATAATCCAAAGGCAATTAAAAGATACTTTCAGGGCCTTGGGACTGTTGGTGGGGGAATCAGATGCACAGGTTATTATCTGCTCTCTTCTTCCAGTCATGGGCAGTGACATTAGAAGAAACAGACAGGTGCACTCTATTAACACATGACTCCATGCTTGGTGTCACCACCACTATTTTGGCTTTTTTGATAATGGGATGGCCTACATGGCACCAAGTTTGCTGGTGTCTGTTGGAATTCACCTTACACATAAAGGGAAGAGAGTCTTTGCACACAAGCTAGCAGGGCTCATTGACAGGGCTTTAAACTAGATATGATGGGGGAGGGGGATGTAATGGGGCTCACCTGTGACATGCTGTGGAACGAGACAGCAAGCATAGAGGGGCAAGGTGACCTTGGGGGACGGGGTCCAAAGTGGTGATGCTCATGCCATCACGTCCACCTGGGGAACATGCCAGACCAAACAGAGCAGCGACAAATATTTCTTAGCTGCCTCCCAAGATAAGGACAAGAAGGTCAGCCATATCAAAGGTACACATGGCTGTGGTGGATCCTTCTGCACCTCTCATGAGAAACCCACATGCTTGAGTGCTTCACTGAAGTGTCTATACATCAACACGTGTAGCATGGGGAATAAACAGGAAGAATTAGAGATCTATGTGCATTCAAAAGGCCATGATTACATTGCTATTACAGAGACATGGTGGACAGCTCACATGACTGGGATGTTGTCATGGAAGGCTATGTACTTTTTACGAAAGACAGGCCAGCAATGTGAGGTGAAGGAGTTGCACTTTGTGTGAGAGAGCAACTCAAATGTCTTGAACTCTTCCTAAGGGGGGATGACAAACGAGTGCTTATGGGTAAAAATTAAGAGACAAGCTAACAAGGGAGATACTCTTGTGGGTGTTTACTGCAGGCCACTTGATCAGGAAGAGGAAGGTGACGAGGCTTTCTACAGACAGCTGGAAGTAGCCTCACGATCACATGCCCTGGTTCTCATGGAAGACTTCAATCACCCTGACATCTGCTGGGTGGGCAACACAGCTAAGCATGCACAGTACAGGAGGTTCCTACAGATCACTGATGACAACTTTTCGACACAGCTGATGGAGGAGCCAACAAAGAGAGGCGTGCTGCTAGACCTTGCCATAACAAAACAAGAAAAACTGTTTGGAGATGTCATGGTCGGGGGCAGCCTCAGCTGCAGCGACCATGAGATGGTAGAGTTCAGGATCCTGCATGGAGGAAGCCAGACAATAAGTAGGACTAAAACTATGGACATCAATATGGTGAACTTTAGCCTCTTCAAGGTCCTAATTGGAAGAATCCCATGGGATAGGGCTCTAGAGGGTAGGGGGGTCCAAGAGAGCTGGGTGATATTCAAACAGCAGTTCCTTCAAGCCCAAGACCGATGCACCCCTATGAGGAAGAAATCAAGTAAAGGGAGTAAGAGGCCAGCATGGATGAGTAAGGAACTCCAGTCAAAACTGGAGTGGAAAAAGGAGGTTTATGTAATGTGGAAAAAGGGACAGACCACCTGGGGGGCAGGTATAAGGCAGCTGTTAGAGTATGCAGGGATGCGGTAAGGAAGGCCAAGCTCCACATGGAAGCAAATCTGGCAAGGGATGTCAAGGACAACAAAAGGGCTTCTTCAAGTATATCAGCAGCAAAAGGAAAGTTAGGGAAAATGTAGATCCACTGCTGAATGAGGATGGTGCCCTGGTGACAGATGGGACAGAGAAGGCACCGTTACTGATTGCCTTCTTTGCTTCCATCTTTACTGCTAAGACCAGTCCTCAGGAATCCCAGACCCGAGAAACAGAAGAGAAAGTCTGGCAAAGGAAGATTTTCCCTTGGTTGAGAAAGATCAGGTTAGAGATTGTTTAGAGAAACCAGACATCCACAAATCCATGGGCCCTGAGGTGATACACCACAAGTGCTGAGAGAGTTGGCAGATGTTATTGCCAAGCCACTCTCCATCATCTTTGAAAGGTCTTGGAGAACAGGAGAGGTGCCTGAGGACTGGAAGAAAGCCAATGTCACTGCAGGCTTCAAAATGGGCAAAAGAACGACCCAGAAAACTACAGACCAGTCAGCCTCACCTCCATCCCTGAAAAGGTGATGGAACAGCTCATTCTGGACATCATCTCCAAGCATGTGGAGGAAAAGAAGGTTATCAGGAGAAGTCAACATGGGTTCATCAAAGGGAAATAATGTTTGACCAACCTGATAGCCTTCTATGGTGGTGTGACTGGCTGGGCAGACGAGGGAAGAGCAGTGGATGTTGTCTGCCTTGACTTCAGCAAGGCTTTTGACACAATCTCTGGCAACATCCTCATAGGCAAGCTCAGGAAATGCAGGATGAATGCATGGTGAGATGGAACGTGAACTGTCTGGATGGCAGAGCTCAGAGGGTTGTGTGCAGAGTCTGATTGGAGGCCTGTAGTTAGCGGGGTTCCCCAGGGGCAGTATTAGATCCAGTCCTGTTCAACCTGTTCACCAATGACCTGGATGAAGAGACTGAGTGCACCCTCAGCAAGTTTACTGATGATACCACACTGTAAGGAAGGGCTGACACACCAGAAGGCTGCCATTCAGTGAGACCTGGACAGGCTGGAGGATTGGGCAGAAAAGAACCTAATGAAGTTCAACAAAGGCAAGTGTAGGGTCCTACACCTGGGGAGGAATAACCCCAGGCACCTGTACAGGTTAGGGATAGACCTGCTGGATAGCAGCATTGCAGAGAAGGACTTGGGAGTTCTGGTTGAAAACATGTTGACCGTGAGTCAACAATGGGCCCATGTGGCCAAGAAGGTCAACAGTATCCTGGGGTGCATTAAGAAGAGTGTGACCAGCAGGTCAAGGGAGGTTCTCCTCCCTCTCTACTCTGCCCTGGTGAGGCCCCATCTCGAGGGCAATCCAGCAGTGGGATTTCCTAATACTCCAGAGTTCATGTCACTAACACATCATCAGTTTTAAAAACAAACAAACAAACACAAAAAACCTTCAAACATTTGCAGACCACCACAAAAAGTCCAATAGCAGTGCCCATTGACATAATTCCAGTATGTTAAGTGTACTATTTTATATATATGCACGTAGATAAGAAGGCAGGTAGATAGGTAGGTATATAGATAGATTGATAGGCAGATAAATATATATTTATATACATTGATTCAGCATTTCTAATTTGCAACAAATCAGGTGGGAATTACCTTTTTTAACTCTTTAGGGCATCTTGTAGTTACTCATGTAGAGAAATTATTGTAAATGAAAATAAATTGCTCTTTATGCTAAGTAAAAGAAGAACCTGAGTGTATATATATGTATATATATATATAATCTAATTTACTGCTTCAAGGAAAGTACAATATTAGTGTTGAAATCTGACAGACACTTTGGTGAGGGAATATGAGTTCTCACTTTGGTCCCTCACAACTGGTGTCCTCTGAATATTTTTTGAGTAGAACATCATTACCCTAGAGAGCTTCCAGAAAAAAAGTATTCTAAGAAACTGCATACTACTTTGCAATATTCATGACATGGTTTTCTATGAGCTTTCAGCCAGGCCCATCACATCTTTCCTTTCTCTCCTCTTTTAGTTTGTTGAAATGCTGACACTACTGAGGGGGAGGGTAACTATAGTTGTTCACTAGATGAGAAAATGAAGTTTTCTAACCTTGAAATTGAGATGCAGCTGAAATGGACTTGACTTTTACGTTCTCTATTATTTTTTTTTTTAGCCGGTGGTGCTCTCCTGTCTAAAAGGACAAGTTTAATTTCCCTTCAATTCAGCCCTGTTAGCATGGCCCTGAACAGATTTAATAAATCCACCTATTATTTATTAAAGTCTTTTACAGTTCTCCACTCAACCAGCTCACATGGCATGTACTTTTAAAAAATGATTCTGTCCCCTGTAATGAGAGGATACAAATAATGGGCGAAACAGGATCAGAGTGACTGCATTTAATGACTACACTCCCAATAAGTGGAAGTTTATGGCGGGCATCACAAACACCCTCATGTCCACCACAGCTGAAATAAAGCATTGACTCACATGTGACTGCTCATCCTCACCTTAGTTAGTAACACCTTTAAATCAGAAAAGCTTTGTGAAACAAGGGGTCTGCACCTTGCTGTATTACAGGGCACAGCTCTTGAGAGAAATTCAAGTCTATTATGGAGATTGTTCTTGGCCCACATCTTCTTCTGTGGCTTTTTGGACCAGCAATGGTCTCCTTAGGATTAGTCACTTGTCAATATGAGGAGTAGGAATGTGGCCTCAAGCTTATTTGGCTCTTAAACTGCCACCAAAACAAACAAACAAAAAAATGAAACAAAACAAACAAACAAAAAAAATCCAGGATCAGTTTGTTTTTTTTTTTTTTCCCATGAGGTAGCACTGAGAGAAGGGAGAAGCTTTTGCAGCTTTTGCAGAGGTACCCAAATCAGAAATGAGCAGAATTACCTTGCCTACCAGTTAATTCACAGCGACAGTAAAGTTAATTTATTGCTGTTCAGTGGCTGTATTTCGCATTCTGCATAATGGGCATGGCTACTGTTGTGCTGCATGCTGTTAAAAACAAAAGGAAGATCTTGCTGTAGAGAAAAAGGTGTTTCACTGATTGTTTGAAAAGGGGCAACTCCCCTGTGCATGAAGAATGGAGGGTGTGTTTTGCCCACTAGAAGCTTCTTCTGATAGATTCAGAAGCAAGAAGATAAACACTCCAAATCATTTTTCAAATACACATAGTATCTAGCTGTTCTGATGTTAAGTCTGATACTATAGAATATTGGAATAAATTAAATCAAAGAAAATTATAGAAGTGGTCATGTGTCCCTGCAATCAAAATATGTTGAAAGCCACTCTCATGTTTGAATTCACTTGAACTAGCTTTCAAAATAATATGTCCAAAAACCAGAACATCTGTGCTTAATAGTGAACATTTAAGTTTTCTTTTTAAATAACTGAATGAAATGATGGCTACCTCACGTCAATCATGTTTGCTAACACCACTCAGAGTGAAAGGTAAAATCATTTCTAAGGTCAAGCTCTCCCTGAAATCTCCAGTTTAAATAAATAAAAGCTTCTTGCATCTAGTTAAAAATAGATACTATTTTTAACCCATTCATTAAAGCTATTTATTTGTGTATGTGTATGTTTTTATGAATGTAGGCTGATGCAATTAGCCCCTTCACTGTCTCCACGGACAAGACTTTAGACTTCATTTTCTTCACCTGTTACTGCAGGTCTCCAAGATTAACTAAAATACTTTCACCTCTCCAAACATTCTTGCAAAGTGTTGAGAGGAACAGCCTGGAGAAAGCAAATACAGACAGGCACTGTGAAAACCAGAATAAATATGTTCACAATTTCTATAAAGTAAGTGTATGTTGGGGTTTTTTGATTCCCATAAGCACATGCTTTCATATTGTGACATCATAATACACATCTTGATTTAGGGATACAAAAATACTAAAGAACTTCTAAATTTTTAACATCTCCAGAGGCTTAGTTGTCAACAGAAAATTAAGGAAACTTATGCTTACAGTCCTGCAACATGGGGTTTGGATTTGGCTCAATATTCTATTTTAGAGAAAAAATGGGCAATTATTTTGAAACTTTATTCCAATGTACCTAGGGTTTACAAGAAAGAGGAGAGCTGACATATAGAGTTTTGACTTTGATCTATGTCTTCTCTCTTTCTTCATCTTGCTCTATGCTACATCATCTCCAATAGGGTTTGAAGGTTTATAAACTCAAGTACTAATTTATATTATTCTTCGCTGCATGCTCAGCTGTGCCTATCAGCCTATTAAGAAATTAATAGGGTCTCAGTATCTGTCATTGCTAATTTTAAACAGGAACAAGGACATGCCAAGCCATAACACTGATGCATTTGAAAATATGTTAATTGTCTTTCTCATTATTCAGCCTACTTAGCTACTTTCCAAATACTAGTTTCCTAAATACAAGTCATGAGAGATATTTTAACATTTTTAAAACCATATCTGAGTTCATTTGAAATGCCAGGGTCTTCCTACTAATTGAAAAATAGGTTTCATGAGGATTTTTGTAAAGAAATCACCAATCAGAAATTAATGTGCATTTGGTACACAATATCGACTGCTTTTCAGCCTCAATTACTAATGAAAATTAGCTATCTGAACTCAGCAGAAGTGTTAACTATCTTTCAGTACCAGCAGTTCTCAACCTTGGTTCAGAACAGCTGCAAACTGTTCAGTCACACTTTTCTTGCAAAATATCTGTTGTATTTGCAGTATGGGAAGTAAGCAAGGGAGAATATTTTTCTCCCCAGCAAGCCTGAGTGATTCCTACTACTGCAAACATAGGCATGCCTGTGCAATAATGACTCTGTATTCCCCTCAGACTGCGAATTGACAACCTTACAGAGTATCAGTGTATATAAGGAAGCATAATGAATATTTACTGTGATTTAACGCATCATTTTCCAGTTTCTCTGTGGAACCGTGGAATACTGGAGGGTCCTACTCCATTTTAGCGTTTGGGAGAACAGTGAATGGGGGTTTCATGGATGTGCATGGAGTAATAGCTTTTTTGACATTTATATGTCAAGTTCGCCATTCTGTCATTTCTTTTATGGGCTGCAATATCCTTTGGACTGCCTGAGATCTTACATATACACATATAAAAATAATAATAATAATAATTTTTAAAAGTTCTTTTTCAACTGATGGAGAGACGTGACAGTCTTTCATGGATTAAATTGGGAAATATCTCCCTAATAGTGAATGCAAGCAAGAGAGAGGGAAAGGGTGGTTTGTCTGTGTGTGTGTGTGTGCATGGACATCCAAAAGTGAATCATTTTGACCACTTGTATTCTCTTTAAAAGGAATGACAATCATTTTATGGGATATAACTCCTTTGTCTCTACTCCTCACCAAGTTTCTCTACCTCACCCTTCTCTGACAGCAGAGGAAATAATTTATCCAAGAGGCGCAGATAAATCCCACTTCTTAGCACAACAAATCATACTCATTTTGCACATATTCATGTACAAAATACTCCAGACCACAAGACAAAGAAGAATTTTAAAAAATGTCATCTGAGGAAGAGCTGGAAGACAAGGATGTAGATTTAGAATTTCAAGTTGAGGGAATTTTGCTCCTGCAAGTTGTTCTCAGAGGAAATCAGTATCTGTAACATAGAATCTCTCTGCAACTTAAGCATTTAGGCTCAGATTTTCAAAGAAACCTTCGGGTGAACCGGCACTCAAATGCAACCAGGTTGTATGCAAGGTATTCAATAGGTTCTCAACAACTCCCTGTGCTGTGAGAGACAAGGGATGCTCTGCATGTCTGTAATAGTAAACCTAGAGTTCAACATGGTTTTTAGCAGAAAACATGCAGAAAATCCAAGTGTATAAATACTACAGTCTATATAGAGGTATGCACCTTCACAGCATTGTATGTTACTGTTCTGAAGGAAGAAGAAATTCCTAAAAATCAGGAGAAAACGAAGCAATTGGCCATTTTACCTGTGGTCTTAGGCTAGCAGCAATCCTGGCAGACTGAGACAGTTCAATCTGAGGCCATGACAGTTAGAGCTGATGAATTTACAGCTGCTGGAGAGCAGTGCATTCAGGGGCACCCCTAAGCCCAACCAGACAGTGCTAGTGACTTACAAGTCTGAAAATCTGTAGCATCCTTCTGTTGATTACGAGTAGTTATGCCTTAGCTTGGGAAATGAAGTGTGTTAGAGGTTCTTATAAAGCTGATCTGAAATTGACTTTAAATTGCTTGTTGGATCCTGGTTAGAGGGGTTGAACCATTCCTACTCCATGTGGAGTTCAAAGGGAATTTCTGCCTGACTGTGCAGTGACAGCAAGCATCAAGCACCAGCGAAGGATAAGGCTTGTATCAGATGCTGCAAGATGGCCTCTCATGTCCCATGGCTTTGGAAAGCCTACAGACAGATTCTTGCCCCACTGAAGGATTTCCTCTATGAGTGGTCCTGCTCGACCTCTAAATCAACCCTAATTCAAGACCTAAAGCTAGCCCTGAGCTGTGTGAAACTGAACACATCCTTCATTTTCTCAACCTATAAAGAGGAGGCAAAAGAGAAAATGTTGTGAAAGAGGAGAAATTCCCTATGTGTGCCTTACAAACAGAAAAAAATGGCTGTGGCTTGAGTTTGTTTCCCTTTCCATCCTTTAGGAAAACAAAAAATAAAATAAAAATCAGAACTTCTCACTTGTTATACATCAAAATGTTTCTCTCCTCATCCCCACAATGCAGGCATGAAATAACTCTAGAGGCAAGGTCCCTGAAATACTCATTAGACCACCTTTATAAAGCCACATTACACCAACAGACAAATATTTTACATGAAGTCTTGTCTCCAGCTAAAAAGTGAAAGATTTTTCTCTTATTTCACTGCATCCAGGGTTTCACACTCTTAATTTTGGTAGCCCCTGGCAAGCACATTTAGTGTTCTGGTTGGTATGTGCTTTAGTCGATTTTTAAGCAGCAAGAGCATACATTTGTGCCAAAGAACAAGCTGCAGCCAGTAACCGCAGTGACTTTATAGCAGGTCCCCCAAAACTGATTCAGCTGCAGTCCAGGACAGCTGTAAGGCAATCAGCAGCACTGACCTGTGAAAGACAAAGTCTTTATAACAGAACACTGCAAACCAAAGAAGCCTAGTAAAGATGGGAGGACATTGAAAAAGGAATCAGAAGCATAAAGGGATGGAAGACAATAGAAAACATAGATCATATCTCATCTCTGTGCCACACACCATATTAATACAAAGAAAGAACTCATGACAAATCATTCCTCATTTATTTTCCTTGTACACAATGGATCTCTAATATATTTGGTCACTGATCCACTGCAGTGATGAAACAGTATATGAATACATGCTCATAAGAGTGAATATAATGGCAGGAACACTTTGAGCCTCCTCCAAACTGAAAAAATCTGTGTTATTTGAAAAAGAAAGAAAAAGAATACATATATTTGTGTTTCATAAAGTTTAAACATATGTCAGGAAGCAACATGTACTTACATTTTCATGGAGGTTTTTTCCTTGCTCTGCTCCTGGTTTGCTGTGACATTTTGGTCATGCCTTCCAGGCATTTTCTTCCCACAGATGAAGTGAGCTTGTGTGGGATACACCAAACTTTGTGAGTACTGGTTTCTTGAACTGTCTGGATCATGTCTAGTTCTGTTATTCCTTTCTCTTGAGCTGATACCATATGGGTACACCAGCAGTCAAGGGAGAGGGTAGAGCCTCATCCCTGCTAACCATTTGTTCATTCTCCAGGAGGCAGCAGAGAACAAAATGCAGCCTCTCAAAGAGGTGAGGGAACAGTGAGGCAGGATTTTACATTAAAAGCTACGTTGGGCCTAAGCTGTATGTGCCATTCTAAAATCTGCTTTTCCCACCTATGACACCCAGCAAGCTGGAGAGGAAACAAAGGCAGGAAAGCGTCATTCTCTATTTCCACAGTTACTGGTGAGGAACATGTGTTCTTACTTCACATGCTCCACTTCATGGGAGCCAAAGTGACACCCAGAGAGTTCCTCGTGAAAAGGATGCTCAATGTAATAGTAACACTTGTTACTATTTATCGACCACTGGTGAGTTAAAATGAGCATTTAACCTGTGTTGATATTAAAAGTGCCATGTCTTCCATAGGTCCCTCTCCGATGTCCACATCCCTCTGTGGGCATGATTTCTTCTAGCACTGATGCAGCTTAATATTAACCAAGTACATGGGGCTCAATAATATCATTTAACTTTCAGATTTTATATTTATAAAGCATGCTGATAGTCCATCATCATAGAATCTCATATTTGCATGCAAAATACATGAGATATTATTTAATCTCAAGTGCAATCACATTTTTTACAACATGGCTACAGGATATTCCATTTCTGCCTCAGATGCTCTATTTGCTCTATTGTTGCATGTTTTTAGCTATAGTAAAAGTTTTCTGGAACCACAGTAGGCATAGAGTCTAGTGACTAAAACAAACAAACAAAAAAAAGACTTGCATAACATTTAGTTCAAATGCAAGCATGTAGTTCCCAGTATACTCTGGAGACGCAGTGTTTTAATTTGCAGTACGCAAAGTCCAATCACAAGCTCAGTAATCAGGAGCAAATGAACTCCCCATACCCAAGATGTGAGGCAAAGGATATGTTTTCCAGTAGCATCACCTGGGACATCAAATTAGAAAGAAGAAATTAAAGCAGCTCCTCACTACCAAGGCTGCATTAAACCAAGCTGTACAAGAGAGAGCTTGCAGCTGTATTTTAATGCACATAATCAGCAGCTCTGACAGGACCCAAAGTGTTTGTTCAAATGGGAGGAGAATATACCATAAGAAGTCCAGGGAGGATGCAAGGGAGAGGGGAGGAGAGAGGAATGTGCTACTAACATCATTTTTGGTTGCTATTCCAGCACTTGCATTAACAGTTAAGATTTACTGTTGACAGAGACATAGATACAACTAGAGGACCAGCCATGTCCTACCCCCATAGAGCACCAGCACTCCCGTGACATTGCTTGATTTGTAATGTTTGCATTACGGAAACTGCAGGATGCCCCAAAGGGAGCTGGGGTCCCACTGAGTGCAGTGGGATGCACAAAAAAAGTCTGCCATAGGCCACACATGCAGGGGTTGCCAGATGAAAAAAAAAAAAAAAAACACGTTTCAGTTGCCATTAGTTCTCCAGTAGCCAGCACAGATGCAAAGCCCTGGCAACAGCTGCAGAGACAGAGGACACAGGCTGATACACCAATGCGTGCACACTGCAGAAGGGCTGCTTGGCTCCATTCACTGCAGCCGTTGAGGGGAGCTGGCTCCTGCCTCCACTCTGTAATTTGTTGTTGCTTTATCTCTCTGGGAGAAAAAGGTAAAAAGCTAGTGATTTTCCACTTAAAGAGACACAGCACAGGAAGAGTTAAAATAAGAAAACCTGAACATTTAATCTGCCAGAAACATATGAGAAAAGCAATCAAATCTGGGATAAGTAGCTCCGAATGAGGTATGCCTGATTGCTCTAGGCCATGCTGTTTGTCAGTCTTTTAAAATTCAAGTCATTACCAGATGCTGATCTGCTATAATATTGTGATATTTTATCTGATTACATTTATCTGATTGTGCCATACCTGCTATTTGCCTTCCCATTTTTCCATGTATATTAAATGCAGGTGGTTTTATTATTCAGAGAGCTAGAAAGTGTTGACTGCTCTGAATATAAATGGGGATATTATATCATTACTTTGCTCTGAAAGCAGAGCCATTCAGTGTGTAAATCATATGCAAGCTACCTAGTGGAGATACAATAAACCATAATGTCTTGAGAGAGAAAGCAATGAGGAAAGGATAAGGAGATAAAAATTTAAGGCATTGTTAAAGAAAGATAATCTTCATAATCCTATTTAGTTCTTTCAAGTCACCGTTTGTTGATAATATAACCTTTATATTCAAAACTTTTTTTAAGTTCATTAAGTATCTCTTGGTGAAGCTATTGCCACATGGAACATTATCAATAATGGGACTGAATAAAAAACAAGATCACCAGCCAACCAAACGTTTTAGCTGCTTTCAAAAGGATGCAAAAGTGAATCACGCATTTCTGCAAAAGCTCTGTGGACCCCTCCTCTCCTCATCCTGAAAAAAACATGCGGGGATCACTTGCAGCATGTTTGAACAGCAGATCAGGGTAGCAGGGCAAAGGGTCTTCATCTGAGATCAATATGCAGATATAATCAAATTAACCTGAGACCCTCTTTTCTTGCAAGCAAACTTCCTTGATGATTTTGCTGCAATAAACTGAAAGCATGATAAATCCCACTGTGAGAATGTTTAGAAGTGTTACTAAATCACAGAAAGCCTGAGACTGCAGGCATCTCTGGACATGGCGTAGCCCGACCCCCTTGCTGAGCTGGAGCAGGCTGCTCAGGGCAGTGTGCAGTTGGGTTTTGGATATGTCCAGGGACGGAGAGTCCACAAGCTCTATGGGAAACCTCCTTTGTGCTCAAAAATCTACATAGTTAAAAAGTGTTTTCTTATGTTTAAATGGAATTTCCTGTCTTTCAGTTTGTGCTCATTGCCTCTTGTCCTGTCGTTGGACACCTCTGAGGAGAGTCTGGCTCCATCATCTTTATTTCCCCCATGAGTTATTTATACACATCAATAACATCACCTTGGAGCCTCAGCTCTCTCAGATGATCCTCATAGGAGAAATGCTCCAGTCCTTTCATCATCTTTGTGGCTCTGCTCTGGACTCACCTCAGTATGTCCATGCCTTTCTTTTACTGGGGAACCCAGGACTGGACACAACACTCCAAGTGTGGTCATCTTGAGATATTATTCCACTCCTTTGGATGTTTTAGTGCAACTTCTTGTGATCCTGCTCAACCTCCAACAGCCCTGACCTGACAGAAGCAGGTAAATGCTCAGCAAACAACTAAAACCACAAAATAGCTATCACCTCCCCAACCCTGCCCCCGTCAGTTTTGCTTACAGCAGCTGGACAGAAATCAGGGATGTCAAGTCCCGTGAACAAGCTACAGCACAAAGCAACCATGCTGCACCTTCATTTAAAAGAATTATTCCAGAGAGCATGACTAGGAGTCTGGAGGGAGATCAGTCAAGTGGACAATAATTCTTAAATACAGCAAGAATCTTCACCAGTTCTATCTGCCCAGATGATTTTCAGCACAGGGAGACAGCCTAATGATATTGATACACAAGTCTGGGCACTAAGGGAATTAACACCTAAACTTACTGAAATATAAGCGATTTTATCACGAATATCACAAAATTTCTTGTTCATAAAGTCTTTGCACCTAGAACAATGTGACAAAGGGAAATTCTTTGTTTGTGTTCATATTTCAAAAGAAAGTTTTTCACCTTCCCATCTGTGGAGAGAAGATAAAAGGCATCTGTTAAAAGAACAGAGAGGAAATAAAAAGAGCTTCATATTTAAAAAAAAACATATTTTAAAACATTTTAAAGAATGCCACTTTCAAGATTTTTGAAATGTTGATTCATCATGCTTGAGCTCTGTTTCATTCCTTTTTCAGATCTCCTAGACAGAAAAATTAACAAGTCACATACTGCTTTACCAGCATAAAAAGCTGTCTTGTCAATCACCACCTCGTAAGTCTGATTAATGGAAAAAAAATGAGAAAAAAAAATGTGCACGAAGTTCTAAAACTTCAAGAACTGATGGTTAAAAAGCAAGGTCTTGGTTCAGAGTGTAGGGACTTCTGTGTGCAAAATACTTGTTGCTAGTGCTGAACTAGGGGATTCTTAGAAATTTTATTTCATTGTATGAGCAGTTCTCCAGCAAAGAGACACTACTTCTTTTACTCTGCTTTCATAAAACAACTGATTACACTGGCACAGAGGTTCAGATCTATGTTTCCTTGGTCACAGCACCAGACAAAGGATTTAAAGATCAAATATTATTAAAAAAACGAGCTGTTTATTTCCTGTTATTCAGCTTCTAAGATTAGAGGATAAAGGGACTAGATTAACTTTATTTGGATGCTGGTACAGCTTTCAGCATTTTCATCAAAACTTACCTCAAAACTCAGTCAAATTTATTTGAATAAAAGGAAAACTTTTACAGAGACTGAATGAGAGAGTCAAAGGTGAAAGACAGTGGTGTAAATTTTCAAAGGCACACAGACATTCAGGGAAAAGGAACTGTTTCAGCCTTGGTTTTATGTACAGCCTCCCTATACAAGTTTTTTAGAGGGAATAAATACTACATTTTTAAAAGATGCAAATTATACTGAATATAGAGGAACTGCAAATACCAGTTAAAGCAGACTAAAGTCAAGTCTCTTTACAACAACAGAAAGACGGATTTATAAAAATAACAGAATTAAGCCATTTTTCCTAAGAGACCCATTTAGTACAAAGCTTCTTATATGCCATGTTTCCCCAGGGCAGTGCACCCAGGGTCACAGGCTTTTGTGGACTGCAAATGTGCCATCACAAAGATCTGAGAAACCATCTCGGTTAATCCAGTCATGGGTGGACTGATAACAGACATATTGGTGGGAAGAAGACTTTTGGTTTCTGTGAGTTTTGGATCCCACTCTCAACAATTATTTCTCTTGGTCTATAAGGAGATGGAAAGAAGAAGTTGGACGTTTCTCAAATGACTGTGACAGGCAGAGAACAGTTTGTTGATGCTGATTCATGTTAATGTGAAATTATTTGCTATTCCCTAGAGCCAGTACACTTCTAAAGGATGAGCATGAATAAATGCCACGTGATCATATAGTCCAGAGAGAACTCACTGAAGAAGGAAAATGAAGCAAAACCCAAAAAATCACCTTTACCAGGGTGTCACAGGGGCCAGGAGCACTGCGGGCTCCCCTGGAGCTGGCAGGGCAGGATGTAGCAGCCAGGACCAGACCACCACACCACCATGGGCCAGGGTAGCTGGGGGCAGCAGACACCTCCCTGGAAACAGGGGTGGGAGAGGCTGGGCTGGGACGTTGGCCTGTGGGTAGGGGTCAGGATCAGGCTGTTGACGAGACGCAGGGCCAGGCAGCCGCACCATTGGAGTTTGAAGGCAATTTGTTTGAGAAAACGCTATCAGAAGCAGAACAACTTGCATAGTTTTTGTCTTTCCCCTGCATTTTTTTAGATACTAATTCCTATAATACTTCTCTCTAAAAATACAACTTTATTTTGATTGTTAATGCACTGAGGAACATCACTACAAATAGAGCTTGCAAAGTCATTCAGTGCATCCTGCGATGGCACAAAGAAGCCCTGAGGCACAGGATTGCAAAGCCAGGACAGGCTTCCAGTCACGTTTTCCAGCTACACACTGTGAATTGCCTAAATCCCGTGTTCTACTGCCCTCTGCCCTCATTACGAGTGACTCGGAGCTGCCCATAGAATCACAGAATCACAGAATCGACTGGGTTGGAAAAGACCTCAGAGATCATCAAGTCCAACCCTTGGTCCAACTCTAGTCCGTTTATTAGATCATGGCACTAAGTGCCATGTCCAATCTGAGTTTAAAAACCTCCAGGGACGGCGAGTCCACCACCTCCCTGGGCAGGCCATTCCAATGCCTGACCACTCTTTCTGTAAAGAATTTCTTTCTAATATCCAGCCTCAGTTTCCCCTGGCAGAGTTTAAGCCCATGCCCCCTTGTCCTATTGCTAACTGCCTGGGAGAAGAGACCAATCCCCACCTGGCTATAACTTCCCTTCAGGTAGTTATAGAGTAATGAGGTCACCTCTAAGCCTCCTCTTCTCCAGACTAAACAACCCCAGCTCCCTCAGCCTCTCCCCATAGGTCTTATGCTCAAGTCCCTTCACCAGTCTTGTTGCTCTTCTCTGGACTCGCTCCAGCACTTCAATGTCTTTCCTGAACTGAGGGGCCCAGAACTGAACACAATACTCCAGGTGTGGCCTCACCAATGCAGAGTACAGGGGAAGGATCACTTCCCTTGTCCTGCTGACCACGCTATTTTTGATACAGGACAGGATACCATTGGCCTTCTTGGCCACCTGGGCATCCTGCACTCACAGCTGCTGTGCACTGGGCATCCGCTGCTGCTGGGGATGAAAGCTCCCCATCCCTGCAGTGGGGCTGCCGGCATGGTTATAACACCCCTGTGTGCAGTCAACATCCGTGGGTCCTGACCCCCCCGACCTGCTCCTCTCCTCATTTTGCTCTTCCCAGTGTTACTTGCATTTCCACTGCTGCCATTTTTTGTTTAGTGAGAAAAGTCAGTCAGTTTCTTCAAGAAACACCTTCAGACTGCTATGCAAATTTTACCAAGACTTGACCTGATTAATGCATGGCCAGAAGTATCAATTTCCAAGGACTTCAGTTACCTCAGAGGTTTCAGATAAGTGACTTTGTGGCTTTTGTCACTCAGGTCAACCTAGCAAATAATTACTTCAGGATCTTTACCTATAATATAGCAACATGGTATTACAGAAACGATACATTGAAGAAATGGCCTAACAATTCCTCCATTAAAAGCTGTCATCAGGTAAGGCAGATCACAGAATGGCTGGTGTTTGAAGGGACCTCTGGAGATCGTCTACTCCAACCCAGATGCATGTACATGTTCCTTAAATGACATGTGCATTAACAGTTTTACAGATGCTAGGACACAGTCTCACGGGCTTTTGTCTCAG
The DNA here is from genome assembly GCF_964273445.1 of Streptopelia decaocto. Taxonomy (NCBI): domain Eukaryota; kingdom Metazoa; phylum Chordata; class Aves; order Columbiformes; family Columbidae; genus Streptopelia; species Streptopelia decaocto. The sequence continues at coordinate 13,101,141 of NC_138657.1, forward strand.
AGTAGATGTCAGTTTAAGGAGTTCCCATCCCAGATGTAGGGTCTTATTCTTTCCCCTGGGCTGCTCCTCTGTTACACTGACACAACTGTTCAGTAAGGCTGCACAGTGAGCAGCACCTGAGTTAAAGCAACTCTGTCAAAAGGGAAAATGTTGTGTACCTCAAAACCCACTTAGCTCACTGACCAATTTAACGTGCCCACTGTAATGTGCTGAGCCTGTTTTTTTGGGTGGGCGATGCTTCAGCCTCCACTGTGTCCAGGGAGAGTCTACTATAACTAACAGAGGTCTTTACTCCAGTGGAGAAATCCATCTTCTCAGAAAGGCTTCAGCATAGTTTTAATCTTTCACTAGCTCTTAAAAACTTAGGCATGAATTTGTGTGGCATAAAATTACTGTATTACTAGAGAAATACATCCCGCTTTGCTGATGTCCTCCCATCAAAAATACATAAGCAAACTTGATTCCTGCTCTCACTTAAAATGGAGATGTTAAAATGTCCACCCAGTCCTTTGTGATGCCCTGTCTATTCTTCCTTCTCGCCTCACTACTACAGCTATAGAGAGAATCATATTAAGCAGCTAGAAAAAAAGAATTTGGAATCTACAATGCCCACCAGGTCCCTGGCCAAAAGGCAGGGATTTAGAAGAGAACTTTAAAGGCCTTTTGTTCAGGCAGACTTACTGAATTAGTCCATTCAGGCTTCATGTGCACTGGAAGTGGTTTTTCATGGAATGAAAACATTTAAGTGAGGAAAATGTTGATGGCCAGTGATTTCATCAATACTTCCCACTACTTAACTGTGATTTTTCTTGCAAGAAATTCTATGCAGAGACCTCATCCACTAAGTCTCCCATATCATTTTCCAGTTATTGCCTTTCCAAGGATGGTCTTTGTTACCTCCACCTACTGGTAAAAAAAGAAAGAGAGGCTTCTTATATATGTACATACATACATACATGCTGTGCATATGTACACTCACAAGAAATAGCAGCACGGTGCTTTTCATTTTCTCTGTTCACATGGAAATACCCTATTACACATGATAAAACCTTCACAAGCCAGCAGTTTTGATGCATTTCTGAGTCAGAAAAACTTGCAGCACTGCAATAACAGCATACGTAAAACTTGACAAAAGAAATCACCTCTCAATTAAATTTTGCAGTATACAAGTTTAGGCAGTCTACTAAACTATTTAGAGAGCTTTTGCTCATTCTTTGCAGATGGCCCCTGAAAATCATATCCAGATATGACAGCAGTGTGTACATTGTCAGTGTTAGCAAAATAAATATTTTCAATAACATAAATAAATCAAATGAAAAGGAAATATTGAGTCAGACCATCATACAGTATAAAGCAACACAACACTGTTCAGGAAATTATTTTAAATTCATTTAATAATCTAGGAATGGGTGTTATACACATAGGACGGAGAATGATGGGCTAGTCATTTGGAAATATTTGGTCTGATGTGGAATAAGAGAACATGTTACAGTGGGCTGACAGAATACAAAGATTCTAATGTATGGCATGCAGTTCTTCACAAAGAAGGGTGCCAAGCTGCTGTAAACACTTCCCGTCATCATTCTATTCTTTCTGAGCAATACTGCTTCAATAACTAAGAGATTTTTAGTGTTACACATTACTTATGCACTTCGTGATCAGTTTTTCTCTTAGCTTGAAGCCTTTTGGGATACTGAAACATGTTTTGAACACTGTCGAGTCAGATATCTACGGTAGAAAAACTTTCTATACTAGATTTTGAGAAAAGCTTTGTTGCTCGAAGAACTTATGAAAGTATATTTTTCCAAACATAAATGCATATTGGATTTTGTCAGTTTTGTTTTAGGGAAAACTTCATATCAAAACACCAAGAAACTGGGTTACCAACTTCATTGGATTTAATGACTTAGGTCACAATTCTTTATATAAAATAATATATCCTCCCTGTGTTTTTTGTAATATATATAAAGCACCTGTTCAATACTATTTTTCCCCACAGACCAAAAAGTATGTTAACAGCTTTGCTGCCAATACAACACTTGTTGGCTGTGAACAACACAAATCCTTTCTGTTCTCATTAAGTGAGGGAAAGATTGGGCTCATTAAAACCAGGCTGTGCTTCACAAGCAGAGCAGGACAAGAGAAAAGATACGAAAGAGACAGGGTCAGTAAAAGTGTCTGTTAGGTAAAGATGCTATTTATAGTTGTTTTCCTCCCTGCAAACCTCAGGATTACCCCAAGAACTGGCTGTAGTTTTAAAGACAAAGAGAAATTTCTAGTTATCTGGCAAGGCATATAGGGTGGTCCACGAGAGCAAAACACTGCTAGCAGAAACCTTCACAGGGAGACTGAGCCCACACCTAAAACCAGAGAGACAGTAGCAAGGAGGTATGATAAACAGCCACAGGAAAAGTAGGAAAATGAACACTAATTTGAACACCAGTGCAGAGACATCTGCCCTGTGAAGGTGCACAAGTTCTGTTTTTATGAAAATCTCATTAGTATTTACTGTAAGAGCAAAACAGCTCTAGCCTTGAAGGTAGGTCTGCAGAACCAAAATTAACATGTTGAAACCAAAAGTTCTATAAATTATCGGAGTTTGCCCATAAGAGAGCATCGATTTTCTCCCATAAATATCTCTACCACTATCAAACACTAAACTAAGAGAAGAGCAAGAGATCATGCAGGGAACAATGAAAAGGATGCCTGAAGTTCATTTTGCTGGAAAAATAAAAACTAGGATGGCAACCTTAAGCTTAAGTCAGAGCAGCAGCTAAAAATAGGTAGTCACTGTAATAGTGAGTTTGACAATTCCCAAGTAGCTTTGTGGACTGAACTTCAAATGTCCATGCCTCTGTTGGCCACCTCAGCAAGCAGTATCAGAGGATTGCCTTGTTCCACAGGGCAGTTGCTTAAGATTCTCATTCATTCTACATGAAGAGGCTGGAATTAGGTAGAGTGAGTTCTTTTACCATGGGCACTCAAAAATAAGATCACAGATGCTGAAAAAGAATGCTGGGTATCTCGCATCCAGGGCAGTTGTAATTTGGAATGTGGAACAGTGGTGCAGGAGGAGGTGCCTGGTGGTATAAACAGGAAATTATCAAGGAGTGGAGGAAAGGATATGTACTCTCTAGTTGGCATGAGTGTTAATGACCGTAAAATAATCTTTCTAGTCCTGATGTCCCTCCCAGAGAGACTGGGATCAGTGGGAGGAAGGGTCCACCAGGAGCCCCATGTCCTTGCAAAGTCAGCTCCGAGGAGAAGTTCCTGGGTCCTGGTGGGCAGCCAGCTGAGCAGGACTAGAGAGGTTCCTCACAAGGACAGCTGGGCAGCGGGGCTTGGTGGTGGCATCTCACTCCTTGCAGGGTTTCCAGCCCCAAGCGGATAACGCCCTGATCCCTGGTGTGACTCAGTGGCTGAGCCTGCTCTGGGCAGGGGGGTGGAGCAAAGACCTCCCAAGGTCCCTGCTGAACTGTTATGTCTTGTGATGATCCAATGTTCTCAGTTCAAGGAGGACACCAGAATACTGGAGAGGATTCCTGGAAGACCTGATTAAGGATGAATTAAATAATTGGAAATGGTGCAGTGTAGAGAAGGATTTTAAGGATCTCAATCTTTTTCTCTCATTAGAAGCAGGTTAGTCGATGCATTGGTCACTCTCCTTAAGTACCACTTAGGAAGCACAAACCTGATAACTGAGGGCTCTTCAGTCTGGCAGGAGAAGGTGTAACAGGATCCAATGACTGAAACAAAGAAACTCTTGGAAAGAAAAAAAATGGACATTTTTAAAAATTAACATAATTAAGTACTTAATCTGTGGAAATCTTCTAGTCTTGACAGAACATAAGTAGGCTCAATTATAGTTGGCATTTGAGCCTCTTATTCTGGGAACTTTAAGCATTGAATAACAGTTCTGTTTCACAAACAATCAATGCAGGATAGAGCTTTTCTGACAAAAAAAAAAAAAGATGCGTATCTGCCATTGACTGAAAAAATGCAAAAAAAAAAAAAAAAGGCATAGGAAGAAAGCCTATGAAGGGAAAGAAATCTAAGTCCGAAGGAAACAAAAGTATGGAGTTGCAGAGGTGACAGCTAAAACCTGACACATGGAAGACTGATAAAAGAGAGACTTGCACTAATTCACTTCATTCTGACTTTCTTGTGGTAGCTGTGTAGGGTCAACAAAAACATAGACCATCAGCAAATCAGGCCTTAGGTCTATAACTTTGCAGCACATAGCGACAAGGAAATTTGTGTGTGGCAGGAACCATATTTCTGTACTGAGAAGGTGTTACACCACTGGTATGGTCACTGGCCAGTACCACTAGAGGAGTACAATTTACCGTTGTTGTCAAGGCATAACAACAGCATACCCAAATCTGGGTGCACACGCAGAGAAGTTCTTTATTTTGTCCTGGCCTTAAACCAATGATGTGCAGGGCAGAACTGCACATTACAGTCCCATGAAAACTAGGTGGAAAGGTGAATCAGAAGGTTAGATAAATGACAGAAAAAGAAAACAGCCTGTACATGGTTAATATTTATTTCTAAGTAGCAGAAATACAACAGAAGAGAGCAATAATTAGCTGAAAATGTACAGTACTCATGTAAAGCACAGGCATTTGGGAGAAATAATGAGGAATTTCAATGCTGCATGCAGGTCTGAGCTGGAAGCAGAAGCTACAGTCAGCACCAGTCCCAATACAATAGTGGCATTCAGAATATATTGCGAGCAGTGAGTTTTCAGTGTGATCAGGAGTGTCTTTCCTGGTTCAGTCTTTTAAAAGACATAGAAAATAACTAGCAAACATTTCATTTGTATTATAGACTATGTTGGATGCTGCTTTAGCTACTTTAGAGGGTGTTAGTTTGGTGAGTCAAGAAAAGAGCTCTAACAGGGGAAACTGTAGAGCTGATGAAAAGAATTACTTCCTAGTAAGTGTGGTTTCTGGTGTGAAAAAGTTTGAGAATACATAGTACATTAAAAAAAAAAAAAAAAAAAAAAAAAAAAAGGTATATTTTAATTCCCTCCTTTTCATTACCATTTCCTATTTGCTAAGTGCTGCATGGATACCTAGTGAGCCAGAGGCTGATCTGTCACAGCTGCCATGCACTGCCATGCAGTACCACATCAGCCATGATGTGCAGCTGGTCAGGGTAAGTTTCCTAATAAAGCATCACGCAACAAGGAGCCTGCCGTATGAGCAGCTCTTGAACTGCCGCCATATCCTCTATAAGCTCATCCTTCCAGCAGCCCCAGTTATCTTTGGTGGATAATGATATTCCATCAAACTAGGCTTTTCAGACCCAAAAATGAAAGGGTTCCAGCTAAAGAAATCAGCGGAGTATCAGTAGTATGAATGGATGCAGTGACTTGTTTAGTCTGAATTGTATGTGCAAGTTGCAGTAGCCCCTTGAATTTCACTCTGGCAGCATCCCTCTGAAGCTGTTGGACTATGTGATAGGAAGGTCAGAGAAGCTGATTTTTACTTTCTGTTTAGTTTCTTGTTTTCCAGTCTCTGTAGCAATGACCTGTGTAAGGTTAGTAAAACCATGGACACATTAAGCTGCTACAAAATATTCCAGATGATGCACAATCAAAGAACTGACCAGTCTGTTTCGTATGTGGGTATAGCTCTGACAGCAAAGAATTTTTGTAAGATCGTGGTCTGTATTTCTCCTGTTCTTGAGTGATTAGGGCTTAACAGAAGCCTACTAAGATTAGGGACTTTATCCGTGATTCAATGCCAACAATCCTTTTTCTGCAAAAGCACAAGAACCTTGCCTATCAGCAGTGTTTCCTTCCTGCAAAGGACACTGAACCACTGCAAGATGATTTCTCAGTAACTGATTCTGCAGGGATTTTTTATTATTATTATTTTGTGAGTCAATGAGCAGCCCAAGTTTGGTTTAATTGCTACATTTTTATTTATATTAATTCAATGGATTTAAAAGGCTGCTGTGGCCAGAATGGAAAGGAGGTTGTTACACTATCAAATATTTCTCCTGTAGGCTGACAAAAAGAAGCTGTCTCTTAACCTGATAGCAGTGAAAGACAGCAAATGAATCATTGCTTGAGGAAACCAATTTATTTAGTCAGTCTGTGTCGCTGTTATTTATTACTTGTCAGCACATGCTGTTAGTCCAATTAAATATAAAAACCTGAAGTTCTCTGCCAGCCCTCCCCCTACCCTCATTTTTAAAAACACACAACAAACAAGAAAAATGACATGAATCTGCAGTGCTAAAGCAGAACCCTTTGGGTTTATTGTGCTTCTCTTGTTTTAATTAAGCTTTGTTTATTAAGCTTCTGGAGCTAAGGTATGGGGATTATTAATCTTCAGTAGCTAAAGATAAAATTAGCAGAGAGAGAAGACATTATAAAAGTACAGTTTAGAGTTCCCCACTGAGATACACATAAAAAAATGAAATGAATTAGTGAGACAAGTGTTGATTACAACATCTTCTCAACAAAAATACAGAGAGCTGCAAACAGTAAATATTTTCTCCCTTTTGCATACAAAGGAATAAGGAATGAAAAGTCCTAATTTTTATATATGGGCATGTATGTCATTTATAACATTAAGAATAAATGTACATGACATCTCACAATATAGTCACAAATGTACAAAAATGTCACATACATATCAGCGCTGCCTTTCCACCTACATCCATGTCCTTTGTTTCAGACTTGATGAGGGTAGATGGCAGAATCTTTGTTCCTCATGAGAGGATTCACTGTTCTTTGTTTAACAGTATAATTAACATGGAAAGCCTCCTTATAAACATAAACATAAAATAAATAATATAAATATAACATCTACTGGCCCATAGAAAATTTAGCATTTGGAGATTTGCTTGTTAGATATCATTGCTAAAGTAACAATAAATTAAAGTTGCTCTACCCCAGACGCTTTTCCAACATTAAACAGTCCAAATTACAATTCTAACCAGGTTTACATGTCAATTGTGCCAAACACTGCCCATTGATTCTTGACTCTGATTCCAGTTTTCAACGATAAGCACATCTTATACCCCAACAGCCTTCTTCACTGACCGCAGCTCTCACTCTGTTAATTCCCTTTGGCTTGTTGATATTCTGTGAAAAATATGGACATAGTTGTCTTTTTCTGCAGCAAGTGGAGGTATAATGAGGGGTTCAGTGTCTCCCTGTTCTCCACCTCTGTTGTTTATGGCTGGGCTTATTTCAGTGTTAATTTCAGTTTAGGGCTGTGGCAGTGGAGTAATGTATTTTCAAAAACGGGTCCAATAAAAAGTGTTTCGGCCATCCAAATCTTTGACATGTCATACCTTTCATGAGACAATAAAAAACTTAGCAAATTTCATTTCTCAGTTCTCAGACAATAATGTTTTAATTGAAACATCCCAAAGTAGCAGAAGTACAAGGAACAGGATTCAGCAGACTGGAGTGATCCAAGCCTGCAAACAGACATAGACCCCTGCAGAGCCTCATTATTGTTGCTGCAGGACCAAGATTTACCAACTGGAGATTTAGTAAAATCATGAGCTATCAATTCCTGTATCAGTTTATTTCACGAAATGAGTAATTTACTGATGATAAAGGTCACCATGACAAGACATGTAGAAGTACACTCTTAAAGCATTGAAAGCACAGAAATTGGGCAATGGGCTCTCCTGCAAAGCAGATGTAACTATCGTATTTTTGAAAAGAATATGCAGTAAAACAACTGATAAAGCTCTAGTATAATGTGACCTGACATCAGTTTTTGGCAAGAAGAGACATATTGGAATGGCCTAAATTCTACCTAATTTCCAATACCTAACTCTGTCTATTAGTGGGTTTTAGCTCTTTAGAGGTACCCACGCAATGTGAAAGAAGAGGCTCAGAAATTTAAAGGGAACTTAGATTGCCTAAATAGGGCCCTACTATGGTAGCTGCTACCTATTTTAGCTTCCTGGAAATAATATTAATAGCTCTATGGCATTTTAGTACAAAAATAAATTCCATAAAGAAATCAGTTTCTTTAAAACACCCTTTTTTACATAGTTTAAAAAGAAGGCAACCCATTAATAGAGCTGCTTACATCCACTGAGTATTTAAAAGGGTTCATAGAAACTGAAGATAGAAAAGACATTACCTGCCTTTACAATGACAGGAGGTCCCTTCAGTTGATTTTCCAATACTTATCCACTCAAGTTTCAGTATACCTCTATGTCAGAGTCCTGATGAGGCCTGAAAGCAAGTTGGAGGAGATATCAAACAATCTTAATTTTGCTCAGGATGTAGAGCAGGTGTCTTCCTAAAAAGATAGTTTAGGAAGTGCCTGTATTTGTGACAAAGCAATTCTGCAACCTGTAGCGATACAGGAACTGGCGCACCCAAAGAAACAGGGCACAAAAGCAGAAGCACTGGGCTATGCAGTATGCAGAAATTCCCCTTTATGGAAGAGAAAATGCTGTGGCCGCTGAATCTTGATGAAGAGCAAACCACATGTCCCAAATTCCAGTGAAGTGGGTTATGCACCCTAGGTCTGAAGTGCCACACAGGAACTGAAGGAACCAGGGTGCTGGTGTCAGCCTTTCCATTCATCTCAATGAGAGCACAGCTTCATCCTTACACTTCAACATTTCATCTAAGTGTACATACAACAAAATTTCCTTGCTCCTGGTTTAACATTTGGCTAAAATGCAAGTCATTCCCTTTTACTATTCTGTTCCCATCCCCTTTTTATGTAGGGAAAAGCAGTGCTTACAACTTGTTTATGCAGTTTGGCTTCTGCTCTTTGTATGTCTCTCTTTGAAAGGGACATTGTTAAACCAACACAGCCCCCTAGCGTGGATGCAATTCAGAAGTTTAATTTCCATGCAGTTATGAGACACTAACCAGAATACACATAGTAACAATCACAGTGATTTTAAAAAACAAAACAAAACAAAAGACAATAATCAGAAGTGTGTAGATTGGCAAATTTAATAGTTAAAGTAGTTTAAATTTGGAACAGATCAGCTGCCACTTTTTGAGTGAAGTTTTACATCACTTCAACAAGGTAATTAAATCATGGACCTTAATTCTGATGCCTCATGTCTTGTAGACTGGAAGAACCTGGGACGTCACTTGTGTAACTACCATTTTCAGCAGTTAGATTTTTCACTGCTTATTCTGCTGTACTGACACAGCAAATTGTATCAGGATGCTCATCCAGGTGGGGAGGAGCAAATGAACAGAATTTCCTGCTTGAATGAGCTTTCTGATGTGGTTCTCTGCATCCGCATAGAAACACTAGGAGGTTTTGGTAGTGGTAGGGTTGCAGGGGTGGCTTCTGTGAGAAGCTCATAGAAGCTGCCCCCATGTCTGATGGAGCCAATGCCAGCCAGCTCCAAGACAAACTCACTGCTGGCCAGGGCTGAGCCCACAGTGACAGCAGTAGCACCTCTGGGATAACAAATTTAAGAAAGGGGGGTGACAGAAAGTGCACAGCAGCAACAGCAACTGGAGACAGGAGCAAGAATATGCGAGAGCAACAGCTCTGCAGACACCAAGGCCAGCGAAGGAGGGGCAGGAGGTGCTCCAGGCACTGGAGCAGAGATTCCCCTGCAGCCCATGGTGCAGACCATGGTGAGGCCAGCTGTCCCCCTGCAGCCCATGGAGGTCCACAATGGAGCAGACATCCACCCACATTTGTGGGGGACTCCATGCCAGAGCAGGTGGATGTTCCCAAAGGAGGCTGTGACCCTGTGGAGACCTTGTGCTGGAGCAGGCTCCTGGCAGGACCCGTGGTATCATGGAGAGGAGTCCATGCTGGAGCAGGTTTTCTGGCAGGACTTGTGACCCCTCGGGATACCCAGGCTGCAGCAGTCTGTTCCTGAAGGACTGTGCCACGTGGAAGGGACATGCGCTGGAGCAGTTTGTGGAGAACTGCAGCCTCTGGGAAGGACTCAAGCTGGAGAAGTTCATGGAGACCTGTATCCCATGGGAGCGCCCTCATGCTGGAGCAGGGGAAGAGTGTGAGGAGTCCACCCCTGAGGAGGAAGGAGCAGCAGAGACAACGTGTGACGAACTGACCACAACCCATGTCCCCCATCCACCTGCACTGCACGAGAAGAAGATTTAGAGAAGTCAGGAGTAAAGTTGAGCCTAGAAAGAAGGGAGGGATGTGGGGAAGGTGCTTCAAGATTTAATTTTTATTTTCTCGTTATCCTACTCTGATTTGATTTGCAATAAACTGAATTAATTTCTCTAAGTCAAGTCTGTTTTGCCTGTGATGGTAATTGCTAAGAGATACTCTCAACCCATGAGCTTTTTTTTATGTATTTCCTCGCCCATGTTCAGCTGAAGAGGGTGAATGACAGAATAGGTTTGATGGGCACTTTGTGTCAAGCCCATCACAACATCAGTGGTAGAGCTGGGAGGAAACAAGTAGGCGACCTGGGAATAAGCAACCTAACCAAAATGCATTCATAGGTCCTCACCAGTATTCATATTCAGCTTAAATTTCTTTCCCAGTACTCTGTTTCTGCCTCTCTTTACAGACAAGCTTCAACATGTTTACACTAAACAAGCTTTTCTAGTCGTGCTTCATGTCTCTGTTCCTCTAGGGACCTCAGAAGTCTTTGTCTGCATTTGTTCCACTCCCAACAGATGTGGCTTTGATACAGACATGCAGAACTACACGGTCTTCTAGAGTAGTAAAGTCAAGATTTTGTAAGTAAATAAGACTCACTGGAGTCAGAAAATGGAAGATGTCATGCAAGGTCACAGATTTGACAATTCATGGTGTAAGATATTGATCTAGAACAACAGTGCAGAACCATTATATATAAAAGACAAAAACTCAGTTTGGAGTCTGAAAATAATCAAGAAGAACCTAATGAAAAAAGACGACATTTTCTCATGTGCTTAAGAAGGTGATGATGCAATGAATGAGCATGTGGGTGTTCTCTTTTTTTTTTTAACTGAGGTGATTACTTGTGCTCTACAGTTTAATAACCACACTATATTTACATTTATGCTTTTGGGGTCTTTCCCTGTCTGCATACAGAGTCAGTTTGATTAACTGGTATGTGGCTAAACATTTTTACAAGCTTCAGATTTTTCTTCAGCTTTTATGTATTCTTTTTACATATTCAAATATAAATGCCAAGAAAGGCCTATGAAACATGAGACTTGACCAAAAAAAAAATTAAATTTGGCCATAAATAAGGTAAACGAACATTTTTTCCCTCCATATATTGCAGATTGACTTAGCAATAAACATGAAGGTTTATATTACTGGGGCTAAATTGCAGGACTACATAATCAGTTTTTAATTTGGTGTCTATGCTCCGGAAGTTATGCTCTTCTTCTTTCTATTTGTGCATCAATTAACCACCTCCTCTCTCTTCCTGACTAAAGGACCTATTTCACAATTAATCTTCAATTATCATCTGTGAAAAGGGCATGTTTATCAGCATCAGTGATCTCATAAAGCTAAATCAACACTTACAATTTTGAGATGGGCATGCAAAATGCCATGTAACAACTCACTATGCACATACATGCACAAACCAGTCGCTGTTTTTCAGAAAAACCTTGACATGCTTTATCCACAGATGAAGTAACTTTGACGAGTGCTTTTGTAGACTAATATTTAAAAAAAGGATAGTAATAACCAAGGAACTAGTCTACAATCTTTAAAGCATGTAAGGAATCAGGTGGTGAAGAGACATTTCAACCCACTACAGGGTTCCCCCACAGTTGCTGCTGTTTGTGAAACTGTGGTCCCCCATCTCCAGATGGTGCTGCAGAGGAGTGATACCAGTGCTACCAGTGCCACCAGTGCTACCAGTGCTACCAGTGCCACCAGCTGCCTCACTCGGAGAGACCCACAGTGCGGTCGTGTTTAACGCAGCATTTCACAGTATCACAGTATCACAGTATGTTTGGGATTGGAAGGGACCTCAAAAGATCATCTAGTCCAATCCCCCTGCTGGAGCAGGAACACCTAGGTGAGGTCGCACAGGAACATGTCCAGGCGGGTTTTGAATGTCTCCAGAGAAGGAGACTCTACAACTTCCCTGGGCAGCCTGTTCCAGTGTTCTGTCAACCTCACTGAGAAGAAGTTTCTTCTCAAATTTAAGTGGAACCTCTTGTGTTCCAGCTTGATCCCATTACCCCTTGTCCTATCATTGTTTGCCACCGAGAAGAGCCTGGCTCCATCCCCATGGCACTCACCCTTTATATATTTATAAACATTAATAAGGTCCCCCCTTAGTCTCCTCTTCTCCAAACTAAAGAGACCCAGCTCCCTCAGCCTTTCAGCAGCATCCGGCTAGAACAACGGTATGTTAAACCACCTGCAGCGGTGATCTGCTTCCCTACGTGCTACCTTTGTACCTATTTGGAAGCAACCTGAAGTCAGCAATCAAAACTACCATTCACTGAGATTAATAATTACAATAACTTTAAACAGCCAAGAACATAATTTATAATATAGCTTAAAAAAAAAAAAAAATAAAAAGTTAGACAAGGCACTCTCTTAGGCAAAATATTTTTCTGAGAGCAAATACTGTAATGAAAAGTGTTACAAACAGAACTAATTCTTTCTAAGGAAATGCCTGTGATTTGTCTCTCAAAAGTGACATCTTGAAGTCTAATTATTATTCTCTGTGAAATCACCATAAAAATAACATAAAAGTCTCTAAACAGAAATATAATAATACAAACTTTTGGCTCTCTGAGGAGTCACATCTTTTTATTTACCTAATATAAGCACAATCAGCCCTCCTCCTCCTCAAAAAAACACTATGCATCATCTATAAGGACAGAAAAATTCATTAGAAAATATTTCTGTTGCATTCCAGGATATAAACAGGATCTTATTTCTCATGCTGACCGACATCCATTGCATATTTTTTCCCAACAAAATGGTTGATCACAAAACAGTAAAATTATTTTAAGGTTTCATAAATAATTCATGAATGCATTTTACATACAAATTGTCTCTTCCTCCAAGTGAAATATTAAATTCCTTTTTCAAGGAAAAAGAAATCAAAGAGATATTTAAAAGTGAACAACAAAACAGCTGTATAATAAATATTTTAAAAATACTGGACTTTTTCAACTGTGCAGTGATGCAAATCAGTGTGGGAACCCATATATGAATAACTTAGCTGATCTGGTTTTAGCCTGAACAGCAATACCACAATATCCTAAAAATGAATTAGCACTTATGTAATCAATAACATGGTCTCTCTTATGATATGTGTATATTTCATTTTATTTTGGTAAACAGCTTAATTTAATTCCTTCTCCCCTTTTAATTAAAAATTTAATTGGGCTGTAATTACAAGTCTTCTCTGTGATATGCACCGTAAACCTGCTTCATCTTTGGCACACTACATATTAAAATTAACATATGCCACTTCTTGATACAGACCTTGAAATAATAACCTTTGGCAGCTCAACACACTACAAAATGAACATCTAAAGGTGACCTGGGAAACCAATAGGAAAATGAAGCTTAGCTCAGAAACGAATCACCTATACCTCCAGCAAACAGGCAGCAGAACTATGTTTTAGTTTATCGTGACATCTAGCGGTATTTCCTTGCTGCCAACAACAGCAAATGTATCATTCCATGACACCAATGAACGGACTTCCTACATCTGACTGTATCAGTTCTTCTGCTGATGTAGGAAACGTATTTCTAATTAAACCTGATTTACATTCAGCTTTCCTAAGACACCCTAATTCATGCTTTACCATGGCATGGCTTCTGCATGAAGTAGTTTTCTGCTGTTCAGTGACTGGTGGAAACATACGGGAGCCACAAGGGAGTGGTCAGTCCGCAGGGAATCACCTCTGCGGGTGGTAAAACCACCAGTGTCGGGAGTACCCGTACAAAAGGAAAGACATGGGTCTAGAAACATTTGTCCTTTCAATCAACTATTACTGTATTGTACATTTTTCTTCAATATTAAGGACTCATTTTTGTGGGATTTTGTGCTGGAGAGAGCTCAGAGAAGGGCAGTGAGGCTGGTGAGGGGTCTGGAGCACAAGTCTGATGAGGAGCAGCTGAGGGAACTGGGGCTGTTCAGCCTGGAGAAAAGGAGGCTGAGGGGAGACCTTATCACTGTCTGCAACTACCTGAAAGGAGGTTGGAGCATGGAGGGGGTTGGTCTGTTCTCCCAAGTAGCAAGCGATTGGACAAGAAGAAACAGCCTCAAGTTGCACCAGGGAGGTTTAGATTGGATATTAGGAAGAACTTCACATAAATGGTTGTCAAGCATTGGAACAGGCTGCCCAGGAAGTGGTTGAGTCACCATCCCTGGAGGGGATTAAAAGACGCATCCATGAGGTTCTCAGGGACATGGTTTAGAGTACTTGGCAGTGTTATGTTCGAGTCAATGATCTTAAGTTCTTTTCCAACCAAAACGATTGTTTGATTCCATGATCTAACCAAAGCAGAAGCAAAACTCATTTTCACAGTCTCACGTAGTTCCACTAGCCCGTGAACTTACAAGACAGCACATCTAGGTTTTGCCAACTGTCTGTCATTACCTGCTTTTGCTTCTCTGTACTCAAACAAATCACAAGTTCACCAAACAGACAAATGAAATTAACTGACGACAACACACACATATTCTGAGATAGTTAAGTTACCTTTTGAATTGCATCTATATATTCTAACTCACATCCTCCATTTCCTAAAAAATAATAGAAAAATGTTGTTGCCACAGATAGCTGATTACAGTCAGGTGAAATTTACCCAGGTCACTGCCATCATTTAGTGAACGCACACTGTAATTTTCTCATCTGTATTTAATGAAGGCTTTAGTTTATAGTGAAATTTACACTGCACTGTTTTGCAACTGTTTTACTCACAATACTGTTCATTTCAGAGGAAATCAATCATAGTTTAAGAAATATTTAAGAAGTTTGTTTCAAAAGACAATGTACATGACTACCAACAAAGAAAAGAGAAAAGAAAAGGGTGGAAAAGGGGCTAAAAAAGAAAGGGGCAGGGGGAAGAAGTTGAAAAAAAAGGGGGGGGGAGGGGGGGAGACAAATGGGTTAAAAAAGGAGAGTGAAAAAATAAAATTATAAACCTTGCAATAAAATTCAAGACATAATATTTGAATACAAAAATGTCTGCATAATATAAAACTGCATGTGGAAATTATCTTTGCTACTGTTGCAAAGTATCTAATCTGGTTTCTAAATAAAAACCAGGAGAAAGACAGGAGCAATAATACATAATTTTACTTAACAAGGACTGCATTCGTAAACTTCATACATTTAAAAAAAAAAAAATCAATTTCTGTGTGTGAATGTAAACAAATACACAAATATTTTAATAGGCATTTGATTAGCAGTTAAGTATAAAACCAGCAATAACTCTGAAGATAATCAGAATTATTTTTATTGTTGTAAGAAGTCATAGCAGAAAAATTAATCCTATAATACAATTTACATACAGAGAAATACCCTTGACAAGGATAAAAGCAGAATTACTATTTTAAAACGTTTGTAAGAGATATAAATAAATGTCCTTTCTAAAAAAAACAACATATATATATATATATATACACTGAAATTAGGTGGATTTTTCTATTTACAGGACTGTGTCCATTAAATGTTAAAAACACAAGGTCTTCTAAATAGTCTGACTTGCTGAATTGTCCTAAATATTATACCAAGTATTCACAAAAAAAGCTTTATAGTCAAGAAAAAAACGTATTTTCTTTATTTCATTTATGACACAGGAGATAGAAGAGCAGTGGAGAGTGACAAAATTAAATGACCAACATTACAAAAATCCTGCTATTTGTCTGTTTCAGGCACTTTCGTAACTCTGGAAATAATATGGATCAACTGTTTATTTGAAATGAAAAAATTCGTCCCTTTAGGAACTGAACTTTCTAAAAATTAAGTATGCTTTTAAGGGAATCATCATTCATTTTGACTAGAATAGCTAAATTATGATGAGCTGGGCCCCAAGGAGAAATAAGCAATCTCAAATCCCATCACAGAATGCTGAAGGCAGTCACATGACAAGAGACCTCTTAATAATGGTATTTTTAATGAAGTACGTATACATCAAGTTTCTCAAGTAGTTTAACAAGTTAACAATAAATAAAATAGATAGTAATTTATCATAGAATGGTTTAGGTTAGAAGGAACCTTGGAAGGTCATCCAGTCCAACCCCTCTGCAATGAGCAGGGATGTCCTTCGCTTAAAACAGATTGCTCAGAGCCCCATCCAGACTGGCCTCGAATATCTCCAGGGATGGGGCATCTACCACCTCTGGGCAACCTGTTCCAAGGTTCCAACACCCTCATTATAAAAAATTTCGTCCCCATATCTAACCACAGGTTTACAAAGAACTTGATTCTCCTCATCTTTCTGGAAGGAAGCAGGTTCCTGGCATATTTCATATACGTGGTGCGACTCCTTGAGAAGATAACCCAGCACAAAGAGACCTGATCTCAGCGAAGCATTAAACCACTCTCTGCATGTCACGGACACAGCACATGAAAGGCAATAAAACCAGCTGTCAATGGTTTAAGCCACAGGACAGAATACACAAGATGGTTTGAATGAGGAATGTCATACCCAACCCAAATGTCAGTGAAGAGAACAGATATCACATCCTCCAAAACAAGTACTGGAAATTAAATCTAAATCTCAGGGCTGGTTTTTTACATCACCAGCTTTCATCAGAGCCTTAATAGCTCTGGCCCTCATCTCAAGTTCCAGAAGCTCCAGCTGCTGTGCTGATGGCTGAACATCTTCTGGCGGAGGAACGGCTAAGGCTGCAGCTTTCGGTTCCTTTGGGCTAGACTCTGCCAACCCCAGTATCTCATTCACGCTTTTCTCAATGTCCTTCTGAAGGTCATCTATTTGGCCAGCTCCACTTCTGACAGCGTTTTCTTGCACCTCTGGACCATCTTCTTCATTACACGGGCCTTCTATGTCACTATCATATGCATCTGCATTTATGCTGAGGACATCACTATCTTCTCCCTTGCCTGCAACACAAATGTAACAGTCACACATTCGCCTGACAGAATCATTTTTCTTCCAACCATTTTTCTTTAAGCTTCTGCTTAAAGTGTTTCTCTGCAGATTAAAAGAGTGGCAAAAAGATCTATGAATTTAAAAAAAATAATTCCTCTTCTTTTTCTCTGCCAACTTTTAAGGTCGATTTAATTTAGACAAGTGTTAATGCATTTTTTATGCCAATTTTGCAGTACAGCAAAGCGGCAATACCAGGAAAATCTATTCCAGCCTATGGAGTTACATGATCTATTTTCCTAATTAAAATGTCATAAGGCTTCATATCAAAGGAAGCCTCTGCAGTGCAAAACTGATTACTGTTTATTATCTTTAAAGCAAACTTAGTTTTCAAAATGCAATTTTTAAAATGAGACTTTAAAAGGTGTCAGACGCTACAGTGAGGCACTGTACTAAAATTAATAGAAACTCCATTTATAGTGCAACTACTCAGAATCTACACAGGTATTTCAGATGTATTTAACTCAGTAAAAACATGGATAACTCATGGCATTGGCATTTAGTGCTGGCTCAAAGTTTATGTTCACAAAAAAAAAGTTAGAAGAGGCAGTGAAATAAAATAAAAGCAAAACTCTAACAGAACCTGAGTAACAGTTCTCACAATTTGGCTACAGAGAGACTATTGCTTTTGAAATATTGGATTCAGAAATTATTAGTCCTTCACCAACCTTTGTATCTGTGGTAACTTATTGTAGGTTTGGCTCTTGCTTAAAATGTACCATTTATAGCCAGATGACAGTTACTGATTCTAAAGGTTTTATAATCGTTTTTGGTAGTACCACTATCCAAAGGTATGGCGGTGTCCCTGTTAATTAATAATGAGATTTTAGAGCTAAAGATCTATGGTTCATTCTCTTTTAAAAATATGGCAGAGCATGAAGACATGAAAGCCAAACTCTTCTCAGTACTGCACGCTGACAGAACTAGTGGCAATGGACAAAAATTAAAACACATGAAGTTCCATCTGAACACCTGTAAAGACATTTTTACTGTGAGGGTCATCAAACACTGGAGCAGGTCTCCCAGAGAAGGTGTGGAGTCTCCATCCTTGCACATACTCAAACCTCAACAGCAGGTGCTTCTGGGCAGCCTGCTCTAGCTGACCTGCTTGACCAGGGGGATTGGGGTCAATGAGCTCAAAACAGCCCTTCTAACCTAAACGATTCTGTGACTCTCTGATGCTTAAAGTTAGTATGCTGATATCTGACTTTAAAAGGTTCTCTTTCACTGAACTGTTAGGTTTTTCTTTTTTTTGAATTGTTAGTTTCATCCATCCATCTCATTGGTTCCTGATCTTCAGATCTGCAGGGCTAGTAGCACAGATTTGCAAGGATTGCTTATCAACAATAAAATAAACAATACACTGGAAATCCAAGCAAATACTTCCTCTGTGTGGTGCTCTTTTTTAATATCATTCAAGCTATTAAAAAAAATTGATAATGCAGTCTAACACAGCAAGGACCTATGATTTTAATACCTTTAACTAATCATCCTCTTACTCAAAGAGAACATGATACTCTGGTTGATTAAGTCATTAAAAGCAACTATGAAGCAACCACCTGCAACAGTCATCAGGTCCCCTTGATAATAAAAAAGTGAAAGAGATCTACAGGGAATATGTCAGTTCTAAGGTCACTCCATATAGTAAAACGAGCAACATGTAAAGCAGGGCTCACAAAGCCATAGCAACCTGGTCCTAAAGTTTTGATGCTTTTATTACGACTCCTTCCTTCTCCATTTAATTCCCCTCACTAATTACTTCAGAAATAAACATGTTTCAGAAAGTCATTCCAAGACACATCTTTTAGACAACATTCTGAATTGTGAAACAGGAGTTGCAGGAAGCAAGTAATGTTTGACTTTTGCAGAAGATAAATATGGCTTTTAAGAATTCGCAACATTCTTTGATCAGAAAAGCTATTTCTAACAGTTACTGCATACAGCTAGTCCAAATGAAAACAAACAGACTGAAACATCTACAATTCTAGTGCTTCATGCCCAGAATAATACTGGCAGTTGTTATATGGTGCTGACTTAATGATTGAAATGAAACAAACACTGCTGCAGGTTAAGAGAACTGTTTCCTTACACAGCAGGTACTCTATACAACTAACTTCCCTGCTTTTGCATTTTCTATTCTGCCTATCGCTATAGTACCTGAATGTCTTATCCACTACATTTTTGCATTTAAAAGAAGAAAACATACAACACAAAATGTTCATCATCAGAGATTCAAAGATTTGAGTGTGTACTTCTACTGGCTTTGACTTCAAGAAAACTATGCCAGTTATCAGGAGTGGTGGGTGTTAAACACCATTTCATTGGACCTCAGCTCTGCGCAATCAAAGTAAGGTATCACATACCAAGATTGAACTAAATGATTAAATTACAAGCAGTCCTTTGGCAAACCATTATTATAATGGATTTCTATGAATGTCAAAACAGGGTACTGCAGGCTCTTATGATCATCTCAACCGAAAATAAAACTGATTCTCGAAGAATTCAGCAAATGGTAACAGTATTAGCAATCACCTACATACCAAGAAATTGAAATGACCGAAGATCCTCTTCAGCTGAAAAACTAGATCTGAAGAGCCAAATGAGCCTTGCAAGAGCTTCAGTCATGTTCCAGAAGCTAAACTAGCAAACTTTGAAGAGCTACAATTTGCTTCTAGTCACAAAAAAACCTCCAGTCTCACAGAATTAAGAAGCCAAAGTTCCTACACAATGTCATCTTCAGTGTTCCCCTCTCCTTTTCTGGAATTGGGACCAATTGAAAGGTTGTAAACCCACATCTGCTGATTTGTAAGATAATGCTTCTTTGCAATTGGGGCTACTGTTCAAAAGAAAGCTATCAATTATCTGGAATTAGTCACTGCTCAACACCAAGAGAACAAAATTTCAGCTTTCTCCACTACATACCTTGTTTTGATTCCTGACTTTCCAGCTTGCTGTCCTCTCTGAGAGAAGAAGTAGAGTCTATACTGTTGTCCTGTCTGGAAAGAAGTAAGACGACATTTTAATCTACACCATTTACAATTTAAGAGAACTTTCTGAAAAACATTAACTTAAGAAATTATGTGCAGGTAAGCCTATAGGCCAGCTACAGTATGAATAAAGGTAAATGGAACATACAGAGTGCTAATCTAAGCACTTGAGAACAAGCCTTTTTTGTTTTCCCTTTGCTAGCCATACATAAGGATAAAGCAATTATTTCTACTACACCCTAACCTTTTAGAATAGCAACCTTCACTGAGAGCCTCTCCATAATACTAGGAGCTTTTCTCTAAAACTCAAAATAAATTGTCACACAGGCAAACGACTTGAAAAAGCCATCAGTTCAGTTGTATTCAAACACTATTTACTGTTTTCTTTTGAAATTAATAAGTTGTTTCCATGAAGTTACCATCATGCCACCACCACCCACCTCCCCTACATCACAATCTCATAGTTTCACACAAGGACACTTTTTAAAATTAAATGCAACTCAGGCATTTCTCTATTTCTTCTATTTAAAAAATTTCTACCCTTTACTTGCTAGGTTTCAACTGCTTTATACAAGGGATAATGAAGAGATACTTCTGTGAAATGTTCATATTCTTCACACATTTCGCATGTACTAGTTATACAAGCTGTGAAAATACTGTGAAACATACAGGAAGAAGGAAGGCAGAAGGACCCAGAATCCAGAAGAGTAAAACTGCCATCTTTAGTGAGCATTTTGACAGTAGAATTGCCAGTTTCCTACCCTGAATGTAGGTGTGGCATTTGTTTCATACATATTAATATGGATTCAATGCAACTATCCTGCCTGTGGGAGCTAAACCGCACTATAAAAAGGGCAGCAGTATTCTGGTATCACAAATTCAAATATAATGACTCAACGAAACCTTTTCAGGAATGGCCTGAAAGCTTTTAGTAAAATTGTGCTGTCAAAGATTTTTTTTTCTTTTTCAGTTGTCCAATGGCTGTATCAGGAGGGAGAACTCCGCAATACTTCTAGCCATCCTGGTCTGAGAGGCAGTTATTTTGATTGCTATTTCCTTTTCTGTAATAGCAAAGGTTACAAATCAATAGGCTCTTCTTTTTCTTTCACTTTTTATACCCATTGTAATAAATGTGTATGGTAGCATGCAATAATTGATTAAGAAGAATGTGTAACTGTTTTCATATGCACACAGCACCTAAAAAATATATTTATATGCTCTGCACCTTAAGTAAGGAAATATAAATGTATTGCCCAATGCCATTTTAACAAACTAGGAGTAGACCATTTACTGTTATGCATTTTTCCCAGAACTCAGTGATATGTATCCTTTCAGTTTGCTTTTCTGCTTGGTCAAGAACTATTCTCTCAACCTTTTAACTTCTGTTGGATTTTCCATTCCCAAGGAGGGCTGGAAGAGACAGAACGGATACAAACCACATGTTCAAATAGCTATGTTGAGTGGGAAGTTCTGTATATACAGCTAACTCCTTCAGAAAATTATTTAAACTTTGCCTCTTCACAAACGGAGTTTTATCATTTATTTTCTATTCTACTCATCAGTCTGGTACTACAAAGGCCATAGGTATGGCAAGATGGATTACAGTCCTCACCTGTTAGACAGAGAACAGGCTGTGAGGAAAAGTTTTACACTCATACACGCACCCACACCGTCAAAGTCAACTGAGACCCACCCCAATTATGACTCCAGAGAGCCTGCCTGGCCTAGCTCACAGGGAACACCACCTCTGCACTGTTGCTGTCAGGCTCCAGACCATAGCCAAAGACCAAAGTCTAACCAGTCCTCTGCTTTGAGACAGTGTCAGACTCCAGGGTAGCAACATTTACCCACCCACCTCCATTACTGGGTGGGGTTAAGCCCAAAGACAGCACAGACCACCATCTAAATCTGTCCATGATGGTGTCACAGCACACCTTCCCAGAAATTTCAGGTTTTGCTTTCCTGCCACTTGCCAAGGCTTATCACACTCAGTTCTCTGTCACATTCTTCCTGTCTAATAGATTAAGCGCTTAATGGTGAGTCATCATCAGCACAAAGGTGCAGACATAAACAGTGAGCAGAGGAACCCTAGTAACTTGATTGACACAGAGGGATCACCCTGCCCAAGTTGCTCCTAGAGCTGTGAAAGGACGTCAACCAGTCCATTTTTCTGGGAATGAAATCTAGTAAGAAAAGTCAGCTACAGAAATCACCTGATAGGCTGAAAGATGTTACTGTCTACAGAAGCAGGGGGGTCCATATAGGATGCTGAGGAAGAACATTTCAGCATTGCATAAAACATACTGGCAGATGTTTTTAAGGGGAGTGTAGAAACGTATAGGGCAGTCTGAGATGTTCAGAGGAGGAGCCAAAGGTGGGAAAAGGGATAGACTGAGGCAGTTTGAGAAAGAACAAGCATGGGAAAAAAAAAAAAAAAAGAAGAAGAAGGAAAAAAAGAAGATAAAGGGCCAGCAGAGCATAAATAAGTTGCTGGTCACTATACTTCTCTGGCCAAACCCTGGACCTGATCACCACAGTCTGCCCTGCCTTCTTATTGAATTCTATTGCTATATGATTTATCCAAATTAGAAGATACTAAGCTCTGCATATATATGGATGTGCATGTCTCTTAAGTGCCAGCAACTGCAAAGGGAACCATAGGTCATAGGTGCCTGCAGGACTGTGCTGCTAGACAATAGAATGAAAAACGCACATTTCCTCAGGGAACTCCAGTGTCATGCATCAGTGTGTATGCAAATGCATGTAATTCACCAGCAAACCTCAGGCTAGTCTAGCCAGCAAGTATGGGAGTCAGGTCCCAAACAGGCTGTAAGATCAGAGGCAAAATTCATCAAAGAGAGCAGGGTTTGCAAACTGAGGGACCACAGCTCTGCTAGACACACAAGAGTCTGAGTGTCAGCTACTAGGGACAATTCTAGGTCTGCACCAGCTATCAGAGAGGCATTCACGTGCAAGGAGGTCTAAGCTACAACTGGAGTGGAGATGCAAACCTTGTGGGTTTGTGTGTCCAAGTGCCAATAGCTGGGGAGAGCAGGTGGATCTAGGACCAGCTACTGATCAACAGATCAGGAAGGATCTATTTCCTCTTTTTTTTTCCCCTTCAGCAACTCCTAATGATTTTTTTTACTTAGTCACTAAACTCTTGAAAAAAATAAGGTTGTGATACACCCTGCTCATCACTAAGAACAAAAGCTGCTTAGGCTGCCCCTACCCCATCTTCCCTCATGCACACACACTTCTTCATTTTGAGCTGATTAGTCATCTCTGCACTGGAGAGCAATGTGTCACTTGTGAAAGACTGATCTTCAACAGATAGTATTCAGCCAAAAACCTTCACATCTCTGATATCACTCTGAGCTCCAACACCAAATGTCACTGAAGAAATTATAATCGACCCTCTGACAGAAAACTCAGAGCAACCTCTATGGTTCAAACACTGGTTGTGAAATTACCTACACCCATCTCAACAGCTACATAAAAAAAATAATAATAAAAAAAATCACACATCAAAACTTCTTGTAAAGTTTCATCCTGTTGCATTGACACTATTAATGACTGCAGTAAAATCACAATTCTTTAAAGACTATGTCACATCAGAAAAATATTGTTTAGAACCCAGAAGCCCTTTTACAGCAAGCTTTACTCTTTCAGAATTGATTGGACTGTACTGCTGGCTAACCTGCAACACTTCATTTAACAGGTGGGCATTTTGCACCATCTTGTGGCCAAGCAGAAGCATTTCAGTTCACAGCTCAGTTTTGCTCCCAACTTGTTAATCTTGTTAAATTTGTTTGTTAATAAAATTATTTTTTCCTAATTATCTGTACTGTAGTATATATTTGAGAAAGGGTAGCACAACATCATGTTTCCAAACCATGAGAAGATATGTTAATCTAAAATTAAGGCACAGTATACAAATTTAATACCCTCTTATTACATGCAATGCTAGGATGTGACCCAAATAACTTTGATCTCCCTTTGTTTGTCATTCCTTAAAAACACTACTCCCTCGGGATGACAGTTATGTTCAAAGTCACTCTTCCAAGAGACAAACTCAGCTTTTTTAAATAGAACAACATTTTCACACTATGTTCCTTCAACAGAAAGAAGATAGCTACTACAGTTTGTTGGTGATAAATGCTGTACATTTAAATTTTCCCTATGCTAGCTTTTCATGTCAGCATGCTCCATGCTAGTGCAATGCTTACCTGGGCTCAGGCACACAGATCCTCTACAGAATATATTACTTTCAGGAATCTGCATAGCTGTCAAAGAAATCTGGGTTTGAGCCTGATTTGGTACCACATCTTACAGAGCAAGGTAAGATAGCAGCACAGGTTAGGAAAAGGGGTACTGGTCAGAGGAGTGGACGACCAAGGATTAAGAAAATAGCACTGTAATACTGGTGTCTGGGAATCCAAGCTTCAATAGTAACTGCAGTTGGAGAACAGCACAAAAAGTTTTGTGACGGAAAAAAATACCATAATGCACTGGACTAGAAGACAGTCTAACAACATGATACAGTTGTGTTGATACTTTTCTTACCGGGCTTTTAATTGTCTTTAAGAAACATTCACCTAAATATCCAGAGTGAGGCGTGAGATCAGTATCACTGCTACTCTGACATACAGATGCTGTACCTTCCTAAACTAAAGTGTGCCTTTGCAGTTCCAAGTCTAAAAAATATTTCTAGAAGTCCTGAGTCCTCAAAATCTTTCTGTAAACTTTTGTTTAAATGGTGTATTTCCACAATAAATGCGAACTAAAATAAGCAATTAAAAAAAAATAAAAAGGAAAAAAGTCCTTATGAAGTAGTGCTTCTCAGGAAATGCACTGTAAGTGACAGATGCTAATCAAATAGTTTAATGAGTTTTAAAATATGCAGTCTAATTACAGGTGAAGTTTGAGGACACCATGAGATCACAAGAAAGTGAACAGATGTCAAATGCTAATGTATCTGTTCAGTGACTCAAGTAGCCTGCTCTTTCAGTGATGCCAAATGGTGAAGATAAGCAAGTAATCCTAGAGGGGTAAATATCAGATGGCAATTGCACATCTGTGAACAACCCAGTACTCAGCAGCAAAATATGTTAAAACAAGGCAAGCCTTTAAATCTGCTAACCTTTCTAAAACAAAGCAAGCAAAAACTGCACTCATGACTGCAAAGCAGTAAAAAGGCTATAAACTCTTAAAAGAGCGGATATTAAACTGCAGATTCGCACAATGAAAAAAAATAAGCACATTAGAGTTTCAAAGTGAAAGATCATTTGCTCACATTATACCAATGAGCATATGATCACTATAATATTACCATGCTCGTTCTTTCAATATGTATTTTATTACTAAAACAAACAATTTACTTTCAGTCCTTCTGTTTGAGGGTATTTAAAGAGCCAGTTCAGGGAACAGCAAAGAAATAGCTCAAGAACATGCCAATACCTTTTGAATGAGATTGGAAAAATATCTGCTTAGTTTTGCAGGACATTAATTGGCTGACTCCTTTCAATTAAATATCTGTCATTTAGTTGACAATTTGGTACACAGCAATTTTCTTGGTTTAACAGTATTACACTGCAGACAGTAACACGGAAACAATAACAAAAATCTGAGAACTGCACCTACACAGAGCTTGCAAGTAATGAAGCAAATCTATTGTTAACAGCAATTTCCAGCTGCTGGCAAACACAGACCCTACTTCTTCAGCTCTTCTCTATGCTTCTTCCAGGATTTCTAGTGTTTAACTTGGTCTGTTATTTTGTCACCAGCTGCTTCTAAGTGTTTTACATGCTAATGGAAGTATGTGAAGCTTTTACAAAATTGAATTTAGGAAAAACCTCAGGACTTCTGGTTCTGGTGGCAAAATGAGAATATGTGCATCAAGGAAAGGAAGGTTCAATTGACAATTACAGATGTAATACAATCAAAAAGCTTCAGATAAAGATCTGAATTGTGCAGTCTTCCCTGTACTTGGAGAAATTTCTTCAAATCCCTGCTACTTTTAGACTGTACAGACAGGAAGCGGGTCTTCAGAGACAGATAAAAATTTGGGAAAAAAATACGCAGTGTGAACTACAGCCTGCTAAGAAAGTCTCTATATTTTGATACACTTGTAATTTCTTCAGATGTACTGATTTAAGCTATCTATTGATATAAGAATATTGCTAAAGGTATAAGTTTCTCGATTTTTTTTTTTCTTCGAGGACAAGGATGAAAGACACAAAGCAGTGTATTTCCCATCAGTTAAATTTTTTACTAGATTAGTTAATCTTTAAGACTAATTAACTAATTTAACTTCTTAACTATTTTTTTAAGACTTGCTATTCACACTTTCCCTTCCCACATATACATCTCCACGAAAAAAATTAAGACATGTTGGATCTAAAATAAAGAAGTTTTAATGTTGTGTCATTAATAGAATGCAGAAAAAAGTGGTCATTTACAAGAAAACCACAAGTAATGAAGACAAATGGGAAGAACCAAAGGCGAGAACATAAAAAGAGAAACTGCCTTTTTCATTCTGAAAAGTCTTTTCCCCATGGCAAACAAATTCACCCATTTAAACTCAGATTATAATTAAAAATGCATTAATTATTTCAAACAACCAAAATTTAGATTAGCAATGCAGTTTTCACTTTTTCTTCACTGTTGCATCTTTAGTCTCCCTGCCTACTGACTGTCGTGTTTTAACCCCAGCTAGCAATCAAAACCACGACAGCCACTCGCTCACTCTGCACACACACACCCCTCAAATAGGGGATACAATGAGAAGGGAGAAACACATGGACAGACATAAGAAGTTTAATAAAATAACAAAATAATACAAATATACTACTAATACTAATAATATTTATATAAAATTAAAATAAAATATAAAATAGTGATACTCAATGCAATTCCTCACAAACCCTGTCCACACGAAGTACCCAGTCCTAGGGAGCAGCACCTGGTCCCAACAGCTGATCCCAGAGACAGAAGAAAGAAAAAAGCAGAAAGGCCCAGAGGCCTCTGCAAACAGCAGGATGACAAAAGGCCAGAATAAAGAAACTACCGAACAGAACCCCACTGAAATGGAGCAGAACTGGAATGGATCTCCCCAGCCAGAAAACCTGACCCTTGGCTCCAAGACAACAACTAAGCTAGCAGTAAATTCTTACATTCTCTTTGTTCCAACTCAACAACAATGGAAAATTACTTGGGGGAAAAACATTCTGTCCCAGGGAGTTATCTTGTCTTCAAACTAAATCCAAACAATGACCATGCTAGCTACAAAAAAAGAAAAATTTCAAACTCCATGAAGAAAATAAACTCACTTTCAGTCACACCAGCACACTGATTTCTTGATCTTCCGGCTGAAGCACAAGTTCTGCAAACTTGCATTTATATTTACTTACACAGTTTGTGAAAAAAATTAACCTCAACACCCACAGATTAGACCTATTAAATAAACAGGGCTCATGACAGTTGTAAAAGCATAATATTGTTCTACTTACTGAGCACTGTGCTTAATGATTAATATAAAACCTTAATTTTCCTCATTTCACCTATTTTGTCCTACTGCTTTTTTTTCTCTATTATTCAAACAGTTTTCCCTTTTTGTTTTTTTTTTGTTAAAGCTTACACACAGCTAAAGCTATAAGCCAAGGTTCTCAGATAGAACGTGTGTAGCATACTACTTTTTAACCCACTGCATTAAAAAATGAGAAAAGCCACAATTCCTACATCAGTATATCTTCTCTGGCCATTTCAGACAGGTCTAAAACATTAAATTACCAGGATGGAGACAGAGACACAAAAAACGGGCCCTTAAACCATCCTACTGGTCAAAGGAAGCAATCTGCTCTATAACTTTGATCAACACCTCTCAGTTTTTGTTACTTTTTTTTTTAAACACAATATCTTAACACAATTTCTTCTTGATTTTGTTAACTGCTTACATCTTTCTTATCAGTGATGTAAGTTGATGCAGCTTTGCCAGGTTTTCATCACTGCATCAACTGTTAAAGAACTTGGTCAGTTTTAATTCTGCTGTACTTCAACACAGCTATGAGCAAAGGTAGACAACACAAACTCATTTTGGTCTACTTGCTGCTTATGCCTGGAATATTATCTGCCTAGTGTAAAGACATTAGACTTCCAAACTGCAAACTTTCCTACTTGTCATGGGCAAACAGGTTAATTGTCTTCATATACCAACTAGCTAAAAAATGGTAAATCCTGCTTCATTTCTTTAACAGATACTCTTTTACATAAAGAGACCTGATATTTAGAGTATTTTGTAGTTTTTTTAATTCTTTATTTTGCTTTTTTAAATAGCCAGCAGAAGGCAATGACCAAATTAAGAAAAAATAGGTCCATAAACATGTACTGACACCATTCCCAGATCATGGAAGGAAAAAATTACAAAGTTGGGGATACAGGCACAATCAGCTCCAAATGGAATCCTAGAATAAATAGCATCAGAGGGTATTGAAACTGTATCACATGAGAGAAACGGAAACATCACTTAACTTGGTATCACTTCATTTTGTCATGTATTTGTATGATGCATAATGTGATCAAAAAAATTTACTTCATTTGTTCTGAATCAAAGACAGGATCAGAAACCAGATCCCTGTAAAATTAAAATACTAACCAGAAAAATGAAATTTGGATTATGATCACTACCTTTCCCATCCATTTGTTCCTATTTAGTAAGTTTAGATGAACTAACCACACCAGCAAACAAGAGGTACTTTAATCTGCCCAAACACTGGTATATTGTCTCAGAAGTTTATTAAGTTTGTGCATTGAATCTGGGGACCAGCTGTAATCAGGTCGGCAATGAAAACAGAAAAGCTTTTTATTTTGTCTTCTACAAGCACATTCTACATACAAAATTTGATACATGGTAGGTAATAACCAGTAACTTTCTCTTCCCCTACACTATTTCCATAGAAACTGTCAGAAAGAGTTCACCAGTTCAAGAAGTGACCTAGTAAAACATTACACAAGATTCGTCTTTAAAAAACAGACAAGCATTTTAATAAAAGGTTAAAAAGTGTTAGCCTTCACAAAACTGAAAGATGTCAACCTAAGAAAAGAAACCAGAAGCCACTGTTCTTGAAACTCTAGACATTCTACAACATCCCTAACAGAGAACATGGGAACAGATGAGTATCAGTGCTGCTTCAACTGGGGCAGGAATAAGGACCAGAAAAGGGTGGAAGAGAAGAGAGACATCTCAGTTGAATTGAAAATACACTTAACACAGCTCACTACCCTAAGCAGGAAGAGGTTACTCAACCTGCTTTAGCTCACTTAAAGAGGGTTAACGTAAACCATATTACTTCAATTCTGCTGCAGGTTAGGAGTGCGCACATGCTCAATTAGCACAACTCAACTGACAGGCAGTAACAGCACTATGAAACTCAGCTATGTGCTCGAGACACATTAAATATTATAAAGTGACAAAGTCATGTTTTTAAGTTTAGTGCATGCTATCAGTCACAACTCATTGGCATTCAACTCAGGTAATCACATAATTAAGGGTATAGTGATGGTGCCTTTCAACATTACATTTGATCATTCCTCATGAAAAATGCCTGTATTGTTTAGTATCTTTAAATTAAGCTTTTAAATGTTTTATCTTTTACTCACTGACGGACTGATTCACCTCCAGTCTTGTCTCCTCCATCTGTCTCCTCCTCAGTATCAGAATCAGCTCCAACCTTGCCTAAATATACACAGTTTCAAACATGAACACTTAGGCAGGTAATACAATTAATGCTATATAGTTAGGCTTACTGTGAATTGCAATCAGCAGATGTTCTAAATCAGACTGACTCAAAATCAAAAATCTTATTTCTGAGTTTTCTGCTAGCCACATGGCTGACACTGTTCAGTGACACTGCATGACCAAAAAAACCAGAATAGCTATTGCTAGTACAATACTATAGGCACTAAAAAGCAAGCACAGGAGAACAGAATTAATAGAAGGTATTCTGCAGCATTCAAGATTTGAAGAACTCCATTCAACTGAGAAGAGAGCAATGTGTCTACAAATAAATTGTACAGCCCTTAAATATCAACTGGAAGTTCAATTGGATACTGAAAAGCTGAAATGTCATATCCTTAATCAAAGTACATGGACTGTGTGTCTCAGCAAAACACAGGGATCCACCACGAATCCTTTAACCACACTGAATACTGCAGTGCAATTGCTAATACAATTAAAATGGTTTTCAGTGTGTCAGACTTCCCCTGCAGAGAACCAGGAGGCAACTTAATGTCAGTTTACGTAAATAACGGATTTCAAACAATATTTCTAGACTCCTAGCTTTCTTTTTTTCCACCAAGTCAAAAGCTTTGTTCTTATTTTGGGTACTAAGGAAAAGAAGTTTACACTACTGTGTTCCTGAATCTATCCCTAATAGATTCTAAATAAATGCATTATTTCATCCAAGCTTAAAGATCAAAACCAGCATACATACATACATAGATACATATATACACACTATGTATATACTATTAGCATGTGCCTATATGAAACACTAATAAATATGTATACTAATACATAAACCACTCATATATACTTATTCATATGTATGTGTTTATATATTAGTAGCTAGACATTCAGTGAAAATTCTGTTTAGAGGCAGACTGTTCTCTGGTGTGCAGTGGTACCTAAAAGTTTTGTTCATACCTTCAAGTATCTTCAACAGTTTTTTTTCAGATAACAGCTCCAACTGCTCCAAACAAAGCCTTTTGATTTCATCCATGGAACAGCTCTAAGAAGACAGATAAGACAGACCACGAGCTACTAAAAATTTCTTAGGATAGAGTAACTAAGAATGTAAGTAGTGTTCCAACTGTTCTGAATGAAGAGCTAACCTAGATTGAAAGTCCCCTCCCTATTCTGACCTGCATTGATGCAACTATTGAACACTAGGCAGGCGTTTTTTCAGTTTCGACAGCTACCAAAAATTGTGTCTGTATTTTTTTCTGAAAAGATAAGCAATACACACTTTGAATTACTCAACCTACAAATTGGAGTTTCCACTGCAGCTGTATCACTTAGTAGAAATAATGAGACATTCATGTGAAGCACAGAACAGCAAACAACTGTAGCCCTGATTACTCCTAATTCTCCATCATTCAGGAGCAGATGGATTGCATAATTAAGCTTACCAAGCCCAGAGACAACTGTTGAATCCAAGCTCAGGAACTGAAGCAAACACTGCTATTGGTAACATACCAACAGCAGTATAACATAATAAAGAAAACCTAAGAAATATGCAAATCATGATCCATTTGTCATGCTTGAAACATACTACACGTTGCCACACATTTTATGGGAATTCCAGTTACCCTTACATTTTTTGTACTATTTGGCGTCCTCTTGGTGAACTAGAGTGATAATATGACACTTTCAAATGAACTATGAGACCACGTATAAGCACCACAATTAGAAAATGCTGAGGATATTTTAACATTCACAACCTTACTGCACTTTTGGTTCTATACCAACAGGCAACTTCCTTTCAAATTCAGTAACGCCTCTGCCTCCGGCTGCTCTAGACCTCTTCTCTTCTCCCAGAGATGAGAAATGGATGAGACTGCATGCAATTCACTATGTGTTTAAAACAAAGAAGTCCTGCCTCCCTTATACTAGTAATATGACTCACAAAGAAAAAAATTAAAGACAAACTTTTAACTGTTAGCAAACATCACAGAAATGACATTTTACATGCAGCCTCTTCTTCTGTACAGGCTGCTAGCTTAATTTATTTTTACCAAACCCTGCAGTTCACAAGCCTTAAAAAAGAAAAGCCAGTAAAACTCTAGCAATACTAACACTGGAGTCCACAGAAGCTACAGCTTCAGAAGCTTCATGAAGGGGTTTTATTGCCTTATCTCAGACACTGCTTTAACACCATACAAAATGGTTCAGCTGATACAAACAGAAGTAAAAATGTATTAACAAATAAGCATACTTATTAGTGAACAACACTACCGAATTGACTCCATGCAATGGTGAAATTTTTTTGGCATATAACTAACCAGTACAGACAGTATAAAAATCAGCAGTCTGCAACTCAGCAATGTCTGAGCAGTGGAAATAAAGAGTAAGCTGGAATAATTATATCAGATCTTTTAAAAGGCTCACTTTCCGAGATTTGACGTAATCTTTAAGAAATACACAGGCAGCTTTTAAGCTGGAAGTCCACTAAACCTAAGAGATAAATGTGCTTTGTTGCACAAGCATTCAAGTTTTTAAAAGGTATATAAAAGGTAAGTGTATTTCAGTACCTTTAAAATATCAGGCAACATCTTCTGTAGTTTTTTCTCCCCTATGACACAGAAACACTGTTGAAGCATTTCTTTTTTATCTGTGATGTAAAAACTGACAGGCTTGAGTGTCACACTGAGATCTAATCCTCCTTCTTCTATATCACTGGGTTGCTCAGCTTCTTCCGCTTTTTCTCCAGACGGTGCATTGCATTTGGCTTCCTAAAATAATGGAGAGAAAGTACAATTTTCAAATTTTCTAGTAAAATAGAGAATAAGGAAACTTGCAGCTTCATTTGTGCTTGCGAGAGTTTTCCCTTCATAATTGACATCTTAAAGTGGACTTCTGAGATTCCAATAGTGTTTTAGTTCGCAAGGTAACTGCATTTTTGGTTACTGAAATCAATTATCCAAAGCTTCAAAAGGCAAGAAGTAGTTTTTAAATATTAACTGGAAAATATTACCTGCAAATACCTAGCTGCTGCTTATAAAAAAAAGCATGCTATCAGGCTGAAGAAATCCACCTCTCTGATTCACTGTGCAATTAAGCCACTAATCTCATAATTTACAGTTATCCTGAAAAGAAGAAACTTGGCATAAAATTCCTGTGTGGCACAGCCTTCTGAAAATAAAAGCCGTCTTTGTATCAGAAAATATATCTTCCATCTATCTGTGGAAGACCTGCCCAGGTAACGGAAAACAAAACAAAACAAGCTAGAAATACATTTTGATTCACTCAGGAGTGAGTGTCACACAGATTTTTGTTCCAACACCTCCTAGAAAAAGCTCACAACCCTGGATGCACAAGCACAACTGCAGCCACCTCTGAGCTTGCGCCCCGCGTCTCTGACACCCGGGAAACACAGACCGGTGTGCTGAGGGAGAGGCACGGGCAGCCCCCCGGCACTGCCCCCGCTTCGCCGCGCTCCCGCCCGCGCCGTCCAGCGGGGCTTCCTCCCCTGGGCAGCCACACGCTGACGGGCTCCGGCGGAGCCCGCGTTGCGGGTGCGGAGAACACGGCCGCCTGCTCCCCGAGCCCGCCCGCTGCGACAACCAGGCCTCGCTCCCCGCGGCGGCCCAGAGGGCGGGCCCGGCAGGGGGTGAGTCGCGCCTCAGGACGCACAGGCGGGTCCGAGCCCCGGCGCTCCCAGGCGGAGCAGGCAGAGCAGCGGACAGAGCCGCCAGCCGCCCGCCCCTCCTTCCCGCGCTACCTCCGCGGCACCGTGACTGGACTCAGTGCTCCGACGCTTCCTCTCGCTGCCAGCCGGCCCCGACGCTCCCTCCGGACAGCAAGAACGAGAGCGGCGCCGCTTCTTCTCCTTGGAAGACCGCCTGCCCGGCATCGCCCCGCCGGACGGCGCCGGGACCCTCACATCCGCGCGCCCAGCGAGCAGCCCAAAGTGAGGCGTGCTTCCGGCAGGGCCCTGATAGGCCCGCCTGACAGAGCGTCCCGCCCCTTCCGGCGGGGCGGGTGGGCAGCCGCTGGCGGTGGGCGGTAGTGGCGGCTCATTCTGGCGGCGGTGTGTGGCGAGGGCGAGGCCGCTCCCTTATAGAAATATCCGTGATCCTCCGTAACCACTATTGAATCCTGGCCGCTTTTCCCAATAATCTGAAGAGCTTCGTTCTCTTTCTGCTGCAGCTCCTTAGAACCAGACATCCTGTGCGAAGCCTTTTGGAAACCCACGTAGATGACAAAAAATCCAAGAAAACTATGTTATCCAGATAGCACTGTCTTCATGCTCAGGGACAGCTGCAAAACATCTGATTAGATTTGCAGGATGTTCTGCCTGGGGGGAGGGGAAGGAAAAAAAACTAGCAACAACAAAAAACAACAAAACAAAACAAACTACTAACTTTAATGCTGACTTGTCTAGTCTTTGCTACAGTCCATACAATCTGCCCCACAGAGAGACATCTGATTTATTTCTCTGTTCCGGAGAGAACCTCTCAGATTTGCTTACAAATGGTTAGAGCTGCTGTTCTGAGCCCCTGGTGTGAAGCTTTAAGCAACAGGTTACACATCACAGTAAACACCTTAACTTGGTTCCCATGTAACCTTTTGTACCCAGGATCTTGTTCTTAATGATTTGGTTGATGTATTGCTGACTTATACTGAAACATGCTCTGTTAAAAAATGATTCCAGCATGGAAATATCCATAATGAAAAAAACAAACATGCTCTGTTAAAAATGATTCGAGCATGGAAATATCCATAACGAAAAAAACGTCCATATCCCACTGAATGGTGATATCAACAATAAATTTATTTTTTCCATGATATTTCATGCGTATTGCGGAAGTGTGACACAAACTATTTCTCACATGATGAAACCAAGTAGGAATCATAGCAGAGAAGCCCAGTGAAGGCAGATGACCACTCCGTGCAGTTCAGTAAGTCACTGATCAGACATCAGCTACCAATGCCAAGATTATCTATAGCAGGAAATGCCAATTAAAGAGGATAATTAGGTGAAAATAAAGACCGGGGTAGACGAATGTCCATCATTTAACATAAAGAATTTATATTAAGAACCTCCTTTTCTATGCTGAGACATGGAACAGTTTCCTTCTTTATTTACTGCATCAGAGTGTCCATTTGTCTTTTTTCTGGGTTTGTTTTTTTCCCAAACATGTTGCCTTCCAGTCTGATATACTCCACTTCGTGTTGGATCTTAAAAGACATTGGTGATACTGTCCCATTTAGGTAGAGATCCACTGAATGCAAGTTGTACAAAGCTAACGGTGATCAAAAGCGCTGTGGCCAGATGATAAAAAGTAATAAACTGTCAACATTTATTGCAGGGCAACAATAAAGTGTGGCAGATGCTCTTTATTAATGCCCTCTTCCCTCCCTCTCCTAAGGAAAGGGAAAAGAAGGAAGAGTGAAAGAGACAAGTTGTAAAACAAAAAAAAAAAAAAAAGGCAAATAACACTATTAGAGAAATAATACAAAATATTAAAACCCCATATTTAATCTCCAGAGGAGCTGTGGTGCCTGCAGCAGGTTGCAGGTGCCAGGCAGACACCAGGAGTCCTGGACTGGATTCCGCAGTAGACAGGAACTGGATTCAGGGATGCTGAGACTGGCACCTGGATCAGGATGGCTGGCAGGAGAACAGTTGGGTCCTCTTAAGTAGCCAGCCATGGACAAAGAGAGCGAGACTACGATGAGCATGGCATGGAACACCTCAGTCAGTTTGGGTCACCTATTCTGTCCACTTCTCCCTGTTCTTTCTAAGGGCTTCCATTCTAGCTTAGAAAATGCCAACAGAAGAATTGTATCATCTACTGAGAAGCTTTACATTCTTAGCAGAAGACACAATTTATCTTCAAAGGGCTCTTGAAATCTCTCAGACATACTTTTACTATTCCTACAGTGAATCAAATCAGGAGCACTTAGCATACAGACCAACTAATTTGAAGTTTATTTCTGTAGACGGCAAGACATCTGAGTTCTGTGCTAAGCACATACTTGTTTTCAATGTCCGCTGGTCTCAAAAGTTTCTATACCATGGACCTCCTGTCTGGCACAATTCCCAGGAACAGATTTAACATCCTTTCACTGAAATGGAAACTTCATCTTGTTGACATTCCTTAGGTTTTCTAGTTGTTGGTGATCTCTGCAGCAGATTTTTGTAGTACGCTTAGGTATATTACTGTGTTTAAGTACATACATGCTTATGTGTACCACAATGGAGTTTTAGAAAGTGCCATTTAAAACAAGAGCAACAGTGATTATTCATTTTCAAGAGAATACTGACAAAAAGAGCGTATTTAGTTGTCGTATGTCAGAAGACAGAAAAAAATGTCCACTGCTTTGTAAAAGATGTGAGTTTCTCTCCTTTTTGCACTCAACCTGTGTTAGCACGTACCTAGTTTTGCTAGCTTGGCAAAATCCCTGCTGAAAGCTACTGCACATATGCATGAAGGCATAAGAACACCAACATGCTTCTGTGTCAACTGGAAAAAAACACCTTTGTTGTGAGATCTCACAACATACTGTACCTTTTCTTTTTTTCCCCATTGCCTCCTTTACACATTACCCCCACTGCCTGTGCTGCCACTGCCTGTCCTTCTGCATATAGACAGACACTCCAAGGACAATTCCTCTGGGGGTGGAATCCGATGTACCCCTGTCCCTCTGTTCCCTCAAACAATGCTAAATCGTGGAACAGCCTAGTAACACAGTACCCTGCAGCAGCAGCAGCTGTCCTTCAAATATTTCTGGCCTGCTTTGTCTATCTTGCCTAACGTGTAGTGCTGCGGTCCCCAGATGAAGGATTTTTATGTGTGCCACATCATTTCCCTGCAAATTTAAGTTAATTTTGTAGCATCTCTTAACATACAATTTCTTGAAGTTTCAAGAGTATATTTATTCATATAAACATTAATTTTTGGTCTGGAAAATTCATGACAATTTTCACGTAAAGAGGTAATCTGTAACAGAGCAATCCCACAATAACAAAACAAAAATGTTAGATGAGTATAGATTTCTTAAAATAGCACAGGTACAAAGACAGTTAAAAAGCACAACATTAAAAAGCTAGAGTTCCAAGAACAATTGTATAGTAGGCAACCAAAATTCAACAGACAGGCACATTATTTAACAGACAGGTTTCCTAAAGGTACCCTCTTAAATGTTTTCCCAGGAAGGGTTTGATCTATTGTTAAGCACTATAAATCCCGAATAATTTCATCAACTGCCATATACATGAACCTGCAACGGACCAAATGAGAGAACCTGTGACTAAGGCCGTGACCAAAACTGTGAGTATACATATCTGGAAATTCACCAGAAGTATAACAGTACAAGTGTGCAACTAAGGATCTAAGAAACAAGGTTTGCTGAAAGTAGGTATGTAGTAATTCAGACAGTTTGGTTAGATGGAGCAAAAGAAGCTAGAGCTCTCAGTCACAAAATCTGGCACAGATGAGGCAGACTGGTAGGTATCGTGATGAAGAACCCATGTGCCAGAAGATCTCATTTTTTTTTTCCATGTTTTTCATTCTCTTAGTCTAATGAAAAAATGTAACTTGAACACTGACCATCTTGACTTCATCTTAATTCTAAACCGAAGTGCAACATTTGCTGGAGTGGTAGGAAATAACATCCCCCTTTTGTGCCGAACATCTTGAATCTGCTGGA
This sequence comes from Streptopelia decaocto, assembly GCF_964273445.1. Lineage (NCBI taxonomy): Eukaryota > Metazoa > Chordata > Aves > Columbiformes > Columbidae > Streptopelia > Streptopelia decaocto. The sequence goes on from NC_138657.1 coordinate 13,138,604, forward strand.
ATAGCTGTAAATTATTATTATCCCCTTTCAGAGTCACCACAGTTATTATGTTAAAGCTACTTGACTTTACATTTGTACAGTTTAGAATATTTCAGTTGGAAGGGACGTACAATGATCATCTAGTCAACTGTCTGACCACCCAAGAGCTGACCAAAAGTTAAAGCATGTTATTAAAGGCATTGTCCAAATGGTTCTTAAACACCATCAGGAATGGGGTATCAACCATATCTCTAGGAAACCAGTTTCTGCTGCTTAGTCTGTTCTCTGGATCTAAATTTCTCTCCCACTCTTCATGATGACTTTAATGAAAAAAATAATCTAATATTTTACAACATACTTTAAACACTTGCTATCAGCTAGTGGAGTATTCCTGTCATTAAAAGTAATGTAAAAAACTTTCGTAGAAGTTCAAGATACTCACTTATCAGCGAAGCATAACATCTATATGGTAGTTAAAGATCCTGCCCCTCAAAAAGTCACCTAGTTCTAGATTAAAATCAGTAAAAGCCATAAACCAACAATGTTTCAAAAAGGAAGATGACCTTTAAGTGCTGAGATGGTTTAACTTCTTGGTGATCTGTTTCCAGTGTGGTAGATGCCCCATCCCTGGAGACATCCCAGGCCAGGCGGGATGGGGCTCTGGGCAACCTGATTTGGGTGAACATGTCCCTGGCTCACGGCAGGGGACTTGGACTGGATGAGCTTTGAAGGTCCTTTCCAACCTAAACTATTCTATTTTAATCTGAGCTACGTCAGGACTTCTGCAAAGATCCTGTGCACTGCAGACTTCAGAAAAGCAATCAAATGACAAACGGTGTAAAAATTTTTATTTGATGTGTATCTTGCAGCAGTATTTTCTCAATTATAGTCTGTCACAAAATATGAATAAAATCATCCTCTTTTCTGCATACGCTGTGTCTCTCAACTTCTAAGTAAAACAGATAATTATAGCAGATTAAGAACAAACCTACAGCATTCCTTTACTTTAGCCGGTTCTGATACAGAGGCGTACTTTTTTATTTGAGAGTCAACTCCAAGAGACTTAGCTAACTGCACAGCATTTGTATCATCACTGATTAGCGTCCCAAGAGCCACGAGCAGTCTAAAAACAGCTTCAAGGTCTTGAACTACTTCCATAACTGTGCCAATTACTGATAAACATTGAGCTTTGCCCTCAATGTTGTTGACTTTATGTAAACATACGGCATAGTTCAATGTCAGTGTTGCAAGCGCAATATGGATATTCTTATTATTCGCTGATTTCATTTCTATTGCTTGTGTCATTATTTCATCTCTCTGTTCCATCATGAGCTTCTGGCCTGCCTGGCTGACAAAACAATTGCAAAAAGTTCTAAGTGCCAACAGCTGGTTTGCTTGCTTTCCTTTAGGGTTCAGAAATTTAAGGAGAAGGACGATAAATTGTACGTGATCCTTTTCACTGAAGAAGTTCTCATTCGCAGTGGGATGCCTGACAGACAATCTAAGAATGTCTAGGGCTGGAAATACAATATCTAAGAAAAAAACCAAAAATATTTTAGTGTTAATATTGTATTATGTGGAAACGTGCTGTTGAGTTTCTTTTAGATATAGGCATTCTTAAACCCCTATTTTTGGGAAGAGACAGTAACGGTTTAATGCAAGAAGAGATTCAGGTAAAATACAAGTTGCTTGAAATTCATAAAGACAAGTATTGACAAACCCATTGTAGTGACACTACCATTCATCACAAAAAAAGATGCTCCTTAATTTAGGATAAACACAGTGCTTTGCAAAGAATCTTAAAATCTTTCCTCAAAGCTGCAATTGATAACACTGAAGGCAAGCACAAAATATAACTAATCCAGAAAGGTCTTTGAAAGATTCTCAGTGACTGAACACCTCTACACAAGCAGCATCTTGTTCTCATTCTGTATCTTTCAGTTTAGTACAGCAACAAAAGTGCTTACAGAAAGAGAAATGAGGAAAAAAAAAAATTAGACTACCTTCAACTCTCAGACATAATTGCAAAGGAAAAAAAAAGGTCCTCAACTGATCAGCTGGTAATCATTGTAAGGAAGCTGAACTTAAGAGTTTGTTCAGTAGCTTCCCCCTACTTTATCAAATTTGGAACATATCCTTGGGTCTACTACTGGTATCCCATGCTTATAACCAAATCAAAGCTGAACCTGCCTAGCTAATTATTGAGCAGTTTTTACTGCAGATATGCAGAATATTGAGAGTTAACACTTTGTACAATACAAAGTCTGAAAGGTATGAAGACAACAGTAATCACCAGCTCACATCTGTGCAGCATATAGTTTGATTAAGTGATGTTATATAAGGAATATGGATTTTTAATACCAAAATATTCTTCCTGTTAATAAATCTTTAACTGCAATTGCAAGAAAGCAGTTCATTTTAACTGCATACTCAGGTATTTGCATATGCAATGCCTCCATTTTTTCCAGAATGTAACAACCAAAATAGCCTTTTTAATCCATCAGTGCTGACAACAATACATTATCAAATGAAATTATATCGCCTCTACTTGCATTCATTCAGAATGTCACTTCACTAATACAGCTCTGACCACATAACTTAGCTTCAGTAAATTCTTTTCTACCATATTAAACAGGAGCTACTTTTGAGATTTCTAAAACAATTTATCTCCATAATTTCATCTCTCACTCGATGATTACTTAGGATGCCAACCTGACACTTCTTTGCTCTATTGCAAAACAAGCCTCACACCTTTCTTGAGGATGCTCCTGCTAATGAAATAACCAGAACTGATGTTTATATCACCCTTCTCCTTTCTGGTCGCTGTTATGCCAACAACAAAACCTGACAGCCAGTTCCCAATTTTGCAATTCATGCCACTGCCCCTTCTACTGATCAGTGCTATTAACACCTGTTTATCATCTTCTGGCTTCTACTTGGGTTATAAACTCTTTGGGACAGACTGAATAACAGACAGCATAACAAGACTTTCAGTTCAAACTGAAGGATCAATGAGATGGTGGTACAAAAGATAATTGCAAGTGTCTACCTTCAGGCCAGTTAACTGCTCTCCTTAAAGTCTGAAGTTGCTGTGCTGTGGGTGTTTCTGCTGACGTGTTGCATGTCGCAGACAGTAATTTTTCTAGGTTTATCAAGTCATCTTCTGTAAGCTTATGTTCTTCAGTTGCACTGCCATTGAGTTCCTTTAACTTGCCTGTAAGACCAAGAGAAGAGGCATGGCTTTCTGATATTAGAACCTCACAAATCTAGATCTTGAATGAAATAATATAAAAGCACTTTACAAACAACTTACAACTACTGCAACTGTTTTTTTTTTTTTCCCTTTTTTTTGGGGGGTGCTAGAATTTTAAACATTACTTTTCCCAGGGTAATCATATCAATGATTGCTACTATTAAGCCTCCTCTAATGCTGCAACACAGAGATTTAGAGTTCACATCTTAGCCTACATGCAGGCAAAAATGCAAAAAAGAATCACAAGACCACCAGCTTTCATGACTGAAATATGATTTGTTTTTTGCTCTTTTCTATTACTAGGTGGTAAAAACAATAAAGAAACTATATGTTCTTAGTGTGATCAGTTTTTGTATTTTTATTATTTGCCATAAGCAAAACATGATTGCACTATGTCCTATATTCAAATTCCAATGTAATTTAAAAATCAAAGCATTGGAAAAATTATTTTAATGTACGGCATTTTCCTTAAAATGGATCTAGCATTAAGCACCTGCCAGTCATGTCAATAAAGACACAAGCAGGCAGCATTATATTAGTACACCCTTTTGAGCTTTATAGTATGCACAAAAAATCAACTGTGGGCCTCTATGAAAAAAAATACAACTATTAAATCTATCCCAGCACAACCATAAGATTTACAAGCGTATTTAACCGTGCACTGTTTCCAGTTATCCTTCAATAACACTCGACAAAAATAAACTGATGCAGTGTATTACTCCACCAGAGTGGAGTAAATGTTCACTTGCAGCCCAGAAAGCTGATTGTATCCTGGGGTACAGAAAAAGAAGTGTGGCCAGCAGGTCAAGGGATGTCATTGTCCGCTCCCATGAGACCCCACCTGTAGTACTGCATCCAGCTCTGGAGTCCCCAGCACAAGAAGAACATGGACTTATTAGAGAGGGTCTGGAGAAGGGCCACAAAAACAGCTCTCCTACCAGGACAGGCTGAGAGAGTTGGGGTTGTTCAGCACAGAGAAGTGAAGGCTCCAGGCAGATCTTATTTCATCCTTTCGATTTATAAAGGGAGCTTATAAGAAACATGGAGGGAGACTTTTTACCAGGGCCTGTAGTCATTGGGGAAGGGTTAATGGTTTTAAACCCAAAGAGACACTGGAGCAGGTTACCCAGAGAAGTTGTGGATGCCTCATCCCTGGAAGTGTTCAAGGCCTGGCTGGATGGGGCTCTGAGCAACCTGATTTAGCTGAACGTGTCCCTGCCCATGGCAGGAGGGTTGGGCTAGATGATGTTCAAAGGTCCCTTCAATGCAAACCATTCTATGATTCCATGACTGTAAGGCCAGGAGCCTGCCCTTTTCAAGAAGCTGGATAAAGGTGAAGGTTTACTTTTTGTAAAAAGCAGAATCTTATTTTTTAAGTTTCCTTGTCAGGCTATCTACACAATTACAATATTTTACAGCTGTGTATATGAAGGGGAGGAAAGGAAGCAAGAGACTTTTAATTTGGAGATCTTCAAGGCAGGTATACTGTGAATACAAACTAGTTTTACAAACCCTATAAATGTACTACAGCACTCCACGGAAACATACTGAAATAAACCAGTGACAAATAGGGTAGAGATTCTGTGGAACACTTACAGAAGATACAGAAAAGAAGGAATAGGAATGAAACATGGCAAAAGAGAAGGAAAAAGAAGACAATAATATAATTTACCGAAAATGTGCATAATTACTAAATACTGTAAATGGTTTTCTTTTTCTGTTATCCAGAGTGTTCTGCTTAAATACGGAAGTGACTGTTACAACCTGTGAAACTGCAAAATGCCCTACTTTAAAACTTCATAGATTATACTATATGGCTGTCTGGTGAACTACAACTTTCATGAGCAAAATCAGAAAGGGATTTCACATTTCCAGGAGCTACGAAGAAAAAAGTACAGTATTCAAATACACCAGCGTAACAAAAAAAGACCCTAAATAACAGCAGACATAATCCAATAGGAAAAAATTGGATATCCTATATTTGACAGAGTGCTTTTGAAATTTACTCAGACTCCTAAGCCTTCAAATACACGCACCATTAAAGTGATGAATGCAGTTTCAAAATGTCAAAACCAAGAAACATTACGAAAGCCATGTGAAATCACTTAGCTTTTTGAAAAGATCAAAAATTAAGTTACTTCAGATAGATGAAAAATAAAACCATTCTTGAAATTAAAACACAGACCCAGTATCTGTGTAGGATTGGCCTGGTCGAAGGTGACAGCATCCTTCTTTGGAAAATAAATATTTTCAGCTTTCGCTGCAGCTGATTGGTAGGCGCCCATTCCTGCATAAAGGAAATATGAAAAGTTCAACAGTGTACCAAATTGTTTGACATCAAATAATATCCTACCAGTAAGTCTCTCCAGCTGGACATTATTCAGAAAAATATCTTTAAAATAACTGAATGCTTAGCAAATAGCTATCATTCCTTGCATTATTTTCACATTCAAAGGTTAAAGCTTAAAGCAATACCTTCAAAAACAGTTCTCTCTCAATGTAAAAATTTACTATGCATGTGTAAATTATTAAAAGTGATTTTTGAATTACCTGAACTGAATACACAGCTATTCATAGGAAAGAATACTGTAGTTAAGACATGAAATGGCAAGGGTCATTTTAGAATAAAGATCCCTGCTTCCCCTGAAATCGCATCTTTTGATTACTTTCATAATGAATAGGCAAAGCATTTATATATTGGAGGATTTGCAGATATGACCAAGTTACAACACATGAAATAGCAGCCTGAAATCTCTTTAGAAAAAGAGTTATAAAAAGCTTTAATCTATGACTTACAATGATTTCCTAGAATCACAGGTGAATTGTGGCTGATACTGTATTATTTTCCTTAAGTACCTATATTAATTTATTTGATCAACAACATAACTAATAGGAAACCAAAAATTCTCTCAAAATCAGATTACTTTCCTATATTTTAAAGGTTCTGTGCAGGATTCCTATGTGTAAAGGAAGTCTCTGTTATCCTTTTTTTCTGAATATTTTCCAGAGTATAAGCAGCTTCAATTGGCTCATTATTTTTCGTTGTGTTTAAATTTGCTTCAATATAGAATCTGTGTCAAGGAAAAAATTAAACAAAAGATCCAGAATGCTTTTCATCAGCAGGTATCATCTCTTACCTGTATATGGATCAACCCCACCCACTGGAGCTACTGCATTTGATGCTGAACCAGGAACATAGCGACCAGCACCTGAACAGAGATATTATGCTCTTTAAACACCACTTTAAACACCAGAGGTATACCAGAATTCAGTTACTACTTTTGAAATATCACTATTAAAGGTGTTATTTTGCACTAAGGGAATTAAAAAGAAGTCTTCATTCAACATTTCCTGAAATTTAAGGATTAAATCTATGTGTATGTGTGAAGGTGGTACTCGTGGTGATGATGACATTTGCAAGCTAAGTGACCCACAGCTGGGAGACATTCTGGCATAGCCAAGACCCTCAGCACAGCAGATGCCTTATCCATGACAAACGCCAGAGGGAGGGCACCGCTGCCCAGGCCTGGCTTCTCTCTGTGCCTGTGGTCAGTAGTAGCCTCTCCTGTGGGAAGTGGACTCTGGCACTGAGGCCTCAGCTGAAGGACCCACGGGGTCTTTGCATCTGCAGACACCACAGCCTGAGCCACACAAGGCAAGGGAGGAGATACAGCTGGGGACCACAGTAGAACAGGAACAGAGAAAGACTGTCAAGATGAGGAAGACTGATGGCTGTGGCTTTTGGCAAGAGCACAAAGGCTTCTGGTCCACCTGTAGATCGGCAAATGCAGAACAGGCACAGTGCCCTGGCACTGGTGAGGACAAACACCCAACAGGGGATGCATCAGAGGCAGCTAAGACTGCACCTCGTATCTGCAAAAAGGGGAAAGACAAGGAGCAGTGATGGGGGCTTCCTCCTGCAGATTGTGCAGGCACCCATCTACTGACATGACCCAATATCTTGGGAGGTTTGTGTCTGCAGGGGGCTAGGATGCTGCAGAGAGACTGCCAAGGCCTGCATTGCCTTCAGACTATTACCCTGCTGCTCTTCCACATGGGCATCAGTGATACTGTCAAGGAAGTCCTGGAGAGTATAAAGAGTGATTAGAGAGCTCTGTGGGCAAGGGCAAAGAGCCCAGGTGGTGTTTCTTTGATGGCTGCCAGCAATGCAAAAATACTTGAGTAGAAACTGACTCATCAAGTGGGTCACCAACTTGCTGCATGGCTGGTTTTGCAGGCAGGAGTTTGACATCAATGACAACAGGACCCTCTTTGAAGAGCAAGAGATACTGATCAGGAATAGGAGGATGGAATATCTTTGCAAACAGGTTTGCTGAACTTGTGAGGAGGACTTTAAACTAGCTATGCCAGGGAGGGTTAGAATCCAAAATTTAGTGTTGTAGGTACCAATAAAAGTCATGTGATAAGAAAAGAAAGCAATAATAAGGAAAAAAAGAAAACTAGTTCTATGAATATACCCATTCCTGTGTTGCCGTGCATATGAGAGTCTGACAAAACCTAAGGTTTATGACCTTACTTCTCTGCTGTAGAGGACAGAGTGACATGAGGCAGACAGAGAAAGCTCTCCTCTGCTAAAAAAGATCTGGACATGCTCTGACAGTAGCAGACTCCACCTTATCAGTCTGTCCCACTCTACTTCCCCAAATGGAGAACTGCAAGAAACAGTGGTTTGGAGCCAAACATTGAATGCAACTGAACATGACAAAATACACATTTTAAATGCTAGCTAGTTATGAATTTTACATTACCTGTAAATGGATCTGTTGCAGGTATTGTACTTGATCCAGATGAAGAGCCTGGAACATAACGTCCAGCACCTAGTAAAACAGGAAGAAAAGCAATGACTACTATACACAGCTTGATGTTATTAAAATGTCAATACATTTCAGACACAAGCAGCTCAAAAATAAAGCCAAACATCAAATATATCTTATTGTTTATTGTGGCATTAAAATAGATCTGATCCTATCTATGAAGAAGTCTCTTAATGCTGAACAATTTTTTCCTACCTATTTGAGGGTCACCAATTTGTTTTCTGGGGCAAATGCATTACATATTTGGACACAGCCAAATCAAAAGTATGTAAGTTCAGATGACTGCAGCTCCATGAGATAACTCTGAACCTGATAAGAAGTCTGTATTCTGATTTCGAGTTCATTGCAAGAAAAAGATTTAGCTCTGTGTTTTTAATGAGATTTTATTCCTAACTTCATCTTTGTGAAACTAGTTGAAATAAAGAGTGGTTCATCTTGTAATTAACGTTGTTAATCTTATGAGTAACTGATTTGTTGTCATTCCATGTCCTGCCTGATAAAGGGTCATTTATGTATTTCACAGTTTCAGTCCATTCTCAAGCTAATTTTTTGTATTTTATTAAATGCCCTGACAGGACCTGGCCACCTCTTAGAATAATATAAAAAGTGGAGTTTTCTTCCACTGGAAAAAAAAAGATTACACTGAAAAATACAAGTGGCTTAACCAGAATTTTGTTGAAAATTTTTTCTGGCAAATACTTCAGAAGTTTGTCAAGTTTTCATATTTTTCTTGTCAGATCTATCTGTGCCTTTCCCTCAATCATTTGAGAACATGAAGTACAAGAAGTGCAAGAGCTATATATATTAAAGTCTGCCTGAGCAGGCAGCGAGGTGGACTGAAAACTGGCTGAACAGCCAGGCCCAGAGGGTGGTATCAGTGACACAACCTCTAGCTGGAGGGCAGTCACTGGGGCATCCAGTCCTGTACAGTACCTTTGTTAATGATCTGGAAGATGGGTTGGAGTGCATCCTGAACAAGCTGCTTATGAAACAAAACTGTGAGGAGTAGCTGATGTCATCATTTAAGTGTAATTTTTTTTACCTGTAAATGGATCTGAAAATTGAGCACTTGTACTCAACAGTGTTTGCCCCTTAGTGTTGTCCATAATAAACTTGGCCACCTGATCCAGAAACATAGGATTCAGATCATTCTTCTGCAGGAAGTTGTATGCAGTCAGCCAAGGATCATCAGTGATGTTATATGGCAGTTTGTAGGAAGGCCCATTTTCATTTACATCAATAGTGAAAACATAGTCATACTCCTTTATGCAGAGTAAAAATAAAAACAAATTAGAAGTTTGTCAGCAGTTTTTACATTAAAATGTATCAAATGCTGACTAATAATGGCCCAAGGCTAAGCCTAAAAACTTTCATACTGATTTTAGCAATACTACTCTCCTACACAGGCTGCAAGTAAAAAAAAACCCACACCCCATTGTTTTCCAGAATTCTGTTTCAACACTAGGCTAGAACAACATACCATGATAATATGTGTGCAGATATATTACAAAAGAGATGCATCAGGTAACTCTCATGGACAGGTGAATAGGTCTGGCTGCCTGCAAAGCTACAGGGCAGTCAGATGCCTCAAAAAACTTCAGTCTTAAAAGCACACTTCTAATCCTAGAAAAGCACAAATTCCTAAGGTTTCTTTAAACCATGTGAGAGATAATGTAAGTGTCACAAAGTCATTCCTTCTGTGCTGGCACTAGACAGAGACTTTTCTGTGTTTATTTCAGAAAAGTAAACATTTTTCAGCTTATGTGTCTTTAGATTCAAGTTACTACAGAAAGCCTGGTATCTAATATTTTAGGTATACCTCACATTATAAATTGTATGCTTCACTCCCTTCAGAAAGGAAGTTAATTTTAATTTTCTAAAGTATCAGCGACAAATACTAGAGAACTTGATAATTTCTCCACTAATAGTTTATCTTTCTACAAAATAATTTGTCTTCATTGGCTTGCTCATTTTACAAAACATGTCTCAAAAGTAATAAAGCAAGTAGTACTTATTTATACTTTGACATCTGAGTTTTCACAGATCAAAGAAGACAAAAAAAGTACCAACAAATATCTACTCTCTAAATTACATTTTATCTAAACAAAGACTGGAATTTTTAATGGAAAATTAAACATTTTACTTAGGAAGGAATAAAACCATTTAAAGTATTTGTATACCTTTCCTTCAAATAAAACCTTTCCAGATGTTTGTTGTGTGGCTCCAGAAGAACCAACAACGTCACCAATCTTTATCCATCTTCCTTCACTAACACTCCATTGATATGCTTCTACTTTCCCATTATCTTTAATAAGCCGTGTCTGTCCATCTCTAGTTCCTGTAGACAGAAGTATTTAAGAGTTTAAAGAAATTCAAGAACACGATTTATTTTAGGAGAGAAAAAAAAAAGCTTCAAATAGCACCCAAATTTAAAGATGAAAAGGTAGTTCACCAACATTTAAAGTCACAGCACAGGAAGTGACCAGATACTACATGTTGCAACAAGAACAGCAGAAATCCTGACAACAGTATTTTACAATCACAGTAATGGTATCTGCCATCAGACTAAGTTGCAAAAGCAATCCTTAAGTCAAGTCTTTCAAAAGTTTACCATTTTCCCAGGGAGATGACAATCAAGAAGGGTGATATTCTCCCACAGTGTAATAAGATAGGAAGCTTCATAAAATTTTAAGATTTATGCCACTTGCTGATATAAGCAAGTGCCATAAATAACTCACTGGTTACTTCGCCTTGGGAAAAGGTATTTGTCTATTTGAGAGTAATTGTAACTACCACTACTTCCACTGTATTCTCAGTGATCTCCCAGCTACCTGGAAACTGTAAACTGAGTCAGTCAAGACAAACTATATTTTCAAGCCAAAAGCTCAAGCAGAAAATGTACATCTGCTTTTCTTTTTTGTAAAAAAATCCATATTCATCAGTCCTTTTGCAAATCACATAACTGTCTCATATACTACTGGCACAGCTGGCATAATGGATCCAAACATCTTGAATACAGCGCAGATTCCTGACTTACACCTTTTTCTAAATTATCTCATAAGAGAAATATTTTTATTATTTTAGTCTAAAAAAACAAAAAAAAAAAAAAACAAAACAAAAAAACAAAACAAAACAAAACAAAACAAAAAAAAAAACAAACAAAAACCCAAACCAAAACAAACAAACAAAAGAAAACAAAACCAAACCACAAACACCACACTTAAACAAGAGTCTTGCCTCCAAAAGAATCAATGAAAGGATAGCGGGGCAAAATTAAGCTGTTTTCTTCAGCAAGTCTATTGAAAGTGACAAAAACTTAATTTTGGAAACTATGGAAAGTTTCAATACTTCAGAACCAAGATTTGAAGGCATCTCTACCATGACAAAAGTACAATAACTTACCAGGATCCTTAAGATGTTCTCTTCCAGGAAGGTCATCAGCATTAATATCCCCTAAATCACCAGTTTTAGGGTCAATGGATGCTTGGGAAAGCTCATTTTCGAAAGCTTGAATCTCCTCAGCACTTGCTGTACGTTCCGAAGACTGTGTAAACACCCTTATAATTCCATCACTGAATAAGGAGAAAAACATTCAAACAAGAATACTATTTTAAATGTCTACATTATTACATACATTCTAATGGTGAGTTCTATGTTATGAGAAAACATCATTATTTCTAACAATCCCTCCCAATTATTTTTAGGAAAGGAATTTTCTCTCGCACTACAAGCATCCAGAGAAGAACTTAACCAAGTAATGCTATCTGTAGTGTAATTTAAAAATCAAGACAGGACAAACCTATCAAAACGGTTCTTTATTTCTAAGTGCCTTCTCAGTCTATTCATGGTTTACCACGTTCCCAAAGAACTCTACCTCTGCAATTCACGTAACACAAGAATGACTTTCTGGATGAAATATAGCACAAGTTTAAATTTAATCCCCACACACGCTTTGACGAGTGTCTTTTTAAATCTAGATGAAACTGATACCCAAAGTGACACTTGCCATTTCACCAAGGGTCTGCAGATTTACATATAAAATACACTGGAGAGTAAAACCTGGGTACCTTGCACCAACGACGATGTCACCATTGTCTAAAACGCAGCAGCACCACACAGACTGAGCTGGGAGTCTGATTGTTTGAGCACATTCCCCATGTTTCCAGATTCTAAGAGACCTATCCTCTCCAGTAGTTACAAAATCTGGAAAAAAAAAAACAAAACAAAACAAAAGAGCAAACTTTTAAAGTATATTTTTAATGTACTATAATAGTAGATGCCATTCTGTAACTGCATGTCTAAAAACTAGAACAGTAAAAGAATATTTTTACAATTTAATACTTCTCTCAATTTCAAAGGAGAGCTAAAAGAAAGACATCACATAACTGTCTTTAAAAAAAAAGATAAAGTGCATAAATTGCACACTAAGCAGTCAGATAGGAAATGAAATTATGCTTAATACAAACAAAAGATTCTTTCCTTCTTTTAAGAGCTTAAATAAAGAAATTTGAACTATTTTGTAACCATCACTGTTTTATCTTACACTGTACTTGCATAGTTTGACATTTGTTTTAAATTTAGATTTTTGCAAGGTAGGCCTGCTTTTTCAGGAAACATGCATAAAGACTCTCAAAAGTCTACAAACTTCTCAATGAGGAATTTTAAGGCATGAGAGATTTATGACACACACATCCACTAAACTACACGCACTTTACCTGTTGAACAAACGCACAAGTGTCCCATAAGCCAAACAAAGGTCACTGACCTGGAATTTCTTCTGCAACTGTCTGCAACAGCTACTTCTGAACCTCTAAACCTCTAACTCCAAAGACAAACGCAATTAAGCCACACAAACAAAATTCTTAACCTACACTATGCACAATGCACTTTGAAAACTTCCTGTGGAAGTATTAAATTTACATTATCGCAAACTGGTATGCCATACATTACCATTTCATCACTCTGTAACAGTGCTGAAATACAGGTGGCAACCTAGACAACAGTTTTGCCTGTCACTTCACCAAAATTTTGCTCAAGCTTTCCAGGCGTAACGCAGGCCCTTTCATCTTACCTGCTGCCAGAGCAATTCTGCTGAGGTGTGATTTGGAGTGAAACTCCGTATTTTTAAAAATTATTTATGCTAAAGCAAAGACAGCAATGAAATGCTACCTGAGGTCTCTAGTTGTGGCATCTCCATAGAAGTACAGAATGCCTACCTTGTTGTTTCATTTTGGAATAAGGCTGCATAATATTCATGAAAACAATCTTACCTTTACTTTGAGGGAAGACAGAGATGCTGTATATGTAATTTGTATGCCCATAATACACCTGCAAGCACTCGCCAGAGATCTGCCATCTTCGAACACTTGCATCATTAGCACAGGAAAGGAATTCCATTTCACTGAGAATAGCTAAGCCTCTCACACAATCTTCATGTCCTTTACAAAAGAAAAGAAAAATTTTAATGCAGCTTTTCCTTCCATTAGCAGCAGCATACTATTTTTATTTAAATCACATCCTGACAACCAATCTTCATTACGGTAGAAGGTTTTTTTAAAAAAGCAATTTGTTGCTCCCTATTCTCCGAAAAAAAAGTCTATTTTTTTAAGGTGATGTGATTTCTGGTCATACAACTTGAGACACTTTAAAAATACATCTGAAAACTTGTTCGGTTTACCTATGGTTTTGTGGGGTTTTAAATTTTTTCTATTTTTAAAAGAGCACACAAACCTGATTAAATTACCAACTGCAGCAACACGTACCAGTGAATGTCCTTTCACATCTGCCTGCCTTCCACAGTTTAATAGTTTTGTCAGCTGAACCAGTCAACATCAATCCCTGTTCAGGCAGTATTTTCACTGCCCATATTGCAGCTGTATGACCCTGCAAAAAAACCCAACATCATGAAACTTGTCAGAATCAAAATCAGAGCACCTATTTTATATTCATGGAGAGGAACTTCATACCTGTAATGTCATCATACATCTGTCATTCAACCAGACTTTGGCTGTTGTATCCCATGATCCACTTAATAATGTGCCGAATTTCCCAGATGAAAGGCTGCAAACTGGAATGAACGATCAAATCAGCACTGGCAAGTTTCCTGCATTGCCACCAATCTCATACCAGCAATTTAAAGATATTTCTTTAAGGAGATTTATTAGGGTTTAGTGGCACATTTGGTGTTGAGGAGTTCAGGAAAGGATTAAGTGAAACTGTAGTTGCACTGCAACCTAGAAAGGAGCTGCCTTAAAATCTTTTCACCTTAGACTACATATTTTCACATCTTTTTGCCATTCGTATTTTAAATTTCTCTTCATACCAGATCTCTTCTCCTCAGACTAGAATATGTTGACAAACGGGTTAGATAACTAGTCAAAACACAGAATTAATGCAAATGTTTAGGTTTAAGATTATAGAAAAAGCCTGGATTTCATCAGCATGTAATAATTTATGTCCTCAAGAAGCAACATCTCTCATAAAAAATATTTAGCTCATCTTCTTGGAAGGCAAAATACTACTACCAAGAAATGGTGGTAACATTTAAAGATTTAGCAAAAAGATAATCTGCAAATGTTCCAGTGATACACAGGTATAAAATTGAAGACATATGGTGCTAATAAGGTCACACTACTATGTTTACAAAAATATCTAAGTCATAAACAGAGAGTGCTGTGTCCATCTAATTGTTCATAAAAGGAAAGTATGGCTTTATGTTTCTTCGTTCTGTCATTCCACAGTGGGAACCGACCCCTGTCACTTGTCATGTCCTACTTTTTCCACACTTCAAAACAGATATTACGATTAATGTAATTTTACATTTTTAAATGTTTTGCATTATTGTAAGAGCTGCTACAAATATTTTTTGTAGGGAAATCTATAACTTGCTTAGAATATCTCATCTCTTCTTATACCTCTGGAGGAAGCATGTCACATGTTATTTTATCTACACATTCATCCCACGTTTGTGACAAAGTACATAAGGTATTCCATGCCTCCTTACACAGTGATATTATTTTCTTTCTCAGGAAAAGACAAGAGGTTTAAAATAAGAAAATAATTTTTTGGTGCTGCTTAGCAGCCCAGGGTATTTTCAAACTAGTCTCCACAGCCGTCCTTTAACACTGTAAAAAAAAAAGGCCCAAAATGGCCAAGTCCTGAAATACTTATTTTTGATAATACTTAATTACATTATTAGACTGTTCAAAGGTCTAGTAAATACAAGATCAGCTCAGGAAAACACAAACTTAGTATGCTAATATGAAAATTGCTAAATCTTTTATTATATAGCTCAAGAAAAAGTACATAAAGTTGATATAATGTCACACGTTACACTCACCTGACCAAAGAGAGATAAAATTTTTGCAGTGAGCTTTTAGTCTTTGCTATACTTAAAGCATCAATTAATATTAGACCCCCATGTGGGTAACAAAATGTGCAGTTAAAGTTTTTTTATCTAGGAAGCTTACTTTTTCTACTTGACTCAACTTGGACATAAAAACGAAGCTTAATATGTAGAGAATTAAATTAACTGTTTCTTAAAACTGCTACTCTTGGCAAAAGGGTAATCATTCTATAAATTGCCATGTGTTCTCATACACAGTAAAAGCTCAAGCAGCCAGTGCAAACTTAAAAGTCCTTGCAATGAACTGTCACTGCATGAATTGATATTATAAAAACCATAGTCTGCTACGTTAAATACCAAATAAATCAAAATTGAGTTTTACAACTTCAACTTAATTTCCTCTCTAAGAAATCACACTCACTTTTATACAACAAACTCTAAAATAAAATGACTACATACCTGTATTCTTATGACCCTTAAGGATGTAAAGAGGAGCTGGGTTGTCAGCTGTGAAAATGCAAATGTTATGATCATTGCCACCAGTTGCAATCAGCCCACGAGGATAGAGGTCACTTGGAGGTATGATGCATACACAAGATACAAAGTTTGAGTGGCCACTCATACAGTGCATTTCAGCAAATCCCCTGTTAAGACTAAACATATACGATAATCAGTTCAGAGTCATGACAGAAACAGTACTTATTTGAGGCACTGAAATACAGCAGGTGTTTTATACTCCATCACTTGAATTAATATCCATGCTTGCATTGTGCTGAATAAATACTATGGATGACCTAGAAAGAATGAAAACTTTAAAAGAAAAATTATATCCCAGCATTCTAAGCCAGTAAGCAATATTTAAAGTTTTCTACTTATTTTTCAGTAATGCTAGGCCTGGAAGGACATAGTTTTGTTTTTCCCTGCTTCTTGCCAAACACTGTGCCCAACTTTATCAGAAGTAGTTGCAGTTTATCTTTATGAAATATTTTGCTGTCCCATGACTCAAATATGTACCACAATCCACCCTAAAACAGAGCATGTACATGAAGAAAGTTTTCTACCTGCCAAATTTATTTATTAGCTCTTAATTATAAGCACTGTAGAGACCTAATAGTTAAATAGATCATAACTGATTCAAGCAGCAGCCTTAGCTCTTCATCATCATCCAGCCTCAATAGTTATAGCACTAACTGGAAAAAAGCTACGTATCCCCACACAAAAAAATATGTGGGTTGTGGTGGCTGGGTTTTGTTTGTTTTTTTCTTTTTTTTTTTTTTACCTCAAAAAACATATGACACTGTCATCCTTCATACTCTAATAGTTGGTGTCCTTGTTTTGGTTAAAACAAGACCAATTCACTTTTAATGAATTTTCTTTCCATTTAAGTTCTAACGAACTACATGTTTTCTGAAGTCGGCTGCGTATTTTTCAGACAGTGTTCACTTCAGAGCTGATAACAACTGCTGTTCTACTCTGCCAAAGGTAGGAATGGTATGCAGAAAAGGCCCATGTTTATATTTTATTGCAATAGCAGTCAAGGTCGCTGACAGAACTCCGATATTTCACAAGTGATGTGTCATAAAAAGGTTGTACTTGCAGGGAGGGTGGACAGAATAGGTGACCCAAACTGACCAACAAGGTACTCCACGCCATACGTGTCATACATAGTTTAAAGCTGGGTGTCACAAGGGTCTTGCTCTCTTTATCCATGACCAGCATCTGAAGAGGACCCCATCTGTTGTCCTGCCCACAATCCTGATCCATATTCGAGTTCTGGCATTCCTGAAACCAGTTCCTGTCTACTGTGGCATCCAGTCCAGGGCTTCTTGGTGTTTGCCCAGCGGCCACCGGCAAGGTACCACAGGTACTTGGAGATTCAATATGGGTTTTGTATATCTTGCATTACTTCTCTTATTATTAGTAAACCTGTTTTAACTTTCCAACTTGTAAGTGTTTCTCCCTTTTCCTCCTTCCTTCTCCTCTTTCCCTAGTGGGCAGGGTGGGGATTAATAGAGAGCATATGCCACACTTTCTTGTTGCCCAGCAATAAACAATGACAGATTTAATGGCACCCAATGTGGGGTGAGTGAGGGGTTGAGAGGGACTCTGACAAAGCACCAAAGGAGCTTCCTGGGTAGCATAACTGGGAGAGTATTGGACTCTCAGCCTCAGGGGTCTGAGTTCAGATCTCGGCTCTGGAGGGAGGACACTGGGGAAAGCTCAGCTGAGGAAGTATCCGTTTTTTTCTTTGATAGTTTCAAGGAGTCTGGAAATTAAAGCAGACAGCTTTCATCATGCTGATTTTCTTGTCATTAAGCTCAGTTTTATATCATGTCTTTTCAGAGCTTTGTTCAGAGCCAAATGTTTTAATCCTACTTTATCTGCTATATGCTTTTTTTGCTGGTGTTTATGTGGAGTTTATGAATTCTGGGTGTTGGGTGAAAGGCATCGCTTTGCTGTGGTGTTTAGTACTGATCTATGCCACGATAAAATGGGCTATTACCACTCTGATCTCTTATCTTTACCAAGTGATGATAATGAGCAGCATAGAAGGTGAACCGTGGCAGTAACTTCATCTGAGTACTTCAGTTGCCATCTAGCAGACCTTATTAATAATTACATTTTTAATTTAGAGACTAATTATGCTAATCTGACTTCACTAGATTGGGGGAATTTCAGATATTCTTGGGACTATCAAATTAGCATGCTTCTGTTATCAGTTCTGCTGAATGTTTTTCAGGTGTGGTGTAAGATTAAGTATTGGTGCAGGTGTAGGTGCTGTGAAGCCATCTCAACTTTCACGATGTGTGATGATGCAATCTCAGCCCTCACCACCACTGCTGAAGCCTCTACAAGTGCTGCAGCCACCATGACCTGCATGACAAGCACTTCAGACACTGCAACCTCTGTGATAGATACTGCAGCTACACCAACCTCAGAGATAGCTACTGCAGTCACTTAAACCCCCAGAGCACATCCTGTGGCTATTCAGACTTCAACAGTATCGGTTGCCCCAGTAACCTTGAAGAAAGACACAAGAAAACCAGTTTGCCTAGTATAGGAAGGCGAAGATGGAGAACGGGGAGAGAGTCCTTCTAAAGCAGAGCCATCAGAGCTGGAAGAGTCAGAACCAGAGGTAACTGTCCACTTCTTATCTCTAGAAGAGCTGCAAGGTATGAAAAAATATTTTAGTCATCATGAGGTGAAGCACTTACAACCTGGTTGCTTTGATGCAGGGATAGCAAGCCCGATAGCTTGGACTTAGAGGGCAGAGAAGCCATGCAGTTGGGATAGCTGGCTGGAGATGGTGGCACTGATAGGGCGCTTAGAAAAGAAAACAAAAACTGAAAGCCTCTGGAGGTGAAACTTGCCAGCAGTAAAGAATGGGTATCCCTTGAAGGATGCTGCCCAGGCGAATGGACCACCATGGAAAAAGGTATTAAGTATCTGAGAGAATTAGCTATATGAGAGATAATCCATAGCAACCCACATACAGTTGTAGATCCTGATGAAATGGCACGTACTCAACCTATATTGTGGATGTTTGTACAGACTAGACCATTGGCATATGCCCACATATTGGCAATATTAGCCTTGGGAGAAGAAGAGCCACTCACCGTGGCTGATACGGTTAACTAGGCAGTATGAAGACAGTCTCCCTTCCCACCTACAGGCCTGTGCCTCAGCTGTGGAAACGCTGAGAAATCCCAGAACTTATGTGAAAACTGTGTGACCAACTGTACAAGATGAAGAATACTCTCCACCTGCACAGGCCCGAGTTGCAGCCATTAGGAGAAGATGCCCTTCTGCAGGACCAGCTTGAAACAAACGCAACACACCACAAGGTGACATATCTTTTTTCCTGCATGACCAGGGGAAGATATGAGCAACTGGGACCAGAGGCTGACCCAGAGGCACAAGCACGTGAGCTAAGAAACAAAACTCCCAAGAGAGAAGCTGCTCCAATTTCCAGTGCGTGGCTCTCCAGCCAGGGTCGGCGGGATTCTTGTCTCTCTCTACCAGGGATGAGTAAACAGAGAGGGGCCCTGACTCCAGCCAGGTGGAACAGAGGAACAACCAAGTTTATTGGACTATGTGCATTTGTTTGATGGCCTGGTATGTCAGAACCATGAGTATAAAACCCCGGTAGACACCAGCACACAGTGTACCTGATACCAATGAATCATAAAGGGACAGAGTTCGTCAGTATTTCTAGAGTGATGGGGGATCCTAGGAGCTGACTGAATTAGCAACTGAAGTGAGCCTAACTGGAAATAAGTGGGAAAGACACCCTACTGTGACTGGCCCAGATGCTCTGTGCATCCCTGGTATAGATTACCTCAGGAAAGGGTATTTTAAAGACCGAAAAGGGCATTGGTGGGCCTTTGGCATAGCATCTGTAGAGACTGAGAACATTAACCAGCTGTCTGCTTTGCCTGTCTCTGTTGTAGGACTGCTTAAGGTCAAAGAACAACAGGTGAGAGAATAATTCAAATTCTTTTGAAAGCTGGGTTTCCTATAAAGAGAGGCGAGGTCAATGGATTTGCATGAGAGATCCAGCTTTTAGGAATTAAATGGCAAGATGGGCAGTGCCAGATTCCAGTACAGATGATGAATAAACAACAGCTATGTCTCCCCCAGCTAATAAAAAGGAAAACACAAGCCTTCTTAGGTGCTGTGGGTTTCTGGAAAATGCATATTCCAGATTACAGCCAGATTGTGTGCCTTTTCTATCAAGTGACCCAAAAGAAGCATGATTTTCAATGAGGTCCTGAAAAACAACAGGTCTTTGAACAAATTAAACAAGAAATTGTACATGCAGCAACCCTTGGATCAGTCCAGGCAGGACAAGATATTAAGAATGTGCTCTACACTGTAGCCAGGGATAATGGTCCTACCTGGAGCCTCCGTCAAAAAGCACCAGGTGAGACTCAAGGTCATCCCTTAGGGTTTTGGAGTCAAGGACACAAGGGCCCCAAGGACAACTATACTCCAACTGAAAAAGAAATATTCACAGCATATGACAGAGCTTGAGCTGCTTTGGAAGTGGTTGGTACCAAAGCACAGCTCCTTCTGGAGCCCTGACTACCAGTACTAGTCTGGATGTTCAAGGAAAAGGTTTCTTCTACTCATCATGCGACCAAGGCCACATGGAGTGAGTGGATTACATTAATCACACAACGGGCTTGAACACAAAATCCTAATTATCCAGAAATCTTGGAAGTGATCACAGACTGGCTGGAAGGCAAAGATTTCAGAATGTCATCAGGAAGAGAGCAAGTGATGCAGGCTGAAGAAGCTCCACTGCATTAAGAATTACCAGAAAATGAAAGGGGGTATGCCCTGTTCACTGATCGAAACAGCCATTCTGTGGGAAAGCACCAAAAGTGGAAAGTTGCTGTGTGGAGTCCTACATGACAAGTCACAGAAGCTGATGAGGTACAAGGTGAATGAAGTCAGTTTGCAGCGTAAAAGCCATACAGCTGGCCTTAGACACAGCTGAACAGGAAAAGCGGCCGGTACTTTATTTCTATATTGACTTACGGACGGTGGCAAATGCCCTGTGGAGGTGGTTACAGTAATGGATGTGGAATAACTGGCAGCACAGAGGCAAGCCCGTTTGGGCTGCCCTATTGTTGCCCAGCTAAAGAACTTACATATGTAAGTATCTATTCCCTTTCCTTAGTGGAGAGGGCAGGGCATTAACAGAGAGCATCCACCACGTTTTGCTGTTGCCCTGCAAAAAATGGTGACACTTGGAAAGCTTGGAATACATAGGAAAATCGTGATACTCTTCCAAATTCTAACATGTCTTTCCTGTTGAAGATACAGGAGACAAATTAAGGTAATATACCTCCCTGTAATATCTAAATAACAAAAATAACAGATAGCAGTTTGCCTACCCACTGAGCCCTGCCTACTGTAATCTCAGAGTGTTCAAAGCAGAGAGAATCATTACCAGTGCTATGACTCTGCATAGGTTACTCCTGTCTTCCTGACATAGCACTCAGAAATTGTGGATTAGAATTAGACTCCCTTTCCCACAATAAATTTCTATGCAATTTAACCAGTTCTTCCCCATGTGATGAGAGATTTAACAAGATACAATTAATGAGATTAGTCTTCCTTCCCTTGAACTACAGAGCTACAGACATCAATTTAAACACACATTTGAGCATTCAGGCAAATTTGCCATTTATCTCTGTTTCACTGGAAGGCAATGGAAAGAAGAGCCATGCCTAGCAACTTCAGACTGCAGTTCACACTTTGAAACTACACATATATGATATGATAGATATGTCCTGTTGCTTCCTGCAATACCCTATATCTGCACCATCTCCTATTCTCATTGCTTAGCAGTACCTCTTCTGGTTGTAACTATACCCTGAAAAACTCACTGCGTTAATTCAACAAGACAAATCCAGTAGGAGACAACCCAATACAACATGAATATCAAAGAAAATACTGTTGGTTTTATTTTCTTCTCATTCCAGTCTTTGTGTACATAAATTTTCTGTGTAGTTTTTGGTTCATAATCCATTTTATGTAGAAAGAAGTCTGCGCAGCAAGAGCAAGAAAAGAGTTTTTAAAAATATTTAAAGCATACTGCCTTACTGTCAAAAATGCAACATTGTTACTCTGCAAGATTACTTTGGTACTGAACACCAAAAGGTGGAAACTAAATTAACAGAACCTGCAAAAAAGATGCCCAGATTTATAGATATGATTAGTACCTGCAAAGCACGCTAAAATATCGCCATATAGGTAAGGGGTTGAACAAATACAATCCTCCCCAAAGGCAGGTGTGCAAGTGGCCACGCTTCAGGCGCTCACAAACTCAAACGCCGCCCGCTGCCCCGCACAGGCCGCCGTTCCCCGGTCCCTGCCGACCCACCCGATCCACATCCACAGTCCAAGGGAAGACACGGCCCTGGGGACCGACCCGGCGGGGCCCCAGCGGCTGCACGTTCGCGCCTTTCCTCCCGCACAGGCCCGCCTAGCGCCGGCGGCGCTGCCGACAAGCGCAGCGGCCCAGCACTCACCCGTCAGGAGCCCAGAGCCGCGCCGTTCGGTCCCGGGAAACGGACACGAAACCGCCCGGGGGGAAGAGGCTGCAGGTCAGGCCCCGCACGTCCTGCTCGTGCCCCAGCAGGGAGCAGCTCAGCCGGTACGCACTGCCGTCGCCCGCCATGGCGGGAGGCCGCCCAGGTGTCCTGACACAGCAACTCTCCCCGCCGCCGCCGCCGCGGCCGCCGCCACCGGAAGCCGCCCAGGGCCGCGCCGGAACGGGTGTCACTGGGCGCGCCGGCGTGAGGCGGTGAGACTCCATCTCCCGGCAGGCGCCGCGCCGCAGAGCGCGGGCAGAGCTGCGCACTTCCGTTACAAGGTACTCTGGGAGATGTAGTTTCTGCGGGCCCCGGGCGGCCGGAAGGAGATTCCCAAATCTCGCGATAGCGGGCGCGGCGCGGTGCCGTTGCTGCGATACGGGCTGAGTGGCCTGCGGCGGCTTCCTGCCCTTGAGGCCTCCGGTGAGGGGACGCGGCTGCTGCCCCCGGGAAGCGGAGCCCGCGGCTGGCTGCGGGGCTTCCCGCTTCTGGGGTAGGGGCCGTGGGCGCTGCGACCTCCGCGCCTCCTCGGCTGCAGGCGCCCTCAGCCGATCTGGTGCGGGGCGCGCGGGGTTTTGCGTCGCTTCAGGGAACAGGGGAACTTCCCGCCTGTTTGTGTCATGGCCAACAGTTCCACCACCTCACAGGCCCCTCCAAGCAACTGCCTGGCAGTTTCAGCGACCCCCAGGCTGCGTCCGGGGAGGAGCTGCTGAGGGGCTGATGGAGGCTGCCGGGGCTTGCCAGGGCTGGCACAGTCTGGGTTTGCATTGGTGTCTGGTGACGCCTGCAGAAAACCTAAATGGATATCTGTAACAGCTCTTCACTTCTGCGGTGTTTCATGACAGACTTGAATTCACGGGCAGATGCTGAAACACTAAAAGCCACAAGAGTTAGCAGGGATTACCTGTTTAACAATATGAACTGGGGACTGACTGATCACTGATGACAGACTGCTGTCTCCCCTTGCTGAAGGACCTTCTCTGGTCTGTGTCTCCTACCATGCTTTTCCAGCAAGGAAGTGCTTTGCCAATTTCTTAAGAAAACTGAACTTTTAACAGGGGGAAGAATTAAGCTTTAAAGAGCTTTGGTAGTTTGTGCAAATTAAAGGAGTATTTCTATCCTTCTTTCCAGGGAGAAGTTCAAAAGGGAAACAATATGGCCAGCAGTCACAGACCTCCAATAGCTCGTCCTTCTTCAAGAGCAGGAATAAGTCTGACCACAAGGCCTACGTCTTCATCAAGGGCTCCATCAGCAGCCAGAATAGGAACAGGGGTATGTTAAAGAAGTTGATATTAACTTCAGTATATATAGATTTTTATCTTTTTGTTTGTTTGTTTTGGTAACGTGACCAGAGTGATGGTTTCTCAGGAAGAATTTTAAGATTTTTATTTTGGAGAGATTTTTACTTTCTAATTTTGACCAAAAGGGGTCAAGGAGATCTTGTATCAAGGGTTCACCTGGGAGACCTTAATACCATTGATGTTGTGGACAGAGGGAATAGTGAGCAGCTGCTCGAAAGTAATCCCTTACCCTTCTGCAGTGGGCATTTGACTGGAGCTTTGTTTACCCGAAGAGATGTAAATGCTAAAAGATTCTTGTAGGAACAGTATAGAGACTAACTTAAGTTTTTAATGGCTTTGGTAATTGCATAAGGATAATAAATTCATAATTCAGAGTTGGGAGGTTTGTGGGGGTGTTTTTTTGTTTGTTTTTATAGATGCCTCCTAGTACATCGAGACCTGTTTCTCGTGGTGGTTCTTCAGCTACTGTAGGAGTCTTATCATCTCAGATTAAAGTTGCAGACCGTCCAGTGACTCAACAGGGATTAAGTGGAATGAAAACTGCAGTGAAAGGTACTTTTTACTGAAAATAGCTATCAAGGTGTCTGTAAACGTTTTAAATAATTCTTTAGGTTTTTAAAGGAAAACTTTTCATAGGTGAATAAACTGCAGAATTAATATCTATGATTGATAAGAGTAGGAAAAAGGAATTTTACAGCATCAAATGGTGTCTTGTCACTGCAGAATAATTAAAATAATATGTTATATAGTAGCTGTATAGCTGAAAAATAATGTTTATATTCACAACAGTTTAAAATTAATTTCTGCCTTTGTTTCTTTAAATAAGCCAAAATCTGATTTAAGAACACTGAGAAGATGGCAGCTCTCTGCCTGCACATTCTACAGATTGTTTTCATAATATACAGTTCATTAAAATAAGGGTGTTTTCTAGGAAAATTTCATCTTATTCTCCTTTGCCAGGTCCTCAGAGGCAGATAATGGATAAAACATACTACCTTGGACTGCTGAGGTATGTCTTAACAACACGTTCAAACTGCAAAAGGTTTAATGCTCTGTTCCCTTTCTGACATTGTTTGTTGTGCTTAACAGTAGCATAGGATAAGTGATGTTCAGTTATAATGAAAACTGTTCTCTTATAAGAGTTAAGGTCATTTTTCATATGGTTTGTAGGAGAAAAGGAATCATATGCTTATGTCCGAGTACAAGTAGATTCCTTTGAAATTTTAATATTAAGCTTGCTGACTTAAATGCAATCCCAGTGTTACTGACAGGAGGGTCACTGATTCTGAGTTTCCACCCTAACGCTGGATAGGTTTGATAGCTCCATTCACAAACTAAGCCCTTTTTATTGTAAACTTCAGGTGGTTTGCTTGGATTATACATTGAGCTAATGCTGATGAAGGCAAAGACTTGCAGAAACTGTATTTCATGTGCTGCTTTGTCAGTTGATCATACTGCAGTATTGAATAAACCCTCCTAAAAGATGTCATTTTAACTATGGATGATATCCACTTTCTGTGAAGTGTTACCATGATTTTTTTTTTCCTATTTGAGAATAATTCTAATCTGTTTCACCCTCAGGGATAAAAAGCTAATTAAAACATTTCATATCCAGGTTTTCCAAGAACTACTTAGGACTTTATCTGATACAACTACTCTGCTATTTTCCTCAGCTATCCAGCACTTACTTGAAATACTGATTTGAAACGGTGCAGTGTAAGAAAGGGATTCTGATTGCACATCTCTTGTAGTAAAATATAATTTATCTTCTATGTGTGTTTTAGTTGTAAATTCAAATATTAATTATTCTTTTTGTTTATTTTTTTTCAGAAGCAAAACAAATGAGCTCACAACAGAAATTAACAAGCTGCAGGAAGAAGTAGAAATGTACAAGCAAGAGAACTCTGCCTATTTGACCTATGAAAAAAGGTGAGATGTACTGCAGCTAATGCAGTGCTAACTTTATCAGTCACAAGACTATTCTCTGGTGTTGTGCAGGCTTCAAGGAACCATTAAATAATTATTTCATTATTTTATTTTTACATATATGAATCTTCCCATCTTAAGTTTTTTTTTTGTTTTGTATTTAGGGCAGAGGCTTTAGCTGGTGAAATCAAAGAATTTCAAGGTCAGCTAGCAGACTACAACATGGTATGCTGCTATCACTTTTGATACTGAATGCTCTTCTTTCTCACATTTACTTTGTACTGCTTTTGCTTTACTTCAGCATCTTTTTTATTGCCTTTTCTCTTTAAAAATGTGCAGGTTAACTGTGCTTTTTATTCAGCTATTGGAAGAGGAAAAGATGGAAACTAAGGGAAACATAAAAGAAAAAAGGAAGTATAGCATACATTAGGAGAAGTGGTTGTACATAGATTTAAGAAATCACTGCTGCATAACATTTGTGGGTTTTGTACAACTATATATAATGATGATTACTTCTGAAAACTACATGTAATCTATTAAGATTCCCAAATAATGGTTTTTCAGTTTGCAATAACAGAAAATTTCTGTGTTTTCATGAGCTCTTTGTGAGTTGCTACCTATTTGTGTGATGATTTTTTTGTTGTTGTATGTATTTCAAAAAAGGAGAGCAGTAACAGGTTGGAATTCTGTCCCATTTCAGGTTGTGGATATACTTAACACCAATACGGATACGGCAGAGGTGATTCGAGATTACAATATGGTAAGAATTAAGATATTTGCTATATTTGAACAGTGAAGTGATGTGTGTTGTGTACTTGGTGCTTCCAACATATGACATATATAAAAAAGCATAGCACTAACTTAAAACTTACACACTTTTTCTGGCTAAATAATACTGACCATAATATTGGCAGCATGTTTGTAGTGAGACAATTGTCTGAAGTGTTGCATTAACAGCCCCGTGATAGTTTTCTGTGTTTTAGATTAGAGAAGGCCGCTGTCCCAACTCAAATGATGAGTGTTAAAATATATCCTTTATTTGACTGGGAAGCATAAAACAGTAGTCCTATGAAATGCAAATTCACTAGACTGCACGGCATTGTAGAGCTGCCTGGTCTGGAAATTTAGTTCTCTTTTGTCATCTGCCTTTTAAATTACTCCATTGTGATAAATATTAAACAGGTCTTTGACATGGCCAACCATAAAATCTGTGGGCTTTGTTCTTCCTTTCTTTATTTCATAACGAAGAGTATTCCTCTAAATATTAAGCTGTGAATTGTATTAAGCATGTTTCATTTCTTATTATCACTTTGTCCATAAGCAAAATAAACTAGTCTTAGGAAGGGTTATTTTGGTACCTTGAAATACCACCTGAGTATTTCTCAGTCAAACCATTTTTTCCCTGAAAAAATAAAAATATTGAAATTGAAAAATAAAGTCACAATGTCTGTGTCATAAAGAGAAGAATGCTTTGCAAGAGTTAGATTTTAATTTTGTTTGTAGTCTTAAAGAGTATTTTGCTAAGTATTCTAGGAATAGATCCTACAGTAATAGTTAAACTGATTTGTTACAAACTTGATTATATTTCTTTTTCAAACAAAAGATGCCGTCTTACTTCCTTTGGTTTCCAGTGGAAGACCGCAATTTCTGAAGGTCTTTCCTGAGTATCAACTGCAAAAAACCTCTGGAGCAGGAGACTTCTGCTGCTCCTTCCTCTACTGCATTCTGAGCATCCTCTTGTTCATTTAAAGCAAACTTCTAAGTTGTGTCTAAAATCTGTATCATATATTATATCAAAAGATTTTATTTTTTTTTAAGTTGAAGGTTCAGAATGACCGAGACGCTCAGAGTGTGGATAAAATTTTCACAGAAAGACAGGCGTAAGTACATGAAGTATATGCTTTTCCAAAGGTTTTAAAATCATAACTGAGCTTGGCAAAATCAAGGTATTATGAATTTCAGAAGTTCCTTAACAGTGCAATGCATGCCACAAGTGATACCTGGGCAATTTCAAGGTGATACATCACTGCCAGGCTGCAGCTAGACTTTCCGGTTTTAAATTCTGAGTAAATGCTGTGGTGATACTTACCATGTCGTCCAGGAGGAGTTAGGTGTCTGTGGAGACTCTAGTCTCTTGATAACTTGCTGTCAAGGTTCAGAGTTTTGGAGGTTGTGTTACAGAGTAGCAGAGTGGGGAAAGCCAGCAGAAGTGGGCACTGGAACAGAGAATTCTGGCTGCTAATGTATGGGTGTGTGGAGGGGAAGAAGAGGACAGTGAGATGTTTGCAGTAAGAATATGTCAGCTTGTGTAGTGATAGGCTGAGAGGGTGAGTTTCTGATATGTTTAATCTAGGTACAGGAGAAAGAGGGTCCTGCTTGTTGCCAGAAAGGGCAATGTCAATTATGAGATTTTATGTAAAGTAAGCAATTTTTAAAATGGTTTACCATTTATCATAGAATAGTTTGGATTGGAAGGGACCTTCAAAGGTCATCTAGTCCAACCCAAACTTAATAATAAGTCTCTTTTCACTAATACTGCAGTTTTCAACATCACAAATGTGTCTATCTCTGAATGCATTTTTAAATGTTAAGGAAATATTAAGAGAAAAAACTTGGTTCAGTAGCAAACTAAGACATAAAGACATTAGCTATGTAGTAGTGATAATTTATGTCTGGGCTGTATGTAGACACGTTTAAGAGAATGGAGCGGTTGGTGTTTCTTGCTCTGCTAATTCAGGTGAAAAAAACCCCAAACGCTCTGCTCTGATTGTGTTAGTTTTGCCTACTAGACTACTGAGCTGTGACACCATTGATTTGGATTTAGTCCTCACTCTGGTCTGGTCTGCTTCAGCATTTTAGAGAACTTGCTTGTGCTTTCTGGACTTTTTCCCAATTAAAGCATCAATGACAGTGCCAGCTTCACAAGGTACTTGGTAAAGACTGGTTCATGATAAGCAGTATACAGTAAGCTCTGCCCCTCACCATAAATAACCAATTAGATTTTATAAAAGGTGGATTACGAGTATTTTTTGCATGTCTTGAAATATTTGTTGTGACACTAATGCATGCACATCACCACATTCTCTAGCTTCATAATTCATGCAGTAATACCTTGTTATGGATTTGACAAGATGAAAGGAGATGGGACTGCTTAGCTTCATTTTGTATTGTACTTCAGTAGTGTAATGCAGATGTACAAGTGCACTACAGTTTTCATAAGTCAGTTCATCATCCATTGTTTAAGACATTAACTCTCCTCAGTTACATAAGAGTCTATATCTATATATTTATCCTCAATAAATCCATCTTCCCCAGGCACAAATGCATGAATTTTCTCAAATATTACTGTGGCATCTTCATTGTCTGTACCCGATACTGTAGGGGAAGAGCTCACGTCAGCTGAGAACTCCTGTTCAAACATCTCTGAGTCACGTTCTTCCAGACGACGGTGACGGTAGCTGATCAGATGTTGATACCATGTTGGGCATTTTATAGCAGTAAAAATCAGAAGCGTAGTGCTTAGGACAAACCCTAGGACACCTGCTAGGAAGGTCCAGCTTTTGCCAAGACGTGGTAACTCTTTAAAACAGACAGGAAAAAAAAAGAGTAATTTTTGTGAGAAATAGCAGCAAGAACTCTTTGATTTTTTTTTTTTTTTTGGTAGTTAAATTGAGAACTCATAAAATAAATAATGACAGGCAGTTATACAGTGTCTCAAAAGCTTTAGTAGAGAGTTATTCCTATGCTATTGGGGAGCCAGCAACATCATATAGACCAACACTGCATATACATCTCATATTTCCTAGCAATATAAATCCACAATTCATATTTATAAAAAAATAATAGTTTAGAACTCAGGTAAAGTTCTGGGGACATCTAAAAGATCAAATAGTCTTTTTTTTTCAAAATTGAAATTACAAGATTGGGCTTTGGAAAAAAAAAATCAGTAATTGACTTCAAATTCTATTTTCCAGGCTTAAATTTCTGCATGGTGGTGATGTCCACACCCTAAAATATTACATCTTTTCTTTGACGTATCCTTTCAATTGTATTTCTTTTATAATAAAAGTTTCAACAGAGTGTAGTTGCCAGTAGTCTTTATTTATAAGCTGGTTTTGTGTGCTGGCCACTGTCCTAAAATCATTACAGCTGCTACAGCAGAAGAAGCGTGTGGCAGTGATGGCTTACAACTTGTGTATGTGCCTGGAGACTGATATTTCTTTTGCGTTAGCCAGAAGCTAGAAGTAAATCTTTTCATTATGGAAGAGTGGAGTACAACATAAATTTGCATGTAAAAAGAAAGAAAAAAAAAAAACTTCACCAAAAGAAAAGCTAGAATATTACAGAGCGATGCTGGATTTAATGTCAAAAGATGAAGAAACGTAAGCAGACTATCATTGAAATTTTCCAAGAATATGGGATAGGCACATCCACATCCTTTCCACTGAACAGAGTTGAGGGCAAGAATAAAATTAATAAGCTTACTCACATTTTAAGAAGACAACTATATCTAGAAAGCAGTTAGTTTGGAAGAAGTAATTGATTTTTTTTTAAAGGTACTTGTCTGTTTCTGTTAGGAAGAGATCTGGACAATTATCTAAATTTCAGGTCTTTGAAATTGTGTCATCAGTTTGTACAACCATTTGAGAACTCAGGTGTGGTTTATCTGTTTTTAACATTTATTCAGCAGAGCTTAAAATTCACCATAATGTGTCTAGTCTACCAAAACCTGGAAGTATTCTTGCTCCATAGCCCAGGCTTTTATGGAAGAATTACAGTGTACTAGGAATACAAAACAGTATGGAATCATGGACCAGCAAATCAAACAGCTTGTAAGCAGCAAAGCAAAACATTGATATATTACCTGCATGTGTTCCGTTGTTTCCAGTGATGTTTTTTTGAGTCAGAGTTGTTAGTAAGGCACTCCTTCTAAGCTTAATGGCAGAAATGGAAGTGATAGTGTTTTCTAAGGAAGCTTTTTGAGTTTTGCAGTCAGCTAGTAGGATGGCTGCTGTCTGGATGGAGAATCTTTCCTCGGTGTTTGGAAAAGTACATGTAGTGTTGTTTTCATTTTCTGTGAATGTGACCAGTGGAAAGGCTGTGAGATACTGGTAATTAATTGGCACTCTAGTCCAAAAAAACCTCATGGATAACTAAGGTATTACTGCAAAATAAGTTGATGGTGAGTATTATCCAGATCAGGGAAAAAAAAAAAAAAAACACAAGATAAGGCTACTTGATGTAAATGAGCATCAACTGCTGCCCTTAGCAACACTTACCAATTGTCACTCCAGAGGCAGTTAACCTGATCTGTAAATCAAGGAGGTCACAGGAGCAAGTCCATGGGTTTCCAGCTAAAACAATTTTAATCAATTTCAAAGATGATTTTATATCAAAAGATTTCAGCAAATTATAGTGTAGGTTTAGAACTGTCAGACTGTTTAGGGAGGTAAATACACCTGAATCTAGTTGAATAATCATGTTATAGGATAGATTCAACACTAACAGTTGATTTAATCCTGCAAATGCTGCTTTATGAACTGTGCTAATCTGATTGTTGCTGATATCCAGAATTATGAGTTTTGTCAGATTGCAGAAGCTGTTATTATACAGTAGAGTAATCATGTTTTCATTTAGATAGAGTTCAGTGAGGTTAATAAAACTTTGAAGAATATCTTTGTCACTATCTTTTAAAGTGATTTTGTTATTTTTCAGGCTTAAGTTAGTAACATTTTGGAAAAGGTTAGTGGGGATATTAGAGAGGTTCTTTCCAGACTCCTCACAAGTGACCTGTTGAAAAAAAGAGAATGACAACAATTAAATACTATAGGAAAGTTCCGGTGATTAAAGTGTCTCAGCAGTGACTATTAAGGGCATGAAAAAACTTTCTTGTATTTTTTAATGCCAGCATTTTAAAAGAAGAGTTCTACTGCTCTTCACGCCATTTTATTTGTGTTCCTTAATATGCTCATAGTCTGGTGATACAGGGGAATGAATCCTCCTAGTGTATTGAGACCTGAAGTTCCAGATCACTTAGTGCTTAAACTGTTTGAGATGCAAGGCTCTTTATGTGATGATCATCCAAAATATAACCAGTTTGGCATGCTATTTTGGAATCAGTAGGGCTATCTGTTTTAGAATTCTGTGAGCAGGTTGGCTGGGTAGAAAATTATTCCTTTCCCACATAATCTGGAAAGAAGGTGTCTTAGAGGAAGTCAGTTCAAGGCTGAAAATCCATAAAAGTATGCTTTTTCAAATATACTGTTTTGTTTTAAAACCAGCTATGTTTACTCTTTAAAAACATCTTTGGAACAGACCTTCAACAAAACATTAAGTATATATTTTTATATATTTAGTATTTTTATATATGCTATATACAGATATGCTTATATATGTACTCTATGTATATGCTTTTTTATATATATATATATATAGCACTTCATTTTGTTTTTCTGGGTTGAAGTTTAGCATAGCTGCAGTCTTTTCAGGCTTGAGAGTGTTTACTCTCAATACGTTGAAACATTTTTTTTTTCCGAAAATAGTAGATTTCTGTATATGTGTATCTGTACATCATTGCAGACTACCATTCAGTTTCAACATACTTGAACTGTCCTTAAGGACAGTATTGGAAGTACTGGAAACAGATTATTTGTATTATACCTGTTCCTAAATAAGTAGACTTGTTAATGCTGTGACCAGATTGAGTCTAGATAGCTTATTTTAAAACACATGTCAGTGAAGTGCTTTTTCTACATGGTATACACCCATTATGTGGGGTTTTTTTGTTGTTTTTCATGTTTGTCCCAAAGATGAACAAGCAGTAGATGCAGTACCGGACCTGTAGGCAGTGAGTCAGAGCAAATAGTTTTATCACTTAGCTGTTAATCAAGACTTCTTCCTTCTCCTCCATTCCCCAATGCATACAAAATTCACTAAATTAATCACCGAAAAATAACTTTCAAAATGTCTTACATACATTTGGACCTGAGTTGGGCAAGTACTAATTCAATGAATCTTTCTAAGTGGAGCGGTAGTTCGCTGTGTCTACATAACTGTTGCTTTTTAGTTCATTTCCAAAAAGGTAAAGGAGGCACTACTGTTGTCTACAAAGAGGTTTAACTGAAATATAAAACCATCTCTAATATGTTTCAGTGTTATTTACCCACTTAAAATGACTGTTAGCAGCTAGTTGTCCACTGTGTGGAAAACGATGTCTTCTTGTTTGTCTCTATGTGCTTCTTCCTTCAGGAATTTTATGTTTACAAGGTAGTTTTTTAAATGCATTTAGCTTCTAGTATATCTTTCAAAAATAAGAATAATTTACATACACATAAAACTTACCATTTGAGAAGTACTATTGCAGTCAGCAGTGACTGAATTCAGAAACAGTGTTCCAGCCCAGATCAGAAGCCAAGAGAGTTTCATGTTTAGAGCCTAGCAAAAAACAACACTTTTGTATACCAAGACCAGAATACAGTGTCTTCCCTAGTGGTAGTTCACCAGATTAATAGATACTGTTCTTTCCATGACAATTTAATGAATTTTGTTCTACATAGGTATTACTAAATGCAAAATTAAGAGGCAAAACATAGGTTATCAGAATTAATGCATGCAGCTTTCACTTAATCGACCCAAACCTAAAATGCAGTGAGCAGACTGTATTAGCAAATACTAAAGGGATTGATTGGACAAATTAGTAGACAACAGTTTCATAAATAGATAAAATTAATAGGCCAGGATGTACTCATTAATATTCCTGTTAAAGCAATTATGGGTACTGGAAGACTATGATAGGAGTAAACTGCAGAAAATATTCAGGCTTCTGTGCTTTCTAAATAATTTCTGTTGTTGCACTAGATAATTGTTGCACTAGATTAATTGTTGGTTTATCCAGTCAGATTTATGTTCTTACATAAGTTATTAAGCAGGGGGTTTTTGCATTTTTAGTTAGTAGATTGATATTGTAATCTATTTCTTATACATAATATAACGTAGATCATATGACATAAACCTGGACTTACGTATACTGAAGGTGTAGTTTTTGCTCTGATCTTTGGAACTAAGTAAACATGGTTGAGTCTTATTCTGGACATTTTGTACAGATTTGAACCTTAGTTTTTGAGAGTCAGGAAGGTTTTTCTGACAAATGGTATGACATTAACTTCTCTCAGAGAAAGTGTCACTTAGGTGTCCCCTTTGTATTAGGCATTATTTGCAAGATCTACTAATTTTGAATGTGAATGTTAAACCATCTCTATAAGATGTTAAATCAGTCCTTGTTTATTTCAGACTTAAATTAAAGTGTTTTGTAAAAGGTAGATTGTCCCTTTGTTTTTACACTATTTCTTAAGCATCTGAAGAGGAAGGACAGTGGGCTAAGTCAACCTCAGTATGTCCTTCCCAGATTCCTATCTTCCAGGTTAAAAAAGACTCAAAAGATAAGGTGTAAGATACTTGTTTACAAGTGCTTATTGTATTATAACTTGAGCTGTGGAGATTATTCGCTGAATTTAACATAGGAAAGGGGGGGAGATTACATAAGGAAGCTCAGTTGCACGAACAATGCTAAGTATAGGCAGCCAGCCGGATTCCTTAAATTCCACCAATCCTTAAACAGAGTGCCAGGAGGCCTTTGATCAGTATGGAGTAAATGAGGTCACAGAACAAATTGCTCAAGTCTAATTGATTGCTTCTATACATTTGTCTGTCTGAGTACTGACCTTATTCACCCAGCTGAATCATCCTGGAAACTTACTAGCTTCTTAGAAAGAAGGTAGATGCCACTTAACACTGTTCTGATCTATTGTGCTTTTCTACTGCTGTCCGAAATTTACATTAAATACAAAAAGAGTTCATAAACCTTTTTCTTAGACATTATCAGTGGCAGGGACGAGGGGTGCTAGCAGCAACAGCCAGTGTGGTGTTATATTCTGCATTAGGTGTTGCTCTTGTCCATGACAGTACTGGTGGCCTTCATAATTTTTTGAGCCAGTCTGTACTTTCCTAGTGGAAAACATGATGCAGTTTGAGGACTCCAGATATAGACTACGTTAACAGTTGGATCTCAGGGCTTACTTGGACTTCAAAGACATCACTTTCAAGATGTTCAGAAACAAGTGGGCCTTAACCAAGCAATCTAGAAACACAGAATAATAGTACTATTGTAATTTACAGATTAAAAAGACTGTCTTTAATTGAGTGGGGAAAACATATTAAAATATTATTTTAAAAGTCAGTCTGTAAGTTAATAACAATCAAATTGAAAATGAAAGTTAATTTAAAAGTTTTTCAAAACTTCAAGCAAAAAGTTAATATGTCTCAATGAACTGGATGCCACTGACTTGAAAAATCCTTTCCTGTCTAAAAATTCGTTTTACATATGTCTATGTCAAAAACATTGTTCCTGCTTTTTACTTTAGTTTTTACTGAAAAGTTAGGGAGGTTCTTACAAATTTGATTTTCTACATTACGTGTGTGGGAACCCTTATAATCAGTAGAAGAGCAGGAAAGCATCTGTAATTTTAGTGACAGTGTAGCTGTTTACTAGAACTAGACTTTAAGGATTGCTGTTTAAAGTAATTGCTTTGGAAAGAAACCGAGCCTGGCAGAACATTGGTGTTACCTTGACATTTCCTTGTAAATAAAAGCATTTTCTTAAAAAGTTTTCCTCTGAAAACTTTAAAAAATGTTATCATTTAATGGGAATGTAATTCCTATTGTTTTTCTTACATTTGTAAAGAAAAAGGCAGATTTGGGGAAGTAATGGACTTTAGATAGTCTCGTAGTCTGCTTTTCAGAGAGGAAACTGACTGTTCCCTGGCTTTCTACTGAAGTAGAATTTACTTAACAACTTGGCATGTTCAAGGTTCATAGTAATTCCTGCACTTTTAATGTAGATCTCCAGATGTATTTGTTTTGAGTCTAGCAACAAAATTATAGTAATAAATCTTTGCCTACATTTTGAAAAAGATCTGTCAAGGTTCTTACCTTTCTGTTGCTTCTTAGAGGCAGCATATGTACATATGTGTAGATTTTGCAGTGCACTGACAAGAAATAATACGGTGCAACAGCACTTTGTTTTTGTTCAACCTTTGCACCTGATGAATAAGCAGGCAGTGTAAAAAAAATAATAAACCTAGAAGATCCTTAGCAAAAGATTGACCAGGTTGAGCAACTTCTTATAATCATCTTGAATTTAATTGGTTCTGCAGCCAATAGGGAAGTCTAATAGTAGTATGCTCAAGTGTCAAGTTCCAGATCATATAGGAAGAACTGAGTTAAAATGCCACAGGGAATTTACAAGTAAGTTGGGTCATAGTCAATTAAAGAAGTACTGAAGATAGAAGAAAACTTGCATTCTTTTAAGTCATCAGTCATCAAATGAAGAAAATGTCAAGATATTTGCATACTGAAGTAAAGGTCTCTAGTAGTTAGCTAAGTCTGTGTTAAATTCTTGTGTTGTAGAAACATCAGCATCAGAGGAGCTGTGTGATGTGATACATAAAGCTCATTATTACAAAGAATTACAACTGCTTAAGGACATCTGCTATATGGGCTATAATTCAGGAAGAAATTCTAAAACCAAATGATACTTGCTTCAATTTGAGTTCATGTCTATATTCAGGGTGAAAAGGGGATTATATTGATAGACAAGCACTACGTTCAATAAATTTTTTCATGCATTGGTGCCCATTTTGCACAGCATCAAACTACAAGACGGTTCAGTCTTCTCTCATTCTCCATTCCTTTCAAATATGTGGCTGTAGAAACCATTTTACTTTATTATTCCTCTTTGATGTTGTTGCCACTTTGAATTTTTGCTTAATATCTCTGCACATTCTGCAACTTTTCTAAGCCTCAGCCCCAATTTGGTTTCATCAGTAGTCTTCAAATTACTTGTGGTAATTAATTGTCTTCCTGTGACAGCCATTGCTGATGCTTTTATTGCCTCTTGGAAAATCACTGAGTTTTGACCTTCTGTCAAAAGGTTTCTACCAGAGAAGATGAATCACACCTAAGTTAGACACTTCTAGTCTCAAGGACATACTGGATCACATAAAGGATTTAGCCAGGAGTCCATCTCACATTAAAAAGGAGATTTGCCTCAGTTAAAGTGTCCACACATATTTACATCTATGGGGCGATGTTTTTTTCCTTGCTCTGCCATGCATACTTGCAGTCTCAGGCATAGATGAGAAAAATACAGTAGACCCTGGAGACATCACTGCCCTCAATGGCAGCTGCTTCCACATGGTGTTTTGGAACACAGGAGAAATGTAGCTAGCAGTGTTCTTTTCTCCCTCCCTAGATGCCCCAGTGATCTCCAGGAAAAGGCACCATGTTTGTACTGAAAGACACGTTCCCTGTGATTGTTACTGACAGTCCCTCCAGGTGAATTACATCTAGTATTGGTACATATTTTGGAAATCAGCAAATTTAACATTTTCTTGAATTCATCATTGCAGTTTCTTTTTATTCTGTCATGCCTTCAGTTGGGCTTGATTGAGAGAAAGTGTCACTGCTGAGACCTTGCAACAGCTTTTGTAGGCCCAGATTGAGGAATGAGGAGCCTCCAATAAAGAAGTAATATGAAAGCTCCCTGCCAACTACCAGGTTCATGCCTTCTAGAGGGTCTTGAATCAAACCACTGTCACAGCTTAAGAACATGCTTCACTTAAAAAATTACTCCTTTCCACTACCAAGCATAATGTAATTGTCCATTCACAACTGGTGGACTTACAGTGAGGGCCTCTTATTTGGACTGAGTCTGAACAAACCTTTTTCACTCTCATGAGGGTATTCCATTTGATATCATCATAGAATATTTTGGGTTGGAAGGGACCTTCAAAGATCACCTAGTCCAACTCCCCTGCCATGAGCAGGGACATCTTCACCCAGATCAGGTTGCTCAGAGCCCCGTCCAGCCTGGTCTTGGAATATCTCCAGGGTTGGGGCATCTACCACCTCTCTAGGCAACCTGGACCAGTGTTTCACCACCCTCATTGTAAAAAATTTCTTCCTCGTGTTTAGTCTGAATTTCCCATCCTTTAGTTTAAAACCATCAGCCATTTTCCTGCGACAACAGGCCCTGCTAAAAAAGTCTGTCCCCATCTTTCTTATAGGCCCCTATAAGTACTGAAAAGCCACAATAAGGTCTCCCTGAAGCCTTCTCCAGGCAGAACAACCCCAACTCTCTCAGCCTGTCCTCACAGCAGAGCTGTTCCAGCCTCTGATCATTTTTGTGCCCTCCTCTGGCCCCTCTCCAACAGGTCATGTCTTTCTTGTACTGAGAACTCCAGATCTGGACACTGAACTCCAGGTGGGGTCTCAACCATGTTACAACCATGCAGTGTTTCTTCGGCAGTCCCAGTGCATTCCAAATTCACCACAGAAAGTGGCAATTCACTTCATTTTGTTTCTTCATCATCAGATTCGAAAGCATCTTCGCAGCATGGGTTGCTAACCTGACAGAATTCCTACTTAACATCTTCAGATTCCTGGAGATCATGGATCTTTCTTGAAGCCAGCTGGAAAACTGGTTACATTTTTTAATCTCTTTTGAAAATTCCTTGGAGGTGGTGAAAACTATGAGGAAAGGCTGAGGGAGATGGAATTTTTTAATGTCTAGAGGAGTAGGCTTATTGGATATCTTATCAAAGTAAAAACATGACAGGCAGAAGTAAAAAAAAAATGGAGCTGGTGTCTTCTCGGTGAGGCTGAAAGGCAGGACAAGAGACAATGGCCACAAACTGAAGAACAGGAAATTCCATTTAAATGTTAGAAAAAACACTTTTTTTACTGTAAGAGTGTCCAAACATCAAAACATTGCACGGACAAGTCGTGGGGTCGCCATCCTTCAAGATACTGAAAACCTGCCTGAACAAGACCCTGACAACCTGCTCTACCTGACTATGCTTTGAGTAGTGGAGCTGGACCAGATGACCTTCAGAAGTCCATTCCAACATCATCTCTACTCTGCTTCTATGAAGTTTTCCTTATTCCCTTACCCAGAGATTATCCTTGTGCAGTTCCACTATTTTGCATCATCTTTTAAGCCTGAGGATGTTCTTGGCAGCAATCATTGATCCAATAGTGTCAGTTACACGATTAAAATTGTTGGCATCTTGCAACTCAGGAAGAGGTACTGAAAAATAGAAGAAAAATAAATCCTGAAGGAAGGTGTCCAGCTGATTTTGTCATTTTTAACAGCGAAAGTCACTCTGGAAACAAGGAAACAGTTAAAACAATCTCATGAACTGTGAAGGAAAGGAAGATATACTCTTCAGGATCTCAGAAGTTTCTGTTAATTTGCTTTATTTTTAGCTATGTTCTCAAATTATTTGATTTTCTAGCTTTTAAAAGTTTCATAGAAATTACCAGACAATACATGAAACAGAACAACTCTTCATGCCTTACGTAAATCTGCTAATACATTTACTTGTAGCTCACTATAGCTGCAGTGACAGAGAAGTATTTATGGTTGTAGCCCATTGATTTCCTAAGCAGATTAAAGTCACGAATCAAGAATGTCAGGAATGGCTAATTTCTTAATTCTTGCATGGTTATGAAGCTCCACACCGCCTAAACTCTGAAGCCTCTCTCCATTCTTAAGGAATCCAGTGATTCATTGCTAGAATAAAGTAACCTGATTCTTATTCAGCACAGTCAAATCATTGTATCTATATAATAAGTTTTCTTTATGTGCATTCACAAATCACACACCAGCTTCTTTATTTCAAACTGACTGTTCTTATTCCAGGAATTCACTGACTGAGAGCAACCAAGAGGGTGTACTATACTTTTGCCAGTGTTGGGGACTATGCAGGTAGACAGGTGGGAGTGTTGGAAAGTACTGTGGGTACTGTAAGGGCAAAGAGTTCTTCATCTTCTGCATTCTGTGGTGTGAATGTTTTTGCAGCTAATCCAGCTCCAAGAGGATTAGAGAATGAGACCCTCATGATCTCTCACTTTTATACTGTGTATGACATGTATGGGATGGAATACTTAGTTGGTCGATTTTAGTAACCTGTTTTGTCCATCCCTCCTTGGAAATACGCCCCTCTAACTTATGGGATGTGCAAAATTCATCAGTAACCTTGGCTGCCATAGCAATAAGTCTAAACCTGGGGCTCTTCTGCATAACATTGCTACTGTTATCAGCTCCGGAGCAAACAGCGTCTGAAAAACATGCAGCCAAATTCAGAAAAGTGCAGTTACTTAGAAGAACCTAGCTGAAACGAAAATTCACTAAAAGAGAAACTGATCTTATTTTTAATAAAACCTGGACAAAGGAATACTGGAGTTTGAAACAGATGCTTAAAATAAACATCAACTAGTAAAAGTTACAAAAACGTTCTGTTTTTACAGCATAGAAAAGTTAATTCAGGCTGTAGAAGAAGATATTGAGCGTGAAAAGGTTGTAGCAGAAGACATAATAAAAGACATGTCACAGGAAGATCAAACTAAATACATAGAGATGAAGGCTGCAAATGAAAAACTCTCACAGGTTGGTTTGTTTCATTGTATTTACCTAAAATGCTTCTCAGTCTGGCTCCATTGGTTCCAGATGCAATTCAAGTATTAAAGAGCTTGCTGGTACCTTAATCAATTGTAGAAGTGCCAAAAAATAAATAGAGCAATTGACTAAAACCAAATACTTTTTGATGTTCATCATTTTCCTTTTGAATTTGGGGATTGACATGCAGATTTGAAAAGCCATAGTAGTGCTTAGATGTTTCATCATGTGTAAAAAGCAAACAAAAGGGAAAAACCACCCTAGCAATTTTCTTGGTTCGCTTAAGTAGAAAATTTTCTTCCTGTTTACAAAAGTGAATCTTACTGTTTTTTGTTGTTGTTCTTTTCCATCTGAATGTATCAGAAAAATGAACTGGGCTTTGTAAAATTTTTGTGACTTCACTAATTCTAATATTAACAAAAGCAGTAAGATTTCTAGGTTCTCTGGGATCACCCAGCTTCAGGCATACAGTCTTAGAAAGCTTCACTGTATAGTCTGTACAGAGAGACAGGCATCTTCCCAGCTGTCTTAGGATGGGCTGAGTCACTAATCAGGGCCTACCTGTCTCCTTCTGGACTATGAAGGAACTGTGGTGGCTAGGTCAGATTGTAAAATCTGACTTGAAATTTCTGAAGTAGAAGTGATAAATTCCACCCTTGGTACCTATTTTAAGAAAAATAATGGAAAAGGGGCAAACAATTTTTTTGTTACAGACCAACTGCAAATAACAATGATAAGAGTTTATTGGTAAAGTTGGATTCTGAAAGTAATTGGAAATTATATCTGAGTTACTTGGAGAAGATGGACACAATATTATTGTCTTCTAAATTTTTAAGAGCAGTGATGAGATGTTTACAGCATTTTATAAATACTAAGTTGCAGAATGTAAAGCACTCTCATCAAGTAGTAATTCTTATCTCAATTTTGCATTTTTTTCCTCTTTAGGAAATGGTTGTTCAACAGCAAGAGTTGGATGCACTAAATGTAAAGGAGGAGGCTCTAAGAGCTGTATGTATGATAACAAGTGGTCTTTCTACGAATCTTTGGTGAACTCTAATGTAAAAATACGGTAGAATCTTTCTCCCTAAATTTTCAGACACTGTAGGATCATACTCTAGAATGGGAAGGCAAAGCTGCCTCTCTCTTTTCTACCAATAATTTCATAGAATCATAGAATGCTAGGGATTGGAAGGGACCTCGAAAGATCAGCTAGTCCAATCCCCCTGCCAGAGCAGGAACACCTAGGTGAGGTTACACAGGAATGTGTCTAGGCGGGTTTTGAATGTCTCCAGAGTAGGAGACTCTACAACCTCCCTGGGCAGCCTGTTCCAGTGCTCTGTTACCCTCACTGAGAAGAAGTTTCTTCTCAAGTTTAAGTGGAACCTCTTATGTTCCAGTTTAAACCCATTACCGTTTGTCCTACCATTGTTTGTCACTGAGAAGAGCCTGGCTCCACCCTCGTGACACCCACCCTTTGTACATTTCTAAACATGAATAAGGTCACCCCTCAGTCTCCTCTTCTCCAAACTAAAGAGACCCAGCTCCCTCAGTCTTTCCTCATAAGGGACATGCTCCACTCCCTTAGTCATCTTTGTTGCCCTACGCTGGATCCTCTCCAGCAGTTCCCTGTCCTTCTTGAACTGAGGAGCCCAGAATTGGACACAATAGTCCAGATGTGGTCTCACCAGGGCAGAGTAGAGACGAAGGAGAACCTCTCTCAACCTACTAACCACTCCTCTTCTAATACACCCCAGGATGCCATTGGACCTCTTGGCCACAAGGGCACAGTGCTGGCTCATGGTCATGCTGTTGTCCACCAGGACGCCCAGGTCCCTTTCCCCTACACTGCTCTCTAGTGGATCATTCCCCGACTTATACTGGAACCTGGGGTTGCTAAAAACTGTTTTTACTAGATGCCAAGTACAAAATTTTGATAGCAATAGTGACATTTCCTTGCTTTAGTTAATCACGTGGTTTCAAATGTCTTGTGTGACATTTGATTTGGAATTACTCTTTGAAGATAAACATGAAATTATCATCACATCCTTCTTAGGGATTTGTGAGACCTAGTTTTTCAGTATATTTTCAGCTTTCAGGATGTGTGAGAATTATTTTCTTGTTCCACGTTCCATTTCATAAGCAACACTTGAAGCATAACTGGTACCTGCTAGGATATTTTTTATCCCACATACATACATAAACACACACTTCTAATACACTGTCATATTGCTAGATTGAGGTAAATTTTCTTGTATTGAGTCCTTCATGGATAAAAGGATCTATGGGCTGAAATGTACAGTCATGTGTGTATTCAGCAAGTATAATTTTTCTGGTCCTTTTGAATACTGTATATGGTTTATGATCCCCTAGAAATGATGAAGTAATAAATCTACTCAGAAAATTGACCTGAGGATGAACTCATAAAGCAAGAAGTAGCTGACTGAGATATTCCACTCTAGAAAACAGAATATTGAGAATATGTATAATAAAGTTTATCGTTTATACTGTCTCTGTACTGTTCGTAACAGATAAGCTTCAGTTTCAAGGTACAGCTAAGTGTTACTGAGCTGAAGCATAGTTTCTGCAACTTTCTCTTACCATCTGAAAACAGCTAGTACGTGTTTGGTTTTCCCTCCAGGAAATAGCACACTCTCAGGTGAAACAGGAGGCTGTGCAGCTGTATGAAAAGCTCCATGACCTCGAGGAGCGTCGAGATCAAATGATTGTGGAGGATAAGAACATGGAATCTCCACAGGAGGAAAGAGAGAGATTGCTAAAGCAGGCAAGAATATAAATTGTTATGCAGATGTTCTGAGTCAGTATTTTAAAGGATGATAATATTTGAAAATACTTGAATTTGAATCTTGCCTTTATTTGCTCTTTAAGCAGCCCAGATCATCTGAAATGAAGAACAGCTGAAGAACTGGCTGGATGGGATGTTTAAGGTTCAGCCAAAACAAAATGAGCACAGTCAGCTTTTCAGCTGGTTGACTTGTTCCAATTCAGCAGACGTGTTGGTATGGGAAAACTTACCGTATTGAACAGTTCTATAACATAACTCCAGACAGTATCCTTGAGAGGTACCTAATGTACCAATACAGGAACAGTTTAGTTTACAAGGGTCTATGCTGTGTTATGTAATTGTCCATATATACTATATGGATTATTGGACTGAATGACACTGATAAGTATGTCTGATTTTTTTAATGTGTATTGAATAAGCAGGAGAAGATGGAAGACATAACACTTAAATCATATCACTTCTTTTCAGTTAAGAGGCATTGTTGGACAATGTGACAAGTTTGTGATTTCATATTCTGAGTTTCTGTTCCCTGTCTGCTGAATTAAGAAATTTTTTTTTTATTTTCCTTTTTAAAATTTGTAGACTTTATTTCATACATTAAAGTTGTTATGCTTTTTTATAGGTTAAGGATGATAGTCAAGAAATAGCAAGCATGGAAAGACAGTGAGTAATGCCATTATGCTGTTGTTACAAATTACATTTAGACCCTAAAGACAGCTGAATTCTGTCACATATTTCTATGAACTTTTTGAACATAACCACATTTTTGAATCTGCTAGAGTTAACCTTCCACAGAGAACAGAATATCCTTCTGTTTGAGCTAAACAACTTTTATAGGGAATAGGCCATTTAGATCTGCAAAATAAAATACTTTCTTTCCTTATGAACATTCCTTGATAATATAAATTGGACATGGCACTGACATAAACTTCTTTAAGGCTGAAGACATTAATTTTCAAGAACTGCTCATTTGGGACATCTATGAAGTTGAGCCTACAGTGCGCTGCAGTCACATTTTGAAGTGTTTTTTTGTTATGTGTTCTGAAAACCTAAGAGTTACAAAGTTGCTTACAGAAAGTTCAGTTCTAAAGAGGAACAGGGCATTGCTTCTTGATTCTTGGATACCAGACCTTTCCAGAGGATTTGCCAGAACTCTGGTAAATGTTATGATACATAGTAATGTATTGGGTAGGGGGAGGGAAAGCAGTACAATATTTTTTGTGATTTCTCTTTACAGAAATTTCCTTTCTCACTTCGTCTGAATGTAGTACAATGTTGACAATTTATTTATTAATTTTGGTGAGCACATTGGTAATTTTTAAGGAATACAGTTCCTTGATGCAGTTTACCATTATGTTGTGCCTCTGCAAAGCTGTATAGCAACCAGCAGAGGGACCAGTTGAGTAAGTTAAAAACTACTGATGATACAGCAAGAGCTGTTTTTAATAGAAAAGACCAGCAGTACTTACATTTAATAGATATAGGCACTAATGTGACAGGTCCTTTACATATACCTTTTATAATTACAGAAATTCTCCTGATAGTCTTTTGGGTTTGATAAAATTAGTTTTGCTATTTTTTATCCATGATTTTTCTCTCAATTTTTGTCTACAAGAGTAAATGTTTTACAACACATTTCTAATCTTGGGTTTCA
Source organism: Streptopelia decaocto (assembly GCF_964273445.1). Classification (NCBI taxonomy): domain Eukaryota; kingdom Metazoa; phylum Chordata; class Aves; order Columbiformes; family Columbidae; genus Streptopelia; species Streptopelia decaocto. The sequence goes on from NC_138657.1 coordinate 13,183,321, forward strand.
TTATCTATTTGTCAGGCTGACAGAAGTGAAAGAAAAAATAAACCATTTTAAAAAGGTCATTCAACGACTTGATATGGATCTGGAGAATCACCAAGGTAGTGTGACTGGACCCGTAGCAGACTATGCAGAACTGCATCTCTTCATATTATAACACACTGTTACGGACATTAGTTGCTTGAAACTCTTAGGCTTATGCAGATGTCCATTATTTACCATCAAAAGAAAGTTTTGTGTCTAGGCATGCAGGCTTCGCTTTCTGATGTGAGAAATGGGAAGTACCCACTTTATAGGCACATTTGTCAAGTTGATGTTGAGTAGTAAAACTATCATATAAAATAACAGTACAGCTGTCTGGTTTTCTGTCCCAATTTTATTTTTAGGACTACTTGAGGAATAGAAGTTTATCTTGCTGGCAGCATTGCAGAACCAGCTCAGCTTTAGAACAGCTTTTATTTATTTTACCTTTTACATGATCGTATACACTGTCAGTGAATGAGGAGCTGAGAATGTTTAATAATGATGTGTAAAGTGGACAGAATTTAGCACTATTTTTATCTGTCTTTGAAACTTCTTGGGTTGATTTTTGCAAGAAGAGTTTGTGAGCTGCCTAGAAATGGCATTATGTTAGAAACTTCAGTAAACATCTGCTGCAGTATGTTAGTCTAGGTTAGGCTGGGATTTGCCCTAGCAATGGAAGTCATGTTTCTGCAGGAAGTAACTGAGTATAGGCCCTCAACAGCTCTGGAAGATTCTCCCTAAAATGGAAATGTGTCCCATAGAAAAACTTCTTTTAATTATAAAGAATCTTGTTTAGGTAGAAGTTACATAAATATGTGCATACATTCTGGAAAACTTCGTAAGAAGTTATGTAAACTCTGCAAGACCAATGAATTAATGTTTCTGTATACACTTTCTATTCTAGTTTTTCTCAGGTGATCAATGTAAAACTTATCTCTAAACCTCTTAAAGGTGAACAAATACTTCTAAAATTTACCCTATAACAAATGTTTCATACACTTGTTTCTCATCGTTTGCATTACAAAATATTATATTTTTCTCCAGGTATTTAATTATTTTTCTGCAAATAATTATTAATATTAAGACTGCTTTATTACCTTTCTTGTTTCCAGATAATATCATTGCCACATTTACATTTCTGCTTTAATTTTTCCTTTTTGTTTGGCTTGCAACTCTTTTTTTTTGTATCTTTGGAGAAATGCAGAAGGTAAGAAGTGAGTCGCTTTTTGCATTTTATGGTTAGGTTTAAACACACAAACATTTGTTGCTGGACTGTATGTCTTTCACTGTTTCAGAAAAAGACCTCTGTTGAAGAAGAAGGTTTAAAACATATGTAGGGGGAAATACCTGCTCTCTGTCAATATATCAGGAACAGTCAGGATATTCAGGATAAAGTTGCCTTCTGGTATAATATAGATAGAATTATACCTGTGGTAAAGCATAAAGGAAATAAAAAAGATGATCATAAGGAGTTATTTTAAGACACAGAAATCTGAACTTCCAACGTGTTCTTCTCTAGCGAGTGGAGAGGCAATCCCAGGGAACCATTCATACTTCTGCTCTAAATCAGCTTCTTGGTGTGTCCTTAAGATTCCTGTCCTCTGTCCCTCCCCAGTCAACTTACTTCTGGCTCAGTATTTAAACTGTCTATTACAAAGCATTCCCAAAACTTCAGCTCCTAAATTTTTTTTGTTAAATCTAAGGTAAAATAGCCAGGAAAAAACAACAACAACAACAAAAACCTAAGGATTTTCTTAATGTTTCAGAATAAATATTTCAGTGCTGGGAACATTTTTGAACAGGAAAAACAAAAGAAACAGAACATAAATAGAAATAGCTATTTTTAGTTTTCACTTAAGAAAATCTAAATAAGTAAAAGTCACCTACTTATTAAATGTTCTGTATATTAGCAGTTACGTTTAACTGATTAGTCAAAATCAACATTTACTCATAATGGAATAGATTCAACACTTCGTAAATTGCATGAAAGGCTAAGATACTCATGTCAAAATTATGTTTTAAAGAAAGCTTATCTTTAAAAACATTTTAAAGGTTGTGGTCTTTATTTCAGTGTTTTTTTCTTTAAGCACTTGGCAGATCATTTAGCTTTCTGTTTCATGGCTCACTGTAACTGACTTTTTAAGACTAGAACAGGCTGAATTATTAAGTATTGGAGACTTGCCTTGCAAAATGAAAGAGAGAGTCCAGCAAGGAACAAAGACACAGCTGCAAGGAAGCTGGAGCAGAATCACAGTCCCTCAGGGACCCATGGCTGTTCTTATTGTTTGTATATACTAGATAAAAAGGAAAGCATGGGGGTGTACAAGTAAAAAGACCGGGAGAAATTTGCTTGCTCAGTTATATCTATATCTAGTTCATTATTTTTCTTTGTATTCTTTACAGTTACAAGTTTCTTCTGAAAATTAATCTGTGACCAAGACTCAAATAATCAAAAATTTAGATGTTTGTAACTTAAAATTATTATGAGCTAGCTGAATTGTGTCATCTCTTTGAAACTTGTGACAAATATATGAGTTACCCTACTTTACTATTGCATTTTAATTAGTTTATAGTCAGGAGTTGGATTTAAACATGGAGTGAAATATGCGTTGTATATTGGTCATTATTCCTAATACCACTATAAAGAATGTGTATGGAAATGTTCTTTTAAAATCAATTGTAGAAAGCTTTCTGTGCATTTTATTTTCCTATACCATTGCTGGTACAGTTTTCTTGTTTATTTCCCTGAGACAGAGCACTGGAACAGGCTGCCCAGGGAGGTTGTGGAGTCTCCTTCTCTGGAGACATTCAAAACCTGCCTGGACATGTTCCTGTGCGAGCTCACCTAGGTGTTCCTGCTCCAGCAGGGGGATTGGACTAGATGATCTTTTGAGGTCCCTTCCAATCCCAAACATACTGTGATACTGTGAGTGTCACACTGTTGCTTATAAGCTGCATGTCCATATGGAAGTCCATTTGAATATGTGAAAGTGTCATTGATATGGCCCATATGTTCAACAGTTGGAGAAAGTTTTAACCATGGTACCCAAATACACAAAGCATTTGTTCTGTGAACTTCCTTTGTGTAAACCAAATATTTATTCTACTGTAAAAGGTTCTATAAATTGCATTGAGGCTGATTTATTAAGATAATTACCTTTTTTAAAAATATATAAATATACTACATAGTCAGTTGAAGTGACTACATTAAATGACATGGGATGAGTCCTGTAGCTTCTAGGCATGTACATTTTTTATTTTTAAAACTGACATTTTGCCTACCTAAAGGAATCCAGGACTGAGGCAATATAAGTTCAAATGAATATTATATCTCTTGCAGGAGAGGAAAATTGGAAATACAAGGAGCTGAAGAAGAGAGAAGAAAGCATGGACAGTAAGTTGTCTAATATACTTTAATTAGGCCTTTTTATAACACTGTTCTCCAAAATGTTCAATATGACTTAAGCTAGTGTGTTACTGAAAGAAAGATCTCAGCTGACAATAGGGAAATATGGATAAGAATGTACTTGTAGAGTTTCTGCATTTTCAAATTACCTGATTCCTGAGAAGCAGAACGGCAAAAGCTTGCTTGATCTTGATTTTCATATGAGTACAGACCATGGTGGCCTCACCATCCTTCTGACTGTTTTGCTTTTAGTTCTGCTTCTACCCTTCATCACAGGATATTGATGTTGTTCCAGAGCTGTTTGAGATTAACTGAGGGGTTTGGAGGAACATGCAGGAATGAAGATGGGAAAAGGGCAAATGTGGTACCCGTCTTGAAGATGAGGAGCTAGGGAAGTGTAGACCAGTCAGCTTAGTATCAATTTCCAGAAATATTGTGGAAAAAATGAGCAAGCAAACAATTTGTAAATATTACAGAAACAGGAATATTAATAACACTAGTATTGATTTGTCAAGAACAACAAACTAATTTCCTTCTTTGACAGGAAAATATTCCAGAATAAGGGAGGAGGAGCAGACAATGTGTATTTTCACTTCAGTACATCTACCACTGTCTTGTGGTGTTCTAGGAAGCAAACTAGGGAAATATTGTCAGTTATTAACCTATACTGTGCATTTGATACAAAAGTATTAATTATGAAGGATTCACTGCGAAGATGGAAGGCTGCATTGAGTAGAGTTTTGCAGAGTGTTGGATGTTCAGGCTAGTCAATATTTTTATTAATCAGCTGGATGACCAGGAGAGAGAGTAAATACATAGTTTCACAGAACATGCTGCATCCAAAAAGCTGCAATCATGCTGGAGGACAGGGTTGGAATTTAAAATACTTACGGCATATTAGAAATGAAATACAAAACGCTCTGCTCAAAAAGGATTAAGTCTAAGTTTATACATTTGGGCAGAATAATGAACAGCAAAAATACAGAACAGGCAGTAGTTCATTAGGCACAGCTCTGTGGTATGGTTCAGAGTTACACTGGAAGACAAAGTGAACATGCTGCAGAAGTATCACACTAACATGGAAGAGAAAATACCACAGCAGTTGATACACGTAAGAGTGTTATTTGTCAGACACATTAAGTAATTGTGTTCCCTATGCACTGAGGAAGGCTTCAGTTGGTGTATTGTCTCTGGTTCTGCACATAAAGAGGTTGGCAGTCCTGAAGAGAAACCGATGAGGGACATGGAAAGCATGATGTGCAAGGAAATATTAAAGAATGAGTCTTTTATTTTAAAGAAGTTATGATAGTCATCAAGTGTGTAGAAAGTCTGTTTGAAATCATAAGTGACTAATCTGTCTCTGCATATACATGGAGGATAGAAAAGGAGTAGTACACCAATAGTTTCAACAAGATTTCAGGTTGGATATTAGAAAAAAACTTCCTAACATTAAAACTCATAAAGTGTTGAAATAGATTGTTCAGGAGGATTGTAAAGTATCTATCATGAACTGTCTGTAAGAAGAGTATAGACAAACATCTGAATACTGAAAAAAGGGTTTTTTTTTGTCCTGAAGGAAGTTAATTAATTAGATGACTTCTTACAGTCTCTTCTATTCAATTTTTTATGAATCCGTGAAACACATAGTGCTCAAATGAAACAAGGTTATTCAGACAGATGTTATGAGAAGGAGAGTTGCTTGCAGAAAGACAATGAAATGAGATGAAAATACAGACCTTGCTTAGTGTTTCTAAATAAATAAGGTTTGAAAAAAAATACCTAAAAAGGTCCAGAATGCCAAAGGAGAAAAACACTAGTTAGTTCATATAAGTATAATTCTTAGGACCTAATTCTACTTTTTCAGGCTCAGTTTTATAAAATTATGTATTTGTGGATGTATAGTACTTTAGTTTTGTTCTCATTTCGTGTTTATGAATGTGTGAGAATGCTTTTTTTTTTTCATGAAGTTGCTTTTATTTCACTCCTTTGGCTTCCCTACATGTATGCTTTGGAAGATTCAATATCCTCATTGCCTATACCTTCCTTGGAAGCAAATAAATAGGTTCATCAAGATATTGCAATATTTAAGACCTCTTCCTAAGATAAATCAAAGTCCATGGCATCATGCATTAAGTTGAAGTGTCTCAGACCTCCACAAGAGACAGATGTTAGTGAAGCCTTTGCCCACCACTAGAGCACTAAACAGTTAAATGTGATTCAAAGATTTGTGTTATGTTATCAGAGTGATTCTATTTGTAAAAATTACCCACTTGATTCTTTTTTAAAGGAAAGAATAGCTCAAACGTTTTAAACACAAAAAATTAAGCAAGAATTTCAATAGTTACTTTCCTTACTGCCTTTCCCTTAGTTCTGTTGTGCTTAAATATTTTCTTAGTGTAGAAAATACTTTGTATTTCACAGCAGCAGATGGCATGAAATGTGCAGTTAAATGCCCTTTGAGTAAGGAACTCTTTTTGGAGCTGTCATTGTGACTCCTCATGTTAGAGTATGATTGTGCCATCTTTAAGATAAAACAAAAAAAGTTCATTCTTAAGGACAAGAACATCACGGAGAGAAAATAAAACTTCCTTTTCTAAGGATAGCTTCATTCGCAGCCTGGGTACTGGAGAAAACCAGACCTAGCAATAGTCTTATTCAGCACTCGGGACTTGACTAGTATTTTTAATTGTAGGCTTTTTAAGCTTTGGTTTTAACTATGTTTCTGGTTCCTAGTTCACAGTAGTTTTGGCAAAAGGCAAACTTTCTGACATTCTTGGCATTCACTGTTCTCTACAGTTCCCAATCAGTGTCAGGTGGACCAAAACTTTATTTCAGCTTTTCGAACCAACTGAGTCTGCATCAGGACTAGCCATTATTTTTAGCAGCCAGCTGTGCACATTGCATATGTGTTGTCTAATGCCATTTATTGACTCTAAGAATTCCAAGTGTCTTTCATTCTGACATCTGTCCCTGAGAGGTAGCCTTTTTAGTATCTTAGTATTGTCCCCTGACTCCAATAATACACTTTTTCCACTCTAGAAAGTTTTAGAAGCTGTACTCTGTGAAGTATCTCTGTTACCTCTTTCATGGACAGCATCACAGATGATGTCAGATATTAAAATAGTTTTCTTATACATAAATGTTTTAACAGTAACAAAATTTAAAATTAGGTAAAAATCCTGGATGCTCTGGGATCCACAATTCTCTAGTCAGTCCTCATCCCTTCAGGATTTGTCAGTATTTCCATTAAGTGGTTCCTCCAGTTTTCTCCTCTCTTCCCAAATAACCCATCTTGAATTTACTGTTATCTAATCCTTCTTGCTAAAACAACTACTTCTGCTCTGTTTCATCCATCAAGAAATTCTGCAAACTCTCTGTTTCCTGAGTGCTCCTGTATACATAAGCTGTGTTTTGGGAGGGGACCCAAAAGGAGAAGGATGATTATATCTTATAGCTCCAGGTGGCATCTTGATGGACCTCTGACTTTCATGTGATGGCTCCAGCACCTTCTTTTCAATATGCCTCTCTGTCACCAGGAATACAATGTAGTATGTCTAGGACACAAACACAGAGCACATACCACCACTACAACTGTCTTGTCAGATTCAGTTGGATACTTATCAGAATGAGCATAAATTAGCAAAGGGACATTATACATAAAGAAACAGATGATACCAGGTGATGATTAGTCTCAGGTCCTTAGCAGTGTTTGGCATTTAGTCCAGGCCATTTGAGTTCGTGAAGTAACTTGTTTCATTTATTTAGTAGCCCATGTTGATAGCTTTCAGAAAAATGAAGACCAACAGCTGCTGGGACAAGCATTCAGAAAGGTGTCAGAAATGATGGTGATGAAACTCCTTTCCCATTGGGTGGCAACCCTCACCTAAACAATGTCTAAGAAGGCGCTTAGCTCATGTCAATAATCAGCCAGATATGCATCTCTGGAAAAATTGCTGTATTTTTCATTCCAGCCTATAAGCTGACAAGTTTCAAGGACTCTACCACCTGTCTCTCAAATAAACTATTAATCTTCAAGTAACCTGTCTGAAATTGTACATTTTATCAATTTAATCCAAAGTTTTGACTGGAAACAAGTGCTTTCGCTGTACCCATGGAAATACCAGCCTTCTTTATTATGTTTGTTGATGCCTAGATTTTCTTGAAACATTTGAAGAGGTGAAGAACCAGGAATTGGAACGAAAGGCCCAAATAGAAGCCAGCATTGTTGCACTCCTGGAGCACTCAAGCAGGGTAAGTACATTTCCCTCCTTCTGTGGCAAGCTACAAATTTAGAAGCACAGAACAGAATTAATGGATAAAGAAGGATGATGGTTTTTATCTATTATCCAGTCAGTGTCTGCATAATAATTTCTTAGGAGAACTAAACTTAAATCATGTACAGCTGTAGAAAAAAAAAAAAAGATAAAAAATGAAAGATTTGTTTAATTTCTATTCATTTCTGGGGAAAGAGTTTTGAATATTAGACAGTACTTGTGACCAGAATAAAAGAAATCTTTGCATCTTTTCTATAACTCATCATCATTGCTGTAATTAACATTATTGCATTAATTATAAACATTTTGGAACAATGCAAATAAAATCACTGCAATATTTTGTTTACCTAAAGTCTGGAAATCTCAGTTAATGGATATTCTATCACTACTATTAAGTTATTGACAATATTCCAGTTGTTTCTGTGATCTGCTAAAATTATGTCTGGAATACCTTGCTATGCAATACTTAATGTAAACATTTTAGAAATTGTTCCTGTTTACATTCTGTTCTTTTTTTGCACTTTCAAAAGAGTTTTAACATTTTTGGCTCACATAGATTTTTTTTTACCTTATAGAAATCCCTCGGGTAAGTAATATTTTGGTTATATCATCACTTTAATTATCTTCTAACTCTTTCAGTATGGTATATCATAAAGCATATTTAGTCAATGACACTTTAAAAGATATAGATATGGCAACACAGTTTAAATTTGCTGCATTTTTGTTTCATCTTCAGTGGTCTGTCAGTAGATCTTTTACCAAAAGTCGGCAGAATTAAAATCATTTACAGTTAAATCACTTCAGACTACTTCCAGTATTTTCAGTCTCTGTAGTACAAAAGCTGAATAACAGACAGTGTACTAGGATGGGAGAGTTTTTTACTTATCCAGTTACTATTTGTTGTTTCAAAGATATGGTGTATTCTCATTATTGTTATTGGTAACTCACAGAATGTGAACCGTATGAAACAAATTTCATCTGTTACCAATCAAGAGCTGAAGATTATGCAGGAGGACCTCACTTTCAAATCAAGTGAAATGCAGAAATCACAGAGCACTGCTAAGAATCTGATTACAGGTAAGATCAGCAATGAATTTCCAAATTCATTCCTTAAACAATAAAAATAACCTGAGCTGTTACACTAATAAAAGTGCAAGGTCAGTGATCTCCAAGTATTAAACTACAGTGGCAAGCTGACAAATTGTAACTGTTGTGGATAACAAGTTATTTATATTCCTCAGGAGTATTTCACTTACTGTTATCACTAGATGATCAGCTTCCTGGCACAGATATACATTAAACATAGGTATTTTAATACAGGGGTACAAAGTTCTGTGACCTAGCAGTTTGACTTTACTAATATTCACCTCAAAATAAATGCTTTTCACAATCTTAGAATAGTGTTTAATAAACTGAAGTAGAGACTTCCACAGTTACCTGTGTATTATTTGTAAATGTAGTTCTCAGTGTCACTTATGATTTGTGCTTTTCTGAAAGGGTGTGTACCATGGGAGAGTAACTTGGAACAACAGTGAATAGCTCTCAAATTCTCAGGCTTTGATTCTGGGAAGTGAATATGCATTTTGACTTCATTTTGGAAATACTCATATAATTAAGTGTAAGAATGCATAGGATCTTGCCTGTAATTTCAAAAAGCAGACAGTATTTTTATTTCCATAACAAATATCTATTTAGTTCTTTATTTGCACTGTTTATAGTGCAATTGTTCTCATAATTTTAAGCTTTGCCAATATCACTATTGGTTCAGCAAGCCTTTCCTTGTTTGTTTGCTTGAAAGGAAGGGGCAGGAATTAAGAACCATAAATCATTTTGTTAGAAGGCTATTACGTGCTGTGCTTGGTCGTAATTTTCAAAATAGGAGCCTGTATTGTAACTTCAGAGTAGTTACATGCACGTAAGAAGTAAAACACAAAGTGTTACAGAAGAGGGTTGTTCGGTTATGTGTTTGATCATTTAGTGTTCGTTCACTTGTCTGCAAATGCTAATTTTGCAGTTCTAGCGTAATTTAAAAAGCTGGGCCATATATTAGAAGTTCGAGTATGATTTTTTTGTTCTTTCATGTAAGCATCAATTCTTATTACTTTACAGTCCAAGGATGTTCCAGAAGCACACAGCACTACAGAGACATTATTGAAAACCATATTTCTTTCTTTGCGAGAGAAGGAAGTTATAGTACATAACTTTTAGCAGATCATTTAGATGTTCCATAAGTAAACTTCTGAAAGCACAGAGACACAGAAAGTGTAATGAACAACTTAAGATTCTTTCAAAAATGTTCAGTTTGCACAGTTGAAGTTCTTCCTAACCCTTGAATTACACCACAGTTGTCTTCAGAGTTGTGTTGCAGTGGTTAAAACCTGGATTTCCACATTTTCTTGCTGTAACAAAGTTATAAAAACTCCACCAGGAGAAAAAAAAAAAAGGAAAGGAGAAAAAAAAAAGGAAACCATGAAGAGTAAACAAAAGTGCTGATGGCATAGTTTCCCAAAAACATTTCCCTGGGTCACTGCAGTTTGGTCTGAGAGTTTGCTACTGTGTACACACTGCCTGCTAGACACTGAACTTGATGGCCTATCAGAAGGAACTGGGCTGCATCCTCTTCCTGCCTCTTCCCCCAAAGAAGTTTTAAGCTTTTTAGCTCTTGAGTTTTTTTAATTGAGGCTGTTGCTGCGTAAGGATGAAATTCACCCATTCCAGTTTCCCTTTTCTCCAGAGTGTGAATGCACAGGAATAATCCGTTACTGTCTCACCACAGTTTTTATCAGTATATAGGTAGAACAGTCCAAGAATCCTTTCTGGCTTATTTACATTTTTATTACTCTTTACAGGTAAAATAAAACCCAATTAATCAACTATGTATTACTTTAAAATTAAAATACAGGTATTAAAACAACTATATAAAAAGTGAAAGCACTGTGGTTAGGCCTAAATAAAGCCTTAAGAAAATCTGAAGTTGTCTTCTGCTATTTCCAATTTGAATTATGTTTGAAGCAAATTTGGCTATTTATTCTAAAACTAAGTCTTGTCGTATAGAAGCAACATACATAAAAACAACATGATGCTAAAAACTAGCAAAAATCATTTAAAAAGTTGTTTGCATTATTTCAGTCAACTTTTTGTACGGTATCACCACTGCTTTAAGACTTGAAATTGACTGATGCTATAAACAACTTTAACAGGAGAAATACCACACTGTGATACAGAAAACCACCACGTTTTCATTACTTTTCACTTACAGAGCATAATACAGTAATTGTAATATAGGAGTTTTGGCTGATGAGATGATTGTGAAGATCAAATATTTTCTTTCATTCTCATGAAATTCAAAATGAGAAAGGTATGTTTGTATTGCTTAAGTATGGAATAAACCATTATATATTGGACAATGTACTATGAAATAAAAAGTAGTGTTAATTAGTGTTTGTGTATCTGGTGATCTAGAGAGTGAGAAACTGCAAATGGACCTACAGAAGATGGAACTCTTGGAGGGCAAGATGGTTGATGAACTAGCTTCTCTTAAAGACAAAATTGAACAAACAAAAACGGAGCTGGAGGTCTATAATAATTTGCCAGCTCTGAAAGCATCAGGAGAAGAGAAGAAGAAGGTAATGAAAGGAATAAAACCTTGGATTATACAGAATTTGTGTGTTTTTGAGCACCTAGTGGAGGGGAATCCAGGTCTGTGAGTGAGAATCCTGACTGGTAGCTGAAAACTGGGTTTGCACACCAGTGCAAATGAATCAAAATGCTTGTCTGCTTATATATATATATGACTTCATAACTGGGTACATGTAGCAGGCTAGCACCTGGGTACCTTTTGATACTTTCCTTTCTCAAAATTTCCTTTTTATTTTAGTGATTCATCTGAACTTTTTTGCTGTAACTAATGACTACCCACAAGTTTGAATTTAGCAATCTAAAGACAGAACCCAAACAAAAAAGAAAAATCTGTCCTGTGTGTATTTGCCCTAAGTTGAACTCCATCTGGAGCACTTCCCATTTCACGTGATAAATTTCTTACAAATTCTTAACACCAATGTTCCTACTTGTGCTGATACATTATGGTCTAAGCCTACAACCTGGTTATAACTGTTGAATATTATCTTTAGGATAGAGTCTGCTTTGCTAGAGAAAAGCCTTATGAGTTCTTTATGCATTTGATCTTGTTCTGAAAGGAAGAAGAGGTAGCATCATGAAAGCTGAATTAAAATGGTTTATCTGTAGCAAATGAAGTCATACATTAATTGGTTTGTGTTGTTTTTTTTCCAACTAGAGACTCCAGGATGACAAAGAAAAACTAACAAAACGTAGCCATGCTTTCAAGAAAATAATGGAGCACTTGAATACAGAATATGAGACACTAAAGAGAGAGCTGCAAGAGAACGAGACACATTCTCAGGTATAGCTCAAGCTACGGATTATGTCTCCAACTGTTTCTATAGAAGTTTTGATGTTTTCATGCACATGAAGTATTTCATAGAAGGAATCAGTTTATTTCTTCTCAGGGAGTTTTTGAAGTTATGTATTGTAAATGCATAGCCATATTTTCTGTTTTCAAACAGAAGTTAATATTGTATCAATAAATTTCAGGTAAGCTTTGGATTTCAAAGTTACTAGGCAGAGTTCTTTCTGAGCTCAAAAGTTGCCTGAATCCTTTGTTAAAGTGTTTGTATTAATCTTGCTCAGAACTCTCCCCCTTTTACCCTTCCTTTGCTTGAGGAGTTTTGAAGACCAACTTAGAATGAAACTTGAGGGAAAAAAAAGTCATTGCTAATTAGATAACATCACTTTTGCTTTTACAGTTTTATCCTGCAAGCTGTACTATTCAATTCCTTTCCCTTTTCCAAGTCTTCGTGTTCCTTGCAAACCACTGAAGTTTTAGGTTTGCTCAGACTTCTTGAAACCCAAGGAACTTTGGTATATGAGTATACTTACATTAATATTCCAAAAGTGAATCAGGAAAGAAGCTGTTTATAAACCCATTGCAGCTTTGATTCTTCCGTTAGAAACACCCATAATTTGCTGTCATTTTGGCAACAGACCTTTACTGGCATGTAGATTTGAATGCACAGAAGGAAAATGGATAACCTCAAAAGAAGCTGAAAAATAGAAATAAACTGTTTTATCTGCATTTCGCTGATTTTTATTGTTTCAGGTTGTTGATATCTTTGTCCTTTGAAACTATTACTTTTTTCTAATTCAGTTAAAAGCTGAAGGTGATATTTGTACATGTTTAACTTCCTTCTGGAGTGAACTTTATGGAATGAATGAGAGGGCATAGTTTGAAATGAAGAGCTATATGTATACATTCGTAGCATATGATTATTGTGGGCTAACTCAAGGGTGATGATGTAAATCCCCACAGCTCCATGCCAAAGTCTGCAAGACTTCAGATTTTTTTTTATACCAAGATCAGATTCTCATTCCTAGAGATTATGTAAATGAGAAATGGACACCCAGCCAGTTAAAATACTTGCATAAAGATGCTAAAATATTTATATAAAATAGTAGTTGTACAGCATTTCTTCTAGCTTAAGAATAAGATTTTAAGTAGAATGTTGCAATATTTTCCTAATTTATTAACGTATTTTCCACTGAAAGTTGTCTCAGAATGATTTTTAGTTTTTACATTTAAAAATAACATCTGCATATCCTGAAATGCAGAACCTTGAACAGTAGCATCAGAAAAACAAATATTATAAAATGGTATTGCAAGGAAGCAGCCATCGATATAATGTCCACATTAGTTTCCTGTTGATGCCGAAAGTATTGAAGAAGTGCCAGCACTTAATCCACACTCCTACAATCTTCTCGCTGCAGCTCTGTTCTTATCACAGCTTCTGGCATCAGACAGGAAACTTAACTATGGAAGTAAGGAAGTTTCTTCTGTATAGCTCAAACTCCAAGACAGTGTCAGGAAATATTGTATCTTTGGTGATTTTAGATCTTACTGATTTTAAGAAGAGATCATTTAAGTGATATGAAGTAGAATGAGAATTAGTATCTCTCTGCAGCTTCTGACTTGCTTACATATTTCGCTATACAATAAGTCTTGAATTCTCTTTTGATTTTTTCTATCTACTGATGCAGTTGCATTCAGTGCTTTTATATAAATATATGTATGAAATGCTAAATTATATACAGGTTATTCTTTTACAGCTTTAAAAATAATTTTGCCATTGTTTCTCTTTTTTTTTTGTGAAATAACTTTATGTTATCAGGTGGTAGAGTACAAGGTATTGATACAACATTTTTGGGAGATTCTCTGTATGTGTGTAATAATTATAATTTTTATTTTTGGCTCCTTTTGTGTTTTCAGCTTACGAATTTGGAGAGGAAGTGGCAGCACCATGAGCAAAATAACTTTATGATGAAGGAATGTATCCTTTTCTTTAAGAAATAGAGTTAAATTCACACACTGTATTAATTGAGGAAGAAGTCTGTTTCCTCCAGCAAAATAAGACAGGACAGAATGAGGAGCAGGAGACAAGGGAGAAGGGTAAAGGTGATGATTTGCAAATGTCTGGTTAGCTGATAGATATTATATATAGCGAAACTTGCATGTGTTGACTGAAACAATTTTGTGGCGTCCTAGAGCCATAAGATTTGCCTTGCAGTCCAGAGTTTTTCGTGTTGGATCTGTTTTGCCACTAGGTTTCAAATGAAGATCATCTTCACGTCTGTCCAGTCTTATCTGAAATTATTCATCAAATATAGCACTGGTTGACAATCTGTATAGCATGGTGACTTTGCATGGTATTTTCCTATCAAATGAAAGAGAAATTGCATATTAGAGAAAAAAAAACAGATAAATGTGGTAAGATACAACAAAGAGATACTTAACCTGCAACATAGGTTGGCATGGGGCAAATGCATTGTAGCTCTCTCATTATGTGATACTAATTAAAGAGTTACATTGCACTAATCATATAAGACCTTCCAAAATATCAGCAAAATCTTATTTGTTGCAAGTGACTTTCATAAGGTAGTTTTTGAAATTAGCTAAAGGACTGAAGTGTTTTTTTTTAATTAGAGTTGGTGGTTCTTATCTTGTACAATTCTCCGTAGTTATTGTCGAGAACTGAGTAGGGCATATTTGAATTTCTGTATTCTAGGGACTTTGAATTCACAGCGATAAAATCACTCCTTTAAAATGATATAGGAAACAAAAAAAAAAAAAAAAGAAATTTCAAAGCTGCATAGAACCACTATTCTACAATTACACTAAAAACATAATTGGTAAAAGTAACAGTAAAATGAGACGATATTGTTCAGTGTTGTGTTTTGGACAAGGGACATTGCTTCATGGCTCAGAAAATGGCACAAGAATATACTTCAGGCAATTCTGTAATAGCGTAGCATTGGGGAAAAAATAATAAAAGATCTGCATATAGCATTATATTTTTAGTATACCAAATATCCCATTTCTCAGATCTGATTAGTGCTGTGATTCTTATAAAAAATATTTAAAAAGTCTTGGACAACAGAATGTAATTGGAGTCACCTCCATTAAGAAGAAGGCTCTACAGGAATATTTTATTAAGGCAAGAACCTTAGATGTTATTTCTTCTAACAGAAAAAAAAAAAAAAAAAAAACAAACACACAATAAAACCCAGACACACAAACAAAACAAAAAAAAAGCACCAAAAAACCCCAAACAAACAACAACAAAAAAAAGCACACAGGAAAAAACACCTCCAAAACAAACTAAGAGAAAAAGTTGATCAGGATATTAAAAGTGCCTCCTAACTTGCTATGATGTATTATCTATCAATGCACAGACCCTTATACAGAGTTTCATGACTGCTTGGGCTAGTGGAAAGAAAGGTCCTGTTTTCTTGGACTGGGACTTCTGTAGCTGGAATTCCAAAGTGCCAGACTGTAAGGCTGTAAATAGCTGAATTCCTCGAAATGGTTTTGTTTGCAATGTAACAATGGGCAGAGTCTTCCACAAGGGACCTCTTGCCTATATGTATAAAACCAAAACTGACTCAGGCATGTAATCTCTTCTTTTTCACCATGCTTGGCATGAGATGGCAGATAGTAAATGGGTGTTAAATCTTCTACAGCAAATTTGAGTTTTTCCATAATTTGCAACCCCTGACAGTTTTCACAGAAGGAAACTTAACTGTATTGTCGATCCCTTACGATCTCTGATTACACTAATATTTATACTAGCACTTTGTTTCCTTAAATTCTTTTAATCAGTCATAGCAACAAAAAGTCAAGAGAGTGACTACCAGCCGATAATGAAGAACGTGAGAAAGCTGGTCACAGAATACAACAAAGCTCTCATAGAAGCTTTACAGAACACCAAGAACTGAACCCAGGCACTTCCTTCCTGCCCCAGTGGAGCAACAATGAGAGATGTGCACACGCAGTATGGAAAGCTGGACTACTGAGCTCATTTGCTCACCAGTAGAGCAACAGATTATTTGTAAAAGTATATTTCTAGGCTTTCAGATGTCACAGGTTTTAATAGTTTCCGTCCTTTTGCAACATTTAAAATTTTTCGAACTTCTGAATTTTAGAAGCTTGTAGAAATAAAAAGGAAATACTGCACAGTGAGTGTAAAATGATCAGAACATTTTACTGAGGCCCATTGCTGGATTGCATCTCAAATGTGAAACTTTATACAGTGAACCTCTAAGTATCTTGTAGTCCTACCCCTGCCAAACAGGATAGGCTCTCATACACATTATCTTAAATGAAGTGGATAATAAGATGAATAGTACTATCAGCATACCATACCTGTTTAAATAGCAATTTATAAAAGTAAGGAAAACATCTGCGGATGAAAAGCATCCTTTTAAATCAGAACTGCTTCAGAATATGAAGTCTTATAATAAAAGCAAATGTACTTCATATCTGTCAGCAAATTTTCATTTTCCCAACTGATTAATTTCCTTATTTTATATTTTTATGTAATTATAAGGAAAGAACAGTGATAAAACTAGTGAAACATGGCTAGTACTGTCCTTGTGCAGAGCATTTTACTTTTCTAGTGTTCATCAATAAAAAAAATAAAAAGGGAAATTATTTGTATTTTCCACAATCTTTTTTCTTTCCTCAGCCTTTAAGCTGCAGTGTCATATGCAACCTCTACAAAAACAAACATTTAATGAGATTCATCATTGAACAGAACCAGGACTGATACAGAATTAACAATGTGCTTTATAATACAGAAATTTCAGAAAACATTTACATAAAACAAAATTTCTATTTCCCTCACAATCTACATGTAATCTAAACTACTTATTGATAATTTCCTCACCATGATATGTTGAAAGCTAGTCCCAATCAAAGAGAAAAAAGTGCAGTTGACTATAGATAGGAATCTTAGCCAGTCAGTAACCTAGCCTTTTACAAAAAGATAATAAAAAAGAGTGGGATCTGAATTTGTAGTTGTTCTGCTCTTTTAGAAAAGTTTTCTGAAAAGTAAGTAGACTACATGCTTCATTTATAGAACTAGAGTAGACAAAGAATTAGAAAATACTGAGTCCATTAAAACAGAAGTTATGTACTTTTGTCACTAAATTTCTCCAAATCATTGAGTGTCATATTGAGTATAAAGATGTATATAATACAAAAATATTGAAGATTCTTGTAGAGAGCACTGTTTCCAAATTCAGCACAGCAAACGCTGTTGCTCTGTATATTTATGTCTGTATAATATTTAGAGATAATGGAACAGGATTTCTATAAACCAAAGGCTGTTATCTAGGGGAAATTCCTACTAATGTCTCTTCCTTCCTGTCAAAGTTTCAGCTATTCCAGAGAGAGACCTTTATTTGCTGAGATAAAGTTGAAGTCTAATATTCTCACCCATCAAACCATCAGCCAGAGAGTTGGCCTCCTGAATTCCACTTGTGCTACAATAACATATTTTAATGAACAATGGGAAAAAGCTGCAGACTGAAAAACAGACTGCTTTAGGTTTGCTTTCACTCAGTTTAGGGGGTGGTTTTATTACTTGGTAGTGATTCTGTAAGATAGCATGTTAAAGGTTACAAGTTTTTGTTGTGTTCCCCAGGAGATGCCTATCATGAAAGCCCTCTCCTCAGCATGCTGTTCTTCTCCTTGTTCTGTTGAAGGATCTCCAGATTACTTGTTTCTGTCTGAGAATCTCATCAGTCATTCCTTCTTCTAACAGTTCATCCTTATAGTCCTGGATCATGTTCATAGTAGCTAAAAAGAACTGTGTGGATTCTAAAAGGTAAGCTACACAGCAGACATTTAGTCTTTTCCTAGTATATTCATAACTCATGCCCAGTCACAAGCTGAGTAAATTGTAACCATATCAAGCTCCTAAATCCTCAGTGAAAATACCTTGTCTTTAACTCATTATATTTATATATATACACACATATATGTATTTTTTACACGTGTAAGTACCAGACACAGTATTTTTTTCACCAAAGCTCCCGTGTGTGTATCAAGACACTAATTCAGTAATGCAGGTCTCTCTACCCAGGTACTCTTTCATCCATTTTATGCTATGACTTCAAACAGGACATTAATTAAGTCGCAGTATCTGTAGGGTAGAGAAATTTGAAACCTTTTCTGCTCACCTGTCTCACCAGTAGCGGTAAGAATCACCTCCCTGAGCCTGCTGGCAATGCTCTTCCTAACACACCCCAGGATACTGCTGTCCTTTTTTGCTGTGCATTGTTGGCTTATGGTCAGATTGGTGTCCACCAGGAAGGACCCCAAGGACCTCCTCAGCAAAGCTGCTTTACAGCCATTCAGCCCCCAGAGTGTGCTGGTGCCTGGGTTGTTACTCTCAAGGGGCAGGGCTGTGCATTTACCCTTGTTGAACTTAATGAGATTCCTCTTTGCCTATTTTTCCAGCTTCTAGGGTTTTCTCTGATGCACACCCATCTGCTGCATGAGCCACTCCTCCCAGCTTTGTATAACCTGCAAGTTTGTTGAAGGTGTGCTCCAACCCATCATCCAGGTCATTACTGAAAAGATTAAACACTATTGGCACAAGTATCCACCCCGGGGTACACCACTGCTGACTGGTCTCCAGCTGGACTTTGGGCCACTGATCACACAGTGAACCCCAAAACAGCTTTCAGTCCACCTCACTGTCCGCTTCCCTTACTTGTACTTTTTCAGCTTATCTATGAGGATTTTAGGGGAAGCTCTGTTAAATGCCTTGCTAATCTTGAGGTAAATGACATCTGCACCTCTGTCCTTACCCACTGAGTTAGTTTTCTCGTTGTGGAAGGTTGTCAGTTTGGTTAAGTGTAATTTCCCCTTCATGAATCCATGCTATGTACTCACAGTCACCTTCCCATCCTTCATGTATCTGGAAATGGTTTCCAGTGTAAGTTGCTCCAGCACTTCCTCAGGGGCTGAGGTGAGTCTGGCTGGCCTGTAGTTCGTGGCTCTTCCTGAAGATAGGAGTGACATTTGCTTTCTTTGAGTCTTCAGAAGCCTCTCCCTATCACCATGAAAAAAAGATAATCAGGTATGGCCTCTCAGTGCCATTAGCCAGCTTCTTCTGCACATGCAGGTGCATTCCAAAAAGACCCATGGACTTAGTTCCCTAGCCTGGTCCTCCTCCAGAAAGATGCCATGAGGCAGTAGGATATGAGGTTTCACAGTGTTTGTCACTCCAGATCCCACTTCACTGGAAATAAGCATTTCAATTTCAAAATCTTCAAACAAAGGCTCTGTTATTTCTATGTTGTGTTTGTGCTTTGCATGACAGTGACTATAGGAATGACTCATTATTCCCAGCTCATGATGGGGTGACACTCCACCAACCTTGTTCCTTTATTCAGAGATACCATTATATTTCTAGGCAAACTGTTTTTTACTGCAGGTGAGACTTAATCCATCTGTTGGTCTTACTTCTTCATCTTACCTTGACTGTTGTTCATTGTCATCAAAAAATCTTATTTTACTTTAGAAATTAGTTTTTTCTTTACTCTAGTAAGCTTAGAAGACAATATGCAGTATTCCTGTGAGCAGTTTCAGACAAGCAGAACATTGAATTTCTTTTTTAGTTCTTTCTGCCTAACATTAGTTAATGCTTCCTAGTGCTGCTGATGTGCTTTTTCACAGCCAGAGGGATGAGTTTCCACAGTGTAGTGCATGTAAACTCTTTCAGTACACTTCTGTTTTTGTGCTGAAAGTGTAAAACAAAAATACAAGGCATAAGGTAGACCTTATGATGAGGCACTGGCCATATAAAAACATATTATTTTGAGGAGAAAGATATTAAAATTCTTACTCTCAAACTCTTCTGCAAAGTATCTGCTTTGACTGAACTCCTTGGAAACAGGTCTGACAGTGATAAGGCATCTGGGTGAGGTTGATGTGGCAATTGTCTGGGGTAAGAAAAAAACTCTCAGATTCTGAAAGGGGTCATAACATCAGACTTTACTTGAACACACATACACATACACAATGGTGACTACTAGCTGAATGCTTTATGCATTGTAGGTGACAACTCCAGCCAGAGCAATGCTGCAAAGTGGATGTTGTTCACTGGGAAGGGGAACTGAATTATTCCCAAACCAAACAGTTGTCATCTTCTTTGGTAAAAAGGAAGGGAGCCTTTAAGCATTTTGTAACTGCAAGGATGATCTGAATCCAAGTCCCAGCTTTGATCAATCATTCATTGGGACTGGCAGCAGTTTTTAGCAAAGAAAGAAATGTTCCTTTCCCGGGCTTGTGGCCTGCACTTGCAGGTTCTTTCAGGAAGGAGGACTAACTGGACAGTGTGCCAAATGTGTGAAATGGAGGAAACCTCCCACATTAAAAAAAAAAAAAAAGCCAGAAATGTAAAATGATCTGCTCTTGTTTCCTCTTGTAAAGCTAATTCCTTGAAAGCTACATTCATTTAAAATAACTGAACTTGATTCACTGAGTGCTGGTATCTTTGGATCAGACCCAAGATTCTTGCTGTGCAGCAAAGGATGAGTAAGGTGCAAGACCTCTGTTGCCAACATACAACACGGTTTCACCCACACATATTGCTTCAAGTAGGGTGAGGGGAACTCAGCACTTCCAAAAATCAGAAAGAAAAAGAAAATAAAGACTATAGCAGAAATTATCAGTAGTGTCAGTCTACCCCACCATTATGCATGAAAGATGGAATTCCAAATAGAGTCTTCACATTTTCAGTATCATCCTTCCTGTTCTTTTTCTTCCAAATCAAATGAAGAGAAGGTGTTTAATGGCTTGGACTTGTGTTCAAGTTTGCCGCATTTAATAATTTTTTAGGATTATTGAGCTGAAAGTCACTGAGGATCTTTACCTATATGCAAACCTACATTTTAATGTGTGTACCTTTCACAGTTCCATATTTAAAGAATTGCTAAACTTACTTTGTTCAAAATCTCAAAAAAAATTTGCCATTTGGAACTCTTTCTCACACAGAGAAAACTGAAGTTAAAGCTGGAGAATTCAAGAGAAAGAACTGTTACACTGCAGCTCACCAACTGAGCGTGTGTGGCTCTCCTGTTTCCATGTACTAGCCAATCCCAGTGTGGCATAGATTTGGAAGCAGACCAAGGTACATAGCAAATATATCACTAAGCTACACTTGTTGAATGCTGGTTAAAACAAAATAAAGTTAAATGATGCAGTCGTCAGATAAAAATTACCATAGGAATCACATTAACAGTGTGAGATAAATTCGGTAGAAGAGAGTGGGGCCTGCAAGCAGGATTTCAGGAATGAACTTTTGGCTGAGAACACTAACCCTGAGATCTAATAAGCATGAACCATTTCCTGGTCCTTGCAACCAATAGTCAGATCTGCAAACTCCATATGCATTAAGTGGTGTACACAATTAGTCGTTATCTCTCCAAACTGCACATATATGAAATTTACCTTGTTAATGCTGGGCTACTTTAAACAGTCATATTTTTATTGCTGAGCATCAGAGATAACATCTTAAAGACATTTGGATATACAGTTGTTAGCATTAAACATAAATACACAGACTCGTTTGTCTTTCAAAATACAGAAAAAATAAGAAAAGCAGTAACAGAACAGAGAGGAATCATAGAATCATTTAAGTTGGAAAAGACCTTTAAGATCACCAGGTCCAATAACCTAACACTGCCAAGTACACCTATCAACCATGTTCCTAAGAACCTAATCTCTACATCTTTTAAACACCTCCAGAGATGGTGACTTCACCCCTGCCCAGGGCAGCCTGTTCCAATGCTTCATAACCCTTTCTGTGAAGACATTTTTCTTAATATCCAATCTAAACCTCCCCCAATAAGAGGATTCCATCTCATTAGCATCATGTTAATGATGGGATGGAATACTCATTGATCAGTCTGGATGTCAGTCAAGCTCTGTCCCATCTCTGCCCCTTTCCTCGCTGCCTCACACCTGTGAGCAGAGCGCTCAGAATGTCCTTGGCTCTCAGACCAGAGCAATTAAAAACTTTAACTCTGTGCTGGGGTGTTATCTTCTTGTTCTCAAACTAAGTCTAAATAATGACTGTATTAGCTATGGAAAAGAAAGGTTTCTAAGTGCATGAAGAAAACTTTCATTTTCAGTCAAACCAGCACAACTCTGTAGCTTCTAAATGAGCTCCGCTTACCTCCTGCTGCATGATGGAGAATCTCATTCATCTCCAGACTTCTTTTGACTTTGGGGCAGCAAGAGAATTAACATCACTTACATCTCTGCTCCCAGAATCCGATCCAATCTTGGCAGAGAAACAAAAGCTGGATTTTAGGTTAATTCAGCACATATTCAAAATCACCCATGTTAGCAGATCTTTTAAAAACAAAGCAGACTTGCTTTACAATAAGAAAAAAATGGGATCACAAAGCAATGACAAGCACACAGTTTTGTCCTTTTCATAAAAACTGAAGTGGGATATAACTAGCTTGCTTACTTCTCACCCGTGTGAATTCATATATGTGTTTGATATCATGAGTGGCCATCACCGTTGCTGATGCTTCACTTCTCACGCTTTCTTTCTCCACTTAATTTTTAAAATAGTCTTGGTCCCTCCAGTCAGCAGAGAATTGGGACACAGAAATGATTTTTTGTCCTTCTGCTGTCAACAGGCCATTCTAAAACCTACATGAAGCCTATTTCAGCAAAATACAAGTGACTCACAAAGTCAAAGTTTCCAGAGTATAGCCCTTAGTCAGACATCCTGATGTCCTTCACAATGACTATTGATACAGAGGCCCTGAAGTACTTCTGTGTTGTTTCATCAGCTGAACATTCCCCTTGAGAGAAACTTGAGATTCCCCTGAGATGCTGTGTTTAATTCCATTGTAGTAAATTCCTTTTCATTTCACCAGCAAGGAAGACAGGAAAGGTCCCTTTGGCTGAGGTTGTTCTGTAGACTACTCAATACTCAGCCATTTTCTAGACTACGGACTGCTGAAAATCCAAGAGAAGCTCTTTTTGAGAAGAAAACAAAAACTCTGAGCAAAAAAAAATGGTGGTAGCTATTTTTGCCATCCTGGGTAACCTTTTGAGCACGCGTATGCAGGAGAGGCAGTAGTAACTGCACCCCTTCAGCACTGGCTGCCAAGCCAAGAGAATGAGCTGCAACAGGAAACAGACTGTTACGTTTTCTACCCAACCTCAGAGTTTCTCACAACCACCTGTTACAACATCACCACTCATCCACACTGTCCCTTCCACGTTAGCGTGACTTATCTTCAACTATGTACCGCAGAAGCCTTTTTCTGCCTCCTGTTTCTACACCGCCACTGCATTGCAAAGGGTTAGTCCTCGTCCTGACCACTTAGACCAGCAACAGCAGACCTCCTCTGACCGACCACCCAGCTGCTACCTATTGCTTCCAGGTGATCCAAAATAGACAGCTTGAGGGCTGTGCTCGGCCTCAGTGGTGTAGGCTGTTCTGTAGGGGAGAACAGGATCTGTTTAAAAAAAGCAGCTTAAACTCTATGATCCTCTGCTCCACATTAGCTGACTGCAGGGAGTAATAATTCCGAAAGTTCCTTTACTGCCTCCTACTAACCCATATTAACATCTTGTCAAGGCCAAAGTAATGGCTTGTTTCCAAAAAGCATAATACAGTCAGACACTGAAAGAGGATATGTGTTTTCTGCTAACACATCTACCTGATTAAAGAAGCATAGAGTGGCATTGTTTCTTTTTCCTCCTCACATATTTCCATGTGCAACAGCATGTACAAATGGATTGTCCTTGAGACAAGCGTGCTGCTTATCTAAAGAGGAAAGGCTGGTGTCAGGAGTTCAGGGCACTTGACATATCATAAAATTAGCCTTCAGCAAACAGAGTTGTGAAAAGCCATGTTTAATGCCAGGGTTATATTTACACGTTGAAAAACATTTTGTTTCCCTGCTGTAACAAATTAAAAAATTCTCGCATGCCATTGGCATGAGTGTTGACTTAGATGTGAATGCTGAGACATATTAATCAGCAGTTAACCACCAACAAAACTGATGTTCGTGTGGAGAGGACTAGAAATTGCATGGGGTTGGACAATCTTTCTGAGTCTTTCCAGTTACCTTTAAAAAAGATAAAGGTTGTAGTCTATGGACCCTAAATACAGCTACATACCTACCTGAGAATGTGCCATGGGCACGCTCTTTGGCCAGCCCATTAGTCAACAGCCTCTATTAGCCCTACACACAACAAAAGCTAGAGAAACTCAGTATCGGATTTTACTCTCCCTGACATCCTCACTTGTAGCCCAGTTTCTTTCACTGGAAACCTGGCTTTGCCGGAATGCTATTTCTAATTTTTGGGCTCTTTGACAGTGAATACAGGCTGAGATTTAGGATTCTCTTCTTTATAGATCCATCAACGTAAGATGAGGACTAGATAGCAATAGATGGGCTTGTGCATGGGATCCTGCTATGACATTGTTTTTGCTTGAGGAGGGGACAGAAAATTCTGCTGCACTTCTGTGTTGTACAGTGATCAGAGGGGTGATCAGATCATACAGTTTTTGGATCACAGGACAAAAAATTGATATGGTCTACTTTTAGGAAGACTAATATTCTAATAAGATGAAATATAAGGATGAAAATATGGAAGGTAGGGATGACAGACCCTTAAATATGAGTAAGAATAAGCCAGAATAGTGAAATCTTTTAAATCTCCCAGTCTAGCAAAAGCTTATCATGTGATTAATTTTGACAACCATGGGAGCAATACTCAAACTGTCACACTTACCTAAAAGCCTTCCAAATAGAAACAGGTATTTGCTTAAACACTTAGTGCACACAAACAAGTAATTGCATGCTTGCTGGATTGGAGATGCTACTCTTTTTTTTTTTTTTTTTCCAAAAATGAAGTTATATAATGAAACACAAAACAAATACATAATCCTGCTGAGGCTGGTATCACAACCACTTTCTGACTTGGGTAAGTAAATATTTCCTCTCTTCTGGCAGTAGCAAGTCTTTACAACCTCCTTGTATTTGTGCAGCATTGCATATTTAGGCTATCCAGTCTCAACCCGGAGATAGCTACCTTGTCATGGTAGATCAAATGATCAGCAGGCACAAGCTGATTCTCCAAAAAATAGTGAATAGCTGACCTCGACAATATTGCATTCTGCAAAATCAGTATAAGCAGCAGTTCATAAGCATTGCTTTCCATTTAGGTGCCTTAACAATGGAGACACGATGCACTTCTCCTCACTGATCTGTTTATGCCCTCGGCAGTAAGATTTAAGTGAAAAGTTTAAACCCCCCTCTAAGCTCACAATAGCAGTTTGGAGAACCAGAGCCTTGACTGGTTATTTAACCCTCCCACCCCAGAGCAAATCAAAAGATACTGAAAAAAAATTGAGGATGAGCCATGTTAGAAGTAGGTTAAATGAGCAACAGAACAGAGTTATCAACTAGACAGGAATAATGATAATGCTTAGTATCTAGTAAGTATTCTAGTATCTAGTAAGTATTCTGATATTGGAGGACTACAAACCAGCAGATCTATAAAGGCTTATGTGCAACTGGAGTGCCTCTTTATGTTTAAGAGTTCAAGAAAATGTTCTTAAAAATCTAAGATGGACAAAGTACGTGTGTATTTTAATCCGGAACCAGACCAGGTAAATAACTTATATTCTGCCTTTAAACATCAAAATTGAATGTTAGTAGTGTTTTGACCTCACTGTGTTTTTGCACCCAGAGGGTATTGCAGTTTGAGTTGGTCTGGCTTTCAGCTATATCTCTTGGAGATTCAGGTGACATGTAAGGAACAGGTCTGGGTTAATGCACTGAAATCTGCTGTAGGTGACACACTTCTGTCCACATGGCAATAGATACTGGGTGTAAAGGACTCTTTTTGTGAAATCTACACTAATCAAAGACTAAAGGTCTTCTTAAGGAAATTAATTCAAGATAGGATCAGCCCATACCCCATTTCCAAAATGATGCTGAACATTCACTTTTCTATACTTCTGTAAAAGTCATTGTGGGTGTTAGCATCTTGGCAGAACTACAGGATTGTCAAATGGTACATTGTCATGGGTTATATTTAGTCATGTGGTAAATAAGATTGCCCTTTATTTGCAATTATCTTATACAGCTGAGAGCTGCCTTTCAAATTTTTTTCTTCTTTTTTTAAAATTTTTGACGAGGGGTGGTCCTTGTATTTTTTCCTTATGTTTTGTCTTAGCTTCTGAGATTTGAGCCTCCCCTAAGTGATGTGGCATTTTGATCCCAGTGAAGTCATAATAACTCTCGTGCAATATATTATTGAAACAAGTTTTCGGTCTGTTTCCAATTGTCAAACGTAGAGAAAAATGATTTCCAGTAAAGCACATGAACTTATGGAGCAGTTTGCTGGATTGTGACTGGCTTTGGTCTATACTGGATTCAGCTGGTTGTTTTGTTACCGTTTGTCTTGTATTTTTATTACTGTGCGCTGAGATGCATTGCAGCCAGCAGCTTACACATGGGTTGACTGAATAAATAAGGGAAAAGATGATAGCACCCTGAGAATTTAGCAGATGGGGATGACAGTTTCCACCTGGTGTACCTAGGTGGAGGACTTTTCCCTTGCACTCTCCCGCCTGCTGGAGGATGCCACCATTGTTCCCATTTTGCTGACTGTGACCACGAGCAGTCCCAGCTTCTCCAGCAGTTCCAGATAACCCTTTTGATGTATTGCTGGATGGACGGGATTTGCAGTGCCCTGCAGTCCTGCTGATACAAAAATGCCTTTAAGATCCTGCCTTTCCCATCCTAATCTACAAAGGAAACAGGAAAAAGGAACTTAAACTCCCTGTACTCAGACAGCAATGAGACTGTTCCAGCCTGCGCCAGTGCTACAATTTCTTGCCTGTGACTTGTAAACAGCGTACCATGCAGGAGAGGAGTCACCAGTAAACATCGACCCGAGAAAACGATATTCCATGAGTGACTGTAAGAACTGGATGGATATATTTTGGAAAGCATGGACCCTTTAGCACATCTAGTTCTTTATGGATTCAGCCTGATGATTTCAGGTAAGCCTTTGCTTTAGTATCTGTTGTCGACCTGCCATGCCTCTCTTGTTTCTCATGCAATGTGCAGACGAAACTCAGGACTCCCTACTCCTTACTCCAGCACTTACTTGTATTGATCTAAGTATTTGTGTTTGTTTCAGTGAGTCCATTTGTCTCTGTGCAGCACTCTCAAAGAAAGTGTGGGAAGGACTGTGGCCAAGCTGTTGGGGAGGATTTAGATACATGTAGAATCTGCTGCTACCTCTTTATAATTGTTGAAGTCATTTGTTGACACATACACACATTGCAACAGGGTTTCTTTTCTGCATAATGGTATTAACATTTTCATAAACTGATAATGTCTTTCCCCAATACAAACTAAATATTGACATTTTCTGCGACTGACTTTATGAACTGGGTGTGCAGTAGGAAATGTTGATGTTTCTAGGTATTTCAGTATCTGATTTTAGACAAGTTTTTAGATAAGATTCCACACTGGAGTCTAGATGAAATTCAGTGGACAAAAAGGGCAGAAAAATGCACCTTATATAAGATCAATTAATAACACTTCAAAGACAGATAAAGAATGAATCAGTATTATCACCAAATGTCAGTAGTTCAGCAAGTCAGAAATTTGTTGTAAGAGACATTGCCAGAAACATAGACAGTAAGATTTTATTAATGCAAATTAAGTTTATACTATTTGGAGCATTACTGTTAGAGATGCTTTGCTGAAGCTGTCACAAGTAGAGCCCTGAGAAAACCTGTGGTCTTTCCATCAGGTTCCTAACTGCTCAGCATTTGAGTATTGCTTTCACCATCCCTATTTTGATTTTCTAAACAGTTTATTCTGGGTAACATACCAAGCAAAATCTGTAAAAGAGAAATACAAGTCACAGGATAACCTTAGACTTTTAACTCACTGCTAACCCTTTCATTGAGATATGCATCGGTCGTTGCAGTCCATCTCACAGTAAAAAGGTAAAGTGCTGTGAAACTACAGATTGTGCTGCAATGGAAACAAGAAAGTAGAAAGAAAAGGCAGAAGTCCTCATTGCTGTGTAACTTGCTTTACAATTTCCAGATCTTCTTGATTAGCAGCATGTTAATCACTAAAAGAAATTATGAACAAATTAGTCTGAGATGTAACTGTGGCATCTATAAAAGGCTAGAGATTAACACAGGCAAAAAATCTGTTTAAAATCTGTTGAATGCATGTTTGGAAGTATTCTCATTTAGCCATTGCTGTAATAGGCTGCATATTGTTTACCAATTCCTCTTTTGTGGCTTAAGTTTCTTGATTGTTTAGCTGCACATTGATTCAACGTATTCAGCCCTCGAATCACTTCCAGCTTTTCACTTCAAGGAGGTATCTCATGCTGTGAGCATTATGAATGGAGAAGAAAAGAAAGTTCGGTTACCCCAACTCTTTTTCCTTGTCTCTCCTGATTCTCTACATGGTAACATACACCTAAATGGCACAGAAAGCAATCAGCATTCATGAAGTCACATATACCGGAGCAACAGAAGTGGGGTGCAGAGATTAGGTGTAAACAGGGACAGTGCAGACAGCCTGGTTCTGAAGAGCTGCTGGCCCCTGCCTTTTCCACAGGGGCTGCCCGGCGAGGTGTGTGCTGCAGTCACACCCATCTCAATAGATCTGTCAGCTTTCCCGCTTTTGTTTGAGAATGATATCATGTTTCCTGGGGCGAGCGGGGCGGGGGGGGGGGAAGACAATGCAAGCCCCGCTTTCCTCTAGATACTGCAGGCGGAGCTGAGGAAAGCAGGAATGACATTCCCCGAGCAGGGGAGGATTTAGAGACAGTGAACTGGCTTAACCTTGTCCCGATGACCGTCAGCTTCTCTGGGTGTGTTGCTGGGTAGGCACAAAATCCACCCCACCCTTTTCCAACGTGAAGACTGTCGGCTTGGCTCCCATTACGAGAAATGGCCTTAGATTTAATGTCTTCTTTTTTTTTATTATTTTTTTTTCATACCAGTACTCTATTTGTAACTAAAGATCTTATTTGGTAGGTAACATTCAAAATATACACAAATGCTCACTTTTGCACGATATATAGAGTCACTGTTTGCCATAGCAAATGCTTAATTAAACTGACATGGGGTTGAATTTAATCCTCTTGGGATTCTTGAAGCCATACTGAGCATCACCATTTGTTTTTCTTTGGTTGATTCTACTCCAGTCAACATTTTGTGGAACCAAAATTATCCTGGCATCCATCCTGAAGCATGGAGTAAAACCCCAAGGTTTTTGGCTAGGTACAATCTGCTAAGTCCTGACTAAAGGAGAGTCACAGACTCACCTATTCCCTTGGAAGGCTGAGCAAAACGAATAAATTAGTTTCGTAATTTGCCTTTTGCTTTTCAGCAAGATACTCAGGTGGTCTGGAAATTCGCTTGCAGCTTCTTACAGTGGGCTGTAAAATGTTGATATATGAGCCTTATTTTAGCAAGAGGGCCACCATCAGTAGGAGATTTGTGGAAACTAGAAACAATTAAAACCAGTTTCAAGCACATTTCTTTGACTGTTTCTGACAGGAAACAAATGCATTGTCAGATGCCTCTGCTGTTCAAGACAGACAGAATCTTCTGTGCTATAGCTTTGCTCTAACAATAATCTTAGATTCAGCGGTTTCTAAAAATACTGCACTTTTTTTTTTTATGTGATTAAGCTGTTGGACCTATATATGGTAAAAGTCTCAAAAGGTTATATTAGCCTTTTAAGAAAGGGTAGCAGTGGAGCCAACAGTGCAGTGGCATTCAGTGGTAGCTCTCTATCATCCCTGTTGATGGCTGTGTTTTCTTTGGGAACAGAAGGTGTTCTGAAAAAAAAAAAAAAAAGAAAAGAAAAAATTGTATATGTTAGCATTATTATGTGACTCGTTTAAATATCTAGAAAGTTAAGCAGCTTTTGACATACATTGCCAGATACACAAGCACCATTACGATGCTCTAGGGTCTTCAAAATTACAAGAAGTCATAATTTTTTGTTAGACTGGAAAGTTCTAATAATTCTGTTTCAAGACTTGTTTTTCTCTTGTGAGGATTAAATTAACCTAAGGAAAACCTGCATTAACCTCTGGTTAATGCATATCTGTGACAGTGAGCATGAATGTCATTCTTCCTGTAGTGAAAGGGACGAGGCCTGTGTGAGTATCTTGAAATCCTCTGCTGTCAGACAAGAATGGCACCTGAAATTCAAACAGTCTGTTTGAATGTTCGAAGCTGCGGTTCTGGGGTTTTGAGCCACTCACAGCCAAAGCAGGGGATACAAACCACATTTGAGCTTTTAATCTCAGTTATCTCAAAACTATGCTGACCAGACATTACACTGATACACAACCTTTCAGACACCTAAGTTATCAAACTACTAATGTGAATTGCAAGAGGAATTTAAAAACAGTTTTCATTCCTTGTTCCTGAGGTGTATTTGATTTGTGAGACCGTGATGGCATCTGCCTGCCACGCTTAGCTTGTTCACCCAGAGGAAACAATGTCCTCGTGCCTTTCTCATGAGTCTGAAATTTACATGGAATTTAAACTCTTCTTGAGATATAGCCTTCATCTATTCCAGAAATGATGGACCTGCCACAGGTTGAGTCGCTGACCTGCTGAGTGTAGATATTTCTGCACAGTTCTGTTAGGATAGTCATGACCACAAAATTGATGGATCTGTTTTATGGGAGAAAGAGAGCTGATCTGTTTTAGTTACAATGTTGGCTATATGTTTGGGGGCGAAAAATAAAGTGTTCTAGCTGTGATCTAATTCACCACTCCCTGACTCTGCAGCTGGAAGCCAAACGAAACAGCTTCAACTTGTGCAGGCAGCTCCGTGCACCTACTCTAAGTAGATTTACAGAAGTGGGCTGATTCTCTCCTGTTCTTTTGGGGTGTTTTTTTGCTTTAGAGCTTGCTTTTGATGTGGTGCCTGGTTCAGACCTAGTGAGAGGCAGAGTAGCGCTCAGGAAGCCTGTGCTCACAAAGACCATTTCAGCAGCTGGAAATAGTCAGAAGTGAAAAGTTGTTGCATCACACCCAGAGGAATCAAATCTGAAAGGGTGAAATGAAGTCACACTGCATACACAACTGTTAACATATGGTATTGTTTCAGATACAGATTTCATATATAAATTTATACATATATATTGTATTGTTGGAGCATTTAGTCATAATTAAGCGGGTTGGATGGATTACTTTTTTGCTGAAATTTAATTTCAGGGAAAAAAACAAAGTTGCAACATTTTGCAGAGATGGTCTGATCCACCCACGAGAATTTCATCTGGACAGCTTTAGATAATCAAGAGGGAGCGTAGAAGTCAGAGAGACTGACTGCAGCTGAGCAACTGGCTTTAGGGCAGGGGAGACGTGGAGTTGGTCCTTCAAGTGCCCACAATGAGAATTACTTGGGTTGGAAAGCTGCTTTGTATTGATCACATGGACTTAGCCTGCTTGGCCCAGACCCATCTCTTTAACATGCAAAAACCCCGTTCAGCTTTCCATGGAAGACATCATGGAAGTCATGGAAGTCATCATGGTGTGGAGGGTGTTGGCCAGGCATAGAAGGAGTGAACCGAAAATGGATGCGTCTACCACTTGTGTGAGACAGATGCATAGCTCCATGGTCAGCTCCCACTGTGATGCAAGACCTATCTGGGACTGGGCGGATGAAAATCTTAGAGAAAGTGCAATGAAGAACTGTCCTCAAAAGACAGTGTCCACCCAGCACTAGTGACCAGATCATATTTAGGATGTTGTTCCACTGTGGTTTCAGTGGAGACACATAGCAAAGAACCAGCCTGTGTCTGAACTGGAGACTTTTGTGGAAAGAATTTTAAATGCCAATTGCTTTTAGGGTGCAGATTTAATAAATGTTCTACAACTAACACCCAAACTAAGAACATGCACTATAAATGTTAAACAAGGGTCATATCATAAAAGAAAAAAAAAAACATCAAAATTCCTTTTTTAAAATTCATCCCTAGGAAATGCAAACACTTTTAGGGTGTGAAGATATATGGCATTTACTAAGTCCTGAGAGGGTTTTTGAAAGACAGGTTCACAAATGACATTTTTTTAATTCAATAGTAATATATGTAAACTTTTTGTTTCAAGGTTGATGTTTTGCTTGCCTGGTATTTATTTATACTATTTGTGTTGTCTCAGATTGTCTAATTAGCCCTAGTAGACTTGACAGATTATTTTATTTTTCCCATTTGTTCTCTGGTTTTACAACTAAGTAGCAAAATTATGTTCTGTCACTAATTTTTAGTCTGTTATTAGTGTCACAATGCCTTCTGTCTACAAATAACGCCCTATTTCTAAAGGCAGAAGGTATCAGTATTTAAGCTGTGAGCCATCCCACAGCTGCCCAGTAGCAACACAGACTGGGGACAAGGCCTATTGTGACAGGACAAGGGGTGATGATTTTAAACTAAACGAGGGGAGATTCAGGCTGGACATGAGGAAGAAATTTTTTCACAATGAGGTCGGTGAAACACTGGCCCAGGTTGCCCAGAGAGTTGGTGGATGCCCCATCCCTGGAGACATCCCAGGCCAGGCTGGACAGGGCTCTGAGCAACCTGATCTAATTGAAGATGTCCCTGCTCATGGCAGGGGTTGGAATGGATGAGCTTGGAAGGTCCTTTCCAATCCAATTTATTCTATGATTATATTACAAGATACAAGCAGCAAGATTATTTCTATGGGCAACAAGAAATGTTTCATTAGGAAACCTGAATTTTCGGTCATTTATGAGCTGGTTTTCAGTAGCTGCTTTTTCTGGTTTGTTTTGGTTTGGTTTTTTTTCCATTTCTTTTTTTCCCTGCTGCTGCTGTGTGGCAGAGAACCTTAATCTCTTGGGGTAATAATAACTCCAGCTTTGTTTTCCTGTGGAGGACTGAGCTGTCAGGGGAGAACTTGACTCACGGGAGAAATTACATGAGCTGCTGCTCTCTTTGCGTCCCAGATGAAGTTTCCAGGACACAAAGAGACTACAGACCTATAAAATTAATATGTGATTTCAAGGCCACCCCAAATTATTTATTTTTGCAGAGAATGAACAAAAAGTAGCAAAGATTGATGAGAGAAACAGAAACATTCTCATAGGAAAGCTTAGGAATTGTGAGTTGGGTGAGCACATGGTGAGATGGAATGAAAACTGGGTGGACAGCAGAGCTCAGAGGGTTGTGATCAACAGTGCAGCATCTGGTTGGAGGCCTGTAGTTAGTGGGGTTCCCCACAGGTCAGAACTGGCTCCAGTCCTGTTCAACCTGTTCATAAGTCACAGAACCACAGAATCACAGAATGTCAGGGACTGGAAGGGACCTCAAAAGATCATCTAGTCCAATCCCCTGCCAGAGCAGGAGCACCCAGATGAGGTTACACAGGGATGTGTCCAGGCGGGTTTTGAATGTCTCCAGAGAAGGAGACTCCACAACCCCCTGGGAAGCCTGTTCCAGTGCTCTGTTACCCTCACTGAGAAGAAGTTTCCTCTCATATTTAAGTGGAACCTCCTGTGTTCCAGTTTGCCCATTGCCCCTTGTCCTACCATTGGCTGTCACTGAGAAGAGCCTGGCTCCATCCTCACAACACTCACCCTTTACATATTATTGAGGTCACCCCTCAGTATCCTCTTCTCCAAGCTGAAGACCCCAGCTCCCTCAGCCTTTCCTCATAAGGGAGATGCTCCACTCCCTTCATCATCTTGATTGCCCTGCATTGGACTCTCTCCAGCAGTGCCCTGTCCTTCTGGAACTGAGGGGCCCAGAACTGGACACAATATTCCAGGTGTGGTCTCACCAGGGCAGAGTAGACAGGAAGGAGAACCTCTCTGACCTGCTAACTACCCCCCTTCTAATAAACCCCAGGATGCCACTGGCCTTCCTGGCCACAAGGGCACAGTGCTGGCTCATGGTCATCCTGCTGTCCACCAGGACCCCCAGGTCCCTTTCCCCTACGCTGCTCTCTAATAGGTCATTCCCCAACTTACACTGGAAACTGGAGTTGTTCTTGCCCAGGTGCAAGACTCTTACCCTTGCCCTTATTATATTTCATTAAATTTTTCCCCACCCAACTCTCCAGCCTGCCCAGGTCTCTGGATGGCAGCACAGCCTTCTGGCGTGTCAGCCACTCCTCCCAGCTTGGTGTCATCAGCAAACTTGCTGACAGTGCACTCTATTCCCTCATCCAAATCATTGATGAATATATTGAATAGCACTGGTCCCAGTACTGACCCCTGAGTCACTCCACTAGATACAGGCCTCCAACTAGACTCCGCACCATTGACCACGACTCTCTGGCTTCTTTCCTTCAGCCAGTTCACAGTCCACCTCACTACCTGATCGTCCAGACCACACTTCCCCAGTTTAGCTGTGAGGATGCTGTGGGAAATGGTGTCAAATGCTTTACTGAAATCAAGATAGACCACGTCCACTGCTTTGCCATCATCTATTCATCTGGTTATGTCCTCATAAAAGGCAATGAGTTTGGTCAAGCACGGCTTCCCCTAGGTGAAGCCATGTTGACTGCCCCTAATGACCCTCTTATCCTTGATATGCCTTGAGATGGCACCAAGGATAAGTTGTTCCATCACCCTTGCATGGATGGAGGTGAGGCTGACCCATCTATAGTTACTCAGGTCCTCCTTCTTGCCCTTTTTGAAGACTGGAGTGACATTTGCTTTCTTCCAGTCCTCAGGCACCTCTCCTATTTCCCATGACTTAGCAAAGATGATGGAGAGTGGTCAGTAATGACCTCAGCCAGCTCCCTCAGCACCTGCGGGTGCATCCCATCTGGACCAATAGATTTATGGATGTCCAGATTGCTTAATTGGTCCCTAACCCAGTCCTCATCAACCGAGGCAAACACCTCCATTGTCCTGCCTTCCTCTGGGGCCTCAGCAGTACAGAGCTCCTCAGAACAGCCTCCAGCAGAGTAGACAGAAACAAAGAAGGCATTCGGTAACTCTGCATTCTCTGTATCTTCTGTCACCAGGGCACCCACCTCATTCATCAGTGGGTCTCCATTGCCTCTAGTGTTAATTTTATCTGTCATGTATTTGAAAAAGCTCTTTCTGTTGTCCGTGACTGCTCTCACAAGGTTTAATTCTAAGGAGGCCTTAGCTTTCCTAGTTGCCTCTCTACATCCTCTGACAACAGCCTTATATTCTTCTCAAGTGGCCAGCACCTCCTTCCATGATCTGTAAACTCTCGTCTTCCACTTGAGCTTACCCAGCAGTTCCCTGCTTAGCCACACAGGTCTGGCTCCCTTCCTTGACTTCCTACATGTCGGGATGCTCTGATCTTGAGCTTGGAAGCAGCAGTCCCTGAAAGCTAACCAGCTATCTTGGGCCCCTTCAAGTACCCTTTCCCACAGGATTTCCCCTAGCAATCACTTGAAAAGGCCAAAGTTTGCCCTGCTGAAGTCTAGGGTTATGATTCTGCTTGGCATTCTGTTCCTGCCACATGAGATCCTGAACTCCATCTCATGGTCACTGCAGCCAAGGCAGCCCTCAGCCTTTACCACTTCAACCAGACCCTCCTTGTTAGTGAGGATGAGATCCAGCAGTGCACCCCTCCTAGTCGTCTCCTCCACCTTTTGCATCAGAAAGTTATCATCAATGCACTGGAGGAACCTCCTGGACTGTGGCTGGCTGGCTGAATGGTCCTTCCAGCAAACATCAGGGAAGTTAAAATCCCCCACAACAACCAGGGCCTGTGACTGTGAGGCTGCTCTCAACTGCCTGTAGAAGGCCTCATCAACTTCCTCAGCCTGATCTGGTGGCCTGTAATAGACACCTACAATGGTATCACCCCTGCCAGCCTGCCCCTTAATTCTCACCCACAGACTCAAATCGCTCCTCATCCGCCCCTGGACAGTACCCAATACATTGACTTCTTCATATTTCACTTGCATTATTTCCACCCTGATTATCTTTCAAATAGGCTAATTAGTTAATTGAAAGAAAAAACCAATGTAATTTATTCAGTACCTTACTAATAATTAAGCAAATTCTATACTTTTTCAGCAAAATTCTTTATGTGATTGCCATTTGCATTCCTAAACAGGAATTTTAACTGTGTGGTTTTATACATAAAGAACACAATCAAGGAGGGTGCAGCTGAGCTTATAACTATGGAACAAGACACAAAGAGAAATACTAAGAGAAAGGCTATATAGCAATTGAGGTTTGTTCTGAATAAAACCTTATTCTTTGAAGCAGAGGGAGTGCTTGTTGTTTTTTAAGGTACTTGAAGGAGGAGGGGTTGATGAGTTGACACAGACTGGGACATACATTTCCATCAGTTTCAAAATTATTTTTAAATCCTGTAGCGAGTGTTATATGTAACTGACTGTTTTACTTTCAGCATAACAACGAACCTAAACTAAGTACAGATTCTGTATTTATTCCCTGTTAGTATAGTACCTATATGTTTTATATTC
This sequence comes from Streptopelia decaocto, assembly GCF_964273445.1. NCBI lineage: Eukaryota > Metazoa > Chordata > Aves > Columbiformes > Columbidae > Streptopelia > Streptopelia decaocto. The sequence continues at coordinate 13,219,932 of NC_138657.1, forward strand.
ACATTCACAGATAGTCAATAGCAGAAATAATTTGTTTTCAATAACAACAAAAAAATAAGAACTGCTTAAGCATTTCAAATTACAGCACCTTTTATTCTCCTTGCTTTACCTGATTAAAAAAAGGTGGAATTTACTGGAATTTTCTGCTCTCCCCTTTTCTCTTAAATATTTAGTACTTTAAAAGTATTACTCTTTCCTCTTACGTCTTACCACAGCTCTTCTTTTTCCTCTGTTATGCTCCAAAAGCCAAGGGAAGATTTTCAGCTTGTAGTCACTTCAAGCAGTTAACAGTAAAGCTGTACAAGTATGAGGAAAATTAATACATTATTAGATGTCTAAACAATTTATTTCCTTCCACTGCTACTCAGTATTAATTAATAGCTGAAACATTTACTCAGAACTTGATAATCTCAATACACCTTGTGAATACAGCCTAATGATTAAATACGTGCTTAGGGGGCAGTAGGGTACGGTTGTCCTTTACCTTGGTGGAGCTGTTTGCTGTGGTAGGGGAGTCTTGGCCACTCCACAGTACTGAACACCTTTCCAATTAACTGTCAACTTTGCAAAGGCCTCACATTAAGTAGAAATCATCTTGAATATAATATTTCCATGATTTCCTGGGGTCTAGACAAGGGTTAACAACGTTAATCCGGAAGCATTTAAGCAGGAACTTTCTGAGAGCAGGAACTTTCTGAGACAAAGGACAAATCATAACACTTTTCTGTTCTTGTAAGACTTGGTTTGTGCACTCATCTGTGGCATTAAAATACCTCCGCTAAGAGACCACTGCATTGTTTTATTCGCAAACTAGTGTCTAGCACCAACTCTGATCTAGGTAAATGTTGTTTTAAAGCTTATCAGAGACTTTCTTGCTCTTAGAGCAGACCTGTGTCTGGGATGTGTTCCAGGGAATTTCTGAGAGCTGTTTCTTCCAGCTGGACCTGACTTTGTTTTCTTGGTGCAATGCAGCGCAAAAACCATGATGTCTCTGTGCCCGTATGAGTGGCATTTTGGCAGGGAATGAGAACACACAGGGGCTGCAGAGGCAGTGTGATAAACACTTATTCTCTGTTAGGACAATTTCCCCAGGTGAATCTGTACTAGAGAACTGTGAATGATACAGCCAGGTATTACCTGGCAAGAGTGACCACAATCCTGTAGTTAAGAGTGGGCCAAGAGCAACTGCAAAGGTCTCCTTGCATTCCTTTTGTTGTCTGGGTTATAGTGCGTGGGCTATTATGTAAACTTATTGGTTTAGAGGATGCCATTTTCCCTGTGCTGGAGGGGCTCAAAGCACAGCACCACAATGAGCATGTCTCATAAACACAGGGCGATAAATCCTCTCTGCATGGTATCTCCTGTCTCCAGCATTAGCCTTCTGCAAGTGCTCTCAAAGTCTATTTGCACACACAGCAAATTGCCTTCCTGATAAGGTCAGGTCTTCAAGGACCAGGGCAGGAGTCAAAGGATTTTTTAAGGAAGCACAGAGGATTGTCGCTGGTACAGAGACAGGCTGTTTCCTGTCTGTATTTTTTGTGCTTTTCTAAGAGAGCTAAATCCTGTTGTCCTTACTTGGTCCTTATATACTCAAAGTTTTCATTAACATCAAGGGTATGATTTGCCTAAGTTTTGCAAGACCAAGTAAATTCATTTTTAGCAAGCACAGTTGTGGTAGTTTAAGTTGCATTACCAGGAAGAGATACTGTAGGAATCCCTAAACAGAAAGCATATGTGCATTTTAAAGCTTTCTGTTGATTCTGTCTAGTTGGTTTGTTTTGTTTTGATTTTTTTTTTCACTGCTTGAGGGCAGCAGCTCCCAGTGGAGTTAAAGAAAGCCTTGCTATCACCTCAGAGGCCTTAGGCTGACTTTAAAATGCCAGTCCTGTTACATTCTGAGTTGAATGAGTGAGTTGACTTCAAGCCAATGTGCTGCTAGGTTGCTTGCTTTTTTCTTTTTTTGGGGTTTTCTTTTGTTTGTTTGTTTGGTTTTTTTGTGGTTTTTGTTGTTGTTGTTGTTTGTTTGTTTGTTTGTTTGTTTGTTTTTTTCCAAAATACGCCTAAAGCATAGCTTTTCTCGGTGCAAAAATGTAATTTGGATATATTTTAATTTCTGCTTGCAATAGATTTCAGCTGTTAAACTTCAGCTGCCAAATCATGCTTGACATATGATTCCATACTTATGCATAGACATTACTACTTTTTAGATGAAGAAGAGCCTTCTATTGTTTCTCCTGGAAGACATGAAACTCCATTTGTGCTCCATCTGCCTCACACACGTGTCTGAGTCACTCTACAGTGTTTAATATGGAAAAAAAAAACCACCTATGTTTAGACAATCAATCAGAACACTATCCATCCACCACTGGCTAGATTTCGATTCATCTGGAATAATCACAACCATAAATAAGTAATACCCGTGAGCTATGGTTGTTCTACAACTTGATTATGTGATTTGTATTGCTACCAAGAAACAGAAAAGCATGCGGCAAATGCCCTGAATCTGACATGATATTGCTTTGCTATGTCTTGCATAGGGATCAAAGGCGACATGAAAGCTAGTCCTCGAAACTCAGACTTAACCTACTGGTTTTTCTCAGCTTAATAAAAGGTTGAGATGCAGGTGGGGAAGGAGGTATTATTTTCACCTTTCAATCTGTGTGGGAAGTCAGAGGAACAGATAAGTGCTAGAGGAGTGGAACTGGAGCCCTGGATGAGCAGCCATCCCTTGAACAGGAACATGGGCCCAAACCTCTGTTTTAGAAAGACAGTGGCAGCTCTGTGCCCTGTAGATGCTGGGCAGAAACACCAAAATGTTTCGGTTCTGATCTGTAGCACCCTGTCTGACCTCAACACAAATAATTATGTCCAGTCGCGGAGTTTGGATCCAGATTTGATCCTGAGTTTCACAAAAGATTGCAAAAATCAGGAACTTGCAGTTTATGATTTAAGAATATCTCTACATGGCACATGATCCTTGCTGATATGACGTGAAGCCCTCTGCTTTCAGTGTTGGTAATGGCTGTATTACATTTGCTGTATTACATCTGCCTTCAGCTGATGCATCAGACCCATAGTGAGAGCACAAATGTTCCTCATATATAAGTAAAAACATTGAGATAAATGCCCTATAAAATGAATGCATGGCCTCATTTTTACCACGTATTTATTTGACTTTGTTGAAAAGATTTATTTTTGTAACATGCAGCAGGATGCACTGACTTCGCTGACCTGAAGCTTTATGCAATAGTTCAACAGCTGTTGCATCCTTTCCAGGTTTCATTTCTTCTTTATGTAACTACAAGTTATCTAGGCTGGCACATGAAAGGGTGGTACCCGTGGCGGGCTGGCTGGGTGTGGTGTCAGCGTGCTGCCAAGATACTTCAGTCCCTAGAGTGGTTGCTGGCACTGAAAGCAGAGGACCTCCTCCCTTGGCCCCACCTCTGCACAGACACACGCAAAGGCTGCAGCCAGCACTGAGACCTTTCAACCTCCCTTATCTAAGACTATACCCCTTCCTTCCAATCAGAGAAACATTTGGAAGCTGAGCGGCACCAAACATTGGGCCTCTCTGCGTAAATACAAAATATACTTGTATCCAAAGCAGGAAAATAGATGTGATGAATAAAAGAAATCAATGATTCTTCCTGTTTCAGCTGGAAAAAATGTTACTGTTTCCCTTCTCCTTACCCTGAATTTCAAAAGTAAAGGGAAACGCCTGCTATTTGCAAATTGTTGATTATAGCTGTATTTCCCTCCTGCTATGCACATTTGAACAACTAAATCTGTAGCAGTCTGCCAGAGACTGCTTTAATTAGGCTTGTATCTAACATTTTCAAAGAACTCCCATCTTTGTGTACTTCTGGATGTTCTGTTGATCAAAGGCAGCCACTTCGACTGCTTCTAACCTAACCTCGTAAAAAATGTATTTACTGGTGCTGCCAACTTGCTCTTTGCTTTGAGAAAGTTTCTTTGGGCCACAGTTCTTGCCAGTGTCTGTTAGGGCTTCAAATGGTTAACATGTGAATTGTTATGAAATCATTAATCTAAATTCATAAAACAGCCGAAAAATACTCCAAGTGCTCAAAGTACTACCAGTTCTTATAACGGAAAGACATACCAACTTTACATCAATTCATATGCAGTAAATCCATGTAAAGGACATAAAAGAGACATTAAACTGACAACCTTATGATCTACTGACCCTATTACCAGCGAAGCATCCTACTTGCATTTATGTACACATCTAACTATTGAAGGATCTGTCTGCTTCTGCAACTCAGGTTTTCTCTGGGCATTTAAGGAGCATTAGCTCCTTAAAGAAATCCCACAAGTTTGCAAGGTTTATTTCCTCTTCTGAGAAAAACAAGCTCCAGCTGTTTATGACATAAAAAGCAAAACCTGAAGTCAGTATAGCAGAAAAGTTAATCTACAGTCTTTATATTTTGCACAAAAGCTGTGCAAGACCCAAGCCAGAGAAGTCCAGAGTACTGGGTGAAACAGCTCGTCGGGAGATTTGATCGGCCACATACTCCAACTCTGCAGTAAATTTTTTTCACTTGCTGCTTTTTTTCCATAGGTAAAGTGGAAGCAGCACTGGACCTCATACTGATCAATTCATTCCCTCTGGTGGGCAACTCCGAGACATCACTTATCTGTATCACTTCCAAATGGCGTTCCCGTGAGTCCATCACGATAGACCGAGACCAGGACGATGTGACAAACCAGCACCGGGAACCACTGGAGGTTAATGAAGATTCGAAGAGAGCAACAGCCAAAACAGTGGTGTGGAAGAGGGAACAGGCCAGTGAAACTATTGGAGCATATTACTGTGAAGGGAAACTCAAGGATGAGGTGACAAGGATACATACCATGAAGATGCCACTGCAAGGTACTGTATGGTGGTCAGATCTGAATTTTGCATGTCACTGCTTGCAGACTGACAGTTATCCCTGGTTGACACAGGTGGGCGCAAACGTGGCTCCAGAGCAGGCAAAGCAGTCTGGAGTAAACAAAAATAGACTCAGTTTAAGCCCATGTTTGTTGAGGTTTTTTTCTAAAGTGCAGAGGCAACTGGTCGATGCTAGATGCTAGTCATTTCCTTGTGGAAGTTAGTCAGGCATCTGTAGGTATTCTGCCTGTATCTGGCTACTGCCAGGAGCACAAAGTCAGGTGGCAAATACAGTAAGTACCGTCCTCACTGACCCCATGAAATAATATATACAGTAACTCCTGCACTGGCTTTTTCACATCCCAGACCCTCAATCTCTAAACATACTTCCATTTTAAAGTCTTGACAGGTCTGAGATGTAGATAACTAGACATCACTATCTTTAAAAAAAAAAAAAAAAATTAAAAATTGTGTAACTGGAGCCTAGAAAATAAGTGCCTTGCCTAAGGTTAAGTAAAACTACAGATGAGCAACACTGGATCTGCACAGTCTGTGTCAGTATGAAAAAAAATCAGCCCAACACTGGAAAGAAACTCCAGAAAAGTTTCCCAAAATCTAAGAATGCTATTCTCAAAAATCCATTATGGATTTTACTGTTAACTGCTTTTTGTTTTAAGCCTATGCACAGTAGAAAAAGCAAATACAGCAGACAGAGGGTGGGATGAGATGGTGGGATTTCCAAGGTCCAGCACTCTAGCCATTAAATTAGATTTTCTTTTATGCAAAATTTCACTTGTTTGTGGACCTCATTAGACTTCTGGGACAAGTTCCAAACCAGAGATCACCATAAACTGCAGAAAAGTGCAAGAAATTTTGGCTAATTTTCTGCAACAAATCAAGCATTCAAAACTTCAGCAGATTTTTAGTAGACTTCACTGTATTGCTAATGTTTTATGCTACAGTAGCTGGTCTCTGAAAAGACTTGACACTTTAAATCTTTCTTTATAAGGTTTTAGTAAGAGCAAATGTAAGTGGTCTTATCTCCTAAAGTTACAGCTAGTGTCTATTTATTTCTTTTAGTATGGAAACGTTGGAAGCAAGGTAGGCAGGACAAGTGTGTTTTTATTTGGCTTATGTTTTCTCTGACCAAATGTAGTCTTTGAAGGGTTGGACTGGTCACCAAGAAAGCTCTGCAGATGCAGGCTGACAATTCCATTGTTTTAAAGGAGGCTGCAGTGAGGAGGAGATAAGATAACAGTCCATGGAAAGTGGATGTGACCCTGCCTGTGGCAGAATGCCAGTGAGCTGAGCACATCTCTGGCCACCATGTAGAACAACATCCATGAGTGGAAGAGTGTCTTGTGAATCAGCCAGGTTTTTGCAATCGGTATCTGTGGATCTAGGAGCAGGAAATGTAAAATAATCAACCTTCGAGAGCTTCCTATGTGACAGAAATTGTTCTAACCAGAAATTGTTCTAACCAGAAATTGTTCTAACCAGAAATTACACAGCATTCATGCCAGAGATAGGTAGATTTCTTTGCATAATTTCTGGGTTTGAATCAATTTTTCAGATTGTCTTTGTAAAATCTTTCACTGACAGAATTTGAGCTAGCAACGTGCCAGTGAAACCGTATAATCTAAGCAGGCTAGATGGGTGAGAAAGAGGCACAGCAAAAATTCTCAAAGCTGTGGAAGTGCACAGAAAGGGGAAGGAGAGGTCGGTGAAGGACTGTGAGGTTTGGCAAAGGCCTTTTTCCCCTTTACTGTCATTGTCTGAATAATTTTTAGAGGCAGAATGTGTTTTTCAATACCAAAATTTGAGCACGAGATGAAATGTGCAGCTTCTTACTGACGACAAGGCACAGGAAGGAGCAGCACTTGAGAAAATCCAGCCACTGTTTTGCAGCGTCAGGGTAAAAAGTTGCTGAAACTCTCACTAAGCATTAATGTCTTGGGTAGCCCCACTGCCTGATTATGTACCTATCATCAGATATGCAGATACAGTGAAGATTTCTGCTGTATAGTAGGTAATAATTACAGGTTCATTTTTCTGTTTCACTCTACAGATATGCCATCCTCCTGAATTATTTATATTTTAGCATTATGGTTACACATGTAATATTCACACATGTGACGAGAGGGAACAGGTTATACTTCATATATGTATGGGGAATAATGCTTATAGTGTATGCAGCACACATACCTAGAACAGAACACTACATAGCCTGTTCTGCATCTAGCTAAATATAATTTCTGCAGTTTCTCTACACAATAACTGTGTATTTCCATATATACAGTTGAGTTTTCCCCCACAGAAACCCTCTAGAGCAGGCAACGGGACAATAATGGAAATGCTAGCAACAGAGTGTGATGGCAACTCAGTTCATTATGTCTCTATAAGGAATTGGCACACTGAAGATATGAAATCATAAAATACAAGTCACGATCTAAAAATACATCAGAACTGAGCCCACCAAGGCGTATGCATTCCTTTCCATTGCAACAATACTCTGAATAAAAAGTATTGTGGTTAAGCTAAATGACATACAAAGAAAATGGGAAAACAAAAAAGTTTAATATTTTGTTAAAACAATTATTAATGCCTCACTAAATGTGGTCCAAAAAACACTGCAACTGAACCACCTTGGATCATTTGTAACTAGCAATTCATTTTTGGGAAAGCTGTTGAATTTTCTTTTTGTAAATAGATCATGATTTTCACCATCCATTTGTTGTTCATAAATAACTTCTAACTTGGGAGCTGACAGCAAGTCAGGACTGCCTTCAGTTTTTGTTTATCTGTTTCTAACGAGATCTTGTTTCATTATTCTGTAGTAGAATTCTCTGTTTCTCTAAATTCAGATACCAGTGCCTAAGTAACATGGCAAATGCTCGGTAGGTTCCCATGCACGTGCTTATTATCATGCAGGAAGAGTCCAGCTGAAATCAATTGGATAGCACTTACAAAGGAACGAAAATACATGGCAGAGGCTCAGAGAGCATAAACACTAGAATGGCACAGGGGAAGGAAATTCCATTCTACAAAGAAATGTGAGTTTTCAATAGTTTTCTTACTGCCAATCAGAAATAAAACATCAAAATGTCAAAATTCTCAAGGACATCAAAGTCTGGAAGAGAGGTTGGCTTGACTTGATAGAAAGGTCTTCATTTTTACTCACATTTTCTTTAATTTTCTATCATATAACATGAACGTTTTGATTTTTAATTAAAATGCCATTCTGAAATTGAAGTATTAAAACGTTCTTTGCCCAAATATTGCAGGATTACTACTCTTTTTTCCCCCTCATATTTTACAACATAATATTGTGGAGATACAAACACAGTTTCAGTCTCATACAAGCTTTGATGTAGCATATACCTGCTCATTTTTTACAAGTCTATTACGTATATAAAATAAAATTTGTTTGTAATTTTTTTTCTCTGCTTTCTTATTTATTTATTTTTCTTATTTTATTTACTTTTCTTTTATTTTTTCTTATTTATTTATTATTGCTTTCTTATGTATTTATTTGCCACCAAATTTCAGCCACAGAGTCCAAATTTGTTTTCTGCAACCATTGATGTGAACCAAAGTATACTTCATTGGCAGTTTTCTAAAAGTTAATTAAAAAGGGGGGGGGCATGACTATGGAAAAATATATTTTTTTTAATAATAAGTTGTCTAACAGTTTGTACCAACTTATATATGTGTTCCTTAAACAAAATATTCCCTGTGAAGTAAATCTGACCTCAACAGAAATGAAACCTGTGCAGCTGTGGAGCTCACTAGGAGCATGAACGGCTCTTCAATGGTTCCTCCCAGCTCAGCTCCAGGTGGGTCTTTCTGTCCCACCCACTCACTGGAGAGGAAGGTGGCAGCAGAACCAGGCTCCCAGGAGCTGAACAGAAACAAGGTGCAGGATGGAATTGCCCCGGAGGAGCTTGCACAGGAGGAACTCCAGGGCTAAACAGCCTCAAAAACAGAGAGGGAAAAGAGGCTGCTGAAAACCAATGTCTCATTCCCCTGGGTGCTCTCAAATGGGAAGTACAAATGTGTAACATTCTCAATCAGGTAAAGAACTGAATAGTTTGGAAGTTGACTCTGCGTAATTGTAGGAGAGTTTCTGTTGTTTTTTTTTTTTGCCATACGACATATCAATGACAGTATAGCATAAAAGCTGAGAGCTAGAAATGGTCAGAAAAACCGAATTTGTTCTCAAAAAACTTCATAGCTTCACCTTGGAATTTTCCAACTGAATGAAAGAGTGCTTTTAAGTTCTAACTTGTTTGAAAGTAATATTGCAATTAAAATCATTGTTTCACTGGTTTTGAAAAGTACTATTTATTGAGATTTTTCTGTCCCTTCCCAATTATCTTCTGATATGTTTTCTACCACTAATGATAAGGAAAAGGCAAATATCTTGTGAAAATCCCTCTACCTACTACTTTACTCTTTTTCTAAAATCAAGAACTATAAAAAAAATGTATAAAAGTACTTCCTGTTTAAGGAAGAAAATTATTTTCCATTTCCCACCTGGGAGACTGAAAAAATATCACCCATCTAGACAGTTCCTCCCACAGAATTTTCATTTTAATTAAGCCACATTTTCAGATAAGAATAGTTTGCTGTAAGTACCACTGGCTGTGAATATGTTTTTTTTCTTTTGTTCTTAGTGCAAGCCAACACTCAGTATTTATAGAGAACATGGCAAAGTAACCAAGCACAGACCTACTGTATCTTACTGCATCTCACCCAGAACCCTGCATGACTTCGGTCCCCTGAATGATCTTGACTGTTCTGCATCAAAAAGCTTGAACAGAAAAGAACTGAGTCACTCAGGGTATTTGTTTGCCAATGACAATTTGTTCCTTACAACACATTTTCCAGTACTTTGTCCAGTCTGCTTTCAAAATGTCTCAAGGGATGAAGAAACTTGTGAAAGTGTTTTACAGCCAGATGGAGCTCCTAGTTAGGAAGTGTTTCCAGTTACTCAGCCAAACTCAATTATTTATATATTTTATTATTATTATTTCATGCCACAGGTTCTCACGGCAGTCTGTTTTTTCAGGGCATAGGTGAGTCCTCTGTCTCTGCCAAAACATAAATTTAAGGTTGCTGATGATAAAGAGTCTGTGCGCTCTAAAGAATGTGTGCTCTAAAGATACTTGAATGTCAAAATCTGAGTCAAGGTCATGCTGTAAACCATTCTCAGCTTTTGGCCCAGAAGGCAGATAGAGACAATAAGTGCTGCTAATTATCCCTTACTTCTGTCTTGTTCTGTTTTCAGCCTCATTCCACCCAGTGGCATTAACCGTTACAGCAAACAGGGGAGAGCATGTGAATATTTCTTTTATCAGAATGGCAGCAAAAGAAGAAGATGCAGTGATCTACAAAAATGGTGATTAAACTTCTCTCTTGTCTTTTTTCTTCTTGCTATCATTGTCTTAGCCAAGTGCCACGTAACTGTTTTGAAGTCATTGCTGATGAAGCCCATGCTGTGCAACTGGAGCAGACATAATTCTTCATGCATTTAGAGTTCCCTAAGGAGCCATTTGCCATATCCAGTATACTGAGCTGACTTGTTTCTCTTCCACCAGAATGCCAAATCCTTTGTTTGTACCTTTGCTTTGTTTCTTATTTTCCTTTTGTATTTCCTCCTATAACCCCTCATATATTAGCTTGCCTCATTTTAACTTTTTTTTTCTTTTTTTTTTTTTCACTGAGCCACTGTGAAGGTTTAGTTACTGCAACTTTCTTTGCATTTCTCTCTCTTCAAGTGCTTACCTTTCCTTTTTCAAATGGCTTTTAGAGGCCACTTTTAGCTTCTATGATGCTCTTTATGATAAGAAGTTAAGCACAAGCAATCTACCATCAGAAAATCGAAACTATCAACAAAATCTAAGGCCTATTTCATTCAACTACAAAAATTAGTTATGTTGCAAAATTTATGACACCAGCCTTTCTATCTAACATGACACCTGAATGACATGTAACTCACTGTTCAGCTGTGTGCTGCTGCTGCTTGACACTTGGAAATATGAGTGGTTTGCTATCTGCCTCCTGTAGAAATGTAGTGAAATACTGGTCACTAAAACTCACAGTGCCTGCATGCTTGATCAGAGTGTTAGAGACCAACAAATTATAGTTGTGGAAAGCACAGGTAATGTACTGGTCCATCTTTGTCTACTGATAACACAGCTTACAGTGAGCTACCAGGAAACAGGCAGTAAATAGAGCAGGATGCAGTAAGGAAGTTCCAACACACTGCAGAAGAACTCGTGCAGCGGGGCAGCCTCAGCCCATTACTGAATACTCAGAGCACTTCTCTACGGGCTGGAGGAGAAAAATAACCAAAAGGAGTCTTTTTAAAAAGTCAATATACAAAGCAGAATTTCTCGAAGACCTATTTCTTCCCTCTTCAGAGATTCATCTCTGGCAGCACACAGGGAGAAAGTTTGCCATAACTTGCCCTTCTAGGGTCCCCAGGAAATTTTGTGATCTCCTGTCAGCATTTTCTCATACAAGAACCAGCTGATAGGTAGGAGCAGGAGTGCTTATATAATGGTACTGCCCTAGCTGGGATTCCAACTGGAAATCTGGCAAAAAGCCTCAAATTAACCATGACTCTGTAGAGTAGGTCAAGTTCTCCACCTGAGATCACAGCTGAAATAGCATCCCTGAGGATTCCTGATACAGCAGCTGGCAGAGAAAATACTTGTCCTGTTGTATTTAACTGTTGCAGCCTTTGACTTTAGTCATTTAAAATACCACTCCCTCCTTGCAGTTCCTCACAAAGGCTGTCTAGAGAACGAAACTGTTCTGCTAAACAAGATTGCTTTAAGACATTGGCATAACATGTGCCGTCTTGGAAAACAAGACACAAAAACTGACCTTGCTAAACAGACTGTGAGCATAAGGCTTTCTTAATACTTTGCTGTCAAGTTTGTTTTGTAGCTAATAACTCAAAAGACACATAAAAAAACCCCACAGTTGCAGAACTAATTCAAATTCTTCTTTTAGGTCTTTGGTCTTTTCTTTGGCCCTGTTTTCTTGAAGAACAGTTGTGCGTTGTCGTGGACTAAACTGACCCAAGATATTTTTGATGTTTTGTTTATGATCCTCAGCAAAGTTTTATGTTTCTAGGCTGCCTAAATTTGCCTATAATCAAATAGATGGTATGATAATATGTGTGATCACAGATAGGAAGGGTCCTGCGTAATGCTGTTTACCTTCTAAATAATTTCAGCAAAATGAAAAAAGTTGTTTCATTGTCAGTGTAACTGTAAGGGGAGGTGGAAGGCAAGGGCATTTGATTTGTCAGAGTGTAATCTGGTTAATGGTCATTCAGCATAAAAGACTAATACTAGAAACAGGAGAAGCAATAAATAGACACACAAGACCTCAGGAGCAGCAGCTGACAGGGAAAACATCAAAGGGCAGAGGTCTCCAGCTTCTGAGGGCCACTAAGCGAACAACACAAAGCTCTGAGCAGTTTCAAACAGAGATTTGTAGGTATAAGAAGTGGGGAGCAGGATTATCTCCCGGGGAAAGCACACACATTATGGCATGATTGAGGGGAGCTGTGAGCATGTGTGAAATAATGGGATATCTAGAGAAAGACCCAAACGGGAGATAGGGAGGGCTCAAAGTGAATGGGAAAGGAACAAGCACAGGAAAATGGGGTGGGAAGCAGGTGAGAGGTGCCACTGGTCTGGCCATGCTCTGCACTACAGTTGGTTTCATCTTATTAAACTCTACTGCTAATTATTCTTCAACATAAGTGTGCTCTGTGTCTGGTATGAGGTATGCTCTCTACCTGGTATGCATATGTAAAATCTGCTAGTGACCTTCAGGCAAGACTAGAAGGCCCAACAGGTCTGACTCCTAGTAACTGGAAACACATGTCAGTGTTCAAGGGGGCTTGTATGTCTGGGGCCAGCAGCCGGCGAGACTACGTGTCTAAGTGTCTAAGACCAGTTACGGCAGGGACGCAATTGTGTGTGCATGTATATGTGGGTTCGCCGGTGTGACACTAGTGAACTTCAAGCCAGTCTAACCAGAGAGTAGGATAAGAGGTCTGAGACTCAGATATCAGAGAGACTGTAGGTTCAGGCCAGCTAAGACCCAGTTTTAGCTGTGTGAGTGTATTAGATCTGGCAGCAAGCCTGACTTGTTTGTGTGTATATGAGTCCTGCGTGCACATGCAGTACCTGTAAAGGCACAGGTCTGGTCTGTGTGTCTGTCGGTGACTGGCGCTGTTGGCACGGTGTGTGAGAGCACGTGCGTGATGTTCCAGTGACAGCTGGCTGCACCTGGCATTGTCTGACTGCAGCAGCCTTGCTCTAGCAGCCTGGAGTGGGAGGACTCCCAGGGATCTTGAAGTCCACTGGATGCAGCTTTGATTTGGCAGAAGCCAATGTTCAAATGTTGTTACTTGGTGATCCAGAGGAATGGCAGAAGACTAAATGCTATTGCCTTACTTAGCAAGCATGTATGACCAACTACAGCAAACCCAGAATAACATAGATAAGCTCCCTTGGTGAAAAAAATAGAAGAGACTGAAACATGTTAAGTGTGAGAAGAAAAGATAAAGCTGTGCTGTGTTCTTCCTGCTTTGGTCTACTCAGTAGATCTTTGTGCTACTCTGATAGGACCTGTCTGGTATTTGATATTTGACGTCTTCCAGTCATACTAGACTCCTCACAGATGGTTACCCCTCACTTCAGGACAGGCCAAGAAACAAAATGCACACTTTTAACCACTGGACTCTTAGCAACATTCCTCTAAAACAATGCTGAACTCAAAGTTGTTTGTCCCATTCATCTACTAAATCTCCTCAAGATCTAGCTTTCTTTTTCACTTGTATCTCTCCAATTATCAAAAACTAGTATAGCTACAGAGCTGTCATCGAGTTCATAACTAATAAAGAGACTCTGCTGCATCCCAGCTGTCCTTCCTCAGTAACCAGTGGAAACACTTCTGTCTGTAGAGGCTGAATGGGTTCTCTCTCTTGTGTCCCTGTGCTCCTTCCTCAGGTTCCTTCATCCACTCTGTGCCCAGGCATGAAGTGCCAGGGGAGCTGCAAGTCTCCTATCCTCAAGTTCAACCACAGGATGCAGGGGTTTACTCTGCCAGATATATAGGAGGAAACCTCTTTACTTCTGCTTACACAAGGCTTATTGTAAGACGTAAGTTCCATTAATATGTGCCAATGATTAATTGTTTAAAGTCATAGTGAATCTGAAATGAAACTTATACTGTGCCCAAATAAGGCCCAAAGTCTTTCTTGGCATAAACGGCCATCAGATTATGTCAGAAGACATTTTTTCCCAAGGATCTTTGGTACCAGCTGATACAGATTTAAGCAGCTGAGAGGGGGGAAAAAAAAGGCACAAACCAGCAGATTTAGGTTCAGTTCATCTTAGCTATTGGTAGGAGAGCTGGCTTTTTTCTCAGCATCTCAGCTTTTCAAACACCAAGTAAATATGAATGAAGAAGGTGGCACTGTGTCTCCTGTGATTATGAGATGTGAGCCTGAGCACAAAATAGGAATTTTCAAATGCCTTTGTTTTTTATAGTGGGCTATATCCCAACCTCGTTTATTCTAAGTCTTCTCATCTTTAGTATACCTTATTGTAATTTCACAAGCTACCCTAGCCTTAGTTAGCTGTTAAAGTTCAGCTCCCAGTGGATGACAGGGCCAGTTTACAAAGCAGGTGGATATTTTCCACTGGGTGTTCTACACATCTTGTAGCTCATGCTGCTATGTCCATTTTCATCAGACATAAAGAAAATTATATTCTGTTAAACTGGATAGAAACATAAAACTGATATGTAAAAGTAAAGAGCTGTTCAAATATCCTACATTATGGAGAAAATATTTTTGATGGTAATACATTTTACTCACTAATATCCACAGGATACGCCCAGGAGTTGCAAATGAATAAATATAATGCCCCAAATTTGGATTTTGAATCTGTTGCCACCTTACTAAATGAAATGGTCCAAGATCTGTTCTCTGCTCTGGTGCCAAGCTGCACAGCAGAAGATTTACCTGTAAATTCTGCCCCTTGCCTTGAAATAGGCATTTTTCTTTCCAAGCCTGCATAGTGGGAAAACTCCTGGGGCACAGTCATGGAGAGTGCTGGGGAGCACACTAACAGGAGAGAGAATGGATGATTACATACCACTGCTCAAACACATGTCCTGTCTTTCTTTCAGTTAACATTATAGATGCAGACTGATGACTTTTAGCAAAGCTTTTTTTAAAGTATCCATGTATAAGGATTCCATTCCTGAATAAGGAAGAGATAGAGCTCCAAGTACCATGTTAATTCATTAAATGCTTGCTGAAATCTGAAAAAGCCCATTCAAACCTGGATTACCCAGTTTTAGTGAGCCTGCCTCAGGACTTTACCGTTTATTATCTTCTCAGTCCTAGCTTTACACTAGAGAAAATAGCGAAAGTCAGTTTCTGCGATGTAAGAGACATCATTGTCATAAATCAAATACTGAAGATTATTGAGACTTCTTAGCTCACACTGATGTCAAAAACAGCTCAGAGACTTTTGCATCTTGTATGGACAGATTAGGCATTTGCATTATGAAGTCATATATACTTGTTTAGAGCTTCAGGTCTGCTTCTGTTAAATCAGAATCAAAACTCCCACTGGCAGGATTAATGGTAGTAGTACCTTTTTAAATTACAAAGCAGGAAAGGAAATCACGACAGGCATTAAACCAACCAATTACTCTTAGTCCATTTATTCCAGAAACAGATCACCAGTTGATTAATCCATGTTAGAAAGACCGAGTAAAGACGATAAACATACAACAGATGTTAACTCCATCTAGTGAACTTTCAAGAAAAAGATTTTTACAGAAAAAGACCATGACTTGACAAATGCTGGTACAATACCAGTGATGCCAGGCTTGGTCCTGCTGGCTTACTACCAGTACAGTCACGTCCATGTGAGGCCTGGACCTTTCGTAAGTCTAGGATCCCTGCAGCGAGAACAGAAATATCAAATGGAACATCTTTGTCAACTTCCAAATTTACTCTTCCAAACAAACAAATGAAACAAACAAACAAAAATAAATACCAAAAAAACAAACCAAAACAACAACAACAAAACCACCTATGTCTAGTTTCAAAAAAGCAAGACTTTTTCAGTTCCTTCCTTCAAAATGTTACACAGTATTACTGCATAAAATGCAACAGCTCTGCTCCAGAAATAGGGGCACTTCCACAATAAAAAGTGATTCCTTACATCAGGTCAGTCAGCTGTGGTTTTGGGGGGCTCCATATGGATTGTATTTGTATGTTTTTTACTGTTTGTCTTAACTAAGAAGAATTTTACTACTTGACTGGTTACTGAATAAGAAGACAAAAAAAAATGTAATAATATTATTGCACAAAAGGATGTGAAGCTCAGAAATGGGGCCCTTCCTGTAGTTCCCACTGCCCTTCCTGCATGAACAATGGCATTTGTCATGAAGATACTGGGGAATGCATCTGCCCTCCAGGTTTTATGGGAAAAACATGTGAGAAAGGTAAGCAAATATTATTTTCACAGGTTGCTTATTAATTTGTTCTCAGTAGCAGAAGTTGGCAGATTATTGAGGGAAGCATCAAATGGAGTAACCTTGTTTTACTCTTCATAGCTATAGCATTTACAGCTGGTGTTGCAGACAGGACAATGTTGGGTGACATGAACCCTGAATTAGTAAGGCTGTTCTTGCAGTTGTGATTTAACTTCTCCCTCTCTTCTCCTAGTAGAGATCATATTTGCAGGGAAGATGAATGCTTCCAACTCTTCTTGATCAATATGCACTTGGACGGTGTGCTAGATAATCTCATCCTGGCTCCCTTTCCCATGAAAGGCTGGCCCAGATGATGTTTTGTGGTCCCTTGCAGCCTGGGTTGTCCCTGAAGTTCCGTGTGCCTGAAGATTATGACTTTTAAAGACATGACAGAATATGAGATCTTAAGGATACATTGGCACTGGGAAACGAAGCCATGTGTTAGAAATTCCCTGCCTACCTTGGAACTAATGTGCTCACAGGGTGGTTTCCCTCTGTATGTCTGTTTGTACATATCTGTGTCTGACAAGTAGTTTGAATTCTGGATTAAAGCAGTCATTACACTGTTCTGATCTTTCCAAGCAACTTTTGGGCCCAGTGCTAAATATGTATCTTCATATTTTGACTGAATTGCTGTGCTGCAAATACTAGAGCTAAGCTATTGTAACAGTTGATATCTGAACCACCCTGATGTATCACTGATCGTATCAGAAAAAAAAAAACCTTGCACTTGGCAGTTTCATTTGCAATGACCTCTAAGAATATTTGCTTTTCATGGCACTGTTTGCACATCTTATTTTACAAAGGCTTATAAAGAGCATTTGTTGCTGAAGCTTTGTCCCCACATATCCAAAACAATCACAGAATGTGGAATGGTTTGGGTTGGAAGGGACCTTAAAAAGTCATCTAGTCCAGTCCTGTGCAATGAGTAGGGACATCTTCAACTAGATCAGATTGCTCAGAGCCCCATCCAGCCTGGCCTTGAATGTCTCCAGGGATGGGGCATCTGACACCCCCTCTGGGCAACCTGGGCCAGTGTTTAATTACCCTCATTGTAAAAAAATTTCTTCCTGAATCTCCCCTCCTTTAGTTTAAAAGCATCACCCCTTGTCCTGCTGCAACAGGCCCTGCGAAAAAGTCTGTCCACATCTTCCTTATAGGCCCTTGAAAGGCCACAGTAAGGTCCAGCTCTCTCAGTTTGTTCTCAAAGGAGAGCTGTTCCATCCCTCTGATCATTTTTGTGGCCTCCTCTGGCCCCTCTCCAACAGGTCCATGTCTGTCCTGTACTGAGGGCTCCAGAGCTGGACACAGGACTCCAGGTGGGGTCTCACCAAAGCGGAGCAGAGGGACAGAATCACCGCCCTTGACCTGCTGGCCATGCTGCTTTTGATGCAGCCCAAGATACAATTGGCCTTCTGGGCTGCAAGCTCACATTGCCGGCTCATGTCCCATCTTTCATCCACCAGTACCCTCAAGTCCTTTTCTGCAGGGCTGCTCTCAACCCCTTCGTCCCCCAGCCTGAATTGATACTATTGCTTTGCTGATGAATCCTCACACAGGAGAAAGTTAAGTTTGTTTCTGCTGCCTGAACTCAACCATTAGTGCAGCCATGGCTTAAGTTGCTTCAGGTGTTAATAGATCTAATATCTGAATGATAAAAATGCTATTTTTAATTTTAATTCATGTTTTCTGTTGACTAAAGGTGTATCATTAGAAGCATCAGTTCTTTTGTAGACTTAATGCTGTTGGGTCTTCTTTCCCTCTCTCCATTCAATAGCTTGTGGAGCCAATACATTTGGCAAAACATGTGAAGAGAGCTGTAAGGAAAACTATGGCTGCAGAAACTATATGTTCTGTCTACCAGATCCATATGGTTGTTCTTGTGCCACAGGATGGATGGGACTGGAGTGTGATAAAGGTACAGTAAAAAATATGAGGAGTGGTGGAGAGTCCTTGGTGTGCTGCACATAGGAAACATAGAAAGAAACTAACAAAGGACAGTAAAAGACAGGATTTTTTTACATTCTGTAAAAGAAAGATAATAATATTTAACCATCTCAGTGGACCATGTTGGCTTTTCAGAAGAAGGAGATATTAAAATTGAAAACTATTCAAATTATTCTGCAAAATTAATTGACATTCTACTGAGACTTTAAAAAATCTCTAACAGATACAGTACTGCTGTATTTCTACAAGTCACACTGAGCAATTTGGTGCCAAACATATATACATTGTTGAGCAATACTGAGCATAATCAGCCTTATTAATTTCAATCAGACTGCAACCTCTTTGGGACATGAAGCACATCTTCCTCTATGAATATGTGCCATCCTGTTCAGTGGTGACGTAACTCTGATGAAGTTTTCAGACACTACCACAGTGTAAGTGAAAAAAACATTGGAGACTGAAGAAGCTTCCACATTGATACAAACCACAGCCACAGATATAAATGTACTCCATGTGTTCGACATTAGTGTGTTCTCAGGATGCTCTGTGGATGATTTAGTGCTAATACATAATGTATCAAACTCAACACAACTGAGGCAAGTAAACCCAACCGGAGAATTGATGCATGAGGTTGAAAACTAATGCAAGACATTTTCTAGTACCTTTACACTAACTGGAAATGTATGTACTTGCAGAATGCAAACCTGGTTTTTATGGGTCAGATTGCAAACTCAAATGTAATTGTCACAATCGAGGGATATGCGACAGATTTAAAGGCTGCATCTGCTCCCTTGGATGGCATGGTCTGCAATGTGAAAAAGAAGGTAAAGCAAGGTAACACGGTAGTAAATGGCTTTTCCCAGTGTAACTGAAACAGATCTTCATGCCGGTACACCAATACCACCCTGGGTTGGTATCTTTGCTCTGTCAATTATGTTGCAGGGGTCCAGGCATTTCTGTACATCCTTATTGCAATACAGTGTTTTTAAGCCTCTGCCCAATATGCTGCATTTAGCAGGCTGGTATGCTACCATTTTATCCGCTTTTGTTTTTATTAGAGGTAGATTTTCAAAGCTTACTCCACAGGATTTGGCAACGACTTTAATATCAGTTAATGACAGAAGCTGCACATCCTACCTGCATAATCAGTTTTGGGTAGGCTCATGGTACTTTACCATTATCTTCCTCTTATTCGTTTGTATACACTCCTGTAGCATCTGCCTCATGATCTGAAATTGATGACTGAGACACAAAGACCACCCCAGAGTTTAAGACAGCTCTGTCTCTCTGAGAGAAAGTTAAGCTTGCAAAGCTGAACATACCTCATTCAGAATCTCTTTGGATTCAGGCAAGGTTGACACACAGTATTTTATAAGATGCACACACCTTCTATTATTTCTGCTTGATAAATAAACTGACAAATCCACTGTTAACTTGTAAAAGCTTGAAAGCTTGACAAGCACAAAAAGAAGCAGAGAAATAAGACTGTGATCCAACCAGCTGTTGTAATCTGACCGGTCTTATAGACAGTCAAAATGCAGGGCAAATAGGTACTGCACAGACAGTAAGAAATGCGTGCATGATTTTACCATAGCTAGCCTGTCTGTGCATAGAATGTCAATGCGAAAGAGAGGAGAAGGGAGGAGGAAAGAAAGAAGAGTGGTAACAGGGCTTGTTCCTTCTGACAGATGTAACAGTGCTGACTTTGGTAAGCATGATCCTTGCATATGGCCACATGAATGAAGGGAGAACCAGGCACCTGTGCTGTTTATGCTCATTGTGCACCTAAACCTGTTTTGGTGCTGCCTTTTCAAAGTGATATTTGAAGGCTGAAATTAAAGTCCTATATATCTTCTGTAGGTTCAGCAGATCTTTCACCTCAGATAGAAAACTTACTAGATCCTGTAGAACTCAATTCTGGCGTCGAGTTCAAGCCCTTCTGTATAGCAACTGGGATGCCACTTCCTAAATCTGAAGAATTTAAACTTTTGAAGCAAGACGGAACTGTCCTAAAGGTTGAGTCCTGATTAATTGCTCCCTATTATTTCTGATGTTTATATTGACTTTATCTGTAGTTAATGCACACTGTGGTTTACAAGCATAATGTGAAATTTTGATATGCTGAGATACCTCCTGAACTCGTGAACACATATGAAACTATGGAACCAACCACTGTAGATCCTTTCTATTGATATTGCTAAACTCTAGATGAGTTGCTAAACTGTGAGAAAGTATAATGGGGATGTTCCTAAATGCCCACATTTTTCAGGCCCTGTATGTCTTTTGTCATTTCAGCCTGCCCTAGCTGTTACCAGTAATCGCTCTGAAGCCATGTTTACAATTAATCGAGTCCAGCCCCGTGACACAGGAACCTGGGTCTGCAGTGTGCAGACAGTAGCAGGAATGGCCGAAAAACCATTTCAAGTTACAGTCAAAGGTAAAAGTGTGAATCTCTTCAAATGTCTTTGCCTGTGTACTTTTAAGGGCAGCTTTATAATCTAACATGGCAGAGTTTTCTGTTCTCTGCACTGCAGGAAAGTGTCTGAATAAATATCTTCAGGCAGGATATTAACAGATCCCTTTATAGACAACATACTACTTATATCTGTTGAAAAAGTTAGTGTGATGGTAATGATTAGAAGAAAACCTACTTGTTTTGTTTGATTTTGGTTTGTTTGTTTTTGTTTTTGTTTTCAAGATCTAAACTGTCAGCTTTAGAGTAGAAACCCATGTCTAATTTGTAAAAGATTTGAAGAACATTTCCCATTTTCCTGTAGATCTAGTAAGACACCAGAGTTTTAATGACACAGGGAACTAAAAGGCTGGTTTAATACTTGCATTCTTGCTCAGTTCCTCCTGTGCCACAGTATGCCCCAAGGCTGACAGACAGTGGACATAATTTTCTCATAATTGATATCAATGCTGAGTTACATCTTGGAGATGGACCTGTTGTGTCAACAAAACTCCTGTACAAGCCAGCAAAACGTTATCAGTCCTGGATGTCTGTGGAAGGTAGGTGGATGTTCTTTAATTCCCTTAAACGCAAACTTCAGCTACATGCTGAAACATAATGTGGTATCTGTTCTTGACTAGGCTCCAAAGACTCTACAGTGCATAAAGCCTAAATAATTTATTACAGGGTATGTGACTCTTTGTATATTGCTATGTATAATGCTAATGTCGATGTGGTACAGCAACAGTAGTCAAAAGTGTATATCCAGTTTTCAGTAACCAAAGAGTTACCTCTCCTTCCTTAAAGTAAAGAGTACTCAACGTTGGGCCCAGCTGTTGAAAACTCCCGTGTAAATAGCAGGTGTTTGAAAGCAGTGAGTGGTATGGAGATGTTCTGGAGCATCTAAAATGTTCTTTTGTGTCTATTGTGCCCTCTGGTTAGATAAATTTCTTACCTAAATATTTACCAGGAATGGTATGGGCAAAATGAAGCCTGCTTGTGAGCTGATTACCTCTTCCAGCCTTTTAAAACATTTTATGCAAAGACTACAATATTCTATGAAACATTAAAGGAACCTTAACAAGTAACAAACATCTGTTGTTCCTAATTCAAGATAACCCAAGACCTGCAAATGCAATTTGCATTGCCTAAACAACCAGTCTTGTTCTGTCCTGAAGGAAGGACAGATTGAATCAATCTTTGGGCTGGGTTGGATCTCAACTAAAAAAAAAAGGTATTTTATACTTCTAAATTTGTTATCTTAATGCGGCAAGAACAAAAGAAGACCCTGAGTATCTCACCTTTCAGAAATATTTTCCAAAGCTTTGTTCCTTGACATTTTTCAGTATGGGCTATAGCTTTACTTTCTCCTTTTGTTGTCAGTAAAAGGCACAACCAAACGACTGGACAACCTGGAACCAAAAACAGAATATCAGTTCTGTGTTCAGCTGAGCCGGCGAGGGGAAGGCGGGGAAGGCCACCCTGGACCACAGGCCAGCTTCACAACAGCTGCGCTTGGTAAGCTGTCGTCTCGGCTTTTCACAGGAGGGCTGTTTCAGCTGTTTTACTCTGTGGTCTGTTCTCTGATCTCTGCCAGAGCACTTTCATTTGAGCAAAATGTGGCTGGACCTGAAAACTGTGTAGAGTCTTTCAAAATAATCTCAGAAAAAGAAGGCAAATGGGGGTGGGGAGGAACACAGAGGTGAAGGAAACCAGAAAAAGACAGAGCTTTTATTTTCCCCAATTTACAGTCGGAGAATCTGGGAAAGGAAAATTTACATATTTTGGCTGGCTCTGCAGCAGAATTAGAGAGACAAATCACTTAATCACTTCTTTTTTCCTGCCAGTCTTTCCTCGTAATACCACATCAGCCCTTCCTCTTAGTATTAGATCAGTTTAGTTTAAAAATGAAGATGTCTGAACAAGCAGAAAATCTTTTAATCCACTGATGATACAGATCACACTGAATAGAGACATGCAAAATAAAGGAGGATTGCACCAGGAGCTGTCTAACAAGAGCGCAAAAAAGCTGTCTCTTCGTGTCGAAAAAGTGCACCTGCAATACCAGCTCACGGAAGAGACCTTTTTGTTGTCACAACTGCTGTTGATAAGATACTTTGGGAGTATCAACACCTCTTAGATGTAATTTCTGCCAAACTGGGTGGTATATCAGGGAGGATTACCCTTTGTTACCCGAAGCTAGGGCAAGTGATTAGGAATAACTGGTACCCTTATTTTGGCTTGCATACCAGACATGAAATGTTGTTCCCTGTCTCACTGTGGCTTTTCCAAGGTCTTCCTCCACCAGAAGGTCTCACTCTCTTTCCAAAAAGTATGACATCACTGAATTTGTCATGGCATCCTTTAACACTGAGAACAGAGGATGACATTCGTGTTGAAGTGGAAAGGAAGAGCGTGAATGACAACGGTGATGAGAGCAGTGTTATTACTCAAGTGCCAGGAAATATGTCCACCCTGATCATTAAAGATCTTGAGCCTAGACAGCAATATATGTGCAGGGTACGGGTGAACACCAGGTCCCAAGGAGAATGGAGCAACTATCTGTATGCATGGACTTTCAGTGACAGTAAGTAGCTGATTCACATCCTTCTGTTTAGTTCTTCCTCTTTCCCCGAGTGACTGGACTGACTGTCACTTAATTACTACGTTAAATGTAATCCTTTGTTTTGGTAACACTCAGTTCCTTATGATCACTTGTGGTTGTTATTACTATTATTATGAAGATAGCTCAGTGTCTAAAGAAATTTGTGTGCTGGAAATTATCAGGAACTAATAATGCATTTAAAAAGAAATGGAGGAAAAAAACTAAAAGCTTGGGAATCCACATCTTTATTTCAGTGTGATCCATGCTTTTGACACATGTAGCATTTTTCCTCTTCTCATAATGATGAATCCACAGTATTCCCTACTGCAAAAACCATTCAGACCCTGCAATTCAGCTATGTTGATACAGAAGTAGTAGTTAAAGAAGGAAGAGAAGGTACAATGCAGAGTAAAAGCCTTGTGACCAAAGAGTAGTTGTGTGCTACACTGACAACCAGTGACCACTCTTAAATTACCTGAGTAGTGTCCTTCCATAATGACATAAGGAATGACCTATGTCTGTCTGAATGGCTGATGGTTGCCACTGCCCATGCCACACAGTGGAAAGGTGGGCTAGTTCCTCCTTACAGGTGATGTGAGGAGACACTCACTGAGATCCTACATGTATTAACAGGAGTTTCAATGGCTGTCATGGGACACTCCAGTTCCCTGAACTCTGACGCCAAACTGCACTAAGAAAAACAGAAGGGTACTGTTTTCCAGGAAAAAGTACTTAGCTTAGTAGTCACGGGTGTGTCCACAAGTCTAGCACTCACCCCTGATGGTGGTTTTCTGTTGAAATTTGTGGACATGTTGTTATCAATTTCCATTCTTCCGAACAGCCTGTATGCTGACAGGGAATTGCTCCCTGCAGCAATGAAAGTACAGGACCTGGGAATCGCATGGAAATGGTGATTCAGTATAGAAGGAAGTTAACCCTATCTGCATTAATTTGAAAACAATTATGTTGTTCTTGCATACAGCTCAGAATATTCCTATCTTTAGACAAGGACCGCATTATAGTGAATGCCACACCATCCTCTGCTGGAAGTACGGAGTACTGCTACATGGGTGAAAGCACACCAAGTTCATTAAACTATTGCATTCAGTTACCATAGTTCATCAACAAAATTCTGCTTCTGTTTAGCACAGCAAAAGCATAAAGAAAAGTGCTTGTCTCACTGCAGGAAGGAGAAAGAGGTGGATGTACACTCCAATGCTTTGTGTGTGTTTGTGTTTGTTCTCAGGAATCCCCCCTGCACCGTACAACATCAGGTTTTCTAACACCACAGACACATCCTCAGTCATCTCCTGGACAACTGCTGAGGGTCATTCCATCTCCTCCATCATCATCAGCTACAAAATTTATGGCAAGGCTGAGTACAACCACATCGATATTATCATAAAGAACACCAGTATTACTCAATACCATCTCAAGGGCCTCGAGCCAAACACTGTGTACCAGGTTCAGATTAATGCTCAGAACAACATTGGCTTGAGCAACCCAAACACATCATTTGAGCTGAAGACTCTTCCAGAAACTAAAGGTTGGTTATTCCAGCATGCTGGACTTGCACAAACCAGGGCCAGTGGTATAAACTAGATAGCTAGGACAAAGTAATAATATTATTCTTTTTAATATTATTTTAAATTTGCTCTTCATTTTGACACACAACACAGCATCACCAAAATTTGATTCACAGTTCACTGTATGGCATTGGTGAAGTGACAAGATACACCATTTTTATGTAGCCACTGCTCAACATCTCATAAATTAAAGTAGCTGTGTATAATAATTAATTAAACCACTGAATGTGATCTCAGCTCTGCTCTGCCTGAATTCAGTGGGACCTGCAGGTGCTCATACATCTGAAAGTCAGAACATCCAGTGTCTGTGACATTTTTGGAAAACAAAGGGTTGTATCACCATGTCTTAATGCATTTTACAAGGTGGGAATATTTAGCTATACATTGTTCATGGCTTTTTCAGAATTAGCTGGAAATAACAATGAACTCTTTGTGTGCTTCCTCAACAGCTCCATATGAATCAAAAGGAGGCAAAATGCTGCTTATTGCCATCCTTGGCTCTGCAGGGATGACCTGTATAACAATTCTCCTAGCTTTTCTCATCATGCTGCAGTTAAAGCGAGCCAACTTCCAGCGCCGAATGGCTCAGGCTTTCCAAAATGTTGTGGTGGGTTTCCCGGTTTCCTATATCAGTGTTGTTATTAATTTTGGCCCCATTTCTCCTGTGTTTGTTTGGTTTTGGTTTTGGTTTTTTTTCCCCCAAGTACTTTTCCTTGTCCTTCCCAAATGCTGTCATCTCTTCATGTGTGCAATTAGTACTGTTATTGTAAATCTTCTCTCCTAGTCACCAGAGCTAAAGTAATCACAGTTATAGGCTATGAGGTAGAAAATCTGATTCAAGTGAAGTTGCACACCATTTATCCTTCTCACTTTTCTGCCTCTTCACACCTGTATATGAGTACCGAGCCAGACAGAATGGAGGAGCTTGTTTGACCCCTATGAAGTTGTGCCCAATTTTGAAAACTGGGATATTTTTTTATATCACTTCTGAGCATCAGTGACTGCTTCATCATGGCTTTTCAACTTGTGGACAGTACATCAGGGATCAGTCAATGGCAGCATCATAGTTCTGGCTGTGAGGAAATTGCTGAAGGTTGTAACATCACAGAGATGTCTGTCTCTCTCTATACATTAATATATTTGCAACCTGCTGTAGTCTCTTTTTCACTCTGCTTGCCAGTGCTGTTCTCTAACTTCAGAGGGGAACCAGTGAAGTAGAATGAAGCTGGGCTAAAGAGCTACTCCTATGGATCTGAACAGGTTGTTTAATAAACAGGAGCCTGATACAAAAAGATGATCAGTCCCCAGGACACACAGAATAGCTCCTGCTCCTTGTCCCAAAACTTCTTCCTCAGAAGTATTTCATGGGAACATGTAACTGAAATAGAGATGTCTCCTCAAGTATGGAGGAAGATCGTTCCTCTCACCTTTGTTTCCTTGCTGCTTCTTTCCACAGTCTTCCTACTGAGCCTGATCAATACAGAATTTAGTTAAGCCTAATGTGAGATAAATCCCAAACCTGAGAATTAAAACTGTTTTTGAGATCCGTTTTACCAAATTATTTTTGCCCATCATCTGTTTCATCTTCAGGATGGTTATAAAACTATTCTGGAGGCCTAGGTCTACAAAGGTACTTATGCATATATTAGGAGCCTGATTAATTTTATGGATCTGGGCAGAAATGCCTGATGCAGCTACTGTTTAAAGTAGGTGTAATTGTCTCCTGCACTCACTCTTGCATAAGCAAGAGATGGATCAGGCTCTGTGTGTATGTGTACCTGAGTGAGCACACACATGTTTGGGGAGTGTCATCGGAGCATTGCTCAGCAAAGTGGAAATCACAGTTAATGACGTTTGCTTAACTCTTACAGAGGGAAGAGCCAGCTGTACAGTTTAACTCAGGTACTCTCACCCTGAGCAGGAAAGCAAAAAACAGCCCAGATCCCACTATTTATCCAGTTCTTGAGTGGAATGACATAAAATTCCAAGATGTGATTGGCGAAGGTAACTTCGGGCAAGTCCTGAAAGCACGCATTAAGAAAGATGGCTTACGCATGGACGCTGCAATTAAAAGGATGAAAGGTAGTAAAGAGACACTGACACTAAAGACTTTTCTTGGTTGTTTATCGCAATGGTTTCTCTGT
The DNA here is from genome assembly GCF_964273445.1 of Streptopelia decaocto. Lineage (NCBI taxonomy): Eukaryota > Metazoa > Chordata > Aves > Columbiformes > Columbidae > Streptopelia > Streptopelia decaocto. Next base: position 13,247,143 of record NC_138657.1, read on the forward strand.
CATAAGAAATGCTTAGTAGCCCTTTCCTAAAACTAAAAATATTCAAAGTTGCTAGTGAAATTTTATTAGCCGTCACCAGGCCAAGATTTGTGCCCTGGCAAAGACTGTATTTCTGCACGGTTAAGTTGATTTATATTTCTCTCTGACTGTTAACTTCATTAACTACTATGTGATTTTCAATTTGTAAGTCAGTACAAACTTCATGTGTAAGTTCACCTGCAAAGTAGGAGCTGTTAAAAGATGCGTTTAATAGAGAGAGGCGCACAGAGATACCTCAGGGAACAGCATTCACTCATATTGCCTTACCTTAGCCATTCAGAGACAAGTGTATCTATGCATATACATACATATATATATATATACATACTGTGAGGATCACTCATTTTCTTTGTACTCTTTGGGCATGACTGTCATGTTCCAGAGAGAACCATAATACATAGAATACCGCAATAATGTACATATTTTCCTGCAATTCACTAGATCATTATCTGGACAAATTGGGAAACACCTCTAAGTGTGCTGTTCATTTAAAAAGAGCCCAGATCTGCATGCAGGCAGAAATAATGCACAGTACACATATGGAAATATTTTTAGGCAGACAGTTTTTGTATGATCTGGTATGGCATTTTACATTCTCAAAAAATAAGGGAAGCGACTTATTATATTAAGATGCTTTCCTTCTCTGCAAATGGCTGCTGCAGACATTAGATTCTCTATTTTTTTTCCTTAAATTGAAAAGTCCTACTTTTCTTTCAGTAAATACTAATGTATCTCAGCGTTCTTTCTCTTTCTATTGGGACTGAAGCAGCAGTGCCCCACGCAGCCCAGAGTCCTTGTAATTAACAACAATATGGTCATAAATTCAGTTTGAAGGGAAACATAAATGCATGCACATTTGATTTTCAGAGTATGCCTCCAAAGATGATCACAGAGACTTTGCTGGAGAACTTGAAGTTCTTTGTAAACTTGGTCATCATCCCAACATCATAAATCTTTTGGGAGCATGCGAACATCGGGGTAAGATAACTCTTGAATACATATGCTATAGTTTTTTTGTTGTTTTTTTTAAACACGGTACAGCCCGTAGAACCCATAGAAATGCCATCTTACAATCTGGTCTTTCTGTAACATTTGTTAAAAAGACAAATAAACTTTGTTTCAGATCTACAAGCCCACATTAATACTTCAGAAATTATGTTCATCAGTGGCTCTAAATTCTCCTCTGCACCTAGGAATCATGGTGTATGACATTTCCCCTGCAGTCTGGTTTACATTTATTTCTTTTTTACCCAAAGCAGTGTAACTGTCCGAATACTGACTATCTTCTACCTTGTGATATGCTCACTATGTGATGTTCCCTTAGGATATCTTTACCTTGCTATTGAATATGCCCCCCATGGAAATTTACTGGACTTCCTTCGGAAAAGCAGAGTGCTAGAGACAGACCCAGCATTTGCTATTGCCAACAGTACTGCATCTACACTTTCCTCTCAGCAGCTTCTGCATTTTGCAGCAGATGTTGCTAGAGGGATGGACTACTTGAGCCAGAAACAGGTCAGTCTTCAACTATCTACCCACTGAAAGCACAGCAATTCAATTTTCAGGGACAGTGTCTTCTAATGAAATCAAATTAAGGTTTTGATTTTAGTTTCTATAGTACCTACTGGATGAGTTTTATTTTGTTGTGTTCACTTAGCCCTATCTGTGCTGGTTTGACTAAAAACAAGTTAATTTTCTTCATGCAGTTAGAAACCTTTCTTTTTCATAGCTAGCATGGTCATTATTTGTATTTAGTTTGAGAACAAGAAGATAACAGAGTTAATGTTTTCATTTTTTCTGTTCTGAGCCACGGACATTCTGAGCACTCTGCCCACAGGTGTGAGGCAGCGAGGAATGGGGGCATGGATGGGGCAGAGCCTGACTGACATCCAGACTGATCAATAAGAGTATTCCATCCCATTAGTGCCATGCTTCATATTTAAGGAGAGTCGTGATCTTCCAGTGTTTTCTCTGTCGTGCATTCTCTGGCTCTTCTCTTCACTCTAAGAGACCTGATCAGGGGAGTTCTGTCTGGGACTTTTGTTAGTTTGGTCTTTTGCCATCCTGCTGTTTTGCAGAGGCCTCTGGGCCTTTCTGCCTTTTTCCTCTTTTCTATCTCTGCGATCAGCTGTTGGTACCAGGTGCTATTTCCTGCGACTGGCTGCTCGTTGTGGATGGAATTCGTGAGGAACTGCATTGAGTAACTTTTATATTCTGTTTTACATATATATATATATATATATATATATATATATATATATTTACTAGTAGTGTATTAGTATTTTGTGATTTTATTAAACTGTATTTATCTCAAAGTTTCTCCCTTCCCTTTCAATTCTCTCCTCTATTTTGGGGGTGAGGGAGGAGTGACTGAGTGGCTTTCTTGCTTGTATTGCTAGCTTGGGTGAAACCACAATGCTATCAAATGCTATGGTCATGGGCAATCAAGGAAAAGGCATTACCACTTGAACACTGTAACTAACTGCTTTCATCTTCAGATAATGCTTGGTAGTGGCATACCAAGCCACTTGTTTTGAGTTTTGTTCTTATTCTGAATGTTTGCAATTTTCAAAATAGTACTAAGATAATACATGGAAAGCTCACAGATACTGTGGTGACTTCCTTTTTTTTTCTTTTTCTTTTTATTTATTTATTTATTTATTTAAATTTTAGTTTATTCATCGAGATTTAGCAGCAAGAAACATCTTGGTAGGAGAAAACTATGTTGCAAAAATAGCTGACTTTGGCTTGTCAAGAGGTCAAGAAGTTTATGTTAAGAAGACCATGGTAAGGATCAAAAGAAACTGATAGAGTCTGTTTTCCTCATTTTTTGTTTCCTTGTTTCTTACTTTGTGTTTTCATATGAACAAAAATGCAGACTCAGGTACTGCAGGAGTGATTATTTAAATGTTATGTATTAACATGTATAAATATCTATATTCTATTTATTAATATGCATACATTACATGTTAATCAGTTGTATACCATGTTTATAATGTAATATACAGTATGATTGAAAATTATTTCTATAAATATGGATGGCAGTAAAATAATCAATTTTGCAGCCTGTTATAAGATTAGTAAAAACATTTTATATAAACCATATAATATACTTCTGATGTATGAAGTGGATATGTGCATGTGGCTGGATCTGTACAGCTATGAAAATACTATTTTCATGCCAAAACTTGTCCAGCTGAGGCAAGCTGGTCTGATTCTATTGAATGAGGCCAAAGCTAGCAAGTTAGTAACCAGAGAGGCATGTCAGGGCTGATGCTCTGGAAGATCTGGAAGATGTGTAATAAGCATCATGTAGTCACGGACCAGGACTAACACTGGGTGGTCAAGGGAACAGCACTGGTTAGAGGCATCATAAGATATTACTCAGGAATTATTTCCATTTTCTCTTCACGTTGGTTGATGTGTAAACTGTCCCTTTGAGAAGTAAATGCACAAGTTAAAGAAATAAGCTTATTGACTTGATTAAGCTTACTTGCTTAAAGTCAGTTTTCATTAAAGGTGACACACAGAAAAATTGTTGGGGTGTAAATTGCAATACTGCTATTCCAACCACCAGCAAATAAACTTTCATGAAATAATTTCCAGGGACGGCTTCCAGTGCGATGGATGGCAATCGAGTCTTTGAATTACAGCGTATACACCACAAACAGTGATGTGTAAGTATGTTTTCAAGTGGTCTTTCTGTAATAAAGAAATATTTTTCAATATCAAGGAAAATTTGACAGCTAGGGTGGGACATCCACTCAGCTCAAAAAAATCAGTAGTCATGTCTACATGAGTGAGCAATGGAAGCAAAAATAAGAAAGACAACAAAAAAGTTACTTTATTGAATCATCAGTGTCTGAACCAGCTCTGCATTCACAAGCTAATTGGATTTAGTCTACTACTTTAACAATTTTCCTCATTTGAAATCATCAATCTAACGCATACTTGGGAGACCCTGAGGAGCTCAGTATTTTAGTCAGGAAACTGGAAGTGGTATTTGGAAAAGCAATTCTGCAATAGCGCTATTTTCTGAGTAGAAGACTCCAGTTGATGGACTCAGAGTGAATAAATTTTGCTAAAGATCTCACTCCCGCTTTCTGATTCTACATTCTCTATTGATACACAAAAACTAATTAAAAAATATAAAATAATTAGTCACACTTCTCTGTGTTCTCTGAATACTAGCAAAACTATCTACCATTTTAAAATATGAAATCTTGCTGCATTCTTGTTGCACTCCATAATATCCCTCTGTTGCAGATGGTCCTATGGTGTCCTATTATGGGAAATCGTTAGTTTAGGTAAGTATCTGAATTTTGTACTGCTCAAATAAACCAATCTGAGCCAAGCCAGCTCCGTCTGTTAAAAATTTATTCCATTCCAACACATTTCTATTTTTCCTGTTTCATTCTACTAAATTTTCTTTTTCTTCAGTATGCTTGGAAATGTAATTGTCACATTCTTATTTCAGGTATCATTCTAAATGAGAAAAACATAACGACCATGTTTTCATTGCACTATAAAACCTATGCCCTATGTAAATATAAAATCCAGTATATCACATGATTTATAGCTCTAATTCAATGTTTTGAGTTTGATGGATGGCTTTTCCTTAGCCTTCCTGAGTTTTAAATCAAGACTTATTTTAATGGCCATGGGGGGAGGGGCAAGCATCTACTCCAAGTATTCTCAAAAGTTTTGAATATTAATCTTCAAATAAAATTTAGAGTTGACTTCTGCACACAAGTCCATTCATGATGTATGTGATATGGCCTCAAAACATTCAAAATGACCGTGTTACATGGCTTGTATGATTTGCCTTGGAGTGTGCCCCATGGCCTGCTGGCCAAGAGACGCACACTGACGGAGGTGCACATTGTGTGACTCGCCATGAATGACTGCTCTCTAATTTGTTACCAGATTTCCTTACTAAATGGTTTTGTGCTAGGTACAGGTGGGAACTAACACACCACAGTGTGAAAAACCAAGAGTCTAAGCAACCAAACATCTGCAAAAAGGGGCAAAACCAGCTTAACCGTAATAGCTCCATGATCTTCTTAATACCATGCTAATGAAGGAATGTCTTGCCTATTGCCATCAAGGGTATTGCAAAACCAGCTCAAACACAATGAGGTGCAGGTCCTTAGAGTTGTAGAGAAATTTAGGCCAGCACCACAGATTATAAAAGTTTATACTAGCTTTTATTTTTCTCTTCGATACTATGCATTAAGCAGTATGGGGAACATTACCAACAAAAATGTAGCTGCAAAATATTCCCTAACATTGACCTAACTTACCTGTTACTAAGCCCTCTTTTTCACTTCTACTATGAAATGAAACTTTATTAAAAAAACATTGTGTTGATGTCAATGGTTAAATGCTGCTTTAGGTGGAACACCATATTGTGGAATGACCTGTGCAGAACTCTATGAAAAACTGCCTCAAGGGTACAGACTGGAAAAGCCTCTCAACTGTGATGATGAAGTGTAAGTAACTGCCTTGGTAAAAAGAATGAAAAAAAATAACATATCTGCTATAGGAAATATATCATGTCTACAAGAAACCAATAATCCAGGCCTTTTTTTTTTTCTTTCAGGGAAACAGAGAAACTACATTAAAAAATATGTATATTTTTTAAAGGATGTACAAGTGGAAATAATTACTTAAGTCCTTTCGTACCAAATACGCATTATATGCCATGAACCTTTTCCCAGCTCTCTGCTCCTACAGCATATCCTGTTCTTTATAGACCATGGCTGGGCTTTAGCTCAAGGAGACCTTTTTGATTATTCCAGAGAAAAAAAATCTACTCAGACAGCAATCAGCTGTGAAAAATGTAACTCCAGCTATGTGTAAATCCATTTTCCTTTGAAAAATGGGGTGTGCACAGTCTTCCAATAAACATGAATGTGTAGCTTTAACTTATGTATCTAAACTATCAAATGCTTGATTTTTAAAGGTATGACCTAATGAGACAGTGCTGGAGAGAGAAACCATACGAAAGACCATCGTTTGCTCAGATAGTGGTGTCACTGAACAGGATGTTAGAAGAAAGAAAGGTAAGAACAAATCCCTCTAAAAGAATTAGGCCATGAGCAATATCAGTACCATTTAGGATTCTCAAGGTAATGCACCCTCCGTCACACTCTGTTTATTTCCTTCCAGACCTATGTGAATACTACCCTGTACGAGAAGTTTACTTATGCAGGCATTGATTGCTCTGCTGAAGAAGCTGCTTAAAACAGGTGAAACCTTCAGTAACCAACGATGCATTGAAGAGAAGCAAAACTCAATCTGCTGGAGCCCAAAATGTGATGTGCTGTGTGGAACTGTGTATAGCTCTAACTGTACATAGCGCAGTCATACTGTTTTACTACAGATATGTGTATATCACACAGTAACCTCTGCCTCCACAGGCTGTCAAAGTGTATATACTATTCAGAGTAGAAACAGACCAAAGTCATGAAATATGCTGTTTCATATGCAGGGTTTTCTTTTTTCCCAGTCATGTAGATACAGTGTATACATGCAATTGTTGTAATGCATTAGGTATTGCCATCTTAAGATATTTTTGACACTTAACAAGAGCTACTGATAGCAGAATTGGTATATTATAGCAGTATTTCATAGAGGTTTCATTGTGGTTCAAAGAAAAATGCTAATCCTAATGCAACAATGGGAGTTGGAAGCAGATGTCAATCCAGTATGCTCTCCAAGGATAAGTAAATATTAAGTGAGAGTTCTATGTGAATGTTAAAGTGAGCTAGTAGAAATAATCTGTTCAAAAATTCTATTGACACTTGTAAAATACAAGGCATGCTATTTCTCTTTAATTGTCCAGTTTAACAGTCAATGTTTGCCTATATGCAAACTACGCCTATGTTTTGAAGTGTTTCATGCTATCGAAGGCAGCCGTACAGCAATTATCACGAAGCCTACGATCAAGGAACATACTATTAGGCTGGTGCAAAAGTAATTGCGGTTTTGGACTCCAAATTTTAAATCCTTATAACTAGGCTCAAACGTACCTTTATTAATCAAAGCAGGAACCATTACATTCAACACATTTTTTGCCAATGAGAAGTAGTTTGTTTCTTCCTATAGCATAAAGATCTTTGGGATTCAATGGGCTCTTGGAAAGCATTTTGTGCATCCTGCTGGTTGTAGAAGTATTTTCCCTGCAAAAAGTTGTTCAGATACTTGAAGAAGTGGTAGTCAGTTGGTGAGACATCGGGTGATTAAGGTCGATGAGGTAAAACTTTGTAGCCCAATTCGTTTAACTTTGGAAGCATTGGCTGTGCAACGTGCAGTCTGGCATTGTCATAGAGAAGAGCTGGGCCCTTTCTGTTGACCAACACAGGCTGCAGGCTTTGCAGTTTTCAGTGCATCTCATTGATTTGCTGAGCATCCTTCTCAGATGGAATGATTTCACTGGGATTCAGAAAGCTGTAGTGGATCAGACTGGCAGCAGACCACCAAACAGTGACCACGACCTTTTATTGGCACAAGTTTGGCTTTGGGAAGTGCTTTGGAGGTTCTGTTGGTCCAACCATTGAGCTGGTGATCAACATTTGTTGTATAAAATCCATTTTTCGTTGCACGTCACAATCTGGTTAAGAAGTGGTACACTATTGTTGCGTAGAATAAGAAAAGATGACACTTAAAAGTCACATTTTTTTTTATTTTCGATCAGCTCATGAGGCATCCGCTTATTGAGCTTTTTTTCACCTTTCCGATTTGCTTCAAATGCTGAATGACCGTAGAATGGTTGACGTTGAGTTCTTCAACAACTTCTTGTGTAAGAGGATCAGCTTTGACGATTGCTCTCAGTTGTTCATTGTCAACTTCCAATGACCGGACACTACACTCCTCATCTCCTTTGTGAAACTTCTTGACCCACCACTGCACTGTATGTCCATTAGCAATTCCTGGGCCAAGTGTGTTTTGGATGTTACCAGTTTGTCTCTGCTGCTTTATTACCCATTTTGAACTCTAATAAGAAAATTGCTCAAATGTGCTTTTGTCTAACATCATTTCCATAATCTAAGATAAACATAAAATAAACAGCAAGTAATAAGTCATTAGCAAAAAAAAAAGCAAGAAAAGCACATTAAAATGATGTATAACATAACCACATTTATTTAAGAATGTATTGCAATATCAAACAGCAATTTTCAACAATGCAAAAACCGCAATTCCTTTTGCACCAACCTAATACATATTGTAAAACACATGTTTACAATTAATGGGGATATACACGGGGATTACTCAATTTGTATTTCATTTAATAATTTCACTGCATAATTATAGATTACTACCTATTATATAAAAGAAGGGCTTACTTACTTTTGCTTATTTTATCCCTTATGCAGCCTGTAGTGTGGTATGGCCTCTTAAAAATAATGTACTAAAATGCTTCAAAAATATTTGGCCTGCCAGAAAGATCTTCTAGTCCTTAGAAGATCAGACAAATAGAGGCAGGACTGGCCTGAGCTTATGGTATCAAGTCAATCACGTGGGATCCTGTGGACTTAACCCTGTTCAAACTTCACATCTCAGCTCACATCGTGCTTTGCACATATGCTTCCCTCAGCCCCCTGTGGCTCACCAGCTAATAAATGACTATCAGACCAGTAACTTCTTAGCTGGGTAGATCAGGTCACCCTCCAAGACTTGGAGGAAGATGCTAGAGAGAGAAAGAGAAAAAGGTTTCCCCTTCTTATACTTAGCTTGTGGGTGGGAATTCGGTTGGTTACAAGGCAAGGATATCACAGCAGAGTAACATTATTGGCATATGCCAGGCTGACTGAAATAGGAAAAACACCGAGAGCCTCACTAAAAGGGAATAAGTCAACAAACAAGGATGATCAGAGCACTTGTATGGCCTTGAGATAAGCAGAGCTTGGACTTTGAGTACAGGTGCCACAATCCAAGTTTTCAAAGAGTGCACAGGCTCACTGGTCCAAGGAACAACTCCAAAATACAAAAAAAAAAAATAAATTCCACTGTATTTTTCATAAAGGACCACTTTGCAGGGCACTTTTGAAGCATCAGTATTGCATTAGCAGTCCGGTGAGGTGAACAGTAATGGATTTCCATGTTTTTTTTTCTAGGCTGCTAAGTAAAGATAGCTAACAACTTCTGCTGGAACTGTTCTCTTTTCTGTACAGAAATTTTCATGGGCCCAAAACAGCTCATTGTCTCACACCTCTCTAACAAGCAGACGTGACCCTCTATTCTGCTACTTGATATGAACTCCTTCTTCTGTGACAAACTTTTACTTGGACCCATGTGCCACATAAGGAAAGAATCAGTGTAATTCATCAACCCAATAGGTCTCAACACTCTCTGCATTTAAAGTGCTCAAGTCTCACTGTAAATTTAGCTGAAGGTCATTTAAGTGTCCTTATAAATGTTCGCCATACCTTCATTTAACACTGTGGCATGCATTAAGATTCTAATCTGCTGTAATGAAATAGATTTTTTTTTTTTAAAATTGACATTTCAAAAAATACACAAAAGAAAACAATAACCCAAATACACAGCCTGAGATGTCTCTGTTCAGTCTATACGTCACAGAACTACAGCTGTTAAAAACACCCTCCAGTTCTGTCAGTCTCAGATAGACAAATTGCTTCTATGCTTACGACATGCACTGTGTATCTCAAGTTCAATACCTAGATTTTACTGTCTGCATCCAGTGCTGGAAAGCCTGATTTATGGTAGTAGGTGGCATATTGTTTTCAGCTTAACCATTAGCAGGTTGTGTGTTCTGCCTTCCACAGCACGATACATCACATTCTATGTCCCCTCCTCCCCAAGTGACCTCCATTTGTTTCCTTGCTGTCAAGAACATAATGCTACCAGTGCCAACAGTTTTGCATTATTTCAAATACCCTATGTCCTAACATTCTTTGTACAACTCCATCTATTTACACCTGCCAACATCTATGCACAACTTAGCGTATCATCGGCTATTCCTTATGTTGTTTTTTGTAATACCACACCATTAGTTTTCCCATATTCTCTCACATAGAGTTATCAAGCTCATACTCTGTACAAGTTTTTGGCTAGGAAAGAAAACAAGTGTTTCAGACAAGTGGAGCTGGCCATGCCTTGAGGAGTATGTGATGCAGAATGGCAGGTAACTGCTTACAATCAACTGTTATCTGTAGTTTAAAAAGAAATTATCAGACACCTGAGCAGAGAAAGTGGAGCCTTTAAGAACAAAAAGGCAGGAGCAACGCCTCCATACAACTTCCTCACCAAGCCCTCTCCCACTCACCATTCTCAACTTCATTTAGTGCAACAGCTCTGATTGTTCAGCGGTCTCAGTGTAGACAAAAAGAGTCCTCAACGTGTCCAAGAGAAACTCAAGACCTACAGAAGAACACAGTGTACTCAGCAGGTAAGCTAAGAAACAATCTAAGAACAGACATCACCAGCTAGTGTAATGCAAGGTTCACTAGATACCATCACGAGGGGAGGGATAACAAAAACTCCAAAGAATCACCTTAACTCTGATTATATTGTCTGAACAGTAGGGTATAACTACCCTTTGGGGATGTCTGAATTCAGCTAATCCACTCAATGGCTGCACTTCTCCTGCTCCTCAGTTACAGAAAAAAGGTACACATCTGGTCTTAAAAATGATGGGGATATTTAATTCTTACTTCCCTGTGGACAGACTGCACCTGACACAACTTCAAAGCCAAACACAGCCCCCCTCCGCTACCCAAAATATAATGATCAGGCATTTGCTGAAACTGAAATATAAAATATTGACTATTACATACATTTAATCAAAACATATAAATACCTGATGGAAAAACAAAAGCAGATGAAGCAGCCTTGTCTCAGCAGTATCCAGCAACAGGATAAGAGGCAATCGGCATAAACAGAAATCTAAGGAAATTCCACTGAGGGTGGTCAAGCCATGGAAGAGGTTGCCCAGAGAGGCTGTAAAGTGTCCAGCCTTAGAGATATTCAAAGCCTGACTGGACAGTGCAGAGGACTAGACTGGGTGACACCTTCCAATCCCACCCATACTGTGATTCTGTGAACTCTACAAGGTAGGGGAAGGGGAATCCAGAAAACAAGCAAAGGACCAGCTACAGAGCATGAGCAATTAAATTGCAAGGGTATAGTTCAGCTGTGGTGAAACCCAAGTTTGAATTCTTGCTGCTAATTTCCTCCCTGGACTGGTACATGACATTCCCAGCTCCCAACACACCATTTTGCTTTCCCCCAAGTCAAACACTGATCTGCCATTCCCATGTGCAAGGTGATGGGCTGGACACAGGGGAACACTGATTAAACAGCTGGAACAAAGCAAGCCAAACTGTTCCAGGCTATAAGTTAAAATCCTCAATCAAGCAAACCTAGTGTAATGTTTTCTTACAATACTTCAGAGCTCTCCCACATACTCGCTCAGTAGCACAATATATCACACAGGCAGTCATATTCCCACAGTAGGAGGTGATAGTTTCAGCAAGTCCCTCTGTAAACTGTAGAGGTCCAACCAGACCACACCAGCCTCTCACATCTCCAAAACAGAAACTAAGCTTCCAGCTCCTGAAGATGCTGGGTCAGGTTTTGCAGTAGCTAAGTCTATATCATAAATATATGTGGGAAAGAGAAACGTATGCTTACAGCAGCCAGCAGGAGAGAGATGACAGAAATGAGTCAGTTAAGTCACTGTTCCAATTATTAAGTTCACAGTATATATAGAAATGTATTTTTATATATATACCACTTTCCATTTTAGTGAAATCTCATTAAAACCATCTCCTGATGCTGAAAGTATTTTGCAATTTTTACAAGAACTGAGTGTATAAAATTATTTTACTTATTGTGCACAGTATGTTATCCATTTAGTTTTAAAAATTAAATAGTCAACTACAAGAAGAAGTAATGACAAGGACAAATCAGATTATGAAAGTTCCTTGGATGGCCTATAGAGCTTCAAGAGTTACCGGCTTGGTTACTGCCAACGACTTGTTGGATGACTAACACAGATTTCTCTGCTAAGTAGCACAGGTTGAACAGAGCAGACATTCATCTCTTTCCTTATGTTTACTCAAAGTGAAATAATAAAAGCAATCTTCAGTAAAAAGACCTACTTTCAAAGCTGGGAGGGTCCATGAGCAAGTCTACCTTTCTGTAAAGGACATGCCAAATCCCATTCTTTAAGCTGTAGTGGAGCCTGTATACAAGACATTAATGTTGAAAGTAGTATTACCTATTCCTGGGTGAAAAAATCAGCAGCTTTTTTATTTTTGACTTTCTGAGCAGCAGACACACAACAATAAATAGGCAATGCCATTTCTAACTACAGCTAACTACAGGACACATCCCCCAACACTTTGATGAGCAAGAAACAGCTGCAGTGATTTTTAACCTTCAATATAGATTAATCATGTAGTGTACTCATTCTTCAGGGCACATCTGTGAGAACTGTGAGATTTTCTTTAGACTACAAATGTTCTCTTACAGAGTCCTCAGTCAAGACCATTTTTCCTCACCAGCCTCTGCTTTCTTTCACAAATCAGTGAAAAGCAGAACTTCATCTCAAGGGATAGTGTTGTACAAAATTTCCTTATGTTTCCTTAACACAACATTAAGGGGCAACAGACTTTAAAATCCTCCTCTGAAGGTAGCAGATTCTGAATGCTATCTGAAGTGGGAGACATGGAATTATGTATTGGACCATAGTCCAATTTTAGCTGAAGCAGTGAATGTATTTACTTCTTGAAATACTCTACTTTGTGGGAACCCTTTCAAGTCAAAGTTTATTGATTTTACAGTTGAAAAGCTTCCTGCAGGCTAAACTTATTTAAAAGAGACCAGTTTATACTGCTCCAAAAAGAGATCACTTTTCTACCATTATGCCTTTTTATGTCAATTAGCACATTAAAAATGACCAAGTTTGTTTTCCCTCTCAAAGCAGATAGAGAGGTAGAGAGAGGCAGGAATGGAAAGAAAAATAAAACAATCTTAAGTTTCTGCTGTGTGAATTAAGTTTTATTCCAGAGGCTGAACAAGGCAAAATCCAAAATTATATCCAGAATTTAAAAAAAATAAGTATTTTCACTTACTGCAAATGCTAGTTTTCAGCCACAGTAGTAATGGTAATTATAGAAATAATAATCTTAACAGAACAGGAAAAAAAATGCATGGGTTCACTGTTTAACACAAGAACTTACTTTAAACATCTTACTCGTATTTTGTGCATTTATGTTTTCTCCTTCCTGTACATCTTAAGCCTCAGAAGCAGATACAGTCAGGTTTTCCCATTAGATTTTTTCCATTTTCTTCTTTTTTACATCAGAAAAATAATACTGAAGCATTACAGAGCAGCAAGCCAAACTGAAGTAGATTTCCCCCCCACACCTTGTTCCTCCAAAGCTATAATCATCATCGTTTGCTCCTTTTCTTATCCTCCTTGACCTTCCAAAGGATTAGTTCCATACAAGCAACTGCATTGTTCCTGGAATTATGACCACCAACTAGAGAAGAACAACAACAACAAGAAAATCAGAAGTGTTAGATCATGTATTTCTTTATTAAAAAATGGTAGCTGTGTTTATTAAGCTGAATAATTGCTGAGACAACTGCTGACAATACTTGGTATTTAGACAGTTTCTGGTGCAACTTCTTGCTACCAGAACTCAAAGTAAAAATCACATGCTTCTAGCAGTCCTGTATTGTCTGGCAATATTCAGTTTCCCACTGCATCCTCCAGCTTCAATATTAAATGGAGCCTGGATTAGCAACCTGGAGTATCCAAGATAACCGTCTTTGGAAAACCAGCCTCTCCAAGTCATGTACTTTCAAATCAGAAGTTGAAAAATTAACAGCTGGCAAGCTGAGTTTGCAACTAGATAAATATCTGCCTTGGTTAATGAAGGACAATCTACTTGTCCTGAGCTACTGAAATTCTCCACAAAATCTGAAAGGAGCTAAAGGATTTAAATTATATATGGTTATATATTTTTAATACATGCTTAGTCAGAGCTTTAAAAGTCAACAACTTACAGGTTTATATGTCTTACACAATTCCCATACCTACAAAAAGTACAGTAGAAAGGTTTTAATGTATTCTGGATGAAAAATAGTCATCCAAACAAGAAATGCATGCAATCCTCTCTTTAGTCGCCACTTACTGGAGGCACCAGAGTACACTTCCTAATGTTAAATCAATACAAGAAATTGCTGGCTGCCAGGATAATGGTAGTTAAGTGGTGACAGTTCTGAGCACTTTCTACTGAAAGCCAAAGATGTATATCGGGGCTCTCCTTAGCAACTTTAGGATAGGTGGAAAAAAGATCCACTATATTCATTTAATTTGAGATATTTCACTCCCCAAAGAAGAAGAGGTCTTGAATGCTATCACAACAAAAAAATGACTGAATAGTTAAAAGTACAAGCTTCTAGCTTTCTCTTGAAAAACTTAAATGCCAGTGATTTTAGATATTTTTTCATATATAGCAGTCTAGACTCAGAAGCAAATATCTTTTCACATTTGAAGACATGTAGTTGCAATTTAGATATCTACCAGCTTAAAGCAGTGCAGCATCTCCTTGAGTGTGGAAGTGGTTATACTTTCCTCCCAAGGAACACATAATTTATGGTGTTACAACAGTCATGTGCATTAAAAAATACGCTGTTGAAAGCATTCATGTAAGAACTGTCCCTACAATATCTATTTAGATTGGACATATAAAGAGCTGTGGAAGCTAATGGAGGAGAGTCATAGCTTTTATTTGTGGCAGAGAACTTCATACCATTCAGTAACCTCTACTATTCACAGAATCAGAAGACAGCTAGTAATAACCTTGCAGGTTCTAGATTTCTCCCCTCAGTGTACCTCAAGAATTAAGAGAACAGTTGACAATAATCAAACAAACTATTTCCCATTTGGATAAGAAAACAGAAGTGATCCAGTGAGCTTCTGCCCACTGTCTTTACTATCTTTTCTCAGAGAAAGTTCCAGTTCTCACTTGCTTTCCAAACTGTGAAGTAGAGCTCTGCCTCGCCACTCCACCCTTTAGCTGCTGCTATTTTAAACTGCTTGATAAAGAGCAACCTGTGAGAGACGTGTTTT
The DNA here is from genome assembly GCF_964273445.1 of Streptopelia decaocto. NCBI lineage: Eukaryota > Metazoa > Chordata > Aves > Columbiformes > Columbidae > Streptopelia > Streptopelia decaocto. Next base: position 13,262,294 of record NC_138657.1, read on the forward strand.
TCAAGCTCAATTATAGAAACCATAGCACTGCTGGGTATTGTTTCATTTTTCAGTGAAACCAAGTATATGATACACTGTAAGTCAAGCTACCTCAGCAGTTGCAGCTTTTGTACCTTGGACACCAAAAATCCTGGAGTTGAAACCCTTTAAAATGCCCTCCTAGTTAAATACCAGTTTGTGACAGTCAAGAAAAAGGCAGTCAATTAAATTCAGTGCAAGTTAAATCAACACAGACCTACAGCTTTCTGACAGCAAAGGGTGCTTCATTCTACTATTCCTTAGGTTTACAAAAAGAGGAAAAGCAAATCCAGACTTGAAGTTTATTTCTTTTATCTTCTCTCCTAGATGAGAAAGGAAAAAACTAACACAAACTAGTACAAAGCAGCAGCACAAACCAATATAAACAGAGGGTGTGGAAGTCATGGTTCAGGATTTTTCATTTTTTGAAAGTGACATGGCAGCGACCTAGCTCTACAGGTTAAAACTGGATTTTAGCTCAGTGGTGATCAACAAAAAATGATTAAATCCAAACTTAAGCAGAAGAGTCTCCTAAAGGCAGAGTGGCAGAGTTCTGGCTATTTCATATGGCCTGTAGAAATAACTTTTGACATTTCCCTTACCCCCACCACAGTACTATGGATCACATTGTCAGTGCAAAGGAAGTCATAGGATATTTATAAGCTTTTAGATGCAGCATCCAGCTACTCCACTGGGTATCAAAGGCCATCAAGTTTTGCTATGACCATTTATGTATTCCCTGGGCAATTAAGATATGTTAGCAGAATAGAATATTATTTGTTGTTCAGGAGGCTTCACTGATAAAAGCAAATACAATTCTGCCAGTCTATTAGATACTCAATTTAATTTGTTCTAAGATCAGATTAAAAACTACTTAGAATGGCACGGTCAACACGAAATACATCTGTCAAATGCAATGTCTCATAAGTATTTTATGCACATTGTAGAATAGATTTATTGATTGATCTTTGACAGCCAGCCAAGAGAAATGTACCATAATTTTACTATTGAAACCCCCAGCTGTAGAGCTCCTGTCTCAGCTTGGATAAGCAAGTGAATCTTCAAATAGATAGCATCGTCACACTACCTTCAGAATTTTGGTGACCCTTCTGCAAGGGAAAGAAACTGGAACACTTTTGTCTGGTGAACACAGACAAGCCAACAGTATTGAAGGTGAATAAGTAAGCAGTTGTGTGGTGCTTAGCTGCCATTCAGGGTAAAACCACACCAACCATCTTACCCTTCAGGTATATCCTCTGCGTTTACTGTACTACTGAATTAAAGGTATCCAAGACAAAGTTTTAAATGAAAGTGAGTGTAATACCAGCTTTCCAGTTTTCTGGGTTATTCCTGTCTCCCATTTCATGATGCAATGTATTATTTGCTTAGTAAGAACCTGTGCTCTTACCATCATCTTGATGAATTCTCCTGAGGTAGTCAGCCATCAGATTTCCAAGTGCTCTTTTGTGAGGCAAACCTAGCCGATGAGGAAACACTATTGACGTGTCCACTACTGTGCCATGAATCAGCTGGAAAAGAGCAGAGGCCACAGTAATGATTACACATCCAGTTACAGTCTTTATTTATTAAAGAAATCCCATCTAGCATCTAAACCATTTCCTTTCTCAATAATATGCCCAAACAAACCCTTGAGCACCAAATTCTACACCATCTGCCCTGTGTTCCTCTATTCATTATGGAACAGCAAACTGTGATGCAAGAACTGTGGAAAAATTGTGCTTCACATTGATTTCTGCACACTGTATTGTATATAAAACTAGTGAACAAACATCAGAGTAAACATGATTAATTCTGGTTTTAGGTAGTCAATACTATACTGCGAAGTCTCATTTGCATTGGCTTCTTGATATCACTAGCAGGGAAGTCCATCAAGGCTAAATTCTAATTCCTTCATTAAGGAATAATCACAGAAAGGCTGAAGTTGGAAGGGACTTCTGGAAGTCATCTTGCCCAAACTCCCTGCTCAAGCAGGACCACCTAGAGCCAGCTGCCCAAAACCATGTCCAAACAGCTTTTGAGAATCTCCAAGGCAGAAGATTCCACCAGCTCTCTGGACAACCTGTGCCACTTCTTGGTCACCCTCACAGCGAAAAACTTTCCTGATGTTCAGAGAGAACCTCCCACGTCCTGGCAGCTTCTTGTCCTGGTACTGGGCACCACTGGAAAGAGCCTGGCTCAGTCTTGTTCATACCCTCCCTTCAAGTATTTATATACACTGATAAGATCCTCCCAAGACTTCCCGAGCAGATGGTTATGTTTCTTATGGAATATTGCTGCCTTCAGTATTTAATAGCACAATCCATACATTTCTGTTACCTAAGGTATTAACCTGACAGGTAGCATAATTGTTTACAGAGATTCTAAGAGCAATACCATAGTATCTCTTGAATTGTCACTGTCTTTTATGCAGTTGCCAGCATGAGTTCAGCAAGATCAGAAAATATGCAATACTAGGTTTCTGTGAACCCAGAAATAAAGACAATATTATCCAGTGGTGACATATGGCTGCATAGCTAGAAGCACAAAACAGCAAAGTAGGAAACTGAAATGTCAGAATCTTTACCATACTGTTTGTATATACCTCTCTTCCTTCTCTGAATGTAGTATAATACAGCTATCATTTCACAATCATGTACAGTTCATTGTATACATGTTGATCTGTCAAAATGCAACATTCTTTTCCTTTTTTTGAAATTAAATAGAACACAGTAAAGACAAGTAGTCATCTCTTAAAATCGTCTTCTAACAGGTTATTTTACCTTGAGAGCATATAAGTTATTTTCTAAGCTATGGCCAATTAAAATGGTCTCCGCACTGAACAAGTTCAGCAGTATTGCTTGTACATCCCGAAGAGATGTTGTGGTATTCTTCAAATCATCCTCCATTGCTCCAGAGAGTCTGAATACATATTTAGAAGAGCTTCATCAGAGGCACTAAGAAATATTTAGAAGAACAAGGTTTACAGTAGGTATTCCCCCAGCACCTCAAGTTAACACTAGCCACCTTCAAAATCACAGGAGGTTGAAGTCAACATAAGGCATTTTTTCATGCTCTTCCTTTTTACCTAGGTAGCATAAAATAAACTAAGCTAGGTGATGTTAACTTAGCTCTACCATCATCAGTGACTGAGGATGTTTTTTTAAGCACAGCCTAAAGACAGGGCTCCAAGCAAACAAATATTGCTGTTGAAGAAGTAGGAATACATTAGGTTGATTCTCCTCTAGTCTGGCTTTTTTTTTTTTCTTACAGTGAGGCTCAAAACCCATGTTTCTCCTCAGTGCAGCTGCAGGACTTCAAGGAACTAATAGGAATCAAAAACACATCTTCCAGATCTCGAAGGCAAAAACCAATAGGAAGACAAAATACAAGTGATATGCACTAAATACAGCCAAATCTTGTTAAGCTGTACAGTCTGATGGCCTCAATACATGGTTTATGAGACTGCTGTTTCTCTGTGAGACAACATTTACAGATAAAATTTGCATTTGCTTCCACTGCATTAGGAAATTTAGTGGGAGGTTTAACTTCTTTTTTTAAGAAAGGGGAGAAAAAGTCTTTAAATGTGGAAGAAATAAATTGAACTAGGCAAAGTGAAAAAAAGTTCTTAACTGAGCGTGTAAGAACAAAAGCCTCATTCCTGATTGAAGGTCTTTGACTTATGTAAGCAGAAATAGTAATCTGAGAGACATGTTTCTTCTTATATAGTTATCTGCCAATTTATTAAGTCTAATCCTGAAGTACTATAGACTAATTAGCATACCTTATATCGTAGTCTACAATTTTACCATCTGGTTTAACAAATGTATCATAGACAACCTGCAGCTTAGCATCCACCACTGTCACTCTAGTTAGTTCCACGCCACGGGTTGTGTAACACTGAAGAAAAAAGTAAATTTAACAAGCATTTACACAGCAATGATGTTTCCTTACATTATGTAAACTGCACAAGAAATCACAATTGGCGAACAACTCAACAGATTCAAATGAGTTTGCTCACTGCATATTCAACACTAAAGGTCTAGTCATGTCAAGTGATTAGTCAGATTGAAGGTCTAGTCATGTAGAATAACTACACAGAGTTCTGCAGACCTTGGAGACATGAGTTCCAAACTACTACAGCAAGGAAATTGCCTCATAAGCAGCAATAGAGTTTTCTATTAACCGATCCAACCTTTTTAGGTTGCTCATACCATCTCACAGTCCAGAGCATATACACCATAGTTTCTATCAAAAGGTGGTGATTTAATTAATGTCTTCATGAAGCCTTCCAATTTCTCCCCTCTTCCATCATGAACATGCAGCTGCAAAATTACAATTAGTATTTAAGTGCAGGTTTTCTAGATATATCTTACCTAAATTGCCAGATAATTTGTTTCTTTAACAGACTCAGGAGCATATATATAATGCTTCTTGTCAATATTTGCCACATAATTTACTAAACACTAGTTAGTAAACCTCAAAGGCTAATACCAAACCATTCACAGAAAGCTATGACCCAGCTTTAACCCAAAAGGACACAGAAAGCAAAACTAAGATACTGCATTATATAAACTTTCAGAGAACATCATGCCTACCTTTGCAATCTGACATCCAGCAGACCCAACTATTCTCTCACAGCAACTATAGCATTTTTCCACGCCACCAGGAACTGCCAAAAAGAAAAACTGAAAATTGAGCGTTTTTTTCAGCAACAAACAACAGCAAAAACAAATCAGTGCTCTCACTCCTCCTCTCAAATTTCTTTTCCATTTTCTCCTGAGAGTGCACCATGGAAAGCAGAAAGTCTCACCTACAGGTCCCACCTATGCCAAGATGACAAACTGAAAAATTGTTCCCTTGTGAAGTATGGTTTTCGTAACAAAAAAAAAACCAAAACCAACAAAATACCAATGAATAGAAGACAGAAAGTTGTAGTATGCTCAACAGGGTTCTCCTTGAGGGAAATATTTAATGTAGCTTCTGAGTGTTCCAGGTGTCTCCCAGATAAGATGACAAGGTTCACTCAGAAGTCAGTGCAAGGCCACACAATGAGCATTTTTCTACTTTCGTCCCCACACAGTTCTATCAACATCAGCTTTCCTAAGTTATGGCCTAATCAGAGAAAACAGCTTTACTAAGTAGCCACATTCCTGAAAGTACGGCAGAACATATCTCAGCTGAACCTTCTGCAAAAAGAGTTTTATAGTCTGACCTTGTTCAGTTTGGACATGAGTTGTTAACTTTTAACAGCTTAGAAAGACTGAATGCCAAGAATATCTACCTTTTTGTTCCAATACGCTACCAGAATGATAGTTGCATTCTTCTTTACGTGTATGTTCTCCTGTAGAAGTAACAGCATATACTTTGCCACACCTACAGCACACTCTTTTGAAATCTAAAAACAAAATGATAAAAAAAAAAATCATATCTCCTAGCTGGCTTGCCATAAAGTAAAAAAATGCTGAAGTATGAAAAAAGTTACATGAACAGTAATTGCAAGAGCAGAGTATCAATACATAAGCAGACTCCCAAGATTAGCCATGTATAAAAAAAATTCCTCTATAGCACAGTAAGAAATTGAAGTTTATCTGAAACTTTTTCAATTACTATGTTGAAACTAAAATTAAAAGAGACCTATAAAGCTTCATGGCTTACTTATAAAAACTTGTGAATTCAATTATAATCCAGGTACTAAATACAGAACGTTGCCGTAATGTATAATTTTATACCTGTGTATTTTACTGTCCTGTAAACCACTGACTGAAATTCTATTTTCTTGCAATCTAGTAGGCACTCACCATCACATCCAGCATTTTTTACAACCCTGGTAAGGATGGCACTGCCATTTTTTTCAGGATTTGGTCGAGGGAAATTATTTTCATTCAATTGTTCCTCAGTCAGAAGATAATCTTTTAAAAGTTCATATAGAGCACTACCTGTAAATGCTAAAAACAAACAAACAAACAAGTAAACAAACCCAAAGCTTAAGTAATATTGAAGAAAATAAGAAGCACTTTAATATCCTAGTAGCTCCAAAAATTAAAAAACCCTGCAATTACAAGATGGGCACTATCATTTACAAGCAAGAACCATCTGCTTGTACCTCAGAGCAATTAGAAGTAAAACATTACATTATTCAAAACAAAGACACTAAAAAAATGGAGATGTTAATTCAGTAGCTATCCCAGAAAGGCCACGTATGCAATACTGAAGAACATGCTCTTTTCAAACACAAGTTCAACACTTTTTCCCCTAAGAATGTGCCTTCAGATATAAACAGTGAATTGTGTTGGAAGCCCTCACAGCAACTAGTAGAAAAAGCTTGATCAAAAACAGAGCAACACTTTCATGGTGAAATAAGCTCATTTGTAGGCTAAAGTGGAAAACTGACATCTCCCTTCCCCTTTCTTTACCTTCCTCATCATTTGACCTCATGGATCCAGCACCACTGGAAGATATGCTGTTACTGAGTTGCCCTGAATGCAAGAAAACATTTTCATAATTTCTTCTCAATTTTATATTTCCTGTTAATATCCTAAGCAAACAGTTATAAATCAAAACAAATTTATTTCAGCAATTTCCACAAAATGATTTAAATAGGAAGAAATATTTTTAGTTAAGTTAAACTAAAAAAATACTTTAAAGACATTTCTCTGCTGTTCTAATTTCTACATTTACAACCCATTTAAAAACATTTTAAATTAAGGCAAAACTACCATGATCTCTCAGCTTTTTGAGAGTCTTCGCAGCAAAATTGAGGTACATTTTTTTACTGCCACAACGGTCATAAATAGATTGCTCTTCCATCAGGGCCTATATTAGAAAAAAAAAAAAAAAAGACTGAGTTACTGGAGCACTGTACATTCTACAAAAGGCACTATTTGGAATCTGAGATTCTGAACCTAAAGGCAGATACATGTGCAAGTAATGTCCCAAATCTGAAGTGCAACAGAAGGTACAAAGTCAGATGGATGAGACACCTAGAAACACAAATTCAGCACTTATGAAGCAAAGATCTGTGAAGGAAATCAGTGCTCTGACTCAGAATTTAAATCTAACACTTGTGGAAATTTGAACAGTCTTAGTCTGTGGCTACAGGCAGCTTTTTCCAATACTGCTTCAAAGGAGGCATTATTACTTTATTAGGTCAAGAAATGTTTCCTTAATTTTCTTTCTGTAAAGTTGTGAGAAACAGAAGTGACAGGAATGTCCAGCACCTTTTAACTATGAAGGTGCACAATCAAGGAGCATTTTAATTAATCTCCTGGGGGCTGGGGGGGAAAAGCTTCATCCCTGTTTTTATTTTATTGTCTATGCAGATAATGTAAACAGTGAAAGAGAAGCTAATTTCAGGCATAAACAGCACCTTCTAACAATCACTACAGTACAGTTCAGAAGCTACAGCCTCTATAAACAGAGCAAAAGAGAAAGTGAAAAACTGGTGAAGCTGAGAAATAACACAGGAGGAAGTTAAAGGGAAGGTAAAAGAAACATTCTTAGTGAGAGAAAAGTCAGGCATAGCAAGACATGCTGCGTAACAAAGAGAACACACTGTAAACGGCAGAGTAGTAACATCTGACGTTTTACAAGCTTTCATTCAATGGAGAATACACACACAGAGTATTATCATGACAACTCCATAAGTCTTTTGACTTCCAGCAGCCAAGAAATTTATCACCTAAAGGTGTATGTGTTGGCTGTAAGCCTGAGCAGCACTTGGAGTGGTGTGAACAGTAAATACAAGATGCAAGGGGCTCAGAATGATTGAGATATTTATGATTGTTTTTCACACATGTTCTCCTTCTGTCCTGACTAGATCTCAAAGTCATTATTATGTTCCAAGAAGCCCCCAGTACTCACAAGATCTTTGTTTTGAATTTGCAAAAAAAAAAAAAACACTTTATACTAAAATAACATACCTTTTTGGAAGCTAATTAGCAGTGCTAAAGACAAATGTTTTTATTCAGATAAAATTGAAATTGATTGAAAACACTATGAAGTATAAGACTGAGTACATTTAACTTCTGATTTCCAAAAAGTCTGAAATACTTGCTTTAAAAAAAAAAAAAAAAATCAAATAAAAGAACCCCGCCAACACACTGTTGAAGCTAAGACCTACTGATTTAATTCAGAAGCAGAATCATAAAGATCTACAAAACATTACAAACTTTGTTGATAGCTTCATTCACTGTGCTGCAAGATTTGAAGCATTCTGCAAAAAACATGCTGATATATCGATGTCTTGTTTCAAGTGGCACTTTGGATATTGATTGTGAAATAAAAGGCCCTCTCTGTATAGAAGTCTGTAAAACAAACACACACAAATAAAACCACAGCAACAACAATTACTAATGTGGTCAATATATAAAAAATAACCCAAAGAACTAAAATCAGTTCTTTTCCACATCCTTAGAGGAAAAAAAAAAAATTAAACATTGCTGAATAGTTATTCAGAAAACTGGAGCTGCACATGACAGGGAGCCAGAAACAACCATCAGAAATAGTAGATATAGAGGTTTTCCCTGCTTGAACTAAAAGTATGCTTCTGCTCACAGTTATGTGAGGTCTCAAGACTATTTTTTTAACTTCTTTTTTCTTAGAGGAAGCTCAGTCCTTCAGCAAGCACTAGCAGTTATTATCTAAGTCATACTTTCAAGCTGGTCTTTATTTCAGACAGTGCTTCATTGAGAGCAAAAACTAAGGACCAAATGAACTAGACTAAAAAAACAGTTTCATTTTAGGAACCTACAGCCTTTGTTAGACAATGCAATATAGAGGTTTTGCTTATCACGATACGCTTATTTTAACAAAAAGCACAGAAGTTAAAATCACATTCAAAAATCTGGCAGCTCGTCAGGTTAGCCATGGTACCTTCACACCCAGAGAGGTCCAAACAATTACTGCACTGTGTGTATCAAACAAGGAGCAACGTGTCTACGCCACATGTATTTTCTAAGGAAGATCCTTTAAGAGCAGCATTTAAATGTGTGTGCAACTACCAAGGAGAAGGTTATTTTTGCATAAAGCAAGCAAAGGCAATGTGTATCATGGTCACAACCCAGTCTCACCATTATTGGGGCAAGCAGTACCCTATTTAGGAAACAAAAAGGTACATACTGGAGATATGAAGCACAAAGTAATTAATACCTAACATCCTAGAAAAATGACAATTACTAAACTGATTTGGGATTTTTAATTAGAAACCAAAGCACTGTGTAATTTATCTTCAGTAACCTCTGCTTTAAAAGAAAAAAAAAAAAGCTAGGTTAGAGTAATTTTTATGAAACAAGACCCTCACAATACTCTGTCACTCTAAATTACGAAGCAAAGTTGGCAATAAAAAAACCAAAAATATGCCTGCATTAACTTTCTGACAAGTTCCTTGAAATCCCTTTATTTTATAAGGGTACCTCTCTTGAAGCCAAATAAAGCCTTACATGAGATATCATCTGCTACTGTACATGGAAGGAAGTTTTAAGGGAAAATAATCAACATGCAATCATGACTAGACTGAAAACAAATTAGTACTTAATTCTCCCATTGATTAACAATTTGAATATTTAATTGCTTATGCTTTTGTAGTGCTGGCTAATAGAATCAAGGAAAATGAAAATGCAATTTGCATCACACCTTCAATTAAGCACACAGGGAACCAAGTAATTTTTTTAAAAAAAGCTATACTGGCATATCACATTATTGGCTCTACCTTATAAAATACTGTTGGAAATTAATTACAGTTTTTCCACTTCTGTTCCCATTCATATATCCAAGTTCTGCAGCAGAAACTCTACAGTACCTTGCATGGCACAAGGATGGTGCTTTTGAATGAATTAATAGGAAGTCCATAAGGCGTTGCTGTTGCAGCATCTCCTCCCAGTAGTACACACAGCTGACCACTGCAGGTTTCAAGGGGCTTAACTTCAAGCAAATTTGAAGAGGCTGAAACACACAGAAGATGAAGAATGAATCTAAACTCTAATGGTAAGCTTTGTTATTTAAATTACATTAGTCTGGAACACAGGTATTTCACAGGTCCTCTGCTGAAGCAGGGTAGAAGCAAACTAATGCACAGAACCAGATCCGGAATGTCAGGAAACACATTAAGACTTCACTTCTGCCAACAGAATTTATGCAAGTGTTCTCCCGTGTTTTTGATATCATATCTCAGTTTGAAGACACCAGAATAAAGCAGCCACGCAAGTCAAGTTAAAACCTATTTTCAAGTTGTAATGACTATGCTTTTTAAACACCTACTTGCCTGCCTTCCCTGTCCCTTTGCCCTTCCCTGCAGAAAAGCATGATAGCAAGGAAAAGCAAAACAAAACAGGAAAACCACCATTCTAACCTCATATAGTAATGGAGTCAGTTAGTGCCTTAAAGTACTGCTTTGTCTTTTTAAAGTTAGCAAAGCTACAGACCTCAGAAATAAAAAATAATTGTGATGAGATTCTGGAGCCAAGGTATCAGCATTTGACTTGCAGTCATCCTGCTTAAATTTACTTGCATCAGCACCTGTTATACAGCAAGACACATTTGCACACTATGAGATACACTAATGCATTTTATTGTTGTTCAGAAAGAATGCATACACTCTCAGAATTTCTCAACTTTATGTGAAGATTTTTTTATAGCATATGTAATAAACACACAAATGAAACTATGAAGTGGTATTTAATTAATTTAATTGCTAGGTTGGTTACTTTGTAAGCATATATTTTAAGTGACAGTAGAAGAACTGGAGGGGAAACACCATTTAACTAGCATTAAACGCGGAAAATAACTTATACTCCAGAATTTTTCACATATGAAGGACAACTGAAAGGGAGAAGAACATATGATTTACAAATTACAAGATTTAACAAATTGTTTCAGAAGGTCTGAATGCTTCAAACTAGAAACTTAACAGTTGATATCAGTACTTAAAGGGAACTCAATAGTGTTTTTTTTTTTATTCTTTCAACTTGTATATCAAAATACTTTCAACAAAACAAGTATTTTTCAGAGTTTTGGTCAAAACTGTACATGTTCAAAGAACTTAGTAAAAAATACTTGTCCCCTTTCCACTAGAGCTACCAAGACTTCAAATATAACCTTGTAGTTGGACAGGGCATCTACCTGCACAAGCGAAGCACTCACCGTCCCTGAACTCACAGCTAACATTCAACACAACAAAACACATTCAAGTGATGCTTAACTGAAGCAAAACAAAATTTAGTTTGTCAAACCTACAGATCAAACAGTCATACCCATTGGTCTAACGCTTCCAAATTGAGCAGATGAGAATCCAGATGTGGATTTGTTCTCTTCAGAAGTCATAGCAATAAAAGCTTGTCCTCTTTCAGCTGCAGACTTCACTGTCTCCCAGTACCCTTGCTGAATTTTGGCATCATGACCTTGCTGCCAAGGAGATGCTTTGAAAGGCACCGCTTCTTTATGTACCTGATATGCACATACACAAAAGCAGAGTTAACCTTCAAGTAGTTCCAATGCACAGCAAGACCATCTTAAATTTAACACGGTGCTTCTTACACTGAATTCTGCTATCAGATGCAGAGCTAAGCATGCTGTGCATTGAAGGAAAACACCAAGCTGAAAGAACTCAGGGTGGTGGAGGGGTCTTAAAGTATTACGCCTGCTTATTAGCACTGCTTCCTAAAGCACCATAAAAGCAGAGAAAGCAACAGCCACTCTGGGTTTCCAGGTGCTCTGTTATCTCATGGCACAAGCTTCCACTCCAAACTGACTTTTCAGTACTCATTAGCCTCAGCTGCTCCAGGCAGCAGCTGACTTCACCTGTCTCAGGAACCAACTCTAAGCACTACAGTATTTGCTACAACTTCAAACAGAAGAGTTGATGACAAACGCATTCTAATTAATTTCAAATTATTTTTACAACTATATTACAAGACTCAGCCAACCTGAAGTTCAACATGCATCTACAGGTAAGTTACAATGACCTTCCGGTTTATTACAAGATTATAACTTGCATAAAATTTTCCTGTGTGTACAATTATTTTCTTTTGTCCAGGACCATTTACTTTGCCTTCTAATAAACTGAGATCTACATTTTCTCCATGGGCCTATTAAGGACAAGAACAGACTATTTAGACCAACTGCTACAAAGCTCTAGACTTCAGTAATATACTGAGGACCCACTCATTCCACTGTTTCAGGGTACTTAGTCAACAACCTCATCAGGAAAATTACAACTTCATCAGTATTAGACAGTTATTTTGCATTCAGGACAGTTAAGCCACAGTGCTATGAGGCTGAGGCACTGGTACTCAAAGCTCCTACATTCTTTTATAAGTACAGGAGACTACTCGATATACAAATGCCTCTAAAACTTTGCTTATTACAGTAAAAGTAAAAATGTCTACTCCAAGGCAGGGAGCTATTCAGAACAACTTTCTACTGCAGCAAACTTACAAATCCCCCATTGTCAAACTAGACTAAAGAATTGTAAGGGTATAACTTTATCTATTAGCAGTGACGGCTCAAACATATAACCTTCACTAAGACATATTTTGAAAAAAGTATTTTAACTTATCCATACATCACATCCTCATACGCTCAGAAAAATCCCCCAGCACTGAAAAGGAAACAAAATACCTTCTCATCACCACCCTTCTTTTGTGCTTCTCTTTCAAACTCATAAAAAATTCTCCGACACTCCTCTAGAGGATCATCTGATTCAGAGCGCTCTGTGTCCTCCCCACTGGCTTCTGTTTCCTCAGCAGATGGACTCAGAGTTATCTCACTTTCTTTCTTGTTTAAGTAATAAGTTGGATATGAGTATGTATCTTCTGCACTATCATTAGCCCTGTTTTCTTCTATGCTCTGGCTTTTCTCCATATTTTTTATTATTTCCTTATAAGGTCTTTCTGCTGTGGTTTCATCTTTTGATGAGTGACCCATGCACAAGACAGGCTGTGTTACTCTTCCGCCACTCACACAGCCTTCATCAACAGTATGTTCCTGAACAAATGCTTCAAGGAATATAGTGGTTGAAGTATTCCCCTGCTTCAGAATTCCCTTCTGCACATCTGCCTCAACAGAACCAGCTGAAGATAGACATTTCTCCTCAGTATAGGCAAGGGCATCTCCTTCCTCCAAAACCATCCATATACCAGTGTTTATATCAGGCAAATAGATCTCCTTTGCTTTTTGAGAAACACTGCCTGTTTTTTCCGATTTTTTTAAACATTTGTCATTCTTAGGCAAAGTCATAATTTTCTCAGATTTTTCTTCACCCCTCCCAAGGTCATCTGCTATAGCATTATCATGTAGTTTTTCTGCACATACTACAGCAGCCAGTTCTTTGTCCCTGTTCACATTTGTGTAGTTCCTACTTATTCTTGGCTTTTTATTAACAGGTTGTGGTGTCTCATCAATGACAAGACCACATTCATCACCAGGTTCTTGAAGTTTTATTTGAAGTTTCACCAGGGAAGAACTTTTCAACCTCTTTGTGGAAACATGTCTACTCTTAAATGAATATGTCTTTGAATTCTCAACCTGATTTTCACATGGAAATACTTCTGCTGGCTTATGGTCCTGCTTAGCATTTTCATCCTCATTTGTTACAGAAGAGACCCCTGCAAAATAATTTTAAAAAAAATTATATTCAAGAACAGTTGCTGGACAACTATAATCAACGATGTATTTTTCAAATTAAAAAAACCAGACATTATTTATTTACATGGAAACTGAAACCACAGTATCTTACTTTAAGATAATTTTGAAGGGTTGAAGTGTTTATAAGCTTTTAAAAGGGGAGACTGTACTGTGATGGTTCCTTCTTTTCCTCGATTTCATTCTCAACTGAACATATTGCTATTTTAGTCCTCTTGGGTTTTTGCAAATCATCTGCCTCTCTTTGAGGGAAGACAGCTAAGAGCTCAAATGAGGTAACCCTAAATTCTATCTACAGATTTCAGCTGAGGAAAAAGAAATAATCTATTTATTAGTTCAAATGTCTCCCCTTCTTCCTCCAGGTTTTATTGCCAAACATAACATCATACGGTTTCGATTATTCCTTTGAGTAGCCTGGGTCAGCTGTACTAGCTGTGTCCCTTCCCAAATTCATGCCCACCTACTTTCTGGCAGGGCAGCGTGAGAAATAGAGAAACCAGAATCATAGAACTCTGAGTTGGAGAGGACCCACAAGGATCATTAAGCCCCACTCCTGATGGAGTTCTTGATGTTGTGCAAACACTCTTCAGCAATAACTAAAACACTGGAGTGTTATCAACCCTCTTTTGGTCATAAGCCAAAAACCTGGCACGATACAGAGCTACAAAGAAAATTTACTTCATCCCAGACAAAATCAGTACACCTCTTTACCTCAAAGAAATACTCCAAGCCACCATGAACTGGTAACAGTTCTTATCAGAAATATACATTATCTGAGAGAGGTTTTCCTCACCTTTTATGCAGGTGAGATACCATTTAGCCCACATAGTCAAAGAATAATCCTATAACATGGATTGCTAACTGGAGCCTGAGTGAACCTGGCTGGCTGGAAATCGCAGAAGCCACTTAATGATGGATGCTGGTCACCTGAAATACCTATGGACTCAGCCTTCAAGCCACATCACACTGCACAGCCAGCTGCCTGCCGAACCAGCGAGTGGGAGTCAGGAAAGGAATGACTCCATGCTGTTTGCTTTCTTTCTTTCCCTGACTGCCACAGACCTTAGCAACGACCAAAATAGCTCAGTATTTTTTTCCAGGCTGCAGCTCTTTATGCTCGAGCACAGAAACCTTTGAGAAAGAAATAGAAGGTTAGCAGTGACAGGTAACTGTGAAAAGCAGGTACTCATTGTGGGAAAGAAAGTTCCTGCTGAACTAATACTACATTCAGAGTGAGAACCTGCACTGCAGCTGAAGTTTCAGCACTCCTGAGCCGTGGAGGCAGCAAATCCGTAGCATCTGCTTAAGAAACAGACACAAAGGAATAAAAGATACTTTAATGGTTCCCTGGATTACATACTTACCAACCAACTCTTAAAACTATCAATGTAACCCACAGCAAATGCTGTGGAAGAGATAAACCCAAGCTAAAGGTAATCAGAAAGCAAGTCCAGTTTGGAAGCAGGTTGCTTTTTTCATTAACACAGCCTGTTAGCGTAAGTTTTGTGGCTCTCATTTAAAGTAATTTTAGCACTCTGGCCCTCACTTCTTGCACCCATTGACTATATTGCCAGCAGTCTGAACACACTACTAATTTTGCCAGTGAAATCTAGTTTAGATTTTCACCTGAAAAACACTTGGTCATGAAAGGAACACGTCAAACATCAAAAAAACTAGCTACAAATCGCATGACTCATTACACTTGAAAGTCGAACACCATGGGAGAGGAACTACACTTTCAGTATAAAATGCCACTGATGTGCAAGCAGGCTCTTTGTAGACTGCTGATCCCAGAATGTCAGCAAGCACCTCACAAAGATGAAAATCAACTCATATTGCAACTTCTGCTCTTCATTATAAGGACTAAAGGTCATACAACAAAAGGGGAAGGTGATACCCTCCTACCAAGACGGCAAGAAGTCATCAACGCTTTTACATTATCATACATACAGAGGTTTAAGCAATCTGCCAGTTTGCTGAAGAATAACCCCGGCCACAAAATCCAGATTATATTATAACCCCAGTATGGTCACTGCTGTTTGCCAAGGTGGGGGCATTATCTTTTTTTTTTCTTCTCCCAAGAGCAAAACCAGATCAAGATCGCAAAGACCTTCTGTTGTGCCACTTCACTCTTCAGCTCCCACACACGGTACCACCGCGACCCCGCGGCGGGAACGCGGCCACGCCCGCACCTCAGCAACTCCCCGGCCCCCGGGAACGCCCAGCTCACTCCCCCTGCAGAGGCGCGGCGGGACGGGCCCGGCCGGACCGTCCTTCCCGCCGTCCTCACCCCGGCAACGGGCAGCAGCCTCCGGCCGCGGCGGGGCCGAGCGCGGCTCCCGGCGGCATAGCGCCGCGTGCCAGTACCGGCAGCGAGGCCGGGGGCAGCGGCCCCCCGCGGCGCCGGCGAAGGGGCAGAGGAGCGTCCCGAAGCAGCTGGCGGGACGCATACGCCCCCCGCACCCGCCCCAATGAGCGGAAAGCGCGGGAAAACGCGTGTCCCACCTCCCTCACCGGCCGCTCGCTTTATCCTGGCGCCGGCCGCGTGCGCGCCCAGCCGGCCAATAGGAGAGGAAGGCTGGAGGGCTAGGGGGCGGGGCGTCCAGCCCGCCAGCCCCGTCCCGCCGGTCACTGTGGGGGAGCGGGGGTGGCGGCGGGGGCTGCTGCCCCGTCTGATGGGAACGGGGTCCGCGGTAGGAGCCGGCCAGGGCTGAAGGAAAGAAGCCAGAGAGTCGTGGTCAATGGGACAGAGTCTAGCTGGAGGCCTGTATCTAGTGGAGTGCCTCAGGGGTCAGTACTGGAACCAGTGCTATTCAATATATTCATCAACGACTTGAATGAGGGATTAGAGTGCACTGTCAGCAAATTTGCTGATGACACCAAGCTGGGAGGGGTGGCTGACACGCCGGAGGGCTGTGCTGCCATCCAGAGACCTGGACACGCGGAGAGTTGGGCAGGGAAAGAATTAATGAAATATAAAAGGGGCAAGTGTAGAGTCTTACACCTGGGCAAGAGCAACGTCAGGTTCCAGTATAAGCTGGGGAATGACCTATTAGAGAGCAGTGTAGGGGAAAGGGACCTGGGGGTCCTGGTGGACAGCAGGATGACCATGAGCCAGCACTGTGCCCTTGTGGCCAGGAAGGCCAATGGCAACCTGGGGTGTGTTAGAAGCGGGTTGGTTGTAGGTCAGAGAGGTTCTCCTTCCCCTCTACTCCGCCCTGGTGAGACCACACCTGGAATATTGTGTCCAGTTGTGGCCCCTCAGTTCCAGAAGGGCAGGGAACTGCTGGAGAGGGTCCAGCACAGGGTGACAAAGATGATGAAGGGAGTGGAGCATCTCCCGTGTGAGGAAAGGCTGAGGGAGCTGGGGCTTTTTAGCTTGGAGAAGAGGAGACTGAGGCTGACCTCATTAATGTTTATAAATATGTAAAGGATGAGTGTCACAAGGATGGAGCCAGGCTGTTCTCTGTGATATGATAGGACAAGGGGCAATGGGTGCAAATTGGAACATAGGAGGCTCAACTTAAATATGAGAAGAAACTTCTTCTCAGTGAGGGTGACAAAACACTGGACCAGGCTGCCCAGGGGGGTTGTCTCCTTCTCTGGAGACATTCAAAACCCACCTGGACACATTCCTGTGTAACCTCATCTAGGTGTTCCTGCTCTGGCGGGGGAATTGGACTAGATGATCTTTCAAGGTTCCTTCCAAACCCTGACATTCTGTGATTCTGTGTGATTCTGTGAAGGCGGAGGGGCACAGGGCCCTGCTGCAGCCCTCACGGCGGGGTCCCAGCCCGCGAGGAGGCACCTGGGCAGAGGGGATGAAGACGTCAGGCGGTGTTTGCAGTGGCGGCGTGTGAGGAGTGAGTGTCCTGCCTGCACCAGCCACCCGCTGAGGGCCAAGGAAGGAGGTGCCAGGTGACCTGTGAGTGTCAGCTGCTTCACACCCGGGAGCCGCTCTGGGTCCTGTCCATGGTGCAGTGAGAGGGTCTGCTGCCCCGGACGGTGAGAAGAACCAGGGGGGTACCCGCACTTTATGGGGAAGTGCCATGCTGCGGTGGGGTGCCCAGCTGTGTATCTGCACTGGGGGTGTCAGGAGCCGATAGGAGCACTAGGGTCTGGGCCACTGTTCTACCCCAGCTGAAGAACCACCCACCTGCCTGCTGAGAGGCTGCCCAGACGCTGTCATGACCGGATCCGCCTCACTGCGAATGAGCAATGCAGCTCCCGCCCCCCACCAAGAGTGAATGTCGGGGCGAGTTCTCTCCATGGTGGCGTCCAGCAGCGGCCAGGGGACAGATCCAGCGAGCTGTAAGAACAGAGCACCCTCTAGGCCTCTGCTTAGGGGGTTTGGTGAGCTTGTCTGTTGAGTAGCATGCAATGGTTTGTCTAGTCCAGGGGTGTCAAACTCATTTCACTAGGGCCACATCACCATCGCAGTTGCCTTCAAAGGGCCAAGTGTTATTTTAGGACTGTATAAATGTAACTACTCCAACAGCCCTACAGTCCTAAGATTACATTTGGCCCTTTGAAGGCAACCGCGAGGCTGATGTCGCCTCTGGTGAAAATGAGTTTGATGCCCCTGGTCTAGTCTATTCACTGCCCACAGACAGCATCTGCTACACACTTTGAACCTCGCTCCTACAGGTTTCATTTGATGCTCCTTGCTTTACTTACTGGAATGGATAGTCAATTTCTATCTGTTTTACCCATGGCATTCAATATTTATAATAGCCTCTCCCCTTCCACAAACACTTTTTTCCAGCCTACTTTTACGATTCCTGTTGTGGAAGTGATTCCATTGATGAATCCTTGATTGATGATCCTTGTCAACCTACCATTAAATTTTTCTGATTTTGTCTCTTGCTTTTTAAGTGTAAGGGACCAGAATTGCACTCAATATTTACAATGTGAATTAACTGGGAATTTATGGGACAGAACCATAATGTTTTATATGCTGTTCCTCTTATTTCTAGTAGGTTGAGTCATCTACCCTGTCAACTTGTACAGGTGGGTTGAGCTTGAGTACCACCCCTAAGGCAAAACTGTAATTTCAGATAGTCAAGGGCAATTTCAAAACACAGAATGCATGAAAATAATAGCAAGATAAATAGTGCAAAACTAGATGAAAATGGGCTGCTAATGTAACTGTTCCCAGCTAGCCAGTAATGTGGCTGGAAAAAAGAAGTCTGTTGGGTGCCAAAGAAGAAAATAACCAGATAGCAATATAGCATTTTGAGCTGGCCTCAGAAGACCACAGCCAGGCAATTTTTCTAAATCGGTAGCATTGCCTTGAAGGTGATACATTTTGGGTGTAATATGGAAAACCTGGGGCTTTTAGCCCCACTGCTTAAAATTTCCGTATAGACCAGTCTCTACTTCTGATCCTGGGCGTCAGGATTGCACCTTCCTTTCCCATGTTGGAGTAGTGTCATCTGAGAATTGCTGCTACTGTCAGGGGTTGGCAAAGACAGGTGTGATATTCTGCGTTTGGTGTGGTGTGAAAAAAAAATAGAGGAAAGAGAAAACTTGCATTCTCTTAAAAAAATTTACCAAGTAATATATTTTCTGTTAAAAATACCTGCCTTGCTGTTACTTGGACTTGCAGGTTATTGTATACATACAAACAGCATACAGCACTGTCATGTACACAAACATTCCAATATGCACATATGCTTACGTAACTTTCCCAAACAAAGGATATTAAAAAAAAAAAAAAAAGTTAATTATTGCCTAATTTAAAAAGTAATTATTTTTCAGAGATCCATCACTACTTTCCTATCTAGTATGTGCTGCTAATGTTGGATTGGTTGAATTAATTTCAAGAAGTCATTGTGTTTCAGCTGTTGCTTTTTAACTTGAGGAATAATGTGGAACTGTCTTCTGGCCATGGTTGTATGTCCTGGTGCTTGATTCTGAAGCAGTCAATGTTTGCCTGCAAACATTTGTGATTAAATTTCAATTAGACATCACTGTCTTATCAGAATGTAAATTTTATTTTGTTCTGTAGTGAAATTTCAAGTTACAAATTTAACGAAACACAAGTACTATTTATATAAACTTCATTGCATATCTACCAACATCTGAGTTAGAGAGCTTGTCACTCACTGTCAAATAAGATTCTATTTAGTTGTCATCTTCATTTGAGTCTTCATTTGAAATAAAACTGGCAATACTTGATGCATGAGAAATTGGTGGCATAACAAGTACAGAGTCTAGCAAAGGTACTGTTTCTGATTTTGTGCTTTTGTCATTAGTCCGTATGTCTGATGCCATTTTCTCATGCCATAGACTGCTTTCTCTAGATCTGGAAGCTGGAGAATCACAAACGATCTTCGGAAGGTCAGAATAAGATGCAGAAAACGGTTTCTGTTTTTCATCTGAGCATTTGAGATTCTTATAAAAATTCCTAAAACACAGAACAAAAATTACATTATTCTAATGAGAGGAATTCAACAGAAACTTAACAGATACCACTGAAAATGGATGCCAAATTACTGAACTTTGTTTTTTTAAAGATTTGAATTGTCAAAGGAAGCATCTCAACTTACAAGGCGATGTTTTAAACATACACTATTGGTGTATTAATTATTTTAAAATTATTTTTACCCTCACTTTTAATTTACAGTGGAAAAAGTAAGCAAATTATGTGTGCGTACAGCCTTTCTGAGCTTTTATCACATTTTTGCATAGTCTTCCATCCTGTGTTTGGAGTACCACCTTACTTTAATATCAAAATAATAAAGCACAGCACATGATTGGAAATCTTACCGTTTTTCAATGTTGTACTTGAAGATAGCCGTAAAACAGCATAACATAAATACTAAGGACCACACAAGAGTTGCACACGACACAGCAAACAATAGGTGTATTTTAAAATTGCCTTCTTTGGTTTCTTTAACTTTTGGCCAGGTACCGGTGTCTGTCACTGCAACAGTGAAAAACATCAGACCACAGTTTGCACACATGTAACATCCCGGACAAATCAACCTACACAGAAACTGATTATATCTGTGCGATTCGCAAATAAAAATAAGCACTTAACAAAAGGACTAAGTTCTGTGAAAACCCAAATCCATTTAGTTGTTGATGAATTGGCCCAAAGCACATCTTAAAGTCTTTTCACCAAAGAGGAGATGGGGTGATCTTAAAACATCTGTCAAACCATCCATTCTATATATTCCTAATTTACTGTGTGCAAAACTCATTGAGACAGCTACACTATATTCTTACATGGCAGTTCTTGGAAAAATACATTGGTTGGCTGGTATCTGATGCCATTGAGATCAGGAACTTGACTATGTGCTCTTTCATTATAAAAATATCTTTGATGCAATTAAAAAAATCCATCTCTTTTCCGCATTTCCATCTCTTATTTAAATACATAGCTAATTATTTTGTTTCAAGAGAAAAAAATGCAATTATGAGTAATTTACAAGCAGTTCACTCTTCTAGAAAGTTTTAAAACAATTTGTGTGTGACTGCTGCAACACACTTGATTGCAACCGTTACTTCTCTAACCTGTGAAAAGGAATGAAACTCGGAGCTGTCTTCAGTGAGCTCATCACTTGGTCTTTTATTATGTTAAGGTTTTTTAGTGCTTTTTTGCAGCTATCTACATATCTTAGTTTTGCTATAGTTTGTAAAGATCTAAACTCCCTCAATTTCTGCTAGATCTGGTTAATTTTCCTAAGTGCAACTTGTTGTAGTAGGCAGTACCAATCAGATCTTTTGCTTTTAGTTCTATTCAGTTTTTAAATGGTAACCAATCCTCAATCAAAAAAGGGTGCCAAACCAGTCATAGCAATACATTGTTCTACCAAGGTGGAACTCCCTGTTTGTGGTCTTCTATTACTTTCAGAGACATCCTCATAAACATTCATGAATTTGGCTCTGAAAAATGCAAGACACAGTAATAATGCAGTATTTTATAAGGATAACCTTACATTTAAGCAATAACATTTTATTGCACCTTTTGTGATCCTATATACAATTCACAACAAACAGACACATCTTTTAGGATTTTTTTTTTCCTTACAGTTTGGTTTATAGAAAAGATTTTACTTATTAGCCCTTTGTTAGAAAATGAAATGAGGTTGGTATATTTTTCTAGCTATTCAGAAATAGAAACAAGTTTGCCAGAGACACAGAAAGCTATACTTGCTGTTTCATTCAGGAATCAATATGGATAAAAAACATACAATGTCAGAAGCCAAATATTGCACGGAAATTTTGTATGTCCCATTCAGGTCAGAAGAAACTTAACTTCATCTGTGTATTTGTGCATATGTTTAACATTTTCCCTCAGCTGCAAAGTAGTAATAAAATATAACTGGAGGTAGGAAAACAAGAGATAAATCAAAGCATTATTCAAGGTTTTTGGACAGAAGCATTTTTATAGATTCAAAGTACTTATTTGCATTACTTTTTCTATACCTTGCTAATATGGCCCGTGTTAAGTTTCATCATCTTGGGACTTCATTTGTTTACCTGCTAGTAAGTGTATATCTCAAAGACATGGCTTGCCTAATGATTTTTACTTATATGATTCTCAGATGATGATGTGATAAAGTCTCTTGATTTCAAGTTTCTTCTTCATTTTAGCCCAGCAAATCTAGAACTGATGTTGTTCTTATTCTGTCTAGTTAGGATAATTAAACTTATATTTAGTCTTTTGCTGAGTCCTCTACCATACCATCCAAAGGCAGTTCGTCACTGTTGCTCCAAGGAAGAGTGTTACGGTAATGGGGACCAAATCTGGATTCTGAGGGGGAGAAAAAAAAAATCCTAAGCTAAAGCAGAAAAAGATAAATTTGAAAGTTTAACATCTGAGATGAAAGGGAAAGAAAGAAAGCGTGCCTAGGAAACCTGCTACATTATTGTCAAAAGTCTAAAAGCTAGAAAAATCAGAAATAAATGTAGTTCGCTAGCAAATATGGTTGGAAAAGTGGTAAGAACCGCTTTCTTTAGGGGGAAAAAACAAACAAACAAACAACTAATATGTTTTACTCTGTAGTACTTTGGTTAAAAAACTGCAGAACTTGAAATAGCTATGTTACGAACTTACAAACAGCAAAATAATACATGGTCTTGAGCTCAGTGAAACTGGGAAAATCATGTCAGATCAGCATGTCAAAACAGATTTTTTTAGTATGAAAGTATAATACTGGAAAGCCCAATGAAAACACAGATTAGCTGTTACCCAGCTCCTGATCTTCCCGAAAAATCTCCGCTTCTTCCCGAGAATCCTCCTCTTCTTCCTGAGAACTCTCCTCTTCTTCCTGAGAACTCTCCTCTTCTTCCTGAGAACTCTCCTTTTCTTCCTGAGAATTCTCCTCTTCTTCCTGAGAACTCTCCTCTTCCTCTTCTGCTCCTCTCGTGGTGGCTAACATTGCTACAGGCAGTAACAATAAGCTGAAGTTAGGCAGGGTGCATCTCTTAGGAAGGGAAACTAACTACTTACAAAAATCCCAATCTACATATAAATTTTAAGGCAGAGTTATTTTTGCAGAAGCATTTTCCAGATTCATATTTGATTATTGATGGCCACGTATGGAGGGCAGCATGTCATTTGTCTCTAGTGTTCTGGATGGATGAACAGTTTTTATGTGAGACCACCTTTCATGCTTCTTGACAGAGTTAATGAACGTGATAACCAGCACTAGTATGTCACTTCTATATGCAACTAGTGATGCCGCAAAAAATACATTATAGTCAATTTTCATAATCCTCAATTGTTAAGTCTAAATTGTAATGGAAATATCCTAAAGGAAGAATTCAGGCAGAACTGGAAAGAGACTATGTCAATCTGTTTACAGGCCTATGTGTGTTGACAGATACTCGTGGCTTACTTATTTTCTGCAATTAATTCTGATGTGGGCTCTCTTTGAACATGATCTGTAAACTGTGTTGGTGATCGCAAACGTCACCCATGAGCAGCAGACAGGATACCGGGATTCTTGAAACATTGTGAAATGAAGTGGGAAACTGTGGGATCTGTTTACTCACAAGTCAAATTATATCCATGAAAGTGTTTTGTTCAAAGGTGGGAGGGCAGCACAATATTCGTTCTCCTCTCTCACCTATCATTCTGTAATTTTCATTAGTAGTTTGGGGCTAATTTAAGATTTCTTGACCTAACCTCTCATTAATTTGTCTTGCTCTTTGAACAGTTGTATCAGTAATGAATGCAATACAAGATATAATTTGAGATGCACACCTGCCTGATGTGTGTGCTAGGCTCTTCTTTCCAGACCTTACTACCGCTTAAGCAGATGTATAGGGTTTCAAACCGCCTGAATAGTATCTTCTGCTACTTACTTCTCTCCTGCAAATTCTGAATACTCTTCTTTAACAGATCCTCTCCATCATCATGGTGGGACACAGATGTCCTTGCAGAATTTTCTAAATTAATACATATGAAGTTAAATATCTATCTTTGCCATATAAGTCTGGCATTTTCCAAAGAGCGCAATGGAAGTATTCTCAAAAACAGACACATCCAACTGAAGGAGATAATTTCAAACTACCCAGTTGCACTTTAGCTGATTTGTGGCTTATTAAATGCAGTAATTTTTACAGACAAATTAACCACTTTCTTATTTGAAAATCTGGATTGCACTATTCTGCAATTACCTAAAGTTGAATTGACATGAGGGTTCTGAAGGTCACATATAACATGTTTCTTCCTCTATTTTTTTATTCATAGCCCTTTTTCACTTTTAGTCTACAACATGCTTATAAATCAACAGTGCAGATTTTGAATGTGCTTAGTTCAAGCACTGAGTAGTACCACACAGTTCCTCTCTCTTCCATCTTCCCCTTCCTGATGCATTAGAGGAAGAAAGAGTTAACTAAAATCTCTTCCTTACAGGGGTATGTTATAATTCCATTCTTTAAAACGCGCTGGTATTACAAATCCATTGATTTCAAATGCTGCCAGAAAAAGAGCCAAGCTGACTTCGTCCTTCAGGTGTTCTATAGTCTGCTCTTTCCTCTGTCCCACCGCAGAGAGGCTTTTCATTTCTGTCCCAACTATGAGCACCAGGTGTGACCAAAAATTGGGGTTCTGGTTCAAGGACATAGCAAACAGGGTCCCACATGCATTTATCTGACCATGTTACTAGAAACCCCCACTGAATTTGTGTAAGTGCATTAGCCATCCAGCTGGTTTGTGTGGAGACAGCGACTCTGTGAAGCAATATTATCAGCGGGGATTGCAAACATTAAGTTCACATTGTATAAAAGGGAGAATTCCTCTTCACATAAAATTCTGAACACCTGATGCTGAAGTGACAATACCTATACTTTGTGCAACTTAATTTCATTTTACTAGTTTCTATTATGTTCTTACCAGGATTTTGTTCAACATCTGTGTTTTTTTCATCATCGTCATCATCTTCGTCCTCCTTTTCCACATAATCTCCAGGTAGTGCTAATTTGGAATAATCCAGGACATGCTTAGTCAGTAACTTCTTAGTCAAATATGTTTGTTCGTTTAAAAATGTATTTGCTGGTGATTTGACAGGCTGCAAAATGTGTTTGCTCTAACAAGTGACTAAAAACAGTCTAATAAATTACAAGCAATGCTATTCACCTTAAAAAAAATGCTGTTCTTATTTAATTAAGATCTCAATAGTCATATGATGCTGTATTTCTAAATATGGCCCATTTCCAAAGGCTGTGTACATACACTGACATTCAGGAGCTGTCTCCTGCATCAGGCTCCCACTCTCACTTTGGTCTGCAGCCTTCCCAGTACAGCATGCCAATCAGAATATTTCTCAGAGCAAATAATTATATACGCTAAGAAAACGGTATTTCAGCCTCAGGTCTGGAGTGTAAGAGAATGACTGCAATGGTCAGGAGACCAACAGCCCCTTTTTTTACCTTGTGAAATAATGTGGCTTTTCCCGCTGTGAAACAGCGAATCTGAGCAGGAGCCTGAGACTGAGAAACAGTCGGGAGTGTTTGAGTGCTACTGGTTTGCAGTTCCTGGTGACAGAACTCTGCCATGTGTGTGCAAGACTGACTGTCCCTGCACCTTTAGAGAGCACAGGGGCAATTCTCAATTCATCTCGTATCTTGTTTCACAGGACTGCAAGCAGATGCTCTCCTGCCTGGTGCTGCAAGCCCTCAGGGTTACCTTCTGCCTGGATGCTGTGTGGCCGCTGGAAGCGCGGGACAAGCTGTACAAGCTGTACGGACTTGTGTCTCCTATGGAATTTTGCACCTGCACACAGGCAGAGAAAGTCAAACTGTAGAATCCATTTTCAAAACAGTGCTACCACAGTGGAAGGGAACAGTCTAATTAAGCTGAGGAAAAGCTTAATTCAACTAAAAAAAAATTAATAAATATGTTCTGCCTTTTTTGTTTGTTTGTTTTTTAATCTAGCAGAACACAAGCTCTGTAATAATTTTTTACCAGCATAAATTTTTGATTAGAACATACCGTGAGGTGAAATCAATTTTCTGGTAGTCTCTGCAGACGTTATAAGGGATAAAAGGACAAGCAAAATGAGATTCATCGTGGACACGCCGCTCCTGCTCCAGAGCTGCCTCTGGCGCCTGTGCTCGCGGTGCTGGGTCCCCGAACTGGAACGGGTCCCCAAAGGCGGGCACTGTGACGTTATCTCCAGCCGGGTGGGGCTGTCACGAGGCAGGAGGAGGAGGGGGCTTGACCCCTGATTATGCCGGGATGAAGCGGACACGTCCTTAAGTTGGCCCCACACACGGAGCTGCGCAGCGCGGCGCGGACGCAGAAGGACCGAAGGGCTCCTGTCCCGTGTGACTCCTCACGGCTGAACCGTGGTGTGGGTGCGCAGAGCGGGGGACGTGCATCTGACATCGCCATTTGTAATACATCCTGTTCAAAATCTAAATAAAACGCCTCCTGCTGAAGTCTTACTGCAACACACATGCTGTGTGACTCGACCTAGAAGCAGGAGAGCCAATACCTTACCTTTCCGTTCTCACCTGTCATTTTTTGCCTTACTGCAAGGCACACCTGTTTCAAACGCATGTTTCCAGTTACAAAGTTTTTGTTTAACGACCTTGCTGCTTCAAAATACGTATTTACACAATGGACTTCCAGTAATATTTGGCATGGTTTACTTTAAATGAGGTAGGAAAGGTATCCTATTCCTGATCTGTAACAGTTTGTCAAACTAGTTGCGACTGCCACTGTGCCAAAGCCTTTTAAATAAATTTTAAGGCGTGAGAACCATTCTAGCTGATGTGAACTGAAAAAAAGGGCAAAAAAAGCGCGAAAGATTGAAACCACAAACCGCTATGATCTTATTTAAATAAGTGACTAGCTCCCTCTGCTGACTGTAGAAAGAAAAGTCAGGTTTTTAAAAGGTAAAAAACCCAATGCACTGAAAGATAGTTGCAGAACAAAAATATGAGGAAAAACTGGGCTGTGAGAATAATATACTAGGAGAAGTCCCTAGTTTGTAAATACTTATTTAATCAACACTAACATGAGCTGACTTACTGTTGATCCACATTGCTCACATAAGCAAGAATTTTAAAGATGATAGAATAATTCAAAGGTGATAAGGAAAAGCGTTTCTGGTGTGGCACATACAGATCCAGTCCATAGCTGTGGGCAGTTCAGTAAAATGAGTGTTCTCCGTAATATGAACTGTGATCTTGCAGCCATTGCCCTTCCTAGAGGCATCCAGCTTCAGCTCTAACAGTCACTACTTTTTCAAGCTTTCATTCAGACACAAGCACTTGAGACCTTTTTGGTGTAAAACATCACATCTTTTTTAACATCAGAGACAAGTGCATCTTTCTCTGGAGACAGACACAGTCTCAAACTCTGAGCTAGACGGTATCCAAGTGATAAATCCCTCACTACAGGTGAGAGGAACAACACAGAGGTGACTTGCATGCGGTAATTCCCTTCAGAGTCATTGTGGTTAGTTCACAGTAATTCAAGTTAAACAGAACAGGAGCCTTATGATTAAGCATAGCGTGGTTGCTTAGGGTTCTTATTCAAAGCAGCCTAGAAGTGATTGAATAGTTAATGGCCATTGTTAATGGGACATAAAGCAACATTAAGAGGTACCAGGAAGTTTGTGCTGCAAGACATCAGCAAATGTGATTTTGAGCTGAGAGGTCGAGTTAGCAGAACTGGACACATGGTAAAATGGAGGTAATGGAAAACAAACAAACAAATGCCTAAACCAACATTTTGGAAGATACTAGAGTGAACAGACTGAGGTGAAGAAGTAACAAGGGACTCTGGATGGTCACCAACAGTCTTTTACACCAGGGTCCAATGATGTATCACCAAACTGAAGGAGTACTCCTTTTTTTCCTTGTATTGCTGTTGTGGGGAGGATGAATCTTGAATGGAAAAAAAAGAAGGTGATGATGAACATAGAGGAGGAGGGGGAAAAAGAGAAGGAAAAAAACCCTTGCCAATGTTTAAACCAAAGCCACTGGCTTCAAATTATTCTCCCCCTTTACACTGCAAGTTGCCTTGAAGTCAGTGTGATGCTCTTTCAACAATTCAATGAGTGCAGCTAAGGGAGGGAGCCCAGAGATCCAGGTATATGCACAACAGTTTGTGCAGAAGGAAGCAGGAACTCTGCTGAGAGCCTGCACATGTGCTCACTCATGGTGGTGACGCACCAGTGGTCACAGTCCCAAGCACCCACCGGAGCAACTGATCCTGATGTGGATGGAACTGCCACGGGAGGATGCGGGTCTCCAGGTGTGGGGTGATGGTGCCCTGGCTCACAGAGGGCCTGTGCTGTTGGAGGATCTCTGTTGCTAAGTAAAGGAGCACCAAGAAAAGTTCAACAGACCGGACACATCAAGGAAGAGCTTAACTGGGTCAAGTCCAAATAGAGCCTGAACATTCAGTTGTTTCAAAGGAAACACAGGCAGTTTGTGCTTACCAAGCTGGAAAATGGAGACTCCCTCGCTGGGAGTTGGCGACTTCTTGCACCAGGATGACCACTCATGGTCCAACCATAGATTTTCAGCTACAGAGCAGGTGGAGTGTTCAAGCAAGAGTGGAGGGGCTGGGAGCTGTGTCCAGTGGAACCAGCAGGTCAGCAGAGCCTGCAGTAGCACCAGGAGGAAGCATGAGACTCTCTGCCATGGGGATGGGTGCCCCATCTGCTGACCTGACCTGCTGTTGGGGGAGCTGCTCCTTGACAGGGCTTGGACGTTGTGGAGAGACTGCCGGTGCCTGTCCAGCCCCTGGGCTGGTACCCTTCCTGCTGCCAGGGAGGTCTGGAGTGTGCCATCTCCTGCAAATGCGCGGTAAAATATCTGTGTAAGCATCTTCACTGCTCTTTGAATTGCTGACCTGCTGGAGAACACACATGAGCAATATTGCCGTGCATCTTATCTGCCTTAACTGAAGCTACACTAACACAAGTGCACTACTTAGCGTAGTGTGTGCTAATTATTACAGTAATGCTGTTGGAGTATTGAGGTCAGCCAAGTCAGAGTATCTGGCAAACAACAAATGACAGCACAGCAGTCACAAAGTGAATTCCGAGGTACCTTTTATTTTCTTGCAGAAGGTACTGATTTCAAAAGTAGAAGAAACATGATTTAGGTCTCTGCTTGAGGTAGCACAACAACAGATTTAAATGATCCCTTAATTAGGGATGGCCAAAATTATTTTCAAAACTGACACTTTTTTTGTCTGTGTGGCCTAAACCACCATTCAGCTTTAACAACAGGACACTGGAATTATCCAGATTGATTATACAGGTATTTTGCTTCCATACAGAGTGAATCAAGAGTTGTGCACATCTGTATTATACAGATCATCTATAACAGGTTTAATTTCAGGATACTAATTCTTAGTTGTCTTGCAATTGATCTACAACGACCTAATTGTCTTATTACCTGATTTTCTGCTTGTACCATAGATCACAGATTCTCTTCCATTTTCATTTTTCAAAAAATGATTATACTGCCTGACATCTTAATGGATAAGCATCGCTACAGCATCAAAGTGAATGAGATCCATCTTGTTAATTTCCTGTGACAGCTTTTGAAAATGCATTACTTTCCTCACATAAATATATATTATATTTGGAACTATCTCTTCCTGTCTTTACCCTCGTTGAGTGCTCCAGAAGGGGACCAGTTGAGTGTTCACCAGCGCTGATAGTACCTTCTGCCTGTGGAGGATGTTCTTGGGCCAAATGATGTCATTTTCTATCATTTTCTTACGTGATTTTTCCCAAAAAAAAAAAAAGGAAAAAAAAATGCACAAACATACACAGAAAAGAAAAACAGCTGAAAGCCAAAAAACAAAGAAGGAATCAAAACCTGAGAACAGAACATAATGTGAGGAACTCCATACTAACTTATTAATTAATTTCTACTGAGAAAACTCTTAGGTCTATTTCATTCTTCCCATTAATCACAAAATTAGATTTTTAGTAAAAATCTGCAAACACAGCAGTTTACACTTTACTTTGAAAGAAAATAGAGCTTTTTCCATCTCAAAACTAAAAAGCTACACAGTGATTACACAGCAACCTTAAGCACTGGTACCTCCAGTGCCATTCGCAGCGTGCTGATTCCTCACCATGGCTCTACTCTGAGCAGCATTTTAGGCATTTGCTTGTACGACCTTGGGTTTGACAATGAAGAAAAAGGCTCAATGACTTCAGCCTACAAAAAGAACAAGATGAAAGGACCTGGACATTACCTCATTTTTTTTCACATCACCCTGTGCTCAGACCAGAAGGCCAGAGGCGGAGCAGCACAAAACAAACAAACTAACACTAAAAAAACCAACGCTACCACAAATAAGAAAACCCAACCTGAAGTGCTTGATGTCTAGGCAGTCAAAACAGCTATGGAATAGACATTCTGATTTCATTTTATTTAAATATAAATGTACGTGTGCAATAGCTGAAATGTGTGTATTCACGTAGGAACTGGAAGAATAGAAAAAATAATGTTTCAGAGTTTAAATAAAAGTAATTGGTAACGGTTTCCATCTGTTTCAGTAGGAAAAGTTAAATACCACACTTAGTTCTTTTTATGGTCTTTTATTCTCCTACTGGTTCAAACAGAAAGCTTTCTCCTTTACTCAGTTCTGCTGCTGGTTGATCTGCTGTGTTCCTCTCACTCCTTTTGAGCGAAGCAGAAACTTTTCTCATCCTTCGGAAGGTGGCACATACCAAATCCTAAGCTGGATCTCTCTAGTAAGCTTCTGGCTGGGCCACAGACCCTCAGGGAACAGCCAGCCTGTTAAAACAATTAAGTGTTTTAAATGAATGCATCAGGTCCACTTTGAATTTTGCAAAACTACCTCCAAACTAAGAACAGGAAATGGCAATAAAGTTTAGTCCCATTTGTTATTCCAGTTTGTTAATGAGTGAGCTGCTGCAGTGAGGCTTTTACACCACTTGCTTTAGAGAGGGCGAACTTTCAGACCTTTGGATTCAGGTGTGAGTTTTGAGTTTTGTTAAGTTCTGTTTCCAGTAGTTTGATAATTTTTCAGAGACCAGGTTGCATCATGACGTGCATTAATGTGCAAATGCAAGAGCCCACAAATCAGTAACAAACTGAAGACGTGTTTCGCAGTACCTGAAGTGTCAAAACTTTGTATTTTGGAATTGTTTTTTTCAATGGGCTGGCATGAAGAGTAACTCATGTGGGTCCATCCAATGAAATAATCTTGTGAAATACTAGCGAATAGCAACAAAATGCTGTGTCAGACTAAGGCAGCAGCTTTACCACAGTTCCTGCTCACCTGCAGAAGAATTCAGGTTGATTGGGAAGGTAACCGTGACAGGCATTCAGGCACTCATCTATCACTACAATTCAATTTCCTATTTGGAACAGACATTTTGAGGGCCAGCCACAAATCACAAGGCTCAGGATAATGCACCAGTGACACATAAGTGCCACTGATAAGCTGAGCCTTTTGAGTCAGCTCAGCCCCTTCCTTTATCCTAATCTTCCTCCTGTTTTCCTAACTGTATGTCACGTCCTCAGAGCTAGAAATGTTGGCTGGGTGGGTCTGATTTCACTGCCATGGATGATCAGCTTAGTGCATTACCAGCAAATTGGCTGATCGAAGGGCCCAACCACCACTAAAACAAAACAATACAGTGTTTGTGCAATTTTCTTTTCTTATACTGATTTCTTTTTTTCTGCTGAAAATCTAGTACAGGAATGCCTAACGAAGGATGTCCTGTCAGTGAAACCTGCCTACTAGGGAAACCAGCTCTGCTTCTCACGCTACATGCACCAGCTCAGAAAATTATTGTATACCACTCACATTGAGAAGGATAAATGCAATGTATTAGATGATTATGATTATTTTTTAATCTCTGAAGAGTTTCTCAGCCAGTTTATACCATATCTCTCCTCATGCTTGATCATGTCATACCTACCTAAAAACTAAGCAAGCAAGTAGGCTGATTAATCAGGCATAGTATCAATGTGGTGATTATGGTGGCAACTGGGAGGGCAGGTGACTTAATTCTTGGGCTTAATTATGAAGGTCTTACATGTGTCACTGAAACTACTGTTAGCATATTTCTCTGATCAAAGAAATGCTCCGGAAGTCAAAACAGCCGTGTCTGTTGGGAGCAGAACAAGGCAAAATTTGTGGAAGCATCTGATGAGTTTCACAGCTTGAACCCAGGTGAGCCTGAAAGGCTCAAGGACTGTGAGTGAGATGCTGCTCAGCACAGCATGCCAGCACAAAGCCTGGATAACCTCTCACACCTGAATGTAGACCTATTTGCAGGTAGAGAAAGTCTTCCGAACCTGGGCCTGAATTCTGCTGCTATCACTGCATCCACCGACTCTCTTTTCCCTCATGAATATGGTTGCCACTGGGTAGAAAACAAATTGTTTGATGACTTGTCTGAAAAGACAGCACCTTTAAGCCAGAGGCTACCAACAATAAAGGACCCAGCGGAGTTCAGTGTGTCCCCAGGCACCTTCTGTTTGTTGCTCCATCCCCGTGAAGGTGGGTGTTTATCAAGCTGCTTCCTTCACTTGCTTGGTGAGAGCTATACCACTTCTTAGAAGTCAGCCTCTTGCTATGAACACCAACGACAGCTACGAGTACTGCCAGCTGACAGAAACTGGACATTTTAAGACAAGTGCTTAACACGGAACTAAAAAAAAAGCATCCTGATTTGCAGAGCTGAGTGGCCTGTAGTGATTTTGCGGTGCTCTGGAAGGATTCCATGACGCAACTCCTGGTGATACAATAAAAATGTCAAATTTGACACTGCTTTGTTTTCGATTCTGTGTTTTGTTGGTTGGTTGTTTTTTGTGTGTGTGTGGTTTTGTTGGTTTTGTTTCATTTTGGTTTCTTCTTTTCTTTTCTGTTCGACTCCTAGAATATGATATAATTTGGCTTGTAGCAGGAGAGGGGCTTGATTTACTGTTCATGTAATGAGATGTCACCTCCCCTCCTAAGTACTGCTACCTTATGTGCCATGCTATTAGTGAATGGCTAGTAATTACCTACAGTATGGCTTTTAGGGGAATGAATAATGTGTGGCTTTTACTCTGCTACTAATGGTGCCAGAATGGTTCCACTTACCAGAACACATGCACCAAGTGGGCGACACCCTCAGATGACGAGTCAATTTACTCAAATTGCTCTAATTGCTGTGACGTAGGAAATACAATCCAAGGGCTCAGATCATGAGGTCCATCTGTTATACACCAGAACTATTTTTTTAATCAGGCAGATCCATTTGGTTTTCACCGTGCCACCTGCTGCGATTGCCTTTTATCTTACGCCAGGTCTGAGGACTGTGAAGAGCAGTATGGAATAGAGAAGAGAGGCTGAATCTTGCTTTGCCATAATATTGTGCAGCAGCAGGCAATCCTCATCCCAGTTTGTGGCAGGGACACCAGTGAGAGAACTTCTGCAGTGCAGCAGGGTGCGTGGGATGTAACAGCCCATCCCATTTCTCCCTTGCTGCTTTGTTCCTCAGCTGGCACAGAAGGTGCCTTCCATGTGCTCTTCAGCTTTCATTGCTTTGTGGCATTACGCTGGGGAAAAAGGGTGAGAAATGCAGAAAAGGTGGAGAGGGAAGAGGTTACTGCAGGTCTTTCCTCTGACAGCACAGGTCTCTTCTGTACAAGACAGGGAGATTGACAATGGCAGACCAAAGAGCCTTGCCACTGCTCTAATGGCTGGCTCACCACATCACTGGGACTGGAAGCACTGCTAGAAGTTGCTTGTCCAAGAGCAGGGTCACTTTGAACAGGTTGCTCAGGGTTGTGTGCAGTTGGGTCTTTTAATATCTCCAAGGCTGAAGACCCCACAGCCTCTCATGGCAACCTGCTCCAGTGTTTGACCACCCTCACAGAGAAAAAGGTTTTCCTTACGTTTACTTCAGTTTGTGTCCATTGCTTCTGTCATTTGATACCACTGAGTAATCTGTCTTCTTCACTCACCACATCAAGTATTTATATATATGGGTAACATCCTCCATGGACTTTCTCCAGGCTAAACAATGTCACCTCTTTCAGCCTCTCCTTGTGTGAGAGATGCTCCTGGCAATTCATCATCCCCACAGCTCTTTGTTGCACTCGCTCCAGTCTGTACTGTCTTTTGTACTGGTGAGCCCAGCACTGGACCCAGCACTCCAGGCTTGTCTCGCCAGGGCTGAGCATGGGGGAAGGATCAGCCCCTGACCTGCTGGTAACACTCCTCCTAATGCAGCCCAGGAGGCTGTTTGCCTTGTTTACTGTGAGGGCAGATTGCTGGGTCATGGTCAGCTTGGTATCTAGCAGGACCCTCAGGACCTTCCCTGGCCAAGCTGCCTTCCAGCTGGGTGTCTCCCTGCATATACTGATGCCTGGGGCTGTTCTTCCTCAAGTGCAGGACTTTGCATTTCCCGTTATTAAACTTCATGAGGTTCCTGCTGGCCTTCTTCTCCAACCTCTGGAAGGCCCTCTGAATGGTGGCACAGCCCTCTGGTGTATAGATATACACAAGCCACCCTGAAAAACTTTCTGCTACTTTTGCCATTGAGCTTTTTTCAGCTCAAACAAACTCCTCAGCTTCCCTCACTAGCTGTTGTCCAGTTACTTCATTAGTTCCAGCATCTCGAACCTTCAGCTCCTCCCCACCATCAGAGAGAGACACCCAACGTCCAGCATCAGCTCCTCTTAGGTTCTGCAACCACTCTTGTCTCCTATACTCCTGCCTCCCTCAAGCTCTGGAACTGACTTGCATTCAGTATACAATAGCTTTACATATAATAGTGCCCGTATATATATATATAGTTACAGATGTTTGAGGAATCAGACTAAAGACAACGGTCCAATGAACTGTTAGTCCATATGCTGGAGATGGTTTCTGTTGTCCTATTAGATCTCCACTTCCTTCTGTGGCAGCCAAATTCTAACCAAGGGTCTTTAGTTCTGTTGTTAGGTGATGAAACTTTGCCTTGAACTAGTTTGGTGCTACCTACATGTCTTGGAGTGTCCCACTAGGAACCAGCTGAAGAACATGATGAAACCCCTGAGTTACCCAAGCTTGAAGACCTGACAGGCAAGAACTAGCAAGACAGCTTAGCTAAAGAAAGGCTACTGGCATGGCTAGTCCCATCCCACTGCTGTTGGAGACAGGCTGGCCAGTTTCCATCAGCATGACATTTGGTCCATTTCTCTTGGTGTCGCACGGGTGTCAGGAGAGCTGTGAGGAAGCCGGTGCATTGGCAGTGATGGATGCCACTCACCTCTAATTCCTGTGAGCTTGCCAGGAAATTCTGCCCTGCAGTATGAAAACCACGTGCATTTTTCCTGCTGAAGAATTAGATCCCAAACAACTTCACAAGACTTCTGAAAGGTTATGTGTCTTTTATTCATATTTGGATTTCAATGCTTCATCCACTAGGATTGATTTGAAAGGTAATCATCTTTTGTTCTCTTTTAATGACTAGAACAGTTAGTGTCGGTCTCTCTTCCCATACAATTGAACAACCATTTAATAATAAACAGAATTAAAAGAGCCTAAGACACATCTGACATAATTAAAATAAAATTAACATACCAAACAGTGCGGATGCATGGAGGAGGAGAATGAATCAAACACTTGTTTCTTAGAAAGATGCATCCCACTTAAAAATTAACAAAATACAAAGTATTCTGTGAGAAAACACAGGGAGTGTACATATGCACACACCGATGCTTACACATCAATATCCCCATCCAAACATCTATATATACACATGTATATACGTGCACGCACATGCACGCACATGCATGTATTAGACTGGAAAAGTAATTTATTGTTTTCCCTGGAAGAATATTATTATTATTATATTTATTATTTATTATATTATATCTGTCTTTAAAGCAGGAAAGAAACAATTACTTTAATAGCTCCAACTTATTTGGCTAAACCTTGAAAAACATTGCCTCTCTATTTAGCATAAAATACATGAAAAATCAAGTTTGATAAGTTTAGATTTAGGAGTATAGCACTACCAAGCTCTTATTACTCATTTGGCTTGCTTTACTCTTGGAGCAGTGTCCACAATTATTAAAAAAGTCCTCAATTTCTTCCAATATGTAGGAAAAAATGTCTAAACACTGACCACTTGTTTATACTGGGTCCCCCAGTGTTATCCCCTTTTTAAAGCACTGAAAGAATGTTCCTATTTTACACACAGTGCATCCTGTTTCACAGTGCTTGCAGGTACCTCCTGCTCTCTACTCCTGCTCTTCTGAAGAGGTAACTCAAACCCAACCCTTGGTGGCCTCTCCTCAGAGGGCGCAGGTGAGAGGTCTCCTTTCTGGAGGCAGAGAGAGAGGTAAGAGAGCTACTTCTTGTAATGACATTGTGCTCGGGGTAGCAAAGGGCTTAGAAGACGGAAAACCAGCTCCGAGACCTCGCTCCTGGAAAATGTGAGAAACCTGAAGAACACACCGAAAAGGTAAAATGCAAAAGGGGGGAATGGCTTTTTGTGAGAGGCCTCCAGAATGCATAATTGGTTCAACCTGAAGCACGAAGGTGCTAAAAAGACCCTTTTAGTCTATTGTTAATAGAGACTGGGTAACAGTGGCTCCCCAGTTACAAAGGGTACCATTCTCTGTGCCCTTTACACTGAGCCCCAGGAGTTTTCTTGCACATGATCACTGGGACAATGTTTACTCCTCAGGTTTCTGCATGTCTTGAGTAGTTGTTTGCAAGTCTCCATCAAGTTACGCTTTACCTTCCTCTTCTCTCCCTGCCTTGTTCTTAATGAATCCAGTGGTCAGGAGAATGAAATACCTTGTCTGGTGTCAGTTTTGCTGCTTAGAGCTTCAGTTCTTGGAGAAAATTCAAGTTTTCCTAAGTACCCCACATTTCTCAAATCTGATGGAAATCATCAGTTTCACTGCTGTGTATCAGTAAAAAAAACCCCTCCTTTGATAAACCCTGGGACTCCATCCATCATAAAACCTGAGGGAGGCTACGCTAAGATTTGTTTCATGTTATAATACATTTGTCACTACAATGACACTAGTCTACATTCACACAAAGCAGAAGTTCATTACAAAATCCCTTATTACAGAGACAATCAATGAAAGCTATTAAGTCTTTAATCACTGAAGGCAATTCTGGTATCACAGGAACCTTTCACACTCTGAAAGTTAAGCTGACGGTGGTCTCAGTCAGCTGAAATGATCCCTCTAGCAGTGCCTTCAAGCTTAAGTACCAGACTAAAAAAATATTGGTTTTAGGCAAGAAAAACAAGACCCAACTGAAAGATTAGAATGGTGATTTAAACAAAAGAAAAAGAAACACAAACACAAACAGCAACACCTCCCCACCCCAATCCCGGAACAATAGGAAATTCTGGGATGATGGAGAACATACATATTTAAGGTCAGGTAGAAAGATTTTCTCAGTAGGCGAAATGGATGCCTCTGTATACAATCACTTTTAAACTCAGTTCTCATTGCACATCCTGAGGAATCACATAAATCAGGACCTGAAATAAACAACCAAAACACAGCTCTGCCCCAGTGAGGTCCCCAGCAAATTACTGATGAAGCTGGAATCCTTGAGCACAAGATCCAACAGGATGCTGCCCTCTCCCCTCTGCAGGAAGGGGTACCGTGGTACTTTCATGTAGTGATGTCACATCCCAGACAGTATTTGTACTGAGATCTCAAATACCAGGCACAGGAAAAGGAGAAATGGCCCATGGCATGAGATGTCCAGGCCATGTCTGAATATCTCTGCCGTGGAAGCAAGAGAACCTGTTGGTAGATATTTGGCTGAAGGCCAAACCCTGCCACTTGAGGAAGTTTATTTCATCACCTAGTGAACTCCATGATCTTCCCAGCAGAATGGGCAATGAAAACACGTACATTTTGCATTTCTTTGTGGCTGCTTCAGCTCTGGGGTTGTGATGGGCTTTCCCCCCATTACAGGAATTTTGGTCAAGTCAAACACAAATCCTCTAGGGTTCCACTCTGCATTTCCCTCCTTTGCCCCATACAGTGTGCTGCACTAGAAAAGGAAACACATGAGTTTATGAAAAACAGTTTTAGAAAAAGGAAAATAATCCAACAGATATGTTCTGCATTCACAAAAAAGGTTAATCAAAAATAATTGAAAGTAACTTGGAACAAATTCTGCTGTATCGTTAGACTGAGCTACAGTGAATCGACTCAAAATAGTATAGTGTAAGCTGCATAATAAAATGAATAAATTATTTTGTGCATTAAATACCACATTTTCAATTTACGTAGTGACTTTGATCTTTATGTACAAAATTCTACACATTTGCATCTTCATGTTGCTCTTTAAAATATAGCACTGCAGGACTGCTCAGCCGTAAGAACACCAGATGTCAACTGACCACAGTGAAATTCAAGAGCACTGTATCAGATACAGCTCCACCTCCAACAGTGCAACAGCCCAGGCACTTTGAATGACTACAAGAAACCCTTTCTTTCATACACAACTGATGCTGTAATTCCAGGCACTTGTCACCCACAGGTACCATGTACTTTCTTCCAAAGATGAAACATTTCTCACTTTCTTGAAAATGAGGCAACTAAGCTCAGCAGTAGCTCTGGCAATTAATTCCACAAGCTAGTTATATCCTGCAGAAGTGCCAGAAGGCCAGAAATTATCTGTGTGTGCATTCTAATCCTCAAAGAATTAACCTGATTGCAAAGACCACCGAAGGCGGTAGGCACACTTCAGTCCATCCCCTTGAAAGAAAAGGATAATGCTGCTTGCATAATTCTAAAGATGCAGAAAGACCCCCACCGTAGCTACACTGTTTTGTTCATAGACAAAAGCCCTTTGTCCCAGTAAGGACATGATCACTAACATTTACAAGCCCTATTTTAAGCAAGGAGGCAAGCAAATCAGGAGGTACCACAATACGAGCTAGAAAAAGCTAGCT
This sequence comes from Streptopelia decaocto, assembly GCF_964273445.1. NCBI lineage: Eukaryota > Metazoa > Chordata > Aves > Columbiformes > Columbidae > Streptopelia > Streptopelia decaocto. The sequence continues at coordinate 13,301,335 of NC_138657.1, forward strand.
GTTATTCCTTAGTGTCTTCTACCCCTCTATTCTAAATGTTCCAATCACTGGATACTCTACAAGATTTGCTTCTGATACTGTCTCAGAAGATGTAAACATACCTAACTCACTCAAGGGGAAGGCAGCAACAGGGTTCAGCACTTAACCCAGGAAGGAGTAATCTTTCAGAATAACACAAATGTGCAAAATTCATTACAAGGCACAGAATATATAGGTGTGTTCCACTTGATTCCCATTTATCCAGCTGTATCTTTCTTGTGATCTCTCTGTTAAGTAAGGCGTGGGGGTTTTTTTTCTTTTTTTTTTTTATTTTTTTCAGAAGAAAGCCACTTATCGGGGCATATTTGGCATAGAACACTTGATTCACTGTGATGGATCCATCCAGGCTGTCCATACATGTGTTATTTAAGTTGGACTGAGTACTGGAAAAAAACCTGTTGTGTCAGTCCAGTGTGGGAAGCAAACCACACTGCTGGACACTGTTTAGATGCAACAGAGACCTTCACGCGTTCCCTCCTGCTCTAACTTTATAATATATTGCTCATCTTTACTGTAGCTTTCTCCTAGTTATTAAAATTAAATTTCTTTTTCCCTGGAAAGATTAAATTTTAAGATGAATGAGAAGGATTCTAAGAGGATGTGAGGATATCATATTACATGACAGATTGGTGTACTTCATAGGGTACTTAGGAAAATGCCGACTATAGCTGTTTTTTTATGTAATTTGGAGATACTGAGCAGATTTGCTTTCAGTCAGTATGAATTCAAAGAAAAGACTTAAACACCGCAATGCTATATCTGGATTCCTACTCATGTAACTGAGATCAGAAACTGTCCCATTGTCACACAATTACGAGTCACAATGAAGAACAAACTGCCTGATCAGCTGAAGGACACAGCTGTGATCCTGGAAATACAGGCTTGCTGGCATTTGGGAACGATGGCCAAGCCTTGGAGGGCCTGGTGAGGGGTAGAGCGCATTAAAAGTCTAAAAGTCTTTTGTGATTCCAGAGCATCATAATATTCTGCTGCACTTAGGAAACAAAGCACATACCAAGAAACAAAAGAAAAAAAAGAAACATTGCAGCTAACAATACAATTCTGTTTCAAAACAACTAATCAGGAGGTCAGCCCAGGGATCTGAATTTCAGTAAAGCTCTAGCAGCAGAAGCACAGTCTGTCATTCATGGCTGAAGGGGTTCTTATCCCCCAGAGCTAGAACTAATCTGAAGTTGGTTCTTCTTTTTCCCAATAATCCATTTAACTCAGATGAAGTTCCTAGCAGCATATCCAGGATTAAGAGCACTGACAGTGGTGGGAAGCATTTGTGAAAGTAACTGTGGTTCCCTGCTTTCATGGGTTAATATGCAAGCTCAGTGCATGAGGGCTGTCACGTTCTTGAACTCTGCATTAAGAAGGAAACCGGACTTTTCTTCGGTCGGTAACTTTTTAGTGACACATCTTGCTTGTCATCTCTTTCTGTAAAACAAGAAGGGGAGATTAAAAAGCAAATGGCATTTGTTGAAAAGTGAACACATACCTTTTCTTAGTTAACGTTTCTGCATCTCTGCAAATGCATGTGGTTTTGTGTGCCACCATGGTTGTGCTCCTCTTTGTCACTTTCAAGGACAATGAACGTAACTGGCAATTAGCGTGCAACATTTTGTCATTTTTGACAGCTTTAATACCCTACTAATTCCCTAGCTGTGTCATGTAAATGGTACTGCATCCCACAAGAAAGAAATAAATCACCCGCAAGAGCAGGAGACCTTTTCACTTAATGTAAGAACAAGGATTGCAATTGTTGTCATTAAACCTGCGGCCAACAGGAAACACAGAGATACATTTTTTGCCTACTTATTTCTGCCGACACATGGACGCATCAAGCACATGAACACAAATCACTAAGACTTGACCAGAGCTGTGGCATTTGTCTCTACGATGGAGCCTTGGAGCATTCACAGACTCCAATAGGACCTGGGGTTTGGGATCCATATAAGGTTTTCTTTGATCTGATTTACAGGTACTTTGACACAAACTCTGTGGTAACTGGCTGCCCTTTTCTATAAAATGCTTCACATTTGTCAGATTTTCTGGAAGGATGTATCAGGTGATGTGTCAGTAAAGGGCTTCCTGGCAGTCTTGCAACTGGATCTTATTCTGTGCTTAACAGACAATTTCTCCACCTACAATCCCATGCAGAATCACAGGACTTTTTTTCCTCTTCCAGAGTTTTAATTAGTTTTTGTTTCTTGTAGATTCATAAAATATTTTGCACCACTTGTTATTTCGCCATCATGTGTGTAATAGAATGGAATATTGAGATTTGCAGCTGTTACAAAGACAATGGTAACTTATACAGTAATTTATACAGTAATGTGTGATCTGCACAGTGATCCATACAATAATCTGAACTAGTAGTTGCTCCTTTAATTTGTTAAAGGTGATAAGGGTGAATGTTCACAGAAGATTCTGTCCCTTTTTCTTCTTAAATGTTTTGTGGGGCTTGGGGGAGCTGTTTTGTTTTTCTTTTAAATAGCTGTAATTAGGTTTATTCCTTCAGAGCAACAAACGCCAAATGCAGGACTTAATATAATTCAGTTTCCTACTGTTTTATACATAAGCAGATTCAAAATGCCTCTCCCTCTTCTTTCGAGACATCAGAAAAAGCAACTATGCTAGGAATACTGAAGTGCGGCAGATAATTCACCACTACATCAACACCACATTAATGAGCTCTGACTACCGCAGGCATTCCAGAAGCTGGTAAAGTCCAGCAGCACTTAGTTTAATACAAAGCTCTCATGAAGCCCTTCCTGGGCAGGGCAGGGCAAGGCAGGGGCCACAAGCACTGATGTGGTTTGACACCATGCAGTGGTTTTACTGACAGGGCCTGACACCATTTAAATAATTATTTTATTTCCCTTATTTGAAGATCAATTAGGTGCTAATGCTCCTCGAGGCAGAGTCAATCTTTGCAGACCCCTAAATTTGCATGTACTCAGTGTCTGCACACGCATACTGTGCTACCAATAACTGGTAGGTCTGTGAAGTAAAGCAGCACCACTTCCTCCTGCAGCTACTGCTGAACAGCTGTTTGCAGTCAGACAGTAGCATCTTGCCCTTCTAGAAAGGCAGTATAAAGAGGGTGATATGGACAGCATCAGAGTCATTGTAAACTTGGCCACCCTCCTTCAGGAGCAGTGGAAGGCAAACTGCCTCCAGACAGAATAATAAAACCTCACAAGAAACACATTCAACATGCAAAATGTATCGCCATTCTCACCTTAAAGAAAAAAATACTATCAAAGGCAGGAGTTTAGACATGGATACATGTGTCCAGACAAACAGAGGAGTAGAGGCCTTGATGACCTATGCAGAAGATGCAAACTAGAGGGCTTTAAACCAGTTTGCCATGTGAGTTTCTGAAGTGTTTCAGCTATGTGCAGCTATGAGTATTTCACTGCTCAAGAGTCATGAAGAGTGAAGCCACCATGCCATTCCTAACTTTTCCATCAAGGCATAATTTATTTGTTATTGTAATACAAATTCTCCTCAAGCCTCTCCCTCCATTTCTGGATTTTTATCTGGTTATACAGTTATATTCATGATCCCCTACATCCACTGCCTTCCCCCTAAATCCTGTTCCCCCACTCTGTCAGGAGAATGTTGCTGCAAATGGTTCTGCAGTTTTCTTTCTCCCTGTTTCTATTTAGCAGGCCTCCTGTTCCAACACCTGCTTGGCTTTGGTTTTGGAAATGCTCACTAAAGTTGTAAAGTCAGAAAAATGCTAAAACTTCAAAACATCATCATCTCCGATGCACAGAAACTTTTTCTGTATTGATCTATATTGTTATTGGTAAATGAAAGATACAAAAGCACAGACATATGGTCACATTGTGTTTCTGTATATATGTGCCTAAGCTTTTACTGATTCCAGCCAGTGACAATGAACGAGATGTGCTTTTTTAAAAAAAGAAAAAAGCAACATGATCCTTATTGAATTGGTACATGGTTTGTGAGTGGCCTACATTTAGTTGTTTTTTTCTTAGAGGAATTTATAATAGGGAAGAAAAACAAACAGGAAACGGTTTCTCAAAGGGGTCGATATAATTATGAAGCTGGCAAAGAAATGTTAGTTTCACTGAAAATGCTTGTGAGAATGAGAGGAAGGGTGATACCCAGAGAGTCCAGCCGGGGCAGCACGGGGCGTGCTGTGCATGGCAGAGCCTTCTGCTGAGCCCTTTACGGAGCAAACCGCTCCTCATCACCAAGCGCTGCCTCTGGGATACTTATCTTTAAAAACTCAGCGCTTGCTCTTCACCAAGCCTGCTGGAAAATCTCTCACAGGTTCTAACAGGCACCAGGGAACTCAGGACACAGTCCTACTCCAGTAAACTCAGAGAAGTCCTGTAAACCTTACCAGAGGTCTGGCTCCTTAGTTATCCAGGTGGTGCACAGCCATTAGGTGGGCATTGCCTCCAACACAAACTCAAAGCTGAGTCTTCTTTGGTTTTTCCTGATTCTTCCTCATTTTGTGCTTCTCTGAAACTTTACTGCTGATTTTAATTTCTGAAAGGAGTAGGGTATGTTCTTGCCTAATAATCATTAATTAAAAGCACATAAGGGTACTTCCCAAACATGGGAAATGACAACTATCTGTTGACTGACTCTTCTGAGAAGGCAGGAAGACTGGAAATGCTGTGGCTTAAGGTACCAGATTACCCAGCCGCAGCTGGATATTAAATGCAATACACAGGCTAGACAGACAAGTTGGTGAATCAGACACAGACACACACAGGCACAGACAAACTTTTAAAAATACATTTAAAACTTCCAAAGTCTTTCTGTGCTGACTAAACATCCAAAACATTGTTAACAGGAACTCCATACCAGAGCTCTTCATACCAGATGCGCTTTCTATTTCAAACGATTTACAAGAAATTCCAGAGCATTATTCTGTACCACTGCATTCAGACTTATTCCTGCTCTCAATTTTAGATTACGCAACTAACTAAAAGAATGAAGTCAGAAGTAAGTGCTGTTTTTCAAAGCCAAAATACAAAACAGAAAATTAAATCTGGACCCTATCTGTGTGTTGAATAAGCCCACAGACCAACCACTGAGCAGAATTTAACTCGGAACTAACTTCTAAGTCACTTAAAGAGAAACACTTGCTATTCTTTGTCAAGTCCTTAAAATACTTCCTCACTTTCTGGAGTTAATGCTAGCAAGCTCCTTTGTAAACACCAGGAATCTGTTTGTATTGTTAGTATTTGTGATTTCATGAAAGGATGCATTCTTCAGTATTTCTCAGGGAATACCAACATGATTTCCCAGAAGAAGGAAAAAAGCAACAGACAGTCTTAAAAGGGTAATCAATCTTTATCTCTGATGGATGCCTGGTCCTCTTCCTTCCCTGCTGCTCTAACATGCATGTCAGATACATTCAGCACATAAATCTATACCTAACTATTTTAATTTCCTCTCCTGAGTTCACGTTTAAATAAGGCAGGCAAAGGATGGAAAAAAAATCCAACATCTTACAGCATGCATGAATAGCTGAAGAAATCTTTTTTTAACGGGACAAACTTACCTATGGGGAGATGCTGATCAAATCTGAATAGGTTACAGGAACAATTAGTTCCACAATAAAGAATGGTGTTTCTATGCTTGAGTGAGTCAAATATGGAGTTGGCAAAACATAAAGCATAAAAAACCCAGACATCAGCTGTGTAACCTCCCTGCCCAGAGGTACCTGCAGCTTGGAAGACCTGACCAAGTGGCCAACAGCAAGGAGATGCCAGCAATGGACACCATGCCCAATTCACTACAGAAAACAAGTTTTCATGTGTAGCCTGTCATGTACTCATCTTCAAACACTGCAACCCAAAGAAAAGCATTGCCCAGCCTTAACCACGTTCTTATGGTAAGGAACTTAATTCCTGTGTAACAATCCTGTGAGTAAATGCACGATGTTGGCCAGGAAGGCAATACACAAACAACCCCTCTGATCTGTGGTTCATTGTTAGAAAGCTCTGCTGGGGCAGCACAAGCATCACTGGGACATACCTTTCTCCTCCCTGCTCCCACTGACCAAAAAGTGAGTCACACCCTAAAGGAATCCCATATACATGCATAGAAACTCAGTGATGTACCCATGGAGCCAGTTCAGTCTTTTTGTTCAAATCAGAACCACAGAATAAGCAGATGCAGAAGCAAAAGGTTTTAAATAACATTTTACATACTGTTCTTCAAAGCCCAAGTAGCTATGATTTCTGCAACTTTTTTTGTTGTTTTCTTCACAAAGATTTCAACAGTTGACAAATAATTATCCTGTGGACAAAGCTCTTTGTATCCTGGTCACAAAAGAGGCTCTTTACTATGGAATAGCACAGATCACGCGGTGTAAAATCTTGTGCTGCACAACTAATCTATACTCAGACAGCTAACTGACCAGGATAGGAATGCCAAAGCCAGAGCTGTAACACTTAAGAGTCATTTGAAAAACTTTTTTTTTTTTTTCCTGGCATTTTTAGTTAGAGCCATGTGTTGAACCTTCGTTTAGAAATTGTTTTCTCTAAAGTTACTAAAAACATATTTCCCCTACTTCTGTAGTTGCCACTGTCTCTGTATACTGACAGAAAAAAATGGCAGACTAGTAATTGCTATCCAATGGTCATATTGATAATTTGGGTATTCCCTTTGTTTGGTTTCAGGATGTATTCCACTTGAATGAGTCTCAATAATCATGATGTACAGGACTAAATTAATCTCTCCTACAATCTGTTTGGCTTCAGGGCAGTTATTCTGAAGCTAAGGTTGGCCTGATAATAATCCCAGTTGATTACTCCTGAATTTGTATAATGATGTTTGAGGACAGAGATAATATTCCTGTCTGCAAATGTAATGCCTTATCACTGATGACAAAGGCATTTTATCAACTGACTGCAAGCTGGAACAGGACCAGGAAATTACACTGCCAAATGCTGCTGTCAGTAGGGTTAGATCCAGGCAGACACAAAGAACATGCATTTGGATGACCAACTTGCTTAAAGGATTCATATTCCAAGGAGGTACTTCCACATTCTGCATGTTTTTGTCTTCTGTAACAATAAAAGTACTCTGTGTTGGCTTTAGTGTATAATTTTACCCTATTAAATGGACTTTAAATGTGCCATTTTGGGCATTGATGTCATGCAGAGTCAATAAGCAAAGAGCAACACTGCTTCTAGTACAAAATTTTGCAGAAAATTTATCAGGAGACATGTTAGTTCTCTACTATGAACTACAATTTTGTTGTATATCATATGTATTTTACATAAATAATTTTATCCACCAACATCTATTTAAATGGAACAATAAATACATATTTCTTTTTTTTTCTTTTTTTTTTAACAAAACTGCCAAGTTCACGTGGCACTGGGTTTTTGACAATCAGAAAAATTGGACTTGCTGTTTCTAAGTTTTCTGTTTTGTGTCAGCTTAGAAAGAATAATAACAGCCTGATCTAACACTCAATAAAAGTAATGGAGTCACTCAATAGGTACCATTCAAATTATGAAAACACATATTTTTAGTTAGGTACAACAGCTTTCCTGAAACTTCTTATTAATGTCTTCACAACTGCCTTCTGATGCCAGTTAGACTTCTGGGTCAAGCCATTAAATGTTACAGAAGGGAAACAGAAATAATAACTATTATTTTTAATAGTTATCCAAAATTTCAAGTTGTTTTGACTTCTAGGAAATCTCAAGTTTTGCTGCTGTTGTTTTTTTCACACAGTCTTTTATTTGTGAAGATTGACAACACCAAATCAGTGGATTGCATCCTTGTTTCAGTCCAGTAGGGGCAGCTGATCTATGTTATTCAGAAAAGCAGAGGGTATTTCTAAACTGGAGAGAAGATATTTTTGTCCAAGAGGACGCACAGCAGTAGTTCTCTCCATAGCGATCAGAACAGTTGAGAAGCTAATGCAGACAGGACAAACGCATTTCCAAAACCATGGCAGGAACCACAGTCGAGGAGTCCCCATGCTATGTTTCGCAATGCTGGCGAAAAAGCTTTTTCCAGTCTCCACTTGCTGTTACTGTGAGTTCCACACAGAGCACAGACACCAGCAAGGACCTCTTTTGCTAACCAGTGCAAGAACTAGCGTAAACGGACACTTACAAATGGAAAGGCCATTTGATTAAACTGTTAATGTTCTTGTCACTTTCTGATTCTACCGACAGTGCATTCTCCAGTGCATACACCATCTCCTTGATGGTGTATGAACTGCAACTCTGATTCACATCAGCTACATGTCACTAGAACAGGCAGCGTCATGTATCACACTGTGGTTACTAAAGGGCAATTTTGGCTCTGATTCAGCTCAGAACTTAAGCACAGTGGAAGTCCATGTGCAGGAAGCTCATGTGAGCAGAAGAAACAGTTATGTACCCATTATAAAGCAAACAGTTTCAAATTCCCTTTTTATAACACACTTGATCTGGAATGCCCCTGTCATTTTTTTTGTGGTTTTGCAACCACAATTGCCCTTTTCTACTCTGTTTTTTCTTTGTTGCTGTAACCAAGGCAGCTATTCCCCATACACACTGAGCTAGCACAGAGTAACAATCTATTGACTAAGCAAAAAAATCACATTAACTCATCAGAAGCTCAAAATGAATGAAATACTTATGGAAAAGACTTTATAATGTGTGATGCATCTTTTGTATTATAGCAATCTTATAGAAGTTCAGTGTAAAAAAAAAAAGAAAAAAAAGTGCAAAAGTATCAGATGCTATTTTGCAGTTAGTTTCTGCTCTTTTAATGTTTTGCAAAATTGAAGACATTTCGAGGAATAAGCTTCTTGAAAAGCTTCTTGTCCTCACGTTATTCTGGACTGTTAACTATAGCTCTTTTTATTTTGCATTAATAATTTCTTCAAAGTACAAATGTGATGCTGTTTATTGCAAACGGTGAAATAATTTGGAGAAGCCCTTTTTATCCAACAGGCTATAATCTACATTCATTAGCTAAACTTTAAAAGAGGACTTACGTGTTGTACTCTTCACCAGCAACAGACACCTGTACTTATGTAACCACAAAAGAGAAAATTGCATCAAAGCATGAGAGGGCAGAGTGGCTAATCCAGAGCACCAAGAAGAACCACTTCAAATCCTCTGATGAGTCTGTGACACACAGAAAACCATCAGTAGGAAAGTCCTTCTGTCCTCCTGTTCTCACAGCAGCATGTGCTTGGGTTCAGTGCAAGCAAAGCAGCTGATGTGATAAAAATAGTCATTAAAAACATGCATGCTTAGAAATTATTTACTGACAAACTCTGGCACTGCAGTGCACCTTATGACTCTGCTTTCTTGGAGCATCAAGCTGAGAATCCTATTTTTCAGCAAAGTTAAATCCCAGAGTTCTCTCTTCTGCCCTATTTTCTTACAGGAAACAGAGGAGATGGAAAAGATGGAGTTGATCCAGCTACCACTGGCTCCTTGTTCTGTTAGTGATCAAATCCATTTGTTGATAAATTCTCGTCATTTCTACAATGTAAAAGAAATTTTGTTGGATATTGTCACTGTATCTTTTGAAGTGGAAAAAAATGGACTAGGGTCTGGAAATGCTTGGTTTCTTCTTTTTTTATTTTATTTTATTTTTTTTTTTTTTAAGAAAAGACTACTGGTGGCAAGTTGGCAGCAGCGAAAAGCCTTGCCCAATTGCTATGTCTATGGCATTTCTGGCAAAGAATTGGAGTAAACATTTTTTGTAGTATAGACAGAGATGCAGCAAAGCTGCCAATTATTTTGCAGAAGATGTACTCTTTGTTGTAAATTGGATGTGTAACAGAAGCTACTTGGGCCTCATGCACAGCAGTGACAGAGCTGGGGGACTGATATTTATATCTTGCTCTAGTCCTGACAAAACAAAAAAGCATAAAAGAGAAGCTCTCAAGGGTTCACCTGAGCACCATCTATTTACAGTGCTTTTATTTAGCTCATTCTGAAACAGACAGTGTGCCTGGAGAAACTCCTGAAAAAATGGAGACTCTTGATTTGGTATCCTGACTGCTATGTGATCCCCTAAACACCTGGCAGGACCAGCCCCAGCAACTGCTGCAAGCGCAGACTCCTACGTGAAGGCAGGGACACTGCTCCAGCACACACACTTCTGGCTGTGTGTGTGTCACCACAAGTGCAGGCTGCCACAAAAGTGGCAGTTGCACCATCACCTTTCCCCTGGCTCCTTGTTTCTACCACCTGTCTTGTGCCAATATCAGCCTGTGTGCAACTGCTCAGGAAAGTGTCCTGGCAAAACTTCAGCTCTTCAAGGAGTTAGTCAACAGGATCCGCTGGGAAACTGCCCTCAGGGACAAGGGAGCAGAGCAGATCTGGCAGACCTGTAAGGAGGCTTTCCATAGAGCACAAGAGATCATAATCCTCAGGTGTAAGAAATCTGGTAAGGAGGGCAAGAGGCTGATATGGCTGTGTCGAGACCTGCTGGTCAAACTGAAGGGCAAGAAGAAACTGGTAATGGAAGCAGAACAGGTGTCCTGGGAAGAGTACAGGGACACTGCCTGGTTGTGCAGAGATGGCTCAGGAAGACCAAGGTGCAGCTGGAGCCGAACTTGGCAAGGGGTGCAAAGAATAACAAGAAGGGCTTCCACAGATAACATAAACCAGAAAAGGAAGGTCAAAGAAAGCGTACCCCCTCAAATAAGCAAGACTAGCAAACTGGTATCAACGGACAAGGAGAAGGCTGAGATAATCAACAATTTCTTTGCCTCAGTCTTCACTGACAAGCTCTCTTCCTACACCTCTCAAGTGGAAAACGATCTGCAAGACAGAGACTGGGGGAGCAAAGTCCCTCCCATTGTAAGTGAAGATCAGGTTCATGACTACCTGAAGGACCTGAACATACATAAGTCTGTGGCACCTGATGAGATGCATCCTATTGTCCTGAGGGAATTGGCTGATGTAGTTGCCAAGCCACTCTCCATGATATTTGAGAAGGAATGGCAGTCAGGTGAAGTCCTGGTGACTGGAAACTGGGCAACATTGCATCTATTTTTAAAAATGGGAAGAGGAGCCCAGGAACTACCAACCTGTCAGCCTCACCTCTGTGCCTGGGAAGATCATGGAGTGGATCCTCCTAGAAGCTGTGCTAAGGCACATGAAGGACAGGGATTTGGGACAGCCAGCATGGCCTCACCAACGGCAAGTCCTGACCAACCTAGTGCCTTCTATGATTGAGTGACTGCGTCAGTGGACAAGGGAAGAGCTAAGGATGTCATCTATCTGGACTTCTGTAAAGTCTTTGACATGGTTGCCCACAACATACTTCTCTCTAAGTTGGAGACGTATGGATTTGATGGGTGGACTGTTCAGTGGGGAAGGAAATGGCTTGATGGTCTCAGCCAGAAACTAGTGGTCAATGGCACAATGTCCAGATAGAGATCAGTGATGAGTGGTGTCCCTCAGAGGTCCCTGTTGTGACCAGTAGTGTTTAATACCTTCATCAATGACACAGACAATGCGATTGAATGCACCCTCAGCAAGTTTGCAGATGACACCAAGGTCAGTGGTGTAGGTGACATGCCTCAGGGACAAGATACCATCCAGAGGGACCTGGACAAGCTTGAGAAGGAAGAACATGTGAACCTCATGAGGTTCGAGAAGGCCATGTGCAAGGTCCTGCTCCTGACTCAGGGCAACCCACAGTATCAATCCAGGCTGGGGGATGAAGGGACTGAGAGCAGCCCTGCTGAGAAGGACTTGCGGGTACTGGTGGATGAAAGATTGGACATGAGCCGGCAATGTCCACTTGCAGCCCAGAAGGCCAATCGTATCTTGGGCTGCATCAAAAGAAGAGTGGCCAGCAGGTCGAGGGAGATGATTCTGCCCCTCTGCTCTGGTGACACCACACCTGGAGTGCCGCATCCAGCTATGGAGCCCTCAGTACAGGAAAGACATCACAAAAATGATCAGAGGGCTGGAAGAGCTCTGCTGTGAGGATGGGCTGAGAGAGTTGGGGTTGTTCAGCCTGGAGAAGAGAAGGCTCCAGGGAGACCTTATTGTGGCCTTTCAGTACTTAAAAGAGGCCTATAAGAAAGATGGGGACAGACTTTTTAGCAGGGCCTGTTGCAACAGAACAATGGATAATGGTTTTAAAGTAAAAGAGAGGAGATGCAGGCTAGACATGAGGAAGAAATTGTTTACGCTGAGGGTGGTGAAACGCTGGCCCAGGGTGCCCAGAGAGGTGGTAGATGCCCCATCCCTGGAGACATCCAAGTCCACGCCGGATGGGGCTCTGAGCAACCTGATCTGGGTGAAAATGGCCCTGCTCATGGCAGGGGAGTTGGACTAGATGAACTTTAAAGGTCCCTTCTAACCCAGACTATTCTGTGATGTTATGAAAACCAACCGTTTTGGCTGAGCTCGTGCTCAGCTGATCCATTCCTGGATCTGCCTATAGTAACACAAAGGCTAGCTCTGACACAAGGAAAGAGGACTATCCACTAAGCGGTGATAGGAAGGGCAGGATCAGCATTTCCAGTTTCAGCCTACACTGAGCTTGGCTCAATACGATTCTAGAACTATACCTTAAGTGGTCATGGAAGATACTGGCTGAAAGGCCTGGAGATGCGAACACTATCTTTTCACAAACAATGCCACACATATGGCAGCACTTCCGACATCCTGGCTTTAAGCAGGTTGGTGCAAAAGTAATTGCAGTTTTTGCATTGTTAAAATTTGCTGTTTGATGGTAGAATACATTATAAAATAAATGTGGTTACGTTATACATAATTTTAATGTGCTTTTCTCACTTTTTTTTTTTGCTACTGACTTATTACTTGCTGCTTCTATTTATTTTAAACTATGAAAATGACATTAGACAAAAAGCAAATTTGAATGATTTTCTTATTCAAGTTTAAAATGGGTGGTAGAGCAGCAGAGACAACTTGCAACATCTCTGCTCACAGATATTTCAGAAAGCAGCAGCCACTAAGAGGAGAGGCCTCATGGCTGATAGCGGTGTTGGGGATATGGCTGGAGACATTCTCTTGAAGTGCTCTGTGCCAGAGCAGGTGCACCCCTGAAAGGGGCTGTGGGTCACGGGAAACCCACACCAGTGCTGGGACACCACGGAGGGACTGTGTGCCACTGTAAATCCATGCTGGAGTGGAGAGAAACAAGTTAAAAGCAAGAAGCAGTAGACACATCCCTGGTCTCCTGCATTGTCCCTCACCTCACTGAAGGGACAAGGAGTAGCTGAGTGTAATGTGTATCAAATCCAAGGTGAGCTGAGACCCAGAAGGAAGGAAGATTAAGTTTTTTACTGAATTTGAGCCTGGGGGAGAAAAGTTTCTTAACAAAGTGTTTTGTTTAATTGCCTTTTTTCCCCTCAATACCCAGATTTGTAGTCAACAGTTTTGCTAACGGGTGACAAATCAAGACTCTTTCGTTCATAATGTGCTTATAAAATACTCTGGCACATTTCTTAAGCCCTATGTACTATGAAATCTGTTATTAGACAAAGATATCACAGGAAGGAAATAAAGGGCATTATTTGCCGTAGCTGGGCTGGTGTTTGAACAGTAAGTTGCTGTGCTGAGGCAACTATGTTAAGCTTCTCACTAAAAAGCACATTTAGATGCTGTGTTTAAAGCACCCTACATGGGGTGAGGGTGGGATGGAGGTAATAAGCAGCACTTCACTAGAGAGTTTTGGCCATGGGAAGAGGCTCAAAAGTGAATTAAGGTTAACTACTGCCAGTGAAAAATAAAGCCAGCCACACAGGGAGCGAGCACAAAGCAGATACCACATCTTAAAATTCAAACCCTAGTTTATTTCCAGATAGCCTCCCCATGGAGGAGTGCCTTAGAGGTCAACTGAGAGCTCTCACAGTGCAGACCGCCTTGTCCGCCCATTAGCTGTAGAAAAGGGCAGATAACGTTTTCTGACTTCTTTGTTTACCACAAATTAACCAATTGGACATGCATTTTTTTTTCTTCAGGACCACCTTCAGGGTCAGTGACTGTGCCAGCTTCCTTTATAGTCCCCATATAAAGCAACTCTATGAAAGTCTCAGGGATCTGTCAAATCAGCATAGTGATGGGGATGGGAAAAAGATGCAGCATTTATAGCTCCCTCTGACTGCAGAAAGGACAAGTTATGCAACTCCCAAATGGGAGGGGTGACCCTATTTGGCTTATTTGCTTCATTTGATTTTATAACTGCTGCACTGAGCTGCAAAAGGGTGATAAAAATCTATTTTAAACAAAGAGCATAAGTCCTCCAGGCTAATATTACTATTAATCCACTGCCTGCTTCCCCAATTATTCTCCCTTCTTGAAGTTATGTTGATAAATCAGTTGCTTTCCTGTTTATTAAAGCATGTTGCAGTCTGTTTATTTAATCAGCTCTTGGCCCATTTTCTAATTAAGGGAGATAATGTGGGCTCATTTCCTGCCATGGTGAACCTAGCAGGGCACAGGTTGTCCTCAACTACTGCATTAAAATTCAAGATTATTTGTAACGTCTGCTTTTGTTTGGCAACTCCTTCCCTTCTTTCTGCCCAGCTGGAGAACAAAAAATACAGACATATGTGTTTTTCTGCATTTCCACACTGCTGACACCCACCCAAGTCAAGGACAGGAAGATGGAAGAGCTTTGTCAGTTTGCTGATATGGTGCCTTCCAAGTGCAGGTGAAACATTTTTCTGGGAGACCTTGCATCCCAGCGAAGTTAATAATACTGCAGCATATGATGATCCTAAGGATAATTTTGTGAATGGAGAGAATGCTGGAATGCAAGGGGAAAGCACACACCAGTTGGAGCATGTTCCTGACTTGCCCTGCTGCTGGACTTGGATCACCTTCCGCACCACTCTGGCCCCAATCCCTCCTCTGTCTGCTTAGTGCAGGAATATTGCTAACCACCAACTGCAGCATTAAATCACTTTTGTGCTCTCTGTGTTCCAAAGGAAGAAGGATCTTTTAAGGGCCTTCAGACTGCCCCTTTTCCTACCTTTGAGATATCCTGCCTTGTATCTTGCTTGTGACACATCCTCAGCATTTAACAGCTGCAGCTAACCTAGCATCACTACTCTGGCAGTGAAGTTCTCTTTTGCAGGGCCTCCTTCTATCCCTTAGGACACATTCAGGTGGCATATTGATTTATCCTGTCTAGAAAGAAACCATGGATACACTGCAAGTTATCAATACATTGCCATATGCAGTGTGTTTCAGCAGGCCTTGTGAACTGCTGAAAACAAGACTATCCATTTTGTCTCACTTTACAGGCTCACTTTCAATCAACATAAGCATATACGTGTATGACACCTACAACGTCTCCAATTCCTGAAGAAACGTAGGCAGGCATAATGCAATGTGCCTTTTTGTGGAACAAGTGAAAACCTGACATGGTCCTGGACAGCCCTCTTTAGGTGACATTGCTTTGAGCAGGGATTTGGACTATGTGGTATCTATAGGTGCCAGGCAACCTCAGCTGTTCTATGATTCTGCAGAAAAAAAAGAAAATCCCAGTGGTTCTAGCACTTCATCAAGAAGCTGTACAACACAATATTTTCCAAACTCTAACCCATGGAGAAATATTGTCCTGATTCCTTTTAAAGCTGGCTAAATGCTCTCAGTGAAGGTTTGTGCATAAACTGCTTTCTGAATTGTGCCTTACTTTTCCTTCTCTGCTTATACTTTTATTTTCTTTGCATTTGCAAGCAACAGCAAATGTGCTTCTATTTCTGCAGCCTTAATTTTGGAAACAATTAATTTAATTTTGGTCTATTTCAGTCCAAAAGGAAGTGTCTGGTTTTGTAACGCTGCTAATTGTCTGAACCTCTGTCTCACCTCATCTATCTCACTTAGATCCACAGTGTGGTCTGAATGTAGCACACTCAGTACCTTCAAAAACAACTCTTTAAAGATTTTTTTTTTTAAACATCACCTTTATATAGATCACTTGTCCCTTCACATGCATTTAAGTGACTGCTATGACTACCGTGCTGTTACTGACCAATGAAAAAAAGAGAGAATGAAATTATATATAAAATATATAGTACAGGAAGAAACAGAAGACAAAAGAGCTTCTACTTTCAAATGGCAGTGTTTCCCACCTTGTATTTTTCCATACAAAATACTTTGCACTTTTCTCTTTTTACTAAGCATCTTGCAGATACAGTGGCAGATGGAATGGGTCTATGGATAAAGGCAAGAGTTCATTCCTTTGAATTGGCTGTGTTCAACCATGAACCTTATTCCCAGAGGAAACTTGCTGCAAAGTGTGGGAAAGGCTCAGTGAAGGGAGGAGGAAAATTTCGTAGAGCTTTCTCCCAGGCCCCACACTTACCAAAGGCTCTAGTTCTTTGCGGTCTATGAGGTTCAGCTCTGTCACAAAGTAATAAAAATGCTTGTAACAAGTATTGACGTGGGCCTCAGCCCCCATAAGGATGATACGGTCAAAGTGATGGATGTAGACGTGAACAAACACCCGAAAAAGCCGGCAGAGTATCTTCTTGCAGATCTGAAGGAAGTTCTTTGGGAAAGGAACACCTGTGAATAGAGAAGGCAGGGTTGTCACTACCATCCTGTCATCCTCCCAAGACAACAGCTTTAGAGCAAAGCGTGAGTTTGTAACTGCAAACTAGGTTATGGCTTCCTAGGTCTCTTTTCCAATCCAGAAGATCACTTAATGCATACATTTATCTGTTTGCTAGCACCAAAGATAACCAAATACTTAAGCAGCTCTAATGGATCAAGAATGACAGATACTGGTCGTTTTTCCCTGAATAATATAATGGAGGAACATCCAGTATTGTAATGCTCAGATTTTCAGTGCAGTGCACACTGTCCCATTAGCATTAATGGCTTCACATCTTGAGATGGCTGTTCCCTGTACTGATACATACAGAGCTCATCCTAGAAGTGACAGACACTCTCCACCTCATCTTATTCAACACTGGCATTTCACAGCATCAAATTTAACAATGAATTTGAAATAACTGAGTGAAGGACAGATGACTTTGCTTTCACCCTCCTCTCAGTTATGTGTGTCAATCTGATTGCTCTTCTAATAAAAAAAACTCTTCAAAAGACACAAGAACAGCTCTTCCAAAACACCTTAGGATTTACACCACTTTGCAGCTGCAGACTCCAAAGCAGCAGCAAAAGCACCATTTGGAGGTAGACAGACAAGCATCCCAGTGTGGTAACGATAATTCCTTCAGAGCCATCCTTCATTAAAGTCTGATCTTGCATGGCTTTGTGTACCATTGAGCTGCACCAAAAAGTTTCAGGGTTCATCTCCTTCTGTGGAGATTAAGATGACGACTTCAGTGCTATGCTTGAAACGCTACTGCTACTTTGCTTTGTTGCACATTCTCCTTTTTAGTTATAGTTCATGTTTTGGTCAGATTTGAACTACACAACTGTACCTATTGCTTCTTTAAAAAAAACCCAAAAGCTTCACAGCTAACCAGTCCCATACTCCCTAAAAGCCCATGTCACACTCCCAACAAGAAAAAAGTTTATTATTTGCACAAAGAAGATGGAGATACGAAATTAACAGTCTTGAAAGTTTTCTAGTTTTCAAATCTTAGTCTCCTGTTAAATACTGCTCAGCACTCATAAAAGTAATGAACTAATGGACAAATGGCTCATTTTCACTGACGGGGATGTGAGGACATACAGCAAGAATTTCCATACTGAAAACACATTTTTCAGTACAGGTTACAACAGAAACGTGTGCCTTATTTTGGGCTCTCTGGCCAAGGAGGTACCAGGGTATGTCTGCTGTGATGGGAACACCGCTGTGTCTGTTAGCATGCAAGTGGGGAAGCACATCAGCACGCAGAAGTGTCCTGCTCAGCGTACCCCTGAACAGCCTCTACATTTGCCATTGCTGATGTGCAGATGATGTGAGAAAGTGTGTTGTTTTTTTTCGCCTGTACTGGGTTAATTGGAGGCAAATACTTTTGGAATAATTTCAAGTAGATTTAGAGATGCAGTGCAGCCCTTCTTCTTTTCTGATGTACAAACTGGGAACTGGAGAAATAGCTGCATATATCCAAGCATAACTACTTTATAAGAAAAGCCAGCTTTTGGCTGTCACATCCATCCACCTCAGTGCTGAAGCTAATATTGAAGGTCACAGAGAAGGAGGTTTAAATGCTCAAGCCATGAACTGAGACATCGCTCAACTACAGAACTGATAATACATACAGATGTCTTGGCAATATTTGAATCAAAACTCCACACAATTAGCCAAACACCTGGATTATAACAAACAGTTGTTGTTACTTCCAAGGGCAAAATAAATACAATCTATCAAAAAACATAACAGAAACCCCAGTCAGTTGCTTATTAACCAGGATGATCACGTTGCAGCCATCAGAGCATGGCTAAATTCAGGAATGATTACAGCAGCAGCATACTTTGCATTTTTGTAAAAGCTACCCAAACCAGAATTTTTAAAATATACCCAAGAAAATGTTAAGTCTTAAAAAAGGGGGAATATGAATAGCTGGCACTTGTTACTGCAGGCTGGTTCACTGAAGTGAGAAAAGAATTTTTGAAGGCCTTACCTTTTCTATTTCAGAACAGGCATATCCCCAAATGGAGAATAATTAGTTTAATCTTTCACAAGCTGACATATGATTGTTATTGAAGAATGTTACTGTAATGAAGAAACTCCTACTTCTGTATTAATTGACTAAAAGAAGCTTAATAAAGAAAGCTGACAAGTCCCTACATGCAGTAAGTGCAAAGGCTGTAGAGCACTGTTTCTGCCACAAACAAGGATCTTCATCTGTCTCGTTTTAGATGTGTTAGGCAGTCAATTTGAAGACAAAAAAATAACAGACAGAAAAAAAATAGCTGGTGCAGAGCAGCCTAGGGTGTGTAATAAGCTCACAGTGCTCCCATTGCTCCTCACGTGCATTAAGTTTTCAGACAGGCTGTGGAGTTTCATTTGCCACTGCGGAACTTCTCCAATTTTGCAGAGCTGTTTCATTTACTCTTAACTAAACAGTGAAACATTGCTGCTATCACAGATATGTCACTTGGGTATGGTAGAATCCATAGTGGCTCTCTGACTTCTCTGTCCTTCCTGCAAAACTGGTTTATAAACTGACACGGAGATCTAAATGGCTAAAAAGTGCCTCCTTGTACCCTAAGAGCAAGTGGTATCTGTGCAGTAAGCCAGGATCCTCAGCCTTGGAGAGCCTGCCAGCCAGTCTGCCCCAGAGCGCAGAGGAGGCTTAAAGTCTGGGGAGCCTCAAGGTGCAGATGAACATATGGAAATGGCTGCATCACTAGTTTAAACATACACTCTGCTGCTTTGTGTTCAAAATTAGACAAAAGTATGGTAGAAATGCAGTCTAGAAGAAAAAAAGTCTCATACAACAGCACAGATTCTGATCTCAGTTACAACAGAATGAATAGAAAGCAATGGCATAAAAATTTGAAAAAACAGAGTGAAATTATTCTAGACTTATATTCTGAGGTCAGAATTTGGCCTAATGCTTTGTTCCCACTGCAACTGCTATAGTTGGAAATAAATCAACCACAGAATATAATCATTTTGAATGGCTCTTGTGAGTGGACTATCTTAGATGTAGATACTTGACTTGTTAAGCAGTCTGTTCACTGTCCCTCATCAGTCATGGTGGCCTTTGCCTTCCTTTCCTCCAAGCCTTCATTTAACATGGAATCCAGGTTTAATACTTCCTTTCCTGGGAATCTGTAGTTAAAAAAAGGAGAGGAAGAAAAAGAAGAATAGCTGCACCCATATATCCTGGTGACAGATGCACCGCAGCAGGACAGGGTAACAATCAC
This sequence comes from Streptopelia decaocto, assembly GCF_964273445.1. NCBI lineage: Eukaryota > Metazoa > Chordata > Aves > Columbiformes > Columbidae > Streptopelia > Streptopelia decaocto. Next base: position 13,321,182 of record NC_138657.1, read on the forward strand.
GTCATTTCTCCCACGCTCTGGCCTCCCCATGATTCACTGACCTTTTTGCTTCTGTTGCCTTGCTAGAAAAGGTTACTTCTAATATGAGTAGGACTCCCTACAGTTTCCAAAACTCACGCTCCCCAATCCATTTACCAAGTTCTTTTCCATCAGAAAATGGGACAGTTTTCCCTTTTGTTTTGAAAACAGCCTTATACTCAGAGGTCTCAATTTGCTACCACATGATTTTCTCCTGTGCCAGAGTGAGCACCCAGATCTAATCCATCCATCCCCAGATGGACATACAGCACAGTGCTAACAAAGTGATCATGCCACTGATCGGTTGTCTTATTTGAGTATTCCACATACATGACAACTGCAGACAGTGTCATGGACCCCCTCTGACAACACACTCCCCAAAAGCAGTATTACAGCTGCTATCTACTCAAAACGCTGGTTACAATGACACGCTGGCCACCTTGCATGGTGATTACCAGTAAGTCTGTTGGTTTAAAGCACAGATGTTTTAATGCCTCATTTAAACCCTGCTGATCCAAACCTATTCTTTGTATAATGTAAAAAATGGTGAGATAAGACAGAGAGACTAAAAGTTAAAGAAACTAAATTAGGTGGAGATAAAGGAGGGTAACTGAAGGGCTCAAATGAATGGAATGGGCGAAAAGTCTTTCTCTTTTGATATATGAAAACTTTTAATCTTCAATATGTATCACAATCTCCCCTGAAGTAGATCAGTTGCACCAGAGAGGAAACAAGAAAAGTTGTGATGCAGTTTGTCTTTGTTGCCTGACGCATTACCTCTAGGCAAGAGTCAGAAAGTGCATCATCCCAGAAAGTCAATGCTGAGGAACCAGAGAGAAATCCAGATTTTTTACCTGTAATGTTACATGTGGTTCTTGACTGGCTCACATTCCAGACTGTAACGTGGAATGAAAATAACTGCCCAGTTAAATCTTCTGTGATGACAGGCACAGGAGCATTTGTGATGTTCTGTATTTGTGTGCAGTCTTGTTTTGCTCAAGGGATGCTGGTAAACCCTTTAGCAATTGTACACAGAAATTTTGCTGCACATTTGAAAACGTTTTTTTGCAGGCCACAGTCATAATTCATTCTTTTTTAAATAAACACAGGTGGGCTCAAAAACAGAGACTCCCTTTTTCATCAGTAATAAGGCTTGACACTATACTATTGCAAACACAGCTTAAAAACACACCAATGTGGTAAAAGAAGATGTTTTTTCCAGTTTTATATTACGGAGCAAGAAAACAGTGCTACCAGAAACTAACAGGAGAAGGTACCTCAAACGAACCTGTCCTCCACTTCTCCCTCCGTGTTTTCCTTCCCCTATCCCTGCCCCAAGCACACGAACTTGCAAAAGATGCCTTCAGCTATTGCTAGAAGCTTTGCTGGAAAAAACACCTATTCTGATTCAAACGGATGTTTAATGTTATCTCAGTAGGTTAGTCCATGAAGTGTCCATCTCAAAGGCCAATGAAAACAATGACAGTTTTGCTGGACTTTGTTCCTCATGTAAATAAGCAGAGAGCTGCAAAATATTTGGGATAAACTAGCCTACCATGTACCCACCTGCTCCTGATACTGCCCTACCTCATGCCCTGATTACAGAGAGAGCAGAAGGAAGGAAAACACTCTGGAGATTATCTGGCTTTCTAAGGAAAATGGTGTCCCTTTTTTCCAGTGGGACTGCCTCTAACAGCGTTACTCTTGAATTAATGAATCAGCAGGCAGGCCCTCTGTCAGATCTTCAACAAAGATACTCATGTGCTGTCCTGGAAAGACGTCTAAAGGTAACAGAGATCAGAAAATTGCCTGAGGTTTTGTACTATTTGAACATCCACAACAGCTCTCCCTACTGCTGTATACCAAGAAATGGGTAATGGCACTATATTTTGTCATTTAAATAAAAATTTCACCAGAAAAGGTGTCTTATAATGCAAATACTGCAAAACACCTAAGTATGCAAAGCACCTGAATTAACTCTCGCTGAAAGCAGCGGACAGAACGACCTAAATCCTTGCACTGCACAAGCCACATCCCTTAGATTTAAAGCAAATTTACAATGGCTGTTCCTGACTATAATTTGAGCTCCTCACTGTTACCAATTAATTCTGCTTTTGCTGCTGCAGAGGAACAGAAGAGAAACAGTGCAATGCCATATAGTAGAACACTCTTGCTGCCTGTACCAAGCAATATTAATTTTATTCCAGACAATAATAAGGCTGATAAACCCATTAGAATAGATCTGTACGTCTTCAAGGTAATGAGAACACTGAATGCCATAAAAAGCTGCAGAGTCATGGCTGTGTGACAGTGTAACTCACCTGCCCTGTAAGATTAATCTTCATAATATTAACAAAATGAGATTTGTTGGAGCATTGCATTTGAACAACTTTATATGGCATTAATATAAACATAGTCTAAAATAGGCTTGGAGCTCCATTAGATTCATTTAGAGCTCTCCCCACCTTAGCAGAAACTATAGTACAGATGAACAAAATGGAGCCTATTCTGGGACAGAAAACATAGTAGCCATTGTACAGTATAACAGCTTAGGATAGCAAAAGGTAATTTATTAACCTGATGAGTGAACTTACGGAAAAAGTATGTACGAATACTGGAGCCTGCCCAAGATACCAATGGAAAAACTTTCCTCCCCACCTGGCAGAGGTTTGTTAATAGCTTTGTTCTTAAGATACTTACAATGGCCTGACAGTTTCTGGGCAATGATACGGTTTCGGCTTTCCATGCTGAGTGCACCACTGTCCAGCATGGCTTTTTTATTAGTTATTAACTTCTGACACCTTGGGGAAGCAAACATTTTGGTTCCTCATTAATTTCACAGGGACAATGGAAGAAATGTGCTGTTCTGAGAGCCCCTCTCAGGTTCACTGATGTAGCAAAACAAAACACGAATGGTGTTTCCCAGGGCTCAATACTGGGGCCAGTTCTGTTTAATCTCTTTATCAATGATCTAGACGAGGGGATCAATTGCACCCTCCTAAGTCTGCAGATGACACCAAGTTGGGTGAGAATGTTGATCTGCTGGATGGTAGGAAGGCCATACAGAGGGATCTGGACCGGCTGGATCGTTGGGCTGAGGCTAATTATACGAGGTTTAACAAGGCCAAGTGCTGGGTCCTGTACTTGGGTCAGAACAACCCCAGGCAGTGCTACAGGCCTGGGGAAGAGTGGCTGAAAAGCTGCCTGGCAGAGAGGGATCTGGTGGTATTGACTGACAGCTGGCTGAACATGAGCCAGAAGTGTGCCCAGGTGGTCAAAAAGGCCAACAGCATCCTTGAATATTGTGTTCAGTTTTGGGCCTCTCACTACAAGAGAGTCTATTCCAACCAAAATGGCTCTGTGATTCTATGACTGTCAGATGCAGCAAGCAGCATGGTCTTGGAGATGCACTCAGGATCAGACAAAACAGCTTCCTGTCCCCAGGACAGAGATGTTCCTGCAGTTAATCTAAAAGCAGAGGCCTCCGTTTGTCAAAACTCATGGCACGACATTAACAAGTAACTGTAGCTGAAAGGTTAGTAATACAAAAGAAACATCTGTTCTTCCGATGATTACTGTGCTACCTTCCTTTTCAGTGGGTCATCAGAAGAAACATTCAGGCAGTTCTAACACCTCAGATCACAGCCCTTGTGCCTTGTAATGAAAGCTGTTTTCTGGCCCTTTCATATCTATGCTGACAGAGCCTGTTTCTCTGAAAATAATCCCTATCCTGAATATAAGCCCTAGCATGATTTTTCAGGATTTTTGAGGCTGCTTGAAACATTAGTCCTACTCCGAAAATAAGTCCCAGTTACAGTTTATAAAAAAGTCAATTTAAATACTGTCCAGGCAGCTATACATGTGAAAAAGTAATAAGTTTTGGAGCAAAAATTAATATAAGACCCTGTCTTATTTTCAGGGAAACAGGGTTGAAATCTTATATCTTTATGAGAATATCGTCAGTACATATTGATAGTTCCTTGGAGAGGTGACTCAGAAGTTTTAAATAAGTTCGTTTTCCCTCCAGTAGAATGTAGCTCTTTCACGAGACAGGGAAAGCCAATTATATAGCAGCACGTAAGGGAAGTTTAGGGGAAGAATGGAAGTTCAGATCCAGAAAACCAAGAACAAACAAAAACAAACCACACCAAACACAAAGAAAAAGAACCCTGGTCCCTGACTTTGCTTGAGTTAATCCTGATTCATAGCAGCACAGCCTGGAATTAAGTCTGGCATCCTGGGGGAGAAGTCTGTAGGCTGACAAACAAGAACCAGTCTGGGCTTTTAAATCCGCTTTTTCATGTTTAACTATTTTTGCTTTTATAACATGGAATCTGGGGGTAACACAACAGATGCTTTTCACTGCTTTGTTTTTACAACTGTTAAGAGGGATGTGAAATTGAAGGAATCCATTAGTTGAAGAAAAAAGAGCTGAGCAACCCCCTCCCAGCACACTTAAGCACTCTCAAACATCAGAGAGCTAAGCTAGATTCATTCTTCAGAAGTCTGTAACTGCAACCTGAGCTAGTCTGTCTTCAGTTGCTGCCAATCCATGCCCTTGCTCAACCCTGGACCTCCTCAGGCACCCAAAATTTTGCTTCCCCTGTTTTCTCAGAACTGCCTTACTGGAAGAGGTCAGTCTTTCCCTCCCATGTAAACACTAACTGGTGTTCAAACACTAAACAGGATATTCAGCTTTCCTCTGAGGAATGCTCAGCACATGCCTGATATGCACTGGTTGCTTCAGGTTCAGTACTAAAGGCAGGGGCCACTGTCCTCATTTCAGAGCAAAGCCAGTGAAGGTAATGTTGTCTGTTTTTTACATATCACTTGGGGTTTTTTTGGTGGTATTTCCAGAGCTAAAGACACTCAAATCTCTTTATACTGTTTTGCAGGGAAGTATGTTTATCAATATAAAACTGGTGAATCCCGGCAGCTGCACTCCTCATGCCATCTTGAAACCACTGTGCTGAAAGAAAGAGAGGACTTGCCATGTCAGAAGGTAGCAGAAGGCAGAGCATGACTCTGTAGCCCAGTGGGTTAAGGTCCTGCTCCTGGAAGTGCTCCTGCATTTTACAGTAATGTGTTTATCTCATAAAAGGAAACTCATTTCAAATCACTCTGGAATAGGAACCTGAATACACAGGACTTTACGCTCACAGATGACAGCACCTTCCAAGAGATTTTAGGTTATGCCAGCAGGCACACGCACACATACACAAATTCACAGATGCAAACACACCCACACACAATCATACTGTGAAGCCTGCGTAAAAGCTGTCGTTGACTGACAGGTTTTGGATCCAGGATGACTTGAATATTTTGATTGGATCCGCTCCTATAAGATTATCTTTACTGTTGAAGTATAGGCCAGTGACTTTTGGATTTAAAAGGCCCATGAAAAGGAGTAACTATCATTTAAACAGATTCTTCCAATATGTCATGAATAGATAAGATCTGTCTCTTCAGATGCCTAGGGCTCCATCTCGTATCTGGAACTCAAAAGATGCTTTACCACTAATTTCATTGAAAATGCATGTGGAAAATCAATGAGCAAGAATATCCTGTTTCTTTTAAAGTATCATGGAGCTAAGCAGCATAATATTATTTTAATGTCACTAGCAAAGGACAATTATGGAAACAACTTCAAAAGTTGCATTAACTTGACCTTAACCAACTACTTCTGCAAGATTCATGTGCTAATAGAAATCTGAAATGAAAATAAGTCAATAAAAATCAAATACACTACAGGACCAAAAGTTTTCAAATATGAAAGGAATATTTAAAAATATAACTAGTCAAAAATAAGTTGTTCTGCTCTATTATCAAATTCAGCTGAGAAAGGGAAGTACACTCATCTCACTAGAGTAAAATTTTCTCTTTAACATATCTTTTACAGGGTTAATACACTCTGAATCCTTCCCAAGCTCAGCATCCACCATCCAATTCCGAGTCACCGAAGCCTGGAATATAAAAGATTATTCACAGCCTCAAACACTACCTTTAGAAGAATCATCTCAGGCCCCACTAGTCATGGCTGACACTATCTTATCAACAGATCTTTTAACTGTTACATAAAGAACACTTATACATTGCAACAGCTTCAGCTGCAAGAACAGTTCTTTAGGTCTTAAAAAGTGCTTGTCACCATCTTCTGTGATTGCAAGAACAAGAAAATAGTGATCATGCCTTATTTTTCATAAATGAAAAGGTTAAAGAAATTCAAAGACAGAAAAATAAAATGCCTGACTTCCATACAAATTAACAAAATATTTTTTCATGTGTGACCAAAAAACCAGTATATACCCTCACTCCAGTCCTCAGATACACAACAGCTACCATCTATGCTTTCACCTTTCACTTTATATCTGAAATCAAAATACTGGTCAGATTACCAAATTGTTTTTATTATGCAAGAAGAATTTAACTGAAGGTGAGATTTACAGGGATATTTTGTTGTTGCTAGCACAGTTTTAGAAACCTACACTAAGTGCACTTATACTAACTAACAAGGGTGATTACTCCACTTCAGTAATAGAGCAAAACATATACTTTTAAGTTTCTTGCTGAAGAGACTGATTTATCTATATGTTTAACATTAATCATCTAAGGAGTAAACATTAATTTATCTTCGTGTTTAATGCTTTAATGTCTATACTTTTTATCTATAGGTTTAACTTAAGTTTACATGATCTCTGCCACTGCGCATATGGTATACAACATCAATCACCTTTTAAGTCCGTGGGCACATAATGGTCACACTGTAACTGACATAGTCAGGGAGCTAAGACACTGAAGGATGCATAAAATTTGTGTGTAAAACCTGACAGAGAGCTGGCAGATGCATGTATCTGGATACTTAAAATTTCCTGTCTGTAAATCAGGAAGGGTGAATGTGGTCTTGGCTCAGCAGCTATCCTTAAGCATCGTTAAAGAGAAGGCACAGGGCAGCACAGGTGCCGGTTGCCACCTCTTTTGTGCTTGCAGGCTTTGAGTCTGTATCTTCAGGCTCTGAGCACCAATGGACTGTGTAAGAAGCAAAGCACCTGCCTCTCAGACAGTGCTGCCAAAGACAAATTAACTTCCAGCAAGGGAAGGGAAGTCAGCTATGCAGTGCTGAGAAAAGGACTACCAAGAAAATGGGATGAGGGCTTCCAACTAGTGCAGACCGGTCTCTGATAAATGGTTACTAGCAGAGTTCTGACAGGTCAGTGTGTTGGCAGGCAAAGACAGACTTTGAAAAAGGCTTTGCTTTTGCATTTTGATGAGTATCTATCTGTAGGTGCAGGGCTCAATCTTGCTGTTCCATGGAACAAAAAAACATGAATAAGTCATAAAGAAAATGGATATCTAATTTCACAGTATCACAGTATGTTTGGGATTGGAAGGGACCTCAAAAGATCATCTAGTCCAATTCCCCTGCCAGAGCAGGAACGCCTAGGTGAGGTCGCACAGGAACACGTCCAGGCGGGTTTTGAATGTCTCCAGAGAAGGAGACTCCACAACCCCCCTGGGCAGCCTGTTCCAGTGTCTGTCACCCTCACTGAGAAGAAGTTTCTTCTCAAATTTAAGTGGAACCTCTTGTGTTCCAGCTTGATCCCATTACCCCTCGTCCTATCATTGTTTGCCACCGAGAAGAGCCTGGCTCCATCCTCATGGCACTCACCCTTTATATATTTATAAACATTAATAAGGTCACCCCTCAGTCTCCTCTTCTCCAAACTAAAGAGACCCAGCTCCCTCAGCCTTTCTTCATAAGGGAGATGCTCCACTCCCATCATCACCTTCATTGCCCTGCACTGGACTCTCTCCAGCAGTTCCCTGTCCTTCTTGAACTGAGGGGCCCAGAACTGGACACAATATTCCAGATGTGGTCTCACCAGGGCGGAGTAGAGGGGAAGGAGAACCTCTCTCGATCTACTAACCATCCCCCTTGTAATATACCCCAGGATGCCATTGGCCTTCCTGGCCACAGGGGCACAGTGCTGGCTCATGGTCATCCTGCTGTCCACCAGGACCCTCAGGTCCCTTTCCCCTATGCTGCTCTCTAATAGGTCATTCCTCAACTTACACTGGAAACTGGAGTTGTTCTTGCCCACATGCAAGACTCTTACCCTTGCCCTTATTATATTTCATTAAATTTTTCCCCACCCAACTCTCCAGTCTGTCCAGGTCCCGCTGGATGGCAGCACAGCCTTCTGGCGTGTCAGCCACTCCTCCCAGCTTAGTGTCATCAGCAAACTTGCTGATAGTACCCTCTATTCCCTCGTCTAAATCGTTAATGAATAGATTGAATAACACTGGCCCCAGCACTGACCCCTGAGGCACTCCACTAGATACTGGCCTCCAACTAGACTCCGCACCATTGACTACCACTCTCTGGCTTCTCTCCTTAAGCCAGTTTGCAACCCACCTCACTACTCTATTGTCCAGACCACACCTCCTCAACTTAGCTGTGAGGATGCTGTGGGAGACTGTGTCAAAGGCTTTACTGAAGTCAAGGTAGACCACATCCACCGCTCTGCCATCATCCATCCACCTTGTTACAGTCTCATAAAAGGCTAGGAGGTTGGTCAAGCATGACCTACCCTTGGTAAAGCCATGCTGACTGCCCCTAATAACCCTCTTATCCTTGATATGCCTTGAGATGGCACCAAGGATAAGCTGTTCCATTACTTTCCCAGGGACAGAGGTGAGGCTGACCGGTCTGTAATTACCCGGGTCCTCCTTCTTGCCCTTTTTGAAGACTGGAGTCACATTTGCTTTCCTCCGATCCTCGGGCACCTCTCCAGTTTCCCAAGACTTGGCAAAGATGATGGAGAACGGTCCAGCAATGACTTCAGCCAATTCCATCAGCACCCGCAGATGCATCCCATCTGGACCCATGGATTTATGAATGTCCAGACTACTTAATTGCTCCCTAACCCAGTCCTCATCAACTAAAGCAAACTCCTCCATTGACCTGGCTTCATCCGGGGTCTCGGGGGTACAGGGCTCCCCAGGACAGCCTCCAGCAGAGTAGACAGAGACAAAGAAGGCATTCAGTAACTCTGCCTTCTCTGTATCTTCTGCCACCAGGGCACCCACCGCATTCATCAGTGGGCCTACATTGCCTCTGGTATTAGATTCATCTGCTATGTATCTGAAAAAGTTCTTTTTGCTGTCCTTGACCCCTCTCGCCAGCTGTAATTCTAAGGAGGCCTTGGCTATCCTAGCTGCCTTCCTATATTCCTCCCAAGTGGCCAGCCCCTGCTTCCATGACCTGTAAACTCTCCTCTTCTGCTTGAGCATACCCAACAGCTCCCTATTCAACCACGCAGGCCTCCTGGCTCCCTTCCTTGACTTCCTACGTGTGGGGATGCTCTGATCCTGAGCGTGGAAGAAGCAATCTGTGAATGCCACCCAGCTATCTTGGGCCCCTTTTCCTTCAAGCAGTCTTGCCCATGGGATTTCCCCCAGCAATTGCTTGAAAAGGCCAAAGTTACCCCTGCTAAAGTCCAGGGTTGCAATTCTACTTGCTATTCTGTTCCTGCCACACAAGATGCTGAACTCCACCATCTCGCGGTCACTGCAACCCAGGCAGCCCTCAACCTTTACTGCTTCGACCAGACCCTCCTTGTTAGTGAGGATGAGATCCAGCAGTGCACCTCTCCTAGTCGGCTCCTCCACCATCTGCATGAGGAAGTTATCATCAATGCACTGGAGGAACCTCCTGGACTGTGGCTGGCTGGCTGAATGGTCCTTCCAGCAAACATCAGGGAAGTTAAAATCCCCCACCACAACCAGGGCCTGTGACTGTGAGGCCACTCTCAGCTGCCCATAGAAGGCTTCATCAACTTCCTCAGCCTGATCTGGTGGCCTGTAATAGACACCTACAACAGTATCATATCAACAGTATAATAGACACCAACAACAGTATCACCCCAACAACAGCAAACAGCAACAGCAAACAGCAAAACACTGAGCAAAACAATTAATTTTTAACAACAGCATGGTTTGCACTGATGGTGCACCGTAAGAGGCTACCATATGAGAAGTGGAAACCTGGGAAGGGATCTAGTGACATGTTACATGTCTACAGTTTCAATACAGTGCCTTCATCTGCAAATACACATAGGCTTGTGAACCTCAAAAGTAGATTTCTTCAAACAGTAACTGAACAATTGAGAACTTAGATAATATATTATTTAGAAAAGAGGTTATTCGTGCATGCCCTGAGATCCAGCAGGTTCGTTTATTACATTTAAGAATTGACATGACTGCAGAAAAAAAAGTCAGTATTGAGGAGGCTCTGCAGCCAACCACTCAGATTCAGCATGGGTCTGTGCTGGAAAATACAATGACATTCAAAGAAAAATGATTACAGACTGTGTTCAAAAACCTCCTGCAACAAACATGCTATGCTGAGGGCAAAAAACTAGACAGAAGTGATAAGAAGAAAGAGATGGCTGTTACACTCCATTTGGCCATAACAGACTGATACTACAGTGTAGTGTTGTTCAATATACAGGGCACAAAACTTCACATACTCATTTCTACATCAAGTCATACTTTTTGCCTGTAACATAGATAGGAATCCACTCATTGTTTCCCAGAAATGTCGCATTTTGTGACTAAATATGAAAAAATGTTCAAGAGCAGCACTGCATCAGTGTGGATGGTCCATTATTACACATTCTACAAGAGTTTCTAAATTTCTACTTACGGGAACTGAGTTAAGTTTACCCTGACCTAAATGGATACAACTGTGTTGTTCTCTACACACTTTAGGTCACGGTTAGTCTGTTTATTTTTTCCCTGAAAGCATCACTGTGATTAGAGTCTTCCCCTCCTGCTCCTGATTCAGGGCAGTTTTTCGGTGGGAGGATTCCCAGAACAAGGCGCTTACCAGTCTTGAGGTGTGGTCAGCGTATTCCAAACATTGTGAAAGCTGCAAGACATTAAAAAATGACTTTGTGCCCAGGCTTCTCCAAGGGCTTAAAGGAGGTCACGTGCCTTAGGGATGATGGGGAATTCTTATGGCACTATCACAAGTGTTCCTACATGGAGATTTTTTCTTGCAGCACTTAAGCTCCTGGAATCATTTGGCTGTGTGAAAAACTGGACTAGTTTTATACACAAGTATATACAAAATCTTTTAATATATGTCCAAAATTCTTGATTCTGCAGGAACAAAAATGTTTGAAATACAAACACTAAACACAGAATCCAGAAGACTAAACAAAGTAAATTCATTTAAAAATCTGCTCTTTTAAAGTTTTTAAGACAGACTGAAGGTTCAGTCAAAAGGTGCCTTTTGTATTTACATTTGCATACAACATGGCTGAGGAGCACACTGAGACAGGACACGGACCTCAATGTCCTCATTGCGTGTTCATTCACTAAAAATTTGCTATGGATGGTCCTTTACAAAAAACTTTGCTACAGTTTTAGATCTCCTCCAGACCATTCAGAAGTGTTGCTGCTGCTGTGGAGAGTATTGCTTAACAATCACACAAAAGGAAGAGAAGATATATAGAGATAGAGATGATAGAGATAGAGATAGAGATAGAGATAGAGATAGAGATAGAGATAGAGATAGAGATAGAGAGAGAGATAGAGAGAGAGATAGAGAGATAGAGATAGAGATAGAGATAGAGATAGAGATAGAGATAGAGATAGAGACAGAGACAGAGACAGAGACAGAGACAGAGATAGAGATAGAGATAGAGATATAGAGATAGAGATAGAGATAGATAGAGAGAGATGTGTAACAAAAGCTCTCCCCGAGTATATATCATGAAGAGTATGTACAGTGCATAATACTTTCACTTCCTTCCTAGCAGTAAACTTCAGGTTAGAATAAAGGCTGCATCAACCCCTGAATCTGAGATGTGTGTGGCACTCTGTCAATTTGAAAAAAATACGTTTACAGCACAGATGTTTTCAGGATGCAATATTAAGCACTAAGAGCAGCTGAAGTATCTCTGCTGAACTTTCTGGTATTAAAAGAAGAACATGCAGCAGCTCTAGAAATAGTACAGAGAGAAGCCCAAGTGTAAAACATGTAGCCTCATAGTCAGAATCCAGATCAACCTTCCAGGTAGACTTACCTTTAATTCACTGTTTTCAGTTAAATATAAGTTGTTCCAACTGAGAACATAAAAATAAAACTTTGTTTTTCTTTTTTTCTGACAAAACCTCTGTGCAACAAAGAAGGACAATTTCTGCCATTCTGATTTGTAATTGCTTTAGAAACCCCACAGTTTGGGGAGAAAGAGGAGATAACATGACCTCCAAATGTAACCTCCCCAAACTATTCTTTGAGTATGTAATTCCATTAAAGCATCACATTTCTGTTGTCAGAAAGCTTGGGGGCATAGTAAAAATGAAAAATACATAAAGACAGTTGATGGTAAGATGCTGTAATACTACCATAGCCCATTTTATGTCTTTGCTCTTGGGTGTTTACCTGAAGAGGGGTGGATGTGCGCAGCCTTAATATCAAATATAGAAAGTAGAGCCTCATGGAATCACAGAATTATGTGTCTAGTTTGTGCCTTCTTTCCTTTTTCATTCTGTCTTTGGCTCTACTTCCTTTATATTTTTCTCATGTTAACACCAAAATATTGCTCCACGGAATAGGTGGATTGCAAAGCTCTCTTTAGCTCTGCCAGCCTCTAAGGCTGGCTGTTCTCCTTCTACTGATATGCTGCATAAAAGAAAACCTTCTAGAGTAAAATTATTTGTCTACCAGTCTCAATTGGTTTTGATGCCTTACCAAATTTCTCCATTAGCTTGATTATTTTTTTGTGAATTTTCTTATGTCTGTAAATGTATTTAGCGTTTTTGTTTGTCCAAAACTCGTATTATTCTCTTATGTAATGAGAAAACTCTGAACATCTTACTCTGACAAAACACAGAAAAAAATAACAAACAATATTTTTTTCTTAGACACTTTTGGGTCTAATTTACATACTTTGAATATGAGGACTGGCAAAACTGTAACTCATTTCATGAGGTTGTTCTTACCCTCCTAACCCTTGCAATGAGATGGAAATAAGCAATGCATATTGAAACTGTCATGAAGCCTAACTTCTACTACAATATACTGAAAATTAATGGTTTCTGATTTCTGGGTGATCCATGTAGCTAAATGCACACTGCTCAGAACTGGAAAGGAAAACAATGAGGTTGCTCCATCACAGTATTTGCAAAAAGGACAACTGTAGTTCCTCACAAATATTCAAGTCTCAAGAAGACACAGAAAATTATTCTGCATTGACACTTTCTGCATAAAGCTTTACAAAGACTCTTCCTTTGGATGCTGCATAAAATGCCTAAGGACAGTTCCTTCTCCTGCAATGACAAAATTAGTATGCATGGAAGTCCAGGAAAATTATGGCCAGAATTCCCTGTGATTCCCGGGACTTGTCTAAGCACCAAAACCAAAACAAAACAAAAAAACCCAAAAACCTGTGGTTATTGTCATTGGTCCTTCATAGTCAAGAAGAAATAAAAAAAAATTTCTTAAGTTGGTTGCTTTGTTCCTGCAAAACTAGAGGAGCTGCTGCACTTGCACTATGTGACAGCTGCTAAACTCCTACATTTGTAAAGTGGTAAAGCTTCTTAAAATAATTCAGTACACAACATGAGGTGACAAGTTACACGGGAAGCCCAAATGTAACAAAGATTTCTCAATGCAATGTTTCAAAATTTCTATTACCCTCCACTTGAAAATCTAAGATAAGTATTAGTAATAAAGCTAAGGAGACGGCGGGTGGGGGGAAAGCCTGTTGCACTCAGTGCTCAATGTAGCACTACATCAACAACTTAAAAGATGTACTATGCTGCCAAACATAATGGAGATTTTCAGCTTGCCAGCCACAAATCTGTCTTCTAGGAAACTTGCAGCTCAGGCGGACAGACCATGGGTCACAGCAAATCAATTCGCTCTTACTGCTTCAACCTGTCATCCCACTCCCTTCACATACTTTGCTATTATTATGATAGGTAGGGCTGATCTACTTACAAAAGTTAAATTGCTAGCCAGTTTACTGTTCTAGAGCTCCAGCCCCCTCTGGGCGGAGAACCTTTTCCTAATGTCCTAAATCTCCCCTGGCACATTTTCCTGCCATTTTCTCGGGTCCTACATTACTTCCACAAGACTTCATGGAGTATAAGCAATTTACTTCATAAGTAATATGAAAACAACTATTCTGGTTCAGGGCAGTATTCTATATATGATGCTTTATTTCTCCTAATGCCCTCCTTACCTTTGATCATTTTCTGCTCAAGTGATTTGCTGAGCCTAATGCAGGGTGTCTATTCTGTACCCTGCAATGGATATCTCTTAAAACTGCCTCTCCACTGACCCCTTAAATCCACTGGTAATTCTTCCACTTACAGCTTCCTTTGGCAAGGTGCTCCACAGTCTGCCAGGCACTGTGTTTCTTGTGTGCTCCACTCTCTCTGGTGAGTTCTTGGGTTGGAAGATGCAGTACACAGGCAAACCTGCAGTGCTAGCACCACACCTTGCTCATCAGTTCACCTCTTTTCTGTGGAGACATGTCTAAGTCAACTCCTCTGTTCCTAATTCGGAGGCATTGGTGTACCTTTGCTCATCCTTGCTGCCCTCTCTCTGAAACTTTTGCAGCTTTAACATCACCTTCTCTGCAATGAGAGAACTGCAAAACTGTGTGGGAGAAACAGATACTTACACAATAGCATAATTATACTTTTTTGTTTTGCTCCCAATGTATTTCCTTGTAAATCTTGACATTTCGTTGGTACTGAACTGCCTTTCTTAATCTGCATAGTAAGTCACCTCTGAGGTGGTAATTTTACACAGAAAAAATTGTATCATGATCAAGACACCATTTTTTTCAAGGGGATTTATCAAAGATGGATAAAGAACAAGGACTATATTGGGAAAAACATTCACATACAGTGCTCTTCCATTGTGTTGGTTCTTAAAAGATAACAGAAGATCCCCCTACATATTAGGAGGTACATTGAGACAGTTTATGTGACAAGGCCCCGATAGTGAGTCAAAGCAAATCAAGTCACCCTGAAACAAATTTTCCAGAGAAAGATAAACTAAGGTACACAGGAAAGTGATTCTGTGATAACAGGTCTATTGAAAAAAGGCACAGCTTTTTGAAACATGTTATCATGACCAGTTACCCAGGACGTTGTCAAAACGCAGTCATAAAGCTGGGGAATTCTCACCAGAAAAAAATAGAGGGTGTGAGGAGAGGGAGATTAATATAGACACAAAAGATAATCATGGATTTCCCTAATAAAAGTAATGTTTGGGTCAATTAATTCAGTAGACAAAACAAAACACCAGCAAGGCAGATAGAGAGTAACACTGAATACGTAATTCCTAAAATAAAGCAACAGTAGAAAAGTTAATTGGCCCATTCCCTGCAGTAACACCTCATTAACAGGAATGGTTAAACCTTTCTGAGAAGACCAATTTCAGTTGCCACTGAAGCTGGAGTAAAATCTACTTCAGCTGCCTCTGGCTTTTGTTCCTTATTCTGTTAGCTCACCCACTAATAATCCCTTGCCCTGCTTGATTTTCTTTGGCAGTTGTTCACAGTCAACCATGGCACTTTAACCATTTTCTGCTATATCAATTTAAGAACACAGGTGTATGGCACCAATGAGAACTAATCTGGTACCCTCCGAGTATAGGACTTTTATAAAGAGCTCCTCTCACTTTCCAGATCACACAAAACTCTTACAACTTTCCTACTACTCTTTATTCTCTCAGGTGGTAGAGCTTTACCACACTGCTGGAAGCTAATGCTGAGTATAGCCTTAGATTCAGATATTGTCCATTGCACTGAATCATGAGCTGCCTCTTATACATTCCAAGCACCTGGAAAGCAAGGGTTCTTCAAGGAATCTCTCATTTCTGGCATTCACACCCTGACATGCTCAAATAATCAATAATTTCTGAGATTTTAAAAGCTACTCCAATCTCTTATTTTTCCTTTGGGAAATGAAAGCTAAAAGTAAACTTTCAGAGAGTTTTGCACTTCTGTTTAAGAAATCTTTAAGTGAAAAAAATATTTCAAAATGCAGACGGTGTTCTGAAACAAATGAAACAGAAACTGGAAGCTTTGTGGCTGCATCTCTTGGGAAAACCATGTTAGCAACGTGACAGTGTGTGGAGTTCAAATGTGGTACACAAATGGAAAGTTTAATAGGTATCTTTAAGTACCATTAGATAATTTTACAGCTTGTCCCTGGCTAACATGGGGAATTAGGCCATTAAAGATGTAGCTAAGAAAGAACCATCTGCCAAAGCCAGAAGAGGCTGGTTGGTTGCATTAGGGGCTGGAGTCCACAGCTGAGAGTCCTCAGGCTCTTTTCTTTGTCTGTCTCAGTCACCAGGAAATAACAACAGAAAGCTTAAACAAGAAGGTGGTGTCCATTTTGCTCACTAGAAACTACTGGAAGTTCACAAACTACTTGCCTTTTTGGGATCATATTCTGATTAATAGATTATAAATCAGAACTTCAGTTCCAGCAGAACAGGGTTGGTGGTGGAAGCTCACAGCTTTGAATTCCTATCTGGGTGATTAAATCTAGACCAGATGAATGTAGACATTATAGAGGAAAATCCTGGGGACACGTAGCAGCCAAGCAGAGCCAAAATATAAAAAAGAGAAAGATATTGCTCATTGCCATTTTATTCAAGAAGAAAATATTATGAAAATCAAAATAGTTACAAAAAACAACCTGATGATAAAAATTGTCAGGGGAAAACGCAGAACCAACAAAACAAGATCCTGAAACAACAAACGTAACTGTTGTAAATTAGCCCTATAAAAACCCAAATAAATAAAAGCCTGTCCTTGTCACCAGCATTTACTCAGAGAATGGAAAGATTTTAAAATTTTATTTAAAAAGGAACTGGTAAGACATATTTTAAATGGAATTAAAAGAAGTTTCATGTGTATTAACAGCTGAGCCCTCATAATAGGAGACATGCTAGGATAAACTTGGGCAGATGACAGGAGAGATAACAAGGAAATCCTTCATTTTAGTTGAAGGTTACATTCCACGTGACAATTTTTTCATCTTGAATATTTACATTATTGCTTGCTTTAATGTAAAGCTTCTTAGCTCACATGCAAGCAGCTGCAGCTTCAAAATGAAGTCCTTGGTGTCCTGCAACCCAGTTGTCTGCAGAAGGCATAGATTATGCCCAACGAAAACTTTATCACAGTTCTGGTGGCAAACGTCCACATGGGTGAATAAACCTGATTTTTTTGCATCAACAAGCTTCAGCTGTGTTTCTTTTCCTCTCTTTTGCTGCTGTTGGTTTGTCAGAAGGCAATTAAATTACTGCACCATCTTTTTTTTTTTTTTTTTTTCATTTCCATTACATCTGTCTGCTGCGCCTTGGGATAGTTACAAATGTTTGTGTTCTCCTTAGCAAAAACTAGTTAACTGGTAATCAACTAGCTCATGTTACAACCCAACCTGAATACTAAAATTAACACTGATTTTGGGTCTGGATGTGATGGCTACTGTGATGTAAAGAGTTTTGAAAATACACCTGTCCAAAGACAATTTAAAGATTATTTAAAGGATCTGCAAGTGTAAATGCAAGACAAAACGGGCATAAAGGTTCAGATCCCTTATTTTCACTTTAAAGGAGAACAGAAGGATGTATCTTCTGCACAAACCTTCCAACTGCTCTTCAGGAAAATTTATGAGCAAAAACTCACAATGCAGCCCAGTAGAAACCAGTAGAAAACTGAAATGAGCAGAATAGGGAGTCATCATGTAGACAAAGCAGTGGGACTGCTGTTTGTGAGATCATCATTCTTGCCAGAATCCCTCACATCAAAGGATGTTCTGACACCTCCGAGAGTACCTCTACCATGTGGATTGCTGGAAGCTTGGAAATAGCACCTTTGCCTTTTCCTACACTCTTCTCCAATAGTCATTCTCTGTTGGGCTGGATAGACACTTGCTTTGAACCTTACATCCTTTCTTATGCAAACCATGTGCTCAAAAGTCATAGATCGGGAACCAAATATTCAAAAGACTGTCATCTTGTGGGTCCTGGGTAAACAAACACCCAGGCAAAAACTTCTTTTGTTTGAGCTGCAGTTTTGATTCTTCCAGAAACTCTGTCAAGCATTCTCCTGAAGGGCTAGAAAAGCATGGGACTGGAGTCTTTCTAAAGCCCTTCAGCTCTAATTTCCTTTACTCTGAATGCATACACAGAGCTAGGGGTTTAGGAACAGATCAAGAGTATTTTTGGAACCACTGACATTACCAGTTTCTGAATCCACCAACAAACCACTGCGTAATCCAAGAAAAATCACTTCTACTTAGAATTTCTTATCTGAATAGCTGCTCATACATCATGTAGACTACTTTGATTACCTGAGCTTTGGTCTTTTACTTGACAAATGAAATAGTAACATTAACCATGCTTTGTAAGGCTCTTCAGCAACTAGATCTTAAAAAAAAAAAGTACCAAAACCAAGCCCTAAAACTCCAAGAGAAAGGCAGACATGGCATGCATCTAATTTTAAAGCACATAAATTCTAAACAGATGTATTGTTTTAATGCCAAAATATCCACTGGCACTTTTCTAAAAGGTCTGATGTCATCCAGTATGTGGTTTGGAAATGTCTCTGTTGCTGAGCACTATAGCTTCAAGCTTTAGGTATTTGTCTATTACAGGGCTGACTTCTTTCTATTAAGGCTCATTTGAGCCAATACTGTATGAACAATTACTGTTATTTCACCATGCTAATGTTGACAGTATACATTTATTGGTAAACAATAATGTTTCTCATTTCACCTGAACATCTGCTTCTTAAAGGAAAAGGTACTACTTTTCAAATCTAGATGAGAATTTTGTCTTTCAAAGATAAGCTGTTAATTGTCCTCCCTTTCTAACAATAACCAGATCTTGATTATTCCTTTCTTGATCATCTCCAATTCCAGATGTCTCGGCAACCTTCCTTTTGTTTCTCATGAGTCAAAGTGCCACTGATTCATGTTATAAGAAGAACATACAAGTTTCCACTGTATATAATATTTTCAAGCATATGAAAGGGCACAGCCCCCCTGGGGTTCTTTAGACACATGACTAACTGTGAGATGGAAACAACAAAGGAATCCTCTGTGTCAGCACTGTCGGTAAAGCCTATTTCACTCTGTACTGTGTTGCTGAGATGCTCTGAGTATTTGTCAGGTCCTTTCTGATCTTTGCCTTCACTGTAAGTGGGTTTTTCTGCTCAGTCATACTAAAGAGTCATCTACCAGGTACCACAGCGTGCATTTACCCCTATTCCAAGGATTCTATGCATGGCTCAAAGGATGTTCCAAGTAAAGCAAAACTTTTGAAAAGGGAGACTAATGAAACACTAGAAATCTGTGTTTTAAGACATTCCTATATCCACTTAAACAAGAAGTCACCAACTGCTGTGGTGCATCATCTGCTGGACAACATCTTGTGTCAGTCTTCAGGGAAAATGGAACAATTTAGACCTTGGCTTTGTGGTTTTCTCTACCTGAAAAAAATTATTTGAGGTTAAATGTGTAACAAGACACTGAAAATTATTTTATATTTCTACAGCCCATATGGTGCACATGTAAGCTTTGTAGCACATGGCCTACTATAACCAAAGAATTTTTACTGTAAGAGTTGTTCATCCCTGAGACACATCAGTGTGAGTCGGCCTGAGAATCGCTGTCAGGCTGCAGAGCGTTTCTCTGGGGATCCTGTCATTAATGTGAGCTATAGTGTAACAACAGTTGTCTGGCAATCTCACAGTGCACTGCTTAGGCACATGGAAGCTGCATTAATCATCAGTGGAGGAGAAGGGCAGTTTGTTGCTTTAATTAAGACAGCTTACCCAGTTCTGTTCACATGGCTGGTAGGAGGCAAAAGTGAAGATAACTATTTCACATTACTCTTGTGACTCTTCAGATCTATTCACAGGACAAGTGCTTGTTCTGTCACAGCTACATTGATAAGATAGTCCTTCATCTTTTGGCTTCAAATACCAAAAGGCATACGCAGGATGCACATTTTGTTTCCTGTTTCACTGCAAGCAGTTCCTGGACTACGTTGGCTGAGGGTTCCAGGCAAAACAGTCCAGCTTACAGGCGAAAAAACCTCAACAATTATGTCAGCAGCTACGTATGTTAAGGGGAGAATGAAAGAGAACATAAATGAAATTCCAGTTTCTGTTGTACACCTGTGCAATTCCAACAGTCAAATAGCAAGTAGATTTTCACAGGGCTAAAAGCACTGTGTAGATGTACCTTGAGGGCAGATGGGAGACTCGATGGAATTCCACAGTGCTGAAAAAACATGAACACATGAAGTTGTATGTCACATGTACAGCCACAGGACAGTTATTTTAAGAGCAAGTCACACAGCAAGACAAGCTTGCATGCACCAGTGGACCAAAAAACACAGCTCACAATTATTAAGGAAGAAAAAAACTTTTTCACTCATCACCTACAGACATGCCTTGTGTTGGTCATATCCACAGAAATGTTGGATTAGAGCTGTGGAAGGCCAGCAGCCAGTACTTCTGCTTGGATTTTTCTAGGATGTTAACAAAGGTGTATGAAAGCATTTTATCCCTGATTGGATAGAGTAATAGAAACACCGAGAGGAGCAACCTACCAAAGCTTTTAATTTTTGTTTGAGTTCTCCTGAAGTCAGGTGGTGGCCCAGCACGGAGCCATTGGTAGTGTTAGCATCATAGCACACATACACTCCCATTGAAGCACGGGGCATAAGTTGGTAAGTATCCATTTTTGATCTGTTGTTTAAGTCTTTTCAGTTATTTGATTTTCTTCCTTTCAGTGTGGATCTATACACACACAAATACACTTCAAAAACTTCTTCTGTGCTCCTTGCTTTGTTAAGTTTTACACTAGCAAGGATATTGCAGAAAACATATTTTTTGAGTATTACAGCACAACTGGCTAATATGTGCAATTGTATGCTCAAACTCCATTTCTGACAGGAAAACAATTACCTATTTAAAAATGACTTGCTCAATAGAGAAATATAAAATGAAGATACATGTTTTACAGCAGTATCACTAATATTTGTGTACTCTCCCAAACCATTTAATGCGGTATTTCATGCTTTGCCACTGTTGGATGCTAGCTAGCTAGCATCAGCACCACATGCCTGGTTTAACTAGATTAAAAAGCTGTAAGATATATTACATGATAGTTAGACACAGTAAAGTAAGGTCCGTTCTTGTTATACATGTTCTGATCAAAGACCCTCAGTACACAAGTATAAGTGAAAACAAGATGGATGCTTTACATTACCACTAAGTATGACTACTAAGCAAAATAACTGTATCAGCTTGACCACGGAGGAATTCTGACAACTGGCATTCATACAGATACATATCATACTAGATTCACACTTGTGTAAGATTAATAAAACTGGGTTTGATTCATTCATTTTAAGGCCACTGAATGTGAACTAGTTGAATTATGATGTCTAATTAATAATCAGTGAGTTGCACATAAAGCCAAAGTTTTTGCAGGTACTCTCCAGTGTTGAAAAAAAAAAAGATCATATAATTTAAGGGTCAAATTTAGTCCCAAGCCCTACCTTATTGATCTCCACTTCCTTCTGCTAGGCCAATGCTACGCTTGCTTCAGCTGATCAGAGACCACCAACTGTGAATCCTGTGTAGCGATGGTAGCTCACTACCTATTGCAAAACATACTAGCAAACTATTCCCCATTACTGAGCCTATGACAATTTGAACCTGCTTTCAATAATAATTCAGTGTTTCCTGAATGTAGAAGATAATCAATCTTAAATGTCTTCCATTTTAACAAATGTCTGGATGACTCTAATGCAGTCTTGTGTAAAAAAAGCTACAAGCCTTGGTCCCCTCTACTGAGGACAGAGGGACAGTGAATAAGCAGGAGGTTTGAGTATGCTGTGGAAAAGCTGTTCTAACAAAATGAACATTGTCCTTAATGGTGCAAAGATTGATCTCTGCTTTTTTCTTCTGCTCTTCTCTAGGAATGGTATGCAAAGAAAAGATAAACTGTAAGATGCAGCCATGCAGACAAGGGCTAGTCATGTCATGTGCAACACTACCAGTGAGCATTCAGCTGAAGGCAGAGGTCAAACTAATCTGGTGCAGAAAAATCATTTCTAGCAGAAGCCATGCTAAACAGCTTTTCTCTGGAAATAATTTTTCATCCCATAATATCTTGCTGACTTTTGTTTCTCTAAGCATGTAAGGTCCTGAAGGCAGAGAACTTCTGCATTAACTAGGCAGAAATCTACTACTACAGTTGTCTTTAATTATAAACACAAACATTAATCATACTTATAATACTGATAAGAAAGCCTCATGGTTTTCTCTGCAGCATTATCAGGGTGAGCACTGTGCTTCCAAATGCTTCAGATTATCTGAATATGTCATGCTTGCTTTTGTGTTTAAAGAGTAAAGAATCACAGAATAATTCAGGTTGGAAAAGAACTTTAAGATCATTGAGTCCAACTGTAAACTTAACATGCTAAACCATGTCCCTAAGAACCTCATCTATATGTCTTTTAAACACCTCCAGGGATGGTGACTCCACCACTTCCCTGGGCAGCCTGTTCCAATGCCTGACAACCCTTTCTGTGAAGAATTTTTTCCTAATATCCAATCTGAACCTTCCCTGGCACAACTTGAGGCCATTTCCTCTCATATTATTAGTTGCTACTTGGAAAAAGAGACTAACACCCTCCATGCTCCAACCTCCTTTCAGGTAGTTGCAGACAGCGATAAGGTCTTCCCTCAGCCTCCTTTTCTCCAGGCTGAACAGCCCCAGTTCCTTCAGCTGCTCCTCATCAGATTTGTGCTCCAGACCCCTCACCAGCTTCATTGCCTTCTCTGAACTCTCTCCAGCACCTGGATGTCTTTCTTGTAGTGAGAGGCCCAAAAATTGGTCACAGTGGTTGAAGTGCAGCCTCACCAGTGCTGAGTACAGAGGGATGATCACTGCCCTGGTCCTGCTGGCCACACTATTTTGATATAAAGGCTTACATATGGCTTTTAGCAGCAGAAGGGGTTTAGAACCACATGTTTTTAAGTACATATTTGACTTTCCTCCAAAAAATATCTACAAAGGACACGAGAACCTCCTTTAAAAGATACTAATTAGGTTGCCCCTGTTAGGGTTTCTATTTTTGCTCAATTTATATACTCTGTGTGAATCTAGAAGGCCAAAATTAAAGGCAGTATTTGTGCACACACCTCTGTCTGAAGCAAAGGCCTTATCCTTGGCTTTAGGGTTTTCAGATGTTCCCTCATAACCACACTACTGCAGCACTGCAGCCATTCCACAGTGAAGTTAAACTGAGCCTGTATGTTAAACAAGATTAAATTATTTTATTTTCATTCCCCTATGACCGCATTTTATTCTGATGACTATTACCATATGTCTGGGGCAGCTGAAGACCCCACTGACATATGCCTCTTCCCTTGGCTAGATTCTGCATAAAACATGCCCCAAAGTACCAGCGTTGTCTTCAAACCATTGACCTTAAGGATGAAAATAATTTATGGGAGTAGGGACTACAATGAATTTTCTACAATATTTCTGAGTTTAAATAACAACTGAAATTTAGCAAAATAAACATAGGCAAAAAGCAGCCCCTAAGAATGCTGATACTTGTCAATCTTATTTTGTTTGGGTTCCAAAAAATGAACCAAAGTCATTATGATATGTAAATGCTACTCCTACACATATTCTGCTTTGCAGCATATCAGACAAAGTCTGTTTTATACGTTTTCAAATAAGGAGCTATTATCCTTGTTCATCAAGAAAAGGAATGCACACAACACCAAGGAATGCAGACCACTCAGTTCACACAAACCCACAAAACCATGTTCAAGGTATCAAATTTCCCACACTTGAGCTGGGCACAGGCTGAACCACAGTATGCCAAAGACTTCACAATCTGTAGACACCAGACATGCTGTGAAGGCAGCTGAAGGGAAGGGATTACAAGTTCTGGTAGGGTAGAAGCTCTTGTGGAGTTTCAGATCCTCCGAGAGACTAATTTAAGTAATGTCTCACAGTGTATGCAAACATAGTGTTGTGGAGACCTAAATACCTTAAAAACAAGGGACCTGGCAGCTACAGCACAGGCTACTCTAGTTCCCACCTAGGACCTGCTTTTTGCAGGTGTTCCACACTTCTTTCTTCCTCCTAAAGCAGTATCAGAGTGAGCAGAGATCCTGAAACCTTTCAGCAGAGGCAGCTAACACATCCTCCTCCACATGAGCTTTCCCTCCACCATTCTTGCTACCACTTTTTATTCTTTTTGTGGTGGTGATGTGTGGTTGGTTGTTTTCAAGTTTCTGTAGGGCAGAGAATGGAAGAAGAGATCAGCTGAGACCTGCCTTTCTACATGTAAGTAAAAGTGCTTTTTAGCTCTTAATGATTGCCATAATACAGAAAACCTGGCATATGAAGCATCAACCTCCTAACATGCATTCTCCAGGTGAGGCAGCAGTGCCAAATAATAATAGCAGTGCCAAATCCTTCTCATGGAAAAGCAAAGAATGTGCTAAAGAATTTGCACTTCCCTTCTATTGCACATATTTTCTATTATTATCAGAACTAGGCTAAAGAATAGATTAATTTATATGTCTGAGCTGGAAGCAGAACTGTATGTTCCTCAAATGGCACATCTAGCATCAGAACAAGAGGCACACTGGGGAAGGTAGCTTTGGGAGCAGTCACCTGTCAGTTGACAATGACTAGAGTTGAGGATTGTCTAGAATATTGCTAAGCTTCAGTCCCTATTATTGTACAAGCAGAATACTCATCAAGGCATTTCAGACAGCAGACAAAAACAGGAAATCAAATTGCTCCAAAGTATAATCAGTCGTCAAGAAAGTAATGCAATGCTAAGACAACCAGATAGATAGCTATCTAGTAAATTGCATCACTTACTATAGAGATGGTGCCAACACAATTTTTATCAATCTTCTTTGATGGTAATCTTGAAGTGTACTATGTTTGTGGGTTGATTCATCTGCCAGCTTAGTTTACATAGAATCATCTGTTAGATCCTGAACCACAGCAACAGGAAGACAGGAAGAGAAAAGAGGAAGCTCTGACACATAATCTACTTGTAAAATATCTACCTAACATTTTCCAGGCACATATATTTTAAGACACCAAACTTCCTAAGAGAATCGCTGTGATGCTGCTATAACTTTGCTGTAACATATGTATATGCACAGAATTCACAAAGTTTAATGACTAGAGGAAAGCTACAGTTATACAATAGTCCATGCCTTGCAGAATTTTCTTTATTTAATTTGCACAAGAGATTAATTCAAAGCTCTTGGCAAGCACATCCATGTCAAAGGAGAGACTAAGGAAAGGCAGCAACAGCGAAAAGAAGATAAGCTTTACAAAATGAACTTCTTCTTTAGCCCGAACCCAGCGTTGGTGTGAAGTGTAAAGATCAAGCAGAAAGGATTGGTTGGAATTTACAGTGGTCTTCAGCTGGTAGCCTACAGCTATGTGAATTCATCACTGGGTGACTGAATGACCAGTTAACAGCCAGTAATCTAACCCTTCCCTTCAGCCCCTGGCAAAGCTTTGTCTTAAAACGAAAGAAACAAACCAGCTGTAGAGATTGTAGATTTTTAATTGCAGGGCAGGTATGTATGAAGCAATGATGGTTCCTGGATGGTGCAATTGCAATGGCTGCAAAGAATGAAGAAAAAGTATATGCAGCAAATGCCACTTTGCTCACACCATAGCCACCTCTTCATACTTCAAAAGAACAATAAAACAGGGACAGTTGTAAGACAAAGTCAATGATGTCAGTCACTCTCCCCACAATTCTACAGGCTGTATTGTGAAGAGGTCTTTGCTGCCTTAAAGTACTTGAGGAGCCTCTATTCACACCTGCTGCTCCCAGTCAGCTGCTCCCCTGCCCCTACAGGAAAGTTCCCTAAGTGTTAACTATTATAACTGGCTAGAGAACCAGAAAAACTCTACCACAATATTAGCAAGAAACAACTGAAAAATTGTAGTTCATGATCTAGTAGTTGTTTTGAATCACATCCACAAGGGCCCTCCAGAGTCTTGATCTCCTTTTGTAGGTTCATTGGGGTGACATATTGGGCTTCTCTTTTGGAAGCACCGTTACGCACATGCTCTGTGCAAAAACTAGGAAGCTGTCAGCTACCAAAACCTACTAGTTAAGCATGGACCAGGCAGTGTATTTCTAAAGATGTCTTAGCTTTTCAGCTGAATTCCTAGGCTTTAAACGCTTTAAAAGTATGTTTTCATTATGATCAGCCATAACTAGGCTATTTGATGACAGTAACTTAATACATTTTGAAATCATCATCTACAAAAACTCTCATTGCTTACAAGCGATTTTTTTACTTCCATTAAATGCCAAACTGCAGCTTCTTAAACTGCTTAATCAGTTTCTAATCAACTTAGCTCTTGTTCCTGCAGTAGTCTGTCAGTGCTGAAATTAGAATTAAGAATCATGGAATAATTGAAGCTGGCACAAATTTTGGGAGGTCTACACCCCAGCTTTCTGCTTTATATAGCCATTAGATCAGATCAGGTTGCTCAGGGCTTTATCTAGCCTGGTCTTGAAAACCCCAAAGGAAGGAGACAGCACAACCTCTCTGGGGCCCCTCTCAACTGCTTTGTTGTCCTAATTGGGAAGTGTTTTTCATTATGTCAAGTCAGAAAAGAAGTTCATGTTTTTCTTTATTTCAGCAGTAGTCTGTCTTCTGACTGTCTTCTCATTTCAAACCATGGATCTGATGAAGAAATCAAGTGGTGATGTTCTCTGGCCTGTGTTATGCTTGAGGTCAGATTAGAATAAATGAAATAATCCCCCATGGCCTTAAATATCTGGATATCTTTCCTAGCAACCCTTATAACAGGAAAAAACAAAACAAAAAACAAACAACAAAACAACAAAAAACCCAAGCATTCCAGTCACTGAAAATCCAAACAAGGCAGAATTACTCCCAATTTAAGGAGGAGAAAAAAAATCTAAGGGAATCAGGGCCTGAAGGGAGCACAGCAGTATAGAGTAACTTGCCTTCCTAGCTACTTTTTTGACAGTGCACAAACACATATGATGAAAGCTGACAATTGCAGTTCACCAAAACCTGCAATTGTCCCAATGATCTGCTGCATCCCACTCCCACTGATTTCTTCAGCCTGTTTACCAAAGAGCACAGAGAGCAAAAAAGGTGGGGGGTTGCGGGGGGGGGACTTCTGAGGCTATGGAGTGCTTAGGATGTCCATATTAGCTTGGGAAATACATCCCTTGAAATGTGTTTAAAGAGCGAGACTGCTAGCTTCCTGGAGCAACCAGTACCTACTGAAGGAAAAGAGTTTACCCTAAAGCTAAATAAAACTCCAGGACACTACGAAAAAATCATGCTGGGGACCAATATGGATAGCTTCACCAGAGTGAAGCAGGAGTACACAGTGAACTCTGTTCTGTTCCTGCACTCCCATTCAGCGAGGGCTGAGACAGGTCTGGGTATATCTGTGGTCACATACAGAACTTACTTCCAGAGATGTCAGTCTCTTACATGCCTTAAACCCACTTAAAATGGATAAAAGAGACCAAGAATAATGGAAATAAGAACAAGGACATAATGATGTCTAAAATCCTCTACAGGCTGTGAGGCCATTTTATAAAGACAGTCCTTAAAGCTTTGCAATACAAAGAAGTGTTCCTAATATTGAGCACTTGGTTTTGTCACCTGCATACAACTCTTGACAGCTCTTCTGTTCTCATACCAGCTCCCTCTTCTCCTGCCAGCCAGTTCAGTGTTAGTAGGAAAGTGGCTAGAGGAAGAGGGTATTTACCAGTGAATGAATAGACCAGAATGACTTGAGAAAGCAGAGGAAATAGCACCAGGCTACAGGAAGTACATAGACTGGTAAGTGGCCAGAGGTCCTTGTGCCAACGTAAACACCGAGATGGTTAAAAATAATATTCAGAACAATTTATAACTCAACTGCATTCATGTTTTTTTTAAAACCACAGAGGACCAACAACACACAAAAAAAAGGCTACCAAGCCTGGCTATCCCTGTCCTGAAATGATTTTCCTTTAAAGTAACTCCTCAATGAAAGCTGTACTTTTAATCACAATTCTTGAACTCCCTTTTTTAGATAGTTTCATGACATATGTCAAATGAAAGAGGACAAGTTTAATAGGATTAAGCTGAGAAAATGTGTTCAAGGTTCTGTGGACAGCTCCTATGAACCCCAGACTGGATGTCTTCACCAAATTCATTTGCTAATGGAAAGGTCAGCCCAAATCCCATCCACTGGACACACAGTTTTTCCAGGACAATTCTGTGTAGACCATATGCTAGAAAGAGACAAAACAATAAATTAATCTTTTTAAGCTAGAGCCACTCAATACTTTAAAACCGTTCTACTGTTACTAAAGGCATAATCAAGTCTGTTTCGTTTTCACATCTGAGTATATCATATTTCAAGATCTATTTCAACTGCTTTGAAAAATGAACAATCGTAATTTTCACTTTCTTTCATTTCTCCAAATGAAAAAGGAGGTTTGCACTAATATTAAGTCTATGGTGCATCTAACCAAAGGCTGCTGCAGAGCAGGTAGGAACAATAACAGTACCCAACACAATAACAAAGCTTCTCTCTTTGATCAGTTGTAAAAAGCAAGACATACACATGCTGAGTGACTGCACTTCATTCAACAGTTTTATTAGTAGTACTTAGACAGGATGGCAGGCAGTATCATCTCCATTTTACAGACACAGACTTGATGTGCAAATAAAACAGGAAGATTTCCTTGAAAGAAAAGTAACTTATCCAGGAACAGACTCAAACTTCCCTTTAGGCATTCTGGGTGCCTGAGGGACTTGCTAAGAGAAGAAATACCCAGAAAGACAACTTCAGCACAGCATCTATTTCTGAACTGTAAGATCTAAGGCCTCCCGAGCAATTGTACCAACAGTTTCATACTGCAAATTGGTGATTGAAGAAGATAATGAGAAGTGTGCAGGTGGCCGCTACGGTATCTGCAACAAAGACTCAAGAGGAGGGGACGGTAGAATACATATGAATGTCCTGCTCCATGAACAGTGCTCTAAAGGGTATCTATAAAATCTCTTTATGGGACTGTCCAGTCATTTTGGTCTGTAATTCAACCATGGTGCAGTCCATGGCCCCAGGAAGCCTCAGGCAAACTTCTCCCCTTCCTTTGGGTCAATTCAGAGTGAGATGAAGATTTTGCAAAGATATCAAGCATTCCTGTTTTGAGTTGTATCAGAGTCAAGTCCCATTTTAGAGACCACTACTCTTTCCCCTTCCTCAGTTTCTTCAGATTTAATTTCATCTACAACAGCAGGAGCTGTTCGCAGAAGAAAATTAGTAGATTAAGTCTATTTACTTATTCCATTCTTAGGCTTACAACAGGTAACCCTTTAAGGATAAAATTTCTTTCGGATGTATTTTACTATAAACATAAGGAGGGAGCATCTAGAGCTGAAAGCTTGTGTGTTGTAGATTTATTTGTTGGTTCAATGTAGACCATCAGTGTGCCAGTGCATTACCTGCTCCTCGTGCTTGCAGACAGACCACATTTTCTGCATGTGCAAACTGCAAGACCACACAATAATACTGAAATACTCCAAGATGGAAACTTGGTATAACAAAATCCTGCAGAAATGCCAATGGAAGCAAAATCACATCTTTCACTGCACCTTCAACTCCAAAAATCACTCACCCTGAAGAAACATAAAACAACAAATGCTTGAGAAATCAAACCCATTTTTTCATTGCACAAAATATGTAGTACTGCTTCCTTTGAAATCTTCCTTCTTGTCACTGTGCTGGCAAAGTCCAGATTAAAAGATATATTTACTGCCTTCTTTCTATCTGTTCGTATAGAAAAGTGATAAGAACTGGGAAACAAACCCCAAGTTTGTCCAGACAATTAGCTATCATGGCCAAGAACAAGGTATTTCAAAGGTCAGGAAATGCTAATAGATGCAGCCTCTTGATGTATCATCTACCAATTAGCCACAGGCCCCAGCTGCATGTAACCTGCAAAATATTCAGCTGAACTAATTTTAAAGTACGTGCATTCTTCTTGTTTGTTACTTATCTGGGCCAAGTACTTACATATAAAACATCTCACATTTCTTACAGCAAGCTCCTCATTTTCTGCTTGCAAGAAGTGACATCTCTAAGGCATAACATCCTGTCTGTTCTTATTACCTGCAGTCACAACTAAAGATTTAGGTTGCCTAGCCTCCACAATGTGCTCTTCTGCAAAGTCCTCCTCATCCAGAGGGAATTATTCCAGCGAAGATAATTTCACCTATTTGACCAGCTCTTCAGGAAAACCAGTATTATAAAAGGAAAATTGTGCTGCCCTTAACAGATCTCTCATCTGAGCTATCTGTTTAAATCACAGCAAAGCTTGTTAGCTATATATAATATTAGAAACAGTAATCTGGAGAGTAATTCACTTCCCAATTTGTCAGTTTTGGATGGAAAGTCAAGAGAGGGTGGGAGGGCAGAGTCCACTGCATTCCTGACTTCTACACTGCTTTGCAATGCCCATAGCTGTACACACTTTGAAGGGAGGATACCACTCTAATTAGGCTTTGCTTTCTTTCCATTCTGTGTCTGCCAGGCAAAATGCACAGCAAAGCAAATTTGATCAGCTTTCAACAAGCTAACAGTGCAAGGCTGACCAACCTTAATGATTAACCAGGGAGGCCTACCAGGAACAAATGGCTAGAAAGAACAGATTTTAGGCTAACAAACCCCACCATATCTAGCATCCACAGTTAACATTTCACATTATTCCTGCAAGATACCCTCTTCCTCTCTACCTGTTGATTAAAGGCTTGAATTTCACAGTCCCTAAAAATGAGTTTGGGAAGAGAACATGACACAGGAAACTGACAACTAATTTATTAACACTTAATAACTAACACTTAAAGAACTAACCCTACCCCACATCACTAAAGACACTTAGAGAGCTAACCCTTTAACCCACATCACTATTGCCTAGCCTTGCTTAACTCTGTGTAACTCACTCTACGAAAAACAGAACTTCACTGATGCCTTGCAAAAATAATCCTTGGGTGCATCCTTGGTGCATCCTTGGGTGAACCAGATTACAGAAACTTGGGCACAGGACAGGAGATACGCCAGTTTTAACCAACTCAGCAGTCTGAGACCTAACCAGCTCATCACACTGGACCAAAGGTGACCGTGTACAGAAAAAGAGGACCCGGGTTCATGATCACTGCGCAGCTGCAACCAGGAGGAGCCAGAGGTGGAGACTATGGAAGTGGTCTCCCGGAACTCATTGTAATATGAACCGCCTTCTTGGGGACAGGTTATGAATATGTATAGGCGTTCCTAAAACTTTCATGAATATGTAACACTTTACTGCATTTAACCAAACTCACAGCTACTGTAATTTTACACACGCATTAGGTGAAATGATTCCCCGTGTGTCCAGCGTCGTAAATAAATGCATACCTTCCTTATAACTTCAAGGGTTGTAAGGTCATTCCGCGCCACAAACATGCTTAGTACACAGAATGAAAGGCAGTTCATGCTTTAGGGCTTCTCCCTCACACTTACCTACACTCGTAGGAAATATATCCTCATTGTTGATCTGCACCTCTATCCAGTCCATGAGAAGATTCATATACTGGGGTGCTGGCAATGCCGTGGGCTTCTTGTACTTCATATCATCCTGCCACCGGTACTCATACCTGGGGCCTCCAGACATCACTGGGCAGGTCCTCTCTGTGCAGAACTCACAAATAGTTCCATAAATGAGGTTGATCCTGTTGAAGAAGTCAACAACATGGACAGCCACCCAGTCATTTTGGTCTTCTCCACTGGGCAACTGAACAGCTGCTTTCAAGTCCACGCCTGAGTTCAGAGAGGCCTGCGCTCGTTTGTGAAGTTCAAACCTCTGGGTTCCAGGTTCAAACTTGCGTTTTGGGCGGAAAGTCTTATCTTTATTAAAGACTTGCTTCAGTGCTATGGACATGTCTGCTAATCCTCTGCTCTGCAGCAGCTGGCAGAAAAACAGAGCTGAAATTTAATGCAGGTATCTGAAAATAGTTGCTCGCTATCACAGGTCCTCCAGGCCCTTCTTGTCTTCTCAGAGAAGCTCTTATCAACTTCAGGGAAGTCTACTAGCTCTTCCTCTCGAAAGCCTTTCCGAAAGGCTTCATGTCCCTATGGATATGGAAACAATATACATTAGTGGTAAACTCAAATCTGGGCCTATCAGTTTGTTACCATTTTACCATTATTTTCTAGTGATTATGAGCTGAAAAGCTAATATGTAACAAGCTAGCCTTAAAAACTGTCTAACTCTAACCTGATGAACATTTAAAAAAAAAATCCTAATTTTGTTAAAGAATAAAGGAATTAATTTCTCTGCCCATTTTAAATATCTACCCAAACAGAGGTTCTTATCAAAAATTTGGGAAATCAACAAATCTTTTATAATTTTCTCATCTTTAGATAATTTTTAAATCAACCTTTTCATTTTTTTTTGCATTTTTACAGTGAATGCATACCATGCATTATGTATATACAAATTTAGTAGACAAAATACTATGTGACAACTTAGAAGTCTTATCTAACTGCTCCTAAAGTGACCGATTGTGCCTTGAAGCATCCACCATAATTTTAGTGCTCTTCCCTGCAAGAAAAAAATATCTGAGCAAGATTTTTCCATATTTGTTCTCTATTTTTAATGAGCTCTTTGTTGTTTTCAAACGTCACAGAACCTAGTTAAAGTGAAAGCTACAGTATTGCACAAAAATAATTCCTGTTTCCCACAGAACTGTACAGATATTGTTATTTTTCTTGACCTATCTTCAGAAATTCAGTAGTGGTCTTAATTTTCTGTTGGATTATGCAGAAAGATTAGAAAGCAATGGTGAAGCTGCCACTTACTGTATAGCTCTATTAATCTTCTCTACAAGGGAATACTTGGCATTTTCATTCCTGCAAAGGAAGAGCATAGATTTTGTGTTGTTCCATCTAACCTACTCTGGCAACAAAGAATGGTTTTGACAATTTGATGGAAAAAAGATAAATTACTGCATTAGTTCCAATTTGTTCTTATATATATATGTGCAGAAGATCATTATCATAACTTAACGTAGGTGATTAGTAGATAGACAAGGGCTATGTCAATTAGACTTTTGGTTTAGTACTGAAGGTTTTATGATTTAAAGGTTTTATGATTTAAAGACAGGGAGTAAACATTTCATGCTGTGCATTATTTAAATTAAGTAACAGAATATGTTTTAAATTTGCACAGTGCTACAAAAATCCTACCTTATCAGTGCCTCTCTCATAATAGGATTACATATGCTCCACTGTTTCCCTTAGCACAAATAATGCCCCTGAAAATTTTACAAGGCTTTGTGTGGAAAGCATTAAATTCCTCTGAAGACAGTTGCCCAAAGGTTTGCTAAGGGGCAGAAAAGAAGAGAAAAAAGCTGGGGGTGGGTGGGGAGGGGGGTTTGGTTGGTTGGTTGTGGTTTTTTGTTTGTTTTTAACTGTTTGGTTTTGGTTTTGGTTTGTTTTTAAAGCACCACAAGTAACACATCTGTAAGCAAAGAAGAATCTGGTGCGCTAGACCCTGTAGGCACACAATAGAACATCAGTGCCAAAAAGAGATCCTCTCCCAAAGAGATGAAAGATTATCATCCAGCCAATTAGCAAGCAAGCAGCAGCTACACAAAACCAGCAGAGAAGTGCCTCTTTTTCCTTTTGCTAATGGCATGATGGAGAGATACTCCAACAATAATTTTATAAACAGTCATTCTTTCTGTGGCAGCAAAATACGAGAAGTTCAGGGCTGAACCCCAGGGAGATTATTGTCATATTGGACATGACCCTTTGAGTAATGTTCGAACACAGATATCCTGAATGTTCAACTCCAGAGATCCTGAAACCTGATAAAGGTCAGGGAAAGAAGACTTTAAACAAAACTAGTCTTGGAACTATTTAGTTAAGTGACATTGTCAGGAAATGAAGGCACTTGAAAGAGACAACTTTTGTTTGTTGTTTGTTACTAAGACCTATAACTTCCATCTCTGAAATGCTCTGAGGCAGTCAGCTTTTGATTTAAAAGCCTTTCAAAGAATAGCTGAGTACTGCTCAGACTGAGCTTGTGACTGACACACTTCGAGATGACATGGAGCCAATGTACCAGTTTGCAATAATATGGATGTTAGCTCCAGGGTTTCACAGTTCAGGTAACTACTTTTTTCCCCACTTTAATATACCTGGCGCTCTTATGTGGCTACTTTGACTCCCTCCCCCACCTGTAAATATTCACCAGAATATGCAAGGAGTTTTTATTTAAAACAACAAGCTGAGCAACAAATAAAACTCATCTTCAAAGGACACATTTTGAAGCACAGTACTCACTGCTGTTAAACCTCTTCCAAGAAAAACAGAAGACACCATATTTTATAGGCTATTTTCTAAGGAATATGCAAACATAATTAATCATATTGAATATGTACTCTTTCCTACTCCTCTCCATATACTCAGTAAGTCTGCATAAAACCAATTAATGCAGAGAAGAAGCAACCAAAACATTCAGCAAACAACCCATTATCTCAAATCTTCTGTGTACAAGGAGTCACATGTTGAAATTATCTGTGGAAATACACATACATTATGGTCAAATTCAAGGCAAGGACTAAGCCAAAAGATTACTATACAGCCAGATGAAAATAGTCTTTAATGCACCAAGGCAGAACAGAATTTTCTATACATTTCCTGTTTGGAGAGTCTTCTGTTCTGCATCTTGCAATAAAAGCTAGGGCTCTTACTCTTTCATCTTCCTACCACTCTACACAATACAGAACCACATACTGTCTTTGCAAAGCTGAGCTGTAGAGGTCAAACTCACTTTTTAACTTCTATTTGAGACTTAGCTCTGCTAAGAGCCAATTTTTTTTCTCTCTCAAAATGTGACCGAAGGCTGTGCAAAGCCAGGGGGTGGATAAACTTGCTTTCTCATGCATTTTCATGTGTAAGAATACAAAAATAGAATATATGACCTGAATGTCACAGAAATACTGCAATGAATCGGCTCTCTGAAATAGTTTTTTGCATCCTACTTGCTAATTAACCCTTGTCTTCACTCAAAAGCTAATGAATGAAGAAATAAACAAGAATTTTGAGACTCACTCCCTCACAGAAACAGACTCCTTTCCTGCAGGTTACGCAGCTACCCTTACGCCCCCTACTCAAGCAACCAGCTCAGTTGGGTTTTCCTAAACACTTAGCAACAGCATAACCATTGCTTCCCTGGAATAAAGAAGCTTTCATATTACTCACAAAAGAGCAGGCTCACCTGATTTTCAGCAGAGATTAAATATAGACACTTTAGCTTTAGATCCTTCAGAGGCTGAAGCTAATGGGGAAGCTCTAGCCAGAGTCTGTGGGTTCTAAAAGCGTATTTACAGCTCGGCAACAAAGTGGTGGTAGTTAATGGTAAGGTAGCCACTCCTCTGCTTTGGACTGAATCACTAAGGCATTGCAGGAACTCATTCATCATCAGACTTCCAATGTGTTGCTGCATTGTGTTTGAATCAACAGTCAGTGATGACAGGTTTGTCAATCCCATCTCAGATCACGTACTGTCAATTGCTTCAAAATCACATAGCATTAGCAAAACCACATCAGATATGACACGTCTTACAACGAGGCATAAAGAATGGCATTGTGGCTCATGGTGTTTGGTGTGAAAGTACAGAGAGCCCGTATTCTGGATGCCCTTCCGAACTAGATGCTTGATATTGTCTGTGCTGGTATGGACAGCTCAGGTAACTTCTTCCAGCACTTCAGCTTCTCTTCTTTCTTTCCTGAGCAATGGATTTCTGAAGACATGTCACAGTCACCAATAGCTTTTCCTGAGCAACTATTCCATGGCATGAATAATGAAGCTGGATTAATTCCCTTTGCTAGCAGAGCCATGACTGAGGATAGTAACTACAGATTTGGAGATGATCTCAGAACAGAGAATCAGGCCCTCATAAGCTTCATCCATGGTGTCAGCATAACAGTAATCAATGCTGTCCCCAGCCTTTTGCAGAAACACACACATATAAAGACAGCAACTCCGTCTAAATATCAGGTATACCAAGTCAGCATATGGAAACAGTAAACCAGTCCTACCCATGCAGATACCACTAAAAAAACAACCCACAACAAACCACACATCACGATTGCCATCATGTCTGAGTCACTGTTGAGTTAAAAAACGTACTACATAATTTTGTCATATACTTTTTATTAAATCACAGGTAATAAGAATGTTAAATGACCACTGTTACAAACACATACCTTTCATCACAGAACTCTAGTGAGCATTACGCAGCTTTTAGAGGGTGGCCGGGAAGATAGCTGGTATAATTCCCATTTTATTAGTTAAGAAAGTGAGGACACATGACTTCTCCAGCACCAAACACACAGTAAGCTGCCTATCAAGTAAGACACTGTCTGAAAATCAATTCCATATCAGCTGATTTTTACATTTTTCCTTCCAAAATATGTCTCCATTTTGAGTACTTTCACAGTCTGATGTAAAGCCAGCTAAAGCCTGTAGAAAAGCACATATTTGATCCAAATCCTGTTAAGGTCCATCATTTTGTAGACTTCTCATGTTTGGCTTCGTATTTCACTGTTCGTACAAGAGGCAGCAAATACATTCTATGGAGCCACATACACATACCATGCTCTTTTCTGATTGGACAAATGTACACCTTTTCTACTTCTAGGCTCTTGTTAGAGAGCCAGTATTATACTATACAATTAACATGTTCTGTTTAACACACTGAAGTATGAACAATTATTCAGTATGGAAAAGCCTATCCTGAAATCACCTTTCCTATTTACTAAGTAAAAATCAGCCAAGTGAGTAGGAACAATAATATTCAATGTATCTTATTTACATACTTCAATTTGTGCAGTGCAGCAAAGTTCTTCCTGAAATCACACAGAAAATAAATAATTACACAAAATTTGTGTTCACAGCAAAAATTCCTTGATATAAGACATTCTTCATGGACCAAAAAAATCCCTCCCCTTACTAACATGTAAGGTACACAGGGAGATTAAGGTTTGCCTTATGGTTGTGCCAGAGTTGAAAGGGAAAGGAAAAGGGATCAAAGCAACTTTAGGTTACTGAGAAAATGTCTCTTAAAAGCAGTTTACACAAACACAGGAACCAGGTTCTGAGGGTCAGTGTATCTTTTCTTACATTCCTTCCTATCTTCAACAATCTTGCAAGTTCCATAAAGACTAAGCTCCTAGAATTAAGGGTGTCTGGTTATTACTGTAAGACTTAAAAGAAGTATACACAGAAATATGTAAACAATGTCTCAATTTCCGAGGTGCTGGCTTGGATACCTTCTCCTTGGCTTCAACAGTGAAAGGTTTCAGGTAGAACCAATGTACTACTGCAGCCTTTGTCCATTGTTTCTATGTTATTTACGTGAAACCTATAGTATATCAATTAATACACAAAATAACTAAAGTAAATGGTAGCATCCAGTGAAAGGAAGCTTATTGATGCTTCACCACGAGAATTTGCTTTTGTTTATTGCAGTAGAAGTCCCAGGAACTTTAGGGAAAAAAAATGAGAATTTGGTCCTGCCCAAGAAAGGATTCTTGGGCTTTCTCCAAGTTCTTTCCTTTTCTCTAAAGCTACTAGGATCACCTTACACTAATGCGTATGTGATAACCACAATAACAACACTGCAGCCTCAAGGTACTCAGATGGAGAGAAGCCTTCCCATAGCCAGTGACATTTCCCACACACAGCAGAATCCATTCATTTGGCATACAGTAACTAGCCTTTGTTTTGTCTGAGAATGGGAAAAATAAGGAACAACTTATTTCATGAGACTAGTAAAAGCCACAAACATAAAATCACAGAAAACTGCATAAATAATATTTTCATAATCAGGGTATCAAGGTTCACTTAGGTAAATAGAAATTATCTTTGATTCTTTTCTTGTTTAGACTAATAACCACTACACCCCACTTCTAAGGTAAAACACTGGAAAGGGAAAGCAAAATACAATGGATAACTGTCTATAAAACTGTACTTTAAAAACGAATGTAGTTAAGTAACATGTGAAAACAATAACTAAATTATTATCAGATGCTTCTGCCTGAAAATCTCTAAGCTATGCTAATACT
The DNA here is from genome assembly GCF_964273445.1 of Streptopelia decaocto. NCBI lineage: Eukaryota > Metazoa > Chordata > Aves > Columbiformes > Columbidae > Streptopelia > Streptopelia decaocto. The sequence continues at coordinate 13,359,489 of NC_138657.1, forward strand.
ATAGCAACATTTGACAAAGGGAATAAAATGATGCTTTATGATTCTGCCAAAAATTTTCGTAGGGATAAAATTGAAAAATAATAAATGGCTAAAGAACAGGGTCGGTCCCTGTGACAGCTTTGAAGCATCCTGCCCATCCTTTGCAAAACAAAGGACTCATTAACGGTATATATTATGCCTTAAACAGCTGGTTTTTGCAACTTTGGACAGGAAAAGATAGGTGTCTGTGAAGGCAGACACTCTATGTCTTCTCTTTCAAGGTCTCTCCAAAACCAAGGCATACATTTTTGAGATAAAGACAATTAACGGTGTTGCTTTCTGAAGTCTATCAAGGCCTCAGTCCTCATTCCTGTTAACTGCGATTACCAAGATGGGTCATCTAGTGGACAATCAACTGCTAGGAGAAATCACAAACTACCAGATACCCCTGTCAGACAAAACAACTCACTTCAGGTCAGCACCGCAACCAACCCTCTAATTTTTTGACCACTGACTCATTTCTGGAACAGTCTTCCTAATTAGCATGAAGAGTGAGGAGAGGGAGGAGATGAGTCGCCCCTCTCCTGTCTTGCATGTAAATGGACTGCGTTATAAAACTTCCTCACTTGGGACACTTTTTAGTCTGTGCTTTGTGTGTGTGTTGTGCGGTATTAACGAAGTTTCACTGCACCCACCACCAAGACAGCTACAGAGAAGGTCACTGGAACAATGACCTTCAGTGTGGTGAGATCTTCCCTTTCTTCTGATATCTTAATCTATCTCCTTTTCCTCTCTCCTTATCTTTTTCTAACTTTATTCTGGATACATAAGAGTAATACCTTGTGAGTTCTGCTGTTGAAGTCTTCCTCCGTTTTATGATAATAGTTACAAACTTTTGCCAAGTCATAATCACTGTAATTCCACCGAGTGTTTTGAGTAATTCGTGATTTAATTGAACCTCTTGGGTGACTGTCGTCACTTTGTTTTACCGTACAAAGTATTCAGAGTTAACTCATCCCTAATGTCAACTGGTGGGACAGGACAGTCCTTCTATTGTGACCAAGTAGCAATGGATTGAGCAGGCATCAAGGGATAACGCACGTTTGCAGTCATTTATAGACAAATGCCATTAATCATATTATCTTCATGTTTCATATTTCAGAAGTGATGTTAGATAAAACTATTACATTTTAGTATCCCCGTGCTTTATTTACAGCCATTTAATTCCACTTCTTTCAACAAAGATCCCTTCTATACAGACTACAGTTTTAGGAAAACTGTTTGTACAAAACAATTAGAAGTTGACCTAAACAGCGGTCTTTTCTATGATTACATACATCAGCTCTTTGACAGCAGCAGAATCAGATATGACTGATTTTAAAAGCTGTTAATTAATTCAAATGAAGCATGCTTTTCAACATGGGGATTAATGTTTGTGTTTTAACAGAGGACTCGCCTCTCAAGCAGTATCATTCTACTGCCATTTACAAGTATTAATGTAGTTAAACCTCATCTGAAGTTCTGGAAAGGTACACTGATCGCTGTGAAGATTCTGAGCATAACTTGGCACATATTTATTCACTGCAAGTTTATATTGTAACAGCACCTGTAGCAGTCCAGTCAGGAACATGGCCCAATTGTAGCATACACTTTAAGATGAACTGAAGTAGGTTATCTCTCAGAACCACAGTAAAGAAATTGCAAAAAATACATGGTTCAGAGTACACTTAAGTTCAGCCTCTGTTCTCTGTCATCCAGGAATTTAAGGTCTTAACCCTTTACAGACTGATACCCATGCAGGGGTATGCATGGCTACATTTTTTTTCCTGAAAAGTCAGTCCTGCCCAACCTTTCATGTTCCTACCATCTTCCCTGTGATAGCTGGCCCAGCTGTTTATATATCCTCTTGCAGGGAGCTGTGTAAGACTAAGATGTAAACTGGAATAATTAAACAAACCAGTGATTTTTCATCCCAATCAATTTCTTTGATTTCTTGCTTGGCCACACAGCATAGAACAGCATAAAGAAAGGCCTGAGTGGAAGGCAGAGGAGGATACAGGTGGAACAGGAAACCCATGGGAGTGGTTTTTCAGCCATGGATGGTTTAGTGAATCAGTGCTTGCCATGATCATTACAGACTTCTTAAACCTTTAAAGCAGGTGGAGAACTCTCTTTAGCTCAGGCACCTACCGAGGCTCAAGTCTGACAGATCACAGTGAAGCATGCATTTATGACAGTACCTTTGAATGCTGTCTTTCTATTACACACCCAGGTTCTTCCAGTTGTCTCTCTGGTTCACAGGCTTTTAGTGGTCTGTGCTGTGGCTAGCACATGTGCAAGCACAGTCACCAAACCACATTCTCTGTAAGTACACAGCCTTTGCTTTCAGTTACCAAGCCTTTGTAATGTGCTATGTCCTTCCACCACTAATATAGTGACCCTTTTTAAGGGGTTTTGCCAACTGCTGTTATAATCATTGCTCTTGTAAGCAGTTACCATGCTGGTGGATTGGGAGGTTCAGCTTACTGCAGTAGGAATAGCAATAGAATGAGTTCCCTAACTCTGCTTCTGCCAAAATCTGAAAAAATGCTACTCAGGTTATGTGAGTGATAGGGAGCAGCAAAACACACACAAACACAAATCTGGTGTCAGACCTCCTATCAGGGCCTTTCTCTACTCCTTTGCGTACAGGCCAAGGAGAGAGCAGGTCTTTCTGTACAAGGCAATACAATGGCTTATCTGCTAGAAGCCAGCACTTTATCCCCTAGATCAGGGGTCTTAAACTCATTTTCACCGGGGGCTACATCAGGCTCGTGGTTGCCTTCAAAGGGCCGACTGTAATTTTAGGGTTGCAGGAGTAGTTATATTTATACAGTCCTAAAATTACAGTCGGCCCTTTGAAGGCAACCACGAGGCTGATGTGGCCCTCAGTGAAAATAAGTTTGGCACCCCTGTTCTAGAACTTCAAGAGCCCTATTCTCCAAACAGTAGCCAAACTCGGTTTTATTTTTTGTCTAAATCTTAGCTTTAAGAAACCATGTATGTGTTCTGCTTTAAGAAAAAAAATCTAAATCATATGTTCCATCTCAGTGACATTTCAATTCAAACCACTCATTTTCTTGTCCACGGAAAGTATGCAAAGAAACAGATAAAAAGGCAGAGTTATGTTACATACACTATGCTGGCAGAGACAAGTAACTAACACTCCATGGAGAAAAATAGGACTTCCTGCAAGTATACTGAAAACCAGATGTAAGAACATCAGCTCACATCTATTCAGACCCTTTAGCCTGAATGTGGCTTCTCCCACCAAAGCTCAAGTTAATGTGGCGTGGGTGAACATGGGAGAGAGAGGTTGGTGACACAGGGCCTCAGCAATTGCCCTAATTCTCAGGATTTCAGAGATATTTTACAAATCAAATATCTGCAAGGGGGCTATGGCATATTCAGCTGGTGCACTGCACCACTTCCAAGAAACAGTGGTAATTATCAACATGGGCATGGTGATTTTCAGTTACAAAACACTACCCTTAACTCTGTGTTGCTGAGAGACAACAGTTGCATAAAATCATGTGGGAGTCAGAAACTGAGGTCAAGCCTATGCAGCCCCTTGAACTGACTGACAATAACTGTAAACTGAGTATGATTGCTATGGGCATGAAACAGTTCATTAGCAGGACAGTGAAGGTAGCTTCATTATTAACAAAGGGGAGACATTTATTTGTCTTTATAAAGCAAAATGGATCAAGATAAGGCAAAATGCATAGTTCTTTAAAAATTGAGGAATATTTAAAAAACCCCAATAATTTAATTGCAAATATCTTTTAATTACTTAGAGCATAAATCTAAAACCTTGTCCAGAAATGGAGCTCCAGCAGGTGTAGGACCCAATCCATTGACTTTAAAACGCAGCTCTGCATGGTTATCAGAAAAGCTAAGTGTATGAAACAACAGAACAAATATTTGTTTCTGATGGTTTTGATCAAAGTGCTCAACATGTCAGGTAGTGAGAGTGGCAGCAATACATTTGATTATGGATATATGCAAACTCCTACCAAGGAGATATAAAGGCAAGGTATTTGTACGTGTGTCTTTTGAAGAATACAAAAGATTTCACAGATCTGAGAGAGATGATAATTTTGTAGGTCAAGGCTCTGGTGTACTGGTAGCCTGGAACTTGGCATGTCATACTGTGCTCCAGCAGCATGCAGGCACAAGGTATAGCCTCTACAGTTGGTCATAGGGTCATAAGTGTCTAGCTGTGTGATCTGTGTTTTCAAAATTCAGAGAAATAAATCATCCACTATGTTGATTCATATGTTGGTCTTAACTTGCAGGACTAAACTGACTTGATAGATGAAGAGATTTTTCTGCAGAGAACCATTCTGATCAACACCCTGCAATTTTATCATGCTCAGTCTTTTCATTTGGTCAAAATGACCTACTGTCACGCACAGGGAAGAAACCAGAGATTCTGCTAAATATATGAACCACCCCATAAACCAGGCTGGAAACAGAATACCTGGGGTGAGCTAATAATCCACACTGCAGAGCTCTGAATCAGTGATCCTGCAGGACTCACTTGGAGAAGAAAAACAATGTTTTCTTTGCCATCTGTGATACCTGAAATATAATGAAAGCAAGTAAATGACGTCAAAGAAGTTATATATCAAACATGTAACCTTGGAAAGAACACTGATGTCAGTAACTACCTCCTCTGAGAACAGTCAGCCTCCTCTCAAATTCATGAAACAACCATTGCTGTAACAAGGATTGTTCACCTAGGGAGAATACAGGACAGAAAAAAATGTGCTGTCCTTTAATGCAGTTTAGCAGACAGTAAGCAGCCAGGACCATATTGACTGGATAGCTGTGCACAGACTGTCATGCATGAGCCCTTGATGAACAATATGCTGTAGGGAACAACTGCGGAACTGCCGTCCTCCTCCTAAACACAGAAAAATAACTTCCCAGTTTACAATTCCACTTTAACTTTCTAGTGACCTAAAATCCTTTCAAAGCCTTTTCTACATACTGCTTAACCCAGACTGTGCTTCAGAAGGCATTTAACACAGAAAAAAACCCCTTCTATTCACAAACTGATCTGGAATGAGGGTTTGGGTGTTGTGTTTCTTTTTTTTTAATTAGTCCCTGCAGTAAACACTGTATAGGCTGAAGTACAGTATTCGATTGCTCTTTACAGTTTGTGGTCAGAACAACCTTCATCCAGCACTAGCTAAGTATCTGGCTTTTCAAACCAAGTTGCCCACAGTTGTCGCCAGTAAATACCCTATACTACAGAAAGAAGGGAACAAAAATCATTATTGATAGAACATGCAAAAATGACCAGCAGGAAGGGTTAAGATGGGTTCTTTCCCAACCATTAGAGCAAACCATTTACTCTGAAGAAAACTGAGTACTCCTTGTGGTCTGTGTGGCCATAGCCACCAGCGAACATGGAATGCAGAGCTGAAAATCTCTGGAAGGTGCCATTTGAAGGACTCTGCTGTGAACTAGAGCAGTTCACCACAGCCTGGCATTTCTCAGTTTAGCTCTAGTTGAAAGCCAGTTGCTGATTTTAATTAAAAATTGACTGTGTAACCACTACAGTTTGAAGGTGGGAGTTGTCAAGGTGGCTAAACTTCCTCCTAAATAACGAGTTTATGCAGCATGTTTCCCACACCATAATTTCAGTAACTCCCCAACAATTTCTGACCAGGAAGAAATGAAAACCTGATAGCTTTCAGTTGCTACTTGCACACCTGGGTGCAGCACATGCTGTGACTTTCTGTCTTAGACCCCGACCAGAGCAACACCATTACAAACATTTATTTGCTGGTATTTCCACCATACCTCATCCCATGGCCTCATATCTCCTAAAGCAAAGCCGGACAGAAGAACTTTAGGTGGAACTGCTAAAAGGCACCTAAATCCTGGCACTTTTTGCCAAGAGAGAGTAGATGCTGGGGAACACATGTTACAGGACAGGCTGTCTTATCAAAGACATCCAAACCAACAGGAGGCTGCAGTGGTTACAGCAGTGAACAAATTCCAGCACATCCAGTATATCACTGAACACATGCTTATAACCCATCCACTAGTAAGATTCATAGTCCCTCAAAATAACACTTCATAAAACTCACACATGTAACCCTTAAGACATCAGAAGCAGAGGTTGGTTCAGAATAATTATAGCAAGAAAACCCCAAACAAACACACACACAAAAACCTCCAAACAAACCCCAAAACAAAACAAAAAAACCCACGAACACCAAACCAAAAAACCACAGATCACTGAAGAGATAAAACTGGCTTTACGAGGAGGAAAGTCACCCAAATGTGCTGAGAAATCAATGGCGTGAACAGCCCTGTGCTACCTGCACTCAGACTGAGTCTTCTGACTCTCTTAACAGCTCACTCCAAGTTTCAGAACCTGAATATATGGCACTAATATTCTGCTGCTGGAAAACTGACTTAATAGTATTCCCAGGAGGGCTGCAGATACAATTTTTGCAGATAATTTGTAGAACCTTACATAAATCATAATTTGTACACTCAAGATAACTGTATTTAACTGAAGAAAAACAACACCAGACAATATCCCCTCAAAACATCACTTATTGCCTGGTCTTAGAAGGTGATTAACATCTGACATGTCTATCCTACCCCAGGCTTCCCCTCACTTTTGTGCAGTCTTCCAAACAGAAGCACTTGGATCAGCAACACACTCTCCTGTTCATTCACACTGTGGCCCAGGTGCTGTACCCCGCCGCACATCATAACTGAAACAAGAATATCTTTTACATCGTTGAATACCTCTCTGCCCAGGTTGTATAGCTCTTTCCTACTTCCTACCAGAAACACACATCCTTCCACAACACCCAGAAGATAATGGTGTTGAATTTTTTTTCACTATATATTTAGCACTTCTAGTACATGGCTTCATTTTATTAACATTTTAATGAATCCATTACAGTTTTACTGAATCTTCAACAATACTGAAAATGTCGATTATGTTCACAACAAATTTTAGCACCTGTAATTTTTTAAAACTGGCTTTAAGCCAAAACAGCCTTAGACCTACTGCCCTTTAGGATGCTTTCATCATTCTGGTTGCTACATAAATGAATGGTTAGGAAATTGCATTGCTACCTTGCTGTTCTTTATCCCATTTCAATCACATCTTTTGCCACCCACACATCCGTACATTATGGTTTTGATGCAGTCCCAAATTATTTGAGTAAACCTAGCTGTATCACACACAATATCTGCTATTAGAGAAGCAGATGCCACCACAATTTTTGAGCCAGCAATCACCACAGATCCGAAGAGTACTCCCAAATAATAATACATCTGCTCTCTGAAAAGCATGCCACCCAGCTGACTAACTGAGAAGACTGAATCTCTCTCCTAACATGCCAGGGACAGAAGTCCAAGTTCTCATTCATTTTTCTAAAGAAAACCTAAGATGGTAAGCCACACAACCAGGCTTCTAAGCAAACATTTTTTTGAGAAAGTCACTGTCTTGCAGACCACTACTCTGGTTGTGGCAAGACTTGAAACTTAAAACTATAGATATTCTTTATGAACTACCAATAATACTGAAGGTGTACAAAAGATACCATGATTACAGCAAATTGAATGGTAATTAATAGGCAGCTTCTCCCATCCTGCTTCACAGGCTGAAAACACAGATCTCAGCACTGCTGTAAGATCATAGAAAGATTCAGAAATGCTTTCCCTTTTTTCTCTACAAGAAGTTTCTATCCCTCCGAGTCCTCTCTCTGTTCCAAAATATCCTCTTCATGTTCCTTGTGCTTTTTGTCTTTCTCCCTTTCTTCATTCTTCCACTTAGTGTTTCTCACAAAAACATCCAGGAACTGCAACAGACTTTGGTTTAAGTGCCACCTAAATAGCAATTTATAATGCTCACAGCTGACACCAAAGCAAAGGCTGCTGGCTACATCCCATTTTGTCTCTATTGAGTTTCTAACCCTGGGTTCAACTATGAAAAACAATCAGGTAAATATACAAATACAGTGTAAACCACCTGTGTTTGCTGTTTTTTATATCATCATGGTCAGACAGGTTCAACTATTAAGCAATCGCATGTGTGTGGGAGTCTGTGCAATTAGAGAAGTATTCTCCTTGTGCACTTCCTGTTTTAAGAACAGGCCAACATACTGCAAGTTACACAGCCTGTAAGACCACAGCCCATCACTCAATTCTTCACCTGCCTGCTCTAAAATAAAACAAGATTAGCTCGCTCCATTTAAGTCAAGAGTCAGACTGATGTGGCACACCTACGAATTCAAGATAAAATCCACTATTCTGTGATTCACTCTTTAATGCACCTGCTTAAGCTGGCATGAAAAGTGTGGTATAAGTAATATGTAAATTTAGATAACATGATCACTATAAAATAAAATTATAAATACAAGAGAAAAGTAGAAGCTGGCACGGCTACTACTCCTGTTGTCAAACCAAGTTGATATCAATACTCTGTCCTCACCTCATTTCACATGTGTTCACAAAAAGTCCACTGCAACTACAGTTGATAACAAAGCTAAATTCCAAAGACATACTACCTACACATGTTATAACTTTTAACAGATTTTTAAGGGAAAATATATAACTATAACTCTATTACACTTCTCAATCAATTTCCTGGAAACAAGACACTACCCAGTCCAACTGTCTGTCTCACTTCCCACAGTAACTTTCCAAGCCATCATCCAGCTTCAATTATTTTTGAGAGAGTAATTCAAACTTCAAAATAAATACTGTTTACAAAATTAGTAGCTGGAGAGGGATGAAAACAAGCCTACTGACCTCACTAAGGAAAAACCTAATGGCTCAGCACATGTGGAGTTGAAAATTAGTTGCAGTATGTCCTCTGTCTAACCTTTTGAAAGCTTTGACAGAACACAAGTAGGATGAGTTGGAGAAACAAGTTAAAGGAGGTCAGAAACCAGGATTCATTACTTCATGAAATAAGATTTTTAAAATTATGAACACACCTGGACAGGCCTTTGAGCAAACTAATATAGTTGAAGACATCCGTGCTCACTGCAGAGGGGTTAGACTAGATGACCTTTAAAGGTGCCTTCCAACACAAACTATTCTATGATTCTATGATACAGTTAAATCTTCACCTCACCTTGTCTGGGCAATTTTGCATCACTACTCAGCAGTCTTCCTATAGTCATGCCTCATTGTTCAAGACACTTCTCACAAGCAAACTGCCATGCTGAAATAAAAAGGATTTGTCAGCAACACAAATAAGTTTTCATTACATCAGAACAGTAGTTGCCTTCCACCTGGTGTAAGTGATCAGAAATACTCTGTTATTTGTTATTATGAGGATGATACAGGATAGCCTACAGAATCACTGTATGCATATATTGTAAAGTGGAATAGTATTACTGCACATTTGTAGCCTCTAATACTCAGGCTAACATACAACATAGACTGATCTGTATCTGGTATCAGCTCTGTAAGAGAGAGGTCTGCAGCACACATACAGTGGTCAGAAATCTCAGGTTAAATTGGTACGATTCTTAGCTTTTTATTAGTTCAGTTTTAAATGGTTTTGTTCTGTTCTACATGCTGCAGGCAGTCTCAGGATCAAGTGCTAGAAATGAGGAGCTGAGACATCTTCCAATATAGCTAATGCTTCCCTCTCCTGCAAAATGGGACTTCTGAATGCCACAGTGATGATGCAAGATCACATGCCTACTTCAGGTTGCCTTCCACAGAGCACAGGCTCCTAAATTCAGACTACCAAGTTTCCAGCCTCTTAGTGTCACACCTCATTTTAAAAAGGTCCGAAGGCAAAGAGACACAATGCAAATTGTTGGCATCGCTCTAAAAGCTAAGAAAACAATTCTTTTTCTTCAGATGCCTTACCATGGAAAATCAGCAAGATCTGATCATCCAAGCCTAAACATATCACCTCAGCTGATCTGAAAGCTGCCAGCTGATGAAAGCAGGTCCTGCTCCTGTGCTAACAGGGATGACGAGAAGAACATGACTAAGGGCCAGCACCAGCTCTACTCCAATGAGCCAGTTCAAGGTAGAAAAGCAGGCAAAAAATTGTCCCTCTCCACCCTCTCCTCTCTGTCCCTCCCCTTCCCCCTGAGAAAGGGAAGGGGATTGGCTTTTCAGTCACATTAGTTTCCTAAGCTGAAACAGTCCTAACACCAAACAGGAGAGAAAGATAACCAAGTTTTTGGGTGGGAGCTAAATATTAATATTTGATCAATGTGGCTGTGTGTGGTAAAACTGCACCCTAAGCTTGACATAATCTGTGCCTTATTAGAGGCTTCCTCCCAAGAGTAATTTGAGTGACAAAGATCTCCATTTCCTCTGTGGTTAGGGGTAAACAAGTTGGCTGGGTGGAGCTTTCCCTATCATGTTTATTGGAATCTGCAATTCAGGCCTAAGGGTTTTTCACACCTGAAAGAAGACATATGGTGATGTTTGCACTCTTCCCAAAAGGAAAGAAGTGCTGCTTATCAGGAAAACCAAGCTAGTATCTCTCTTGGAATAGAGTTTAGCATTTTTGTTTCTTACTTTACCATAAAAACACCCAGTCTTAACAGGACCAGCACTGACTAGTGCAAGTGAGAAAACATTAGAAATAATTTTAAAATCTAATATAGAGAGATTGACAGTGCAGCCAGATGGAAACTTCCTCGGAAAGCCAAACAGCTTTTGTAGGGTATTCCACCACAACTTTTCCAGTAGGCTATGAATTCTATGTTTTCCCCTTGGCAGATACTTCAGTAAAGAGAAATCTTTTCTTCTTATCCCTGCAAGTGTTCATTCACTTGTACAGCTCTCAACAACATGAATGAGGTGAGATGGGTACTTTGTAAGCACTTAGATGAGACTGTGGATTTCTTATTAGCATTGCTGGTTGCTGGCTGAGAGAAAACAACCATAATTTATCAGGCTGAGCAGAATTCAGGAGCCCAACAGAGGTGAGGCTGCCACAGCTCCACACAGTAGTGAGGTTGAGCATGCATTCCCAGTATGCACACACACACAAACATGTACAAGACATATATACACATAGACATGACCAGACCAACACAAGGGAGAAACACAGAGCAGCCACATGAATACCAACACCTTCTTCCTGTTTCTCTCTTGTTCTGAGCGGGATGGAGGTCTGCTAGTGGGGATATTTACATATACACATATGTACAAAGTGAACCCCTCCAGCAGCTGGGCTCAGACACATCATCTGCCCTCTAGCTGTCTCTGGATGCTGACACCTGGAAATATGGGCCACCAAGTCTTCAGCCCCACTCCACTTGCTGGTACAGACCCTCTCACACACGTGCGAGCACATACATACAGAGTTCCACAGCAGATGACTGGGACTCCCATGATCCCCTCAACAGCCCCTCCTGTGGTGGCACCCGAGAGACAGACACGCACATGGCTCTCAGACCACACAATCCACTCTCTGGATAGCCTAGCTTGATACTCTCCAGAACTCAACAGGCTCTATCGCACACTCTCACTGCAGGCACTGACATCACAGACATACCAATTTCTGACACCCAGTCCAGCTTCTAGGACCTGAAGTCCACTGATTGTAGACTCTCCAGTTGCTGGCACCAATGACGTGTGGGCCCTGTGACGTGTGGTCTGACTCTGGGTGCTGGCAGTTAGATCCCATACACACACCCCCCTATAGAATACAGACCTGCACCCAGGAAAATACTTAGAAATGGAGTTCATCAAGAGAGGACATACTGTTGTTCAGGTGCACAGCACAACCAGAGAAGTGTATTAACCAGCTTCTGTTTACACATGACCAATCCTTCTTATCCCTCTATTTTGCCACATTTGTTCCTTTCCCAAACACCCATATCTATCCCTTTCCTGAAACCTTCGGTTTCTTCTCTAAACATCTCGTAACAGGTCCTGTGCAATCCTGAAATGCTGTTCCTCTGCATCTCATAATATGTGCCTACCTCTGGGCAGCAACCCACAGGAAGTCTGTAAGTTGCTCCAGCACTGACTCACTTTGATGCGTTTCTCCCCCAGGCCACCAGGGTGAGGCTCCCCCAGGACAATACCCAAAGGGGCCCTTCCTCCAAGTCCTTAATTTGGGTTCCTGTCTGCCACTGTGCCCCTGTGATCCCCTGGGTTTGTGCAGATAGGCATTTGTTGGGCTGATGCCTCATGTGATGGGGTTAGGAGCAGCTGGGAAAGTCGTATTCAGGCTCCCCCACCTGCTAATGTCTCTGTGCTACACTGTGGGGTGCAGGCAAGTTTGTGTCATATAAAAAACTAACAGAGTTTATCACTGTTACTTTTTAAACAAGCAAACAGGGCAATATTGAGTGAAACAAAACCAATCCAGAAATTAAAGTGACCTCTCTCTCAGAAACTATGGTCATCCAGATTCAAAACTCATTTCCATTTATCGAGCCTCAGCCTTTCTTTCTTCTCTTTTCAGCATTTCTCACAATGCTTCCAGTAGACAACTTTGACATAGAGCCTGGGTAAAGCTGTATAACACTACCACGGCAAGTACCAACCAGGTGTATCTACACTTAAAACACAGGGAAACTAAGACACTTTGAACCCAGGCATCACCTAGGTGAATTCAGATCTGGGATATCAGTTCCATTCAGTTGACTCCTAGTCCTTTTGATCGGCATTAACCACCCCTGAATTTTTTCAGCTCCCACCTGAGGCACAAAATCTTCATGTCCTCAGCAGCTTTGGCACAAAATGCGATCCATGGCCCAAGAAAAGCTCTTTAGCCTTCACTGAAGCATGACAGCCTATGTGAGTACAACAACAAATTTTGATGCTTACATTTGTTACAGGCACAGAAATTTTGTAATGGAGTAATTTTAAAAATTATTCTTAAAAAATAAACAAACAAACCTACCAAACACAAACCCCAAACCAACAAAAAAAAAAAACCCAGCAACAAAAAACAAACACATTTTACCTCACTAGCAACAAAATGGCTCTTCTGAGTCCCTTGACCAAACAACAGCGAGGTGTTCAAGAGAAAAACAAAATGTAATGCCAAGCTTAGAAAAACCTGAAGCACTGAAACAACAGCATAGATTCATACCTTCTGATTTGCTTACTCAAGCTATTCTTCTCATTCCCACAGGGAAAGTATTTCCATGTTTGCAGTAACAGCCAGCAATGTTTTAAGAAAGGGCCAGTGTGAGGAGATTGGTAGCAGGGTGGATGGGTTGCAGTAGAAGGTAGAATGTGTATGTATTTTTTTCCTTTCTGTGTTTTCAGGGAAGGAGAATTTAAATTTGGAAGAGGGTAATCTTCATGTGGTTAAAGTCCCCACAAAGTAGGGGAGTTACACACAGCATTGTGTAGACAACTCAGCTTCCCTGGGAACAAATGGTTCTTATTTGTCCCTAGACAAGCAGCACAAAGTCAACAGGTCTCTTGATCCCTAATCATGGCCAAAAGGTTCTTCCGCAATTAATATATGCTCTCCATCACCTACAATCACCTCATGTAAAAGTGGCTGTGAATGGGTCTTCCCTTGTTGCCTTTGATAAAATAAAATTTCTTCAGTTTCTCCAATAACAGCTAAAAGACTCTTAATTATTAATTAATCTCCCCTTGAATCCATATTTTAGTATTTTTTCACAACACCCAAACAGCTCATAGATTATCCGTGAAATCACAATGGAAGGAAAACAAGCGATGACTGGGGATGTGACTCTGCTCTCCAATGTGTAAAAAGAATAAAATGTTTAACAGTGAATCAGAGCCAGCTTTGCCATGCAACACTAAGCTGTTTTTAATGTTGCTTTAGTAGATGAAAGGACTGGTCCTCACCCGATGTAAATTGATGGTGTTCAATTTAACGCAACAGAGCCCTGCGCATGTAGACCAAATTGAAAGTTTGTCCCGAGATTTTGACTGCAAAGAGTGAGCCAAATTAAAGGTGAGATGAATTAGCATTTAATTCTGAACTAAACTATCAAAACTGTGGCCAGACATTAAAACTGTGTTCCCAATGGTAAAGCTTTTGGATCAGACTCAGATCTCTCTGGCATAACTGTACAGAGACTAATCTTAATGTGATTAGTCTAGCTGTAACCCAGACATGAATCTCAAGTGATTTATTTTCATATGATGCCTTGAATTAACCCATTTCAGCTCAGTATACATAACTAATTGCTCACAAACACTTCCAGCCATGCATTAAGACCTGATTCAGTCCGCTACTTAATTTTATTCTGCTCAGTCATGTCTATTAAAGCCAGAATTTTTTGACTCAGTTAAAAAAGAAATGCTCTACGGCCTTTTTTAACACTAACTTTATATTAACGTAAAAAAAGTCAGAGAAAGATATTCTATTTGCTGATGCTTTAGGCAGTGTTTAATGATTAGTAAATGCATTCTGTGTCCTGGCATCTGTTGTGACAGATATGATTTCAAGAGAACTCGTAACTGTCCATCTAGTAGAGGGATGTCAAACTCATTTTCACCAGGGGCCACATCAGCCTCGAATGTAATTTTAGGACTGGATAAATGTAACTACTCCTACACTCGGCCCTTTGAAAGCAACTGTGAGGCTGATGTGGCCCCCAGTAAAAACGAGCTTGACACCCCTGCTCTAGTATGAGCTTCAGTAACCTTTACACTAAACTTCAATTAGATACTCTGATCTTAACACTACATGTTAACGCTACATGCTAATGACAGCTTAAATCACTTTGATATGTGCAGAGACTTTAAAAAAATTAAAAATATACAACTAAGGCAACATCTCCAAATAAGTTTACATGCCTTAAACACTAGAAGTCATTTCTTAAATGTGCTAAGGAGTACAAACAAATACAGAAGATACAGCAAACAAAAAGCAAGGGAAATTTGATAATCCTGTCTTTAAAAAGGAAACTGAAAGAGAAAGTAATTCAATGTCTCACCAAAAGACATCTGTGGCAAATCCATGCATTAAATCTACCATAACCTTCTTGATTCTCTGTCCAGTCTTCCAAACACAAAACCATCCTTCCCACAATTTCATTCATAAGTTAACTTCTGTGAAGATCTGTGGGTGTCGATGATTTACAATAATACCACAATATTACTACAGTATTAGCATCAGCAGTAATAAAACAAGAAGAATAACCACAGGAGCATTAATGTAATACTACGGTTCTACTGTGAAACTGCTGTGCCTTGCTAAAAAAACTGCCTATCCAAAACAATCTTTCAGTCTACCACACTGTAACAGGTCCTCCCAAAAATTTACAGGTTGTTTATTGGGTTTTTTTTCTGTTTGTTTTGTTTTGTTTTTGTTTTTTAACAAAATCCTTTATAATCTCAAAATCATTCCTGAGTTCTTTTTTCAAATACCCCTGTAATTATGCAGGCCGAGTTACATAAGGGCATGTTCCCTGGCTTTCTAAACTCTGTACACTTCAGTGACCAAATCACTTTGGGTGATTTAACAAATCTTAAAGGTTTCCACAAGAAGAGAAGCAAAAGCATGTAATTTTGCTTATTTTATCATTCAGCCCAGTCTTCCTTTCCAACCACCACGGAGTTCTCATACTGTAATTACAAGAACCAGTGAAAAGGGCTGGTACCACACCAGAAACATGACATCTTGCTAGTGCAATACTTGGGAACCACCCAGGCACTTTCATTTCAAGCCACAGTGTGTCTCAGAACTGTCATCACAAAAGACTGAGACTGTTCTGGCCACTTAAAATTAACACTCTGGTGTCTACTTGCAGTCTTACTACAAGATAGCCCAAAGACCTGATATTCAGAGAAATACACTGGCCAGACACTGGGAGACCGGTTTCAGCAATACGCTGGCTGAGTGGTCCTGAATATATGACATTTGCTACCAACACAGTAAACTCAATCTCTTTGAAACCTTGTGTTCACAAGAGGAGGCTTCAGAAGTTTTCTTATGCTGCAATGTAGGAATTGCTATTCTTTGTAGAAAAGCATGATTTCTTTACAGGTCTAAAAATTTAGGCTGATTTCTCAAGTGATGAAGTAGAAGAAAGCTCCTCTGAGCAGCAAACTATCAGAGAAAAAAATAATCTGCCTTAAGATACATACTTGCATATACTTTTTTTTTTTTTAACCAGCATGGTGATAGCAACATAAGCCCCCAGTGAGTCAATGTTTGTGTCAACAATAGTGCTCTTTTGCTAATAAAATTTAAGCCACTCCCCAAGCAGAACAACTTGACCTACAAATAAAAGACATTTGTATTCAAATCAATAAAATTATGTTTTGCTTAGAGCACATATCTGCATATCTGTTGGCTGTGGATGTGATTCTTCTTCACAGTCTTTGCCAACTTAAGCATAAAAGTAAAATTTCTCAGTATAAAGCAAAACTGCCTGTTCTAGTAAGAATATGAGAAGATTAAATGCTTTTATCAGATTCTAACCTGCTAATCTGTCCATGTCCTCTTGATTGAACAGATTGACTCACTTGCTCTTTTTTGATCTAAATACAGTCAAAGCAGAATGAGCAAACCTTTGCAACTGTTTGAAACTGAAATCAACAGTAAACATTGGCAGGATCACAGATGATAGAAATGCAATTCCTACAAAATGAGTAATACCCAGCATCTCATACAAAGGAAATAAATTCAGAGACATGAAAGAGAAGCATGTGAGCACAGACAACACAACCAAGAAACTGCAAGTTTACGGATCTGCAAAAAGTCAAGGAAAATAGTACTGACTTTTTCATCAGGATGACCATCTTGATTCAGAGACGTTTACTGCAAGTTTGCATTACAGTGGCATTGTACATCAAAATCTCGCATCCAGTTTGCCTTTTCCAAGGAATCAAAGTGAACTACCATAACATGAACATTCTGTGCACAATAGGTGGCTATTTTTCACAGCAATGTCTCAGTGAAACAACTGATTTCAGATTCCCCATGGAGATTACCAAGGTCACACAGAAGAATGTCACAATGATCATCTACGAGTTCCTCCAACAGATCTTTCAACTTTTCAGCAAAAATCTTCCTGTTGGTGCTTGGAATACAAGCAAGATTGAGAAATTCCAAAATGGAATTCATCAGCAAATTGAAGAATTAGAGATATGTTTTTCAGAAGAGCAACCAAAAGCAAGAAACATCTTTCAAACATGGATCCTAAAAAGCGCTACTTTCAGTGTGAAAAAATACTTCCAAAGGATCACCAGTTTCCTAAAAGATAAGCAATATAGTCACTGTTCCTGGGAAGCAGTCCAAATGGAATTGAGAACATGCCTTATAATTTTTGACAGCCTCTTGAAAAAACAAGCAACATAAAGAGGTAACATCTTCTCTTTTTGATTCTTAGTAAGAATTTGATAATTTCCCCCTATCCAATAGGTTTTTAATTTCCACATTGTAATTATTTTCAAATTGATAATTGGCACTTGTTTTCAAAAAGCTTTCAGTGCTTTAAGTTGAACATGTAGAGTACTCTCAAGTGAAGGGGCACTTGGTACCACTGCTTCTGTAAAAGATAAACTCTTTAAAAAATATGTGGATATCACTCCTCTGTATTGTCTCTTCACACCTTAAAAAAGTTTTGCAATCTTTCCACAGAATATGGCAATTGTTTTACAACCTGAAACTCTTGCATTTGGACACCAAATAGATTTTATTTTTGCATTACTTCACTAACGAAGAAAAAAGTACAAGATGCAGACATGCGTACGGAAGAAGGGCCTTCCTAGAGCCCTGCATGCTAAAAATATCTTAATTTAAAAAACAGATGAGAATTTAACATGACTTGGACCTCTTTAAATACAAAAACAATGATGGGTAGACCTTCTCAGCTAGAAAAATCAGCTCCCACCTTTGATCCTCATTTTGCAAGTAGACTCATCTTTATATCCTATGGGGATATAAAACCCATCTTGCTATACAGCATATTCAATAACTACAGCATGGATTTTTAGGATATGTTTTTTTCACAACAATATATAAAATATGTATCTGTTCTAGCTGCATTTAGTTCATAAGCAGACAAGATTAGTCTGAAAATATTTGCTCTATAGACACAAGTGGAAACAAATTTCTTCCACTCTTCTCCCACCTTTCTTTCCCTCACACAGGCACAGCCAAACAGGACTTCAGGTCATCAGCCTCACCAGTTTAACTGCTATTCAGGAAACCCTGAAAACCTGAGGTCTCAGTACCACTCCTTATATATTAGAAGAGTGGAGAAGTTCTGACAGGGTATTTTTCCCACTTCAGATTTTTAAGCATATCTAATTCCTAAAATATGTTTATCATAAATGGAACACATTGAACTGGAATGTAAGAGGAAAAGACTTTAAATATTTCTGTGACCAAATGGGACTGCGGAAGAAAAATGGAATATTCTGAAGAGGAAAATATCAATGGGCTGGTACGACTACCTGAGTACAGAATCTCAATATTTTGCCAGAGAAGCCTGACAAAAAACCCCCATAATTCTGGTTGTAGCAATCTTTATGAAATGGTACTGTTACTCCTGATCCCAGGAGCACAACAACAGGATGCTTACTATTGCCTAATTTTAGACATCTAAATTAGACATGGAGCTAAGGAGATCAGGCAGGCCCACCTTACTCTCACGTGCTCCTATTTTACAGAAATGGGGGGGAGTAAGTGTGTTTCAGGCTCCTTATATTCAATCACCAACATAAGAGCTTATTTCTTTAAGTAGCTGTGTGGGGAGCACATGATCAATTTGGTATATGGTTAATGTTAAATTCCCAACGACCTCATTAATCAATGTCTGGAATATCTTTTTTGTCAATTAGCAACTACATTGACACCATAGTGACACTTGACAGTAGCAATATGTGTTGAAGCATGTTTAGTTCTGTTTGGCTGGTTTGGTTTGTTTGTTTGGTTTGTTTTTTCCTGCTTTTAATGTATGGTTACTGTGGGGAATTAATATAGACCAATTTAAAGATGCTGACCTGAAGCCCACGAACTTGAGGTTTCCCTATGCATAATGTATCATGCAAGAAGATGTCAAATTGCATCTATGTACCTATATCTATGCTGGATGTACTTGTCTTTGCTCAAATCTGCACTTGGATTTCAGTCTTTGAAAAGCCAGGAGTCGGCAAAGAGTTCAGCAGATATGACTGGACACAACCTTACACACCTTACGAGATTCTGTCAGTTCTTCATGAGATCTCACCAAAGGGTGAGAAATAAAATGGGACTTCATTTCTTACAGCACTCAGCAGCACACTGAGAGTACCACCCAGATAAGGGCTGGTGTCAAGACTCCACAGGCTGTTTTAAATCAGTTGGGAAAAGGTTCTTCACCCAGAGGGTGGTAGAGCACTAGAACAGGCTTCCCAGGGAAATAGTCACAGCCCCAAGCCTGACAGTGTTCAAGGGTTTGTCCTACACAGGGACGGGAATTGGACATTATGATCTTTGTGGGTCCCTTCTAACTCAGGACTTTCTATGATATGTCTGTTCAGGACTCCCTCCAGACCCTGATTTAGAGACTGCACTCATCTAACTGCTAGTATTTATTTTAAAACTTCAGAGCTGCATAATTTTAATAGATATATTTTCATTTTTTGTACCCCCAAATAGTAATAAGTGTAAAAGTACAAAAAAAAAAAAAAAAATCCAAAACCAATGCTCACTACAGTGGAGAAAGACTTGTTTTTAAGATGGGAGAGGTCCTCTATCAACAAGTACCTGGATATACTGCATGCTCTTGTCGTGATCTACCACTTGTTGAACCTTTTCCTGAACTCACCAAACCAACAGGAAATCATCAAAAAAAACCCACAGAGCCCACACTTTTGTTCCAAGGTAAAGATTTAAAGTAAAGTAGGGAAGAACAGCCACTGCATATGAGAACTAGCACAAAAGAGAAAGGAGAGTGTGGCAGCAATACTGCATATCAACCACAGGAGAACAGTGAGGAAAACCTCCTCTTCTGTTGTTGTCTCATCCAAAATCCTTTAAAAGAGCCTCTCAGTTACTCTGTGTACAACTAACTATTAAATCTTCAGCCAAACTCACAGTTCATTTGTACGCTTTTTCCTTTAATGTACAAAATACTCATAACTAATAAGAATTTTACTGCAGTAGTAAGCTGGTAATGTCTCTGGAAGTAAATGTAATTGTATAGTAATTAGCATTAAAAGTCCAGTTATATCTTCATCATTTATGTTCCCTGTCTCCGTCTCACCTGCACAGGCCTAAGTGTCTTGCTCAAAAGACGCTCACAAGATTCATATCTGTCAGAAATATCTGCAATAATATTATCCCAAAACAAACAAAAAAAAAAAAGAAATGTTTTATCTGTAAACTATTCTATCCAATATCTCAGCTTACCTGACTCATGATAAAAACTGAATATTAAACAAAGAAGAGTACCACAGTTTTCCCATAACATTTTTAAGCAGTTGCTATTCCAAATGATTCTGTGACCCATGTTCCCAGTGCACTTGGCCCTCTCTGCTTCTCTCAGTTTCTGTTCCAGAACATGAGTACCTTCCTCAGGGATCTCAAATGATGCTGAGTACTTTGCTGGCAGTTGATAAAGAAACACTTATCATGAGAAAAATACCAGCAAAGGAGTTGAAGTGATTTGGTCCCGTGCCAAGTTTCACATCACTCACTAATGCACTCTACGCAGCATCAGCTAACTACACCAATACTGTGGCAAACAGCATTAAATCACCATTCCAAGCTGCTCGAGGCCAAACATCATCACACTATTCTGCATCCATCTCCTTTTGTTCTTTAGTGCTTTCTGGAACTCAGTATTGCTTAACTTTACCCTGTCTACCTTGCATTCTTCTTTCTACCTTATCCCCCTCTTCAAGATGTCCATACTCTGTTACAAAACAACGGTTTCCTCCTTTTTTTATTTTGTGTGTGTGCCAGGAATGCTCTTTTCTCTACTCTACAGAGCAGAGAAGCAAAACTCTCACAACCGTTGGTCCACTCAAGAGTCTGCAAATCTTAGAATAACATGCTTTGCTATGGTGAAAAAGGCTCTCTGTCTACCTACTGCAGAGCATCCAGCCCATAAACTCTCCAGTTTGAGAAGAATGTCTGGAAGTTTGTCTCATGAGTATTCCTCATTATATACAAATAACGTATTAAATGGCTTGGAGAACAGAAACAATCCTCTTGTCCATATAGGAAATCACTGCAATCTAAGCAGGGATGGGAACCATCCTCAATCACCCTTTATACATCGGATAATCATACAGGTAACACGTTCTTACTCTAACTTGGTTTAGGAGACACCACCTCATCAATTAGAACATTTTGCTTATGGGAGCTGCCCACAACCAGCCCCAGAACAGGTTGATCTGACCATCTAGTGGAGCAGGAAGGCCTGCACATCTCCAAATGCCAGCTGGCAGCAATCTTGCTAGAAGACAGACAGATGATTTGCAGGGTCAATCAGCTGCAAGCATGACTGCTCTGTCCTTGCATTGCAGCTGTTCTCTTTTAAACCAACAGTGGGTACCTCTAGGGTTTTCTCCACAACACGACCTAGGTCAGACTCTGAGAGACCAGCTGTCAGGTTGTCATGTCATGATGCAGAAATTACTTGCACAGATTTCAAACCCGTGTTCCACTCATGAACAAGGAGTTAAACACAGAACATTTTTCATTGAGCTACTTTGCAAACTAAAGCAAAATGCGACAACCTGAGCTTGTCTCTCCATAACTAAAAGACCTGGCAGATCAGCTGTACAGCAAGTTTCTTGAGACACTAACTTTATACCCAGCATTAAAAGAACTGCAGCAAAACTGCCATTTTTAATGGGCTGGGCCTCAGTGTTTGCCATGCCAGAAGACAAACTTCCCAGTCTGTGGTGCTGAGGCTCCTATCCCGTTGCTCAACACGGGTACAACAGGACAAGCAGGCAGGACTTTGGATTGCAGCTCCCTACCTCATAATTCAGTGCAGATGGGCAGCAGGACAAGTAGGCTGGGAAGGAGCCACCATACTTGGTTTAAAATACGTATAGTGGAGGGGGTAAAGCCAATCCAAACCCCAGTCTGACCACTGCTTGCTTCGATCGTCGGCCCCTCGCCCGCCCGATGCCCGACACAGCGGGCGGCAGGAGCCCCCGGGCCTGCCCCGGTGCGGGTTGATCCCTCAGCTCGGCTTTCAGGCACCCGCTGCGCGGCAACAGATCTTCAGAGCCAGCAGCTCCCTGAGGAAGCCCGAGCAAAGCCCTGCACCTCTGCAGGAAAGCACGCAGCGACCTACCTGTGGGAGAAAGGGTAGCGGGGCGGATAAAAGCTCTCAGGGAAATGCACCCTTCTTGCTCCGGGCTCCGGGCCAGGCGGCTGCTGCGCCCGCAGCGGTACCAGTGACCGCGGAGCCAAGAGCCCCTCGCAGGGACGGGAGCGCCCCGTCCTCGCACACGGCGCTCACCTGTCGTTTGGGCCGGGACAAGGGGCGCGTTCCCCCTCCCCCCACCGCCTCACAGAGGAGGAGGCCCCAGGCCGGCGGGGCACGGCGGCCGCAGGGGAGCAGGAGACCCTCCCGGGGGAGGCGGGCACCGGCCGAGCCCCCGCGTTTGGCAGGTGCGGGCGGTCCCTCGTGGGGCTGGGAGGAGCTGGGGGCGGGGGGCACCTCCGTTTGGGCTGAGCGGGACGAGGAACGGGCGGGAAGTGTGCAGGGCGGCACGACCGACCTCTCCCCTCACACGGACCGACCCGACCTGCCGCCCGTGCCTTACCTCCACCCCTCCGCGTGCCGCCGCACACCCAGGTGCCTTCCCCGCCGGACAGCCAGGGAAAGGACGCGGCAGCGCGGCGCGGCTCCCCCGCGCACCGGAGCCCCGGCAGCCGCCAAGCGCCGCCACCCGCCCGCCCGGCCCCCCCGCCCCGGCCCACGCTCCCGCCGCGCGGCTCCACGCGCTCGCCGTGGCCCTCGGCGGAGGCCGCCCCCTGGCGGGCGCGGACCGGGCAGCGGCGGCAGCGGCCGAAATGGCGGCTCTGCCGTCCCCGCTGCCGGCAGCGCGGCCAGCCCCTTGGTCTCCTCAGCCCAGGCCGCGGCATCCCGCTCCCGTGCGGCACCTTCACCGCGGCTGCCGCGAAGGGGCCTGACCCTGCACGGCACTGGGCAGAGCTTAATGGAAAACTTACCTGAGTTTAGGCAACGAATGCGGAATTTCGCCTTGCCGTGGAGCACGTAACAAGCAGCAGGAAAGTCTCAACCCCCACGACCTTGGTTCGCGGTGCTCCTCGCAGGCGCAATGCTCTGGAGGACTTTGCCCTCACAGAGGTATCGCTCTTCCACATCAGCACAGACCAAAGACCACGGTCCCTTCCCTTAGGGTAGGAGGATAAGATAATTAATTGTATTAGTGTCGCTGTTATGTCAGCTAAAGGGATTTTTGGATTATCTAATAAATGGCGTTTATGGCAATAGGCTGATGCACAACCATTTATATAGCTAAATCCATAAATCCACCTCTGCAGTTGTATTAATTTGATTGTCTCAGTAGCAGGGGGAAAAAATCAGCTGAGTATATATATATATACACACACACACAGCTTGGACAAAAACTATTTCTTTTTTATGCCAACTTCAGGGTATTGCATCTTCCCATCTGTTCCACTGGCAAAAAAAAAAGGGGGGGGGGGGGCAGGAGAGGAAGAGGTGATAACAGGAGAGACCCATTTCAGTGCCACCCAAGTCAAAATAAAATGTCTGTGTGCCAAACTCTTTATTAAGTGGAAAAATTTCAGACCCAACAGAAATGCTGACTGAGTTTGGGAAATCCTGTTTTTGTGAAGACTGAGTGAACAAAAAACAAATCCCCCTCTTTTCAAGCAGCAGAAACCCATGACGAGCCATGCAGCCTAACAAAGATGCAAGACAAAGAACCATGCAAAGTTGAAGGCATTCTGAGAACAAGAACAGCATGGCAAGCATTGATAAATGTCCCTGGGGACTGATCAGTCTGTCCTCTGGAGAAATCCTGTCTCAGAAGGCATGTGGAACAGGCCTGCCCACTTCACAGGTTTGCAGACAATTATAAAAAAAGGACAAGGTAAGACTGACATTGCTTCCTTTCCCACTGTGAATGGCAAAGGAAAGTGGCCTCTTAGGACAACACCAGGTCAAAACCTAATAACAACGTTTAGACAATTTCCCTATTGAAAACAACTGAATGATGTACACAAGCTATAGTTTTTCCTTGTCCCAATATCCCCCAAAATTTTAAGTTTGCATCCCTCTAAACACTGCATGGAAAAATGTTTTTAAAATGCAGTGGGTGAGGTTGACAAGATGCATTTTGTTATATATACTCAAACAAGGATAGACAGTGTCTTTGAGGACAGCATTCCCTTTTCTGTGATTCATAATCATCAAAGCATATCAAGAACCTGCCAGTGTTGCCTAGGAAGAACTTATTTTTGGTCACAAACTAGAACCCAGAAAGGACAAACTACAGACATAATTATTTTCATGAACTCCACTCCACAACCCTTTTCCACTCTTCTAACCCTCACAAATTGCTATAGGTACTCCAGCAAGAGGGACAAAGTACTTAACTGTACATCATGGACAGCCAGCTTTCCCAGCAGGAAGGTGCCTGAACCTCCCTTCTCTGTAGTCACGTTGTACACAACATCATTACCATGGCCACATTTTCCAGCGCACTTGGTAGAAGTTAATCCGTCACTACAGGGAGAGAAGCCAGAGACCAGGACTGTGGACCCAGTCAGTCCATTTACTTAGCAGAATTTGACCATTAATTCATTCAGCCATGTATACGTCTTTATTCTAAGCACTTATAGCAAAGATGCTGAAGTCAAGGGTCTTTCCTCTTTCTACCACATAAAATACACAGCTCAAGAGAAAAAAAAAAATAGCAGATCTTCTGATTAATTTTTGTCAGTACCAGTGAACTGAAATGCAATTTAATTCAGCATCAAATGGTTGAAGAATACTGGGTATCTTCCACTGTTTGAAATCCAGAATAGAGGAGGATACAGATGGAGCAGATCACAGCGGTACAAACAATTTAAACTAGCAGGAACAACTTGTTTTGTTGCTCTGTTTGATGCTAGACATGCTTGGATGCTCTGAAAGAACTAAGATCCTGCAAGCGGAGCTTACAAGGATTATTTTCCTATGGCACTTTCCTGTCTGTTTTTTGTTTTGTTTTGGGGTTTTGTGCCTGATAAGACTAAATTCTTGCTACCCCCTTGGTAGATCACAGTATTTGTGTACATCCATGTGCCTACCCTGACATAAATTTGCATAGGCGTTGCTGGAACCTACCATATTTGAGATTTGTATCCCTCAATCGAATTTACAAAACTGGCTAGCAAAATCAAAACTGATCTGGGGACAGTAAGAAGAATAGAAACATGTATGTAACAAAGATACTACCATAAACTTGGTTTTCTTGGGAAGGCAGGATAAAATTAGAGCATGCCTCATCCTCTTTCCTTTTTCAAGTGGCCAGCTTATGGTTTTGATTTGAGTCTACAAGAAATTGCTGTGGCTTTGTTAAACCAAATTTAAACTTAGAGATAATTTATACTTCATTCTTCACCAGACTTACTGATTTAGTTTTATGTCAAGGCCCTGAATCAGCTTAAAACAAACCAGAGGAGACCATTGCAAAGTACTGGCTAGTGGAGTCAACTGGGGCATTTAAGAAGTTGTTGTCCACAGCAGCTTATTGCCTCCCATTTGGCGATGATTAACATCCCCAAAGCTGAGTGCACTTTACTAAAAGAAAAAGCATCTTCCTTTAACTCAGGCCCTGTCAATGGCAGTTCAGACCAGCTGATTTTGCATTGAGGTAGGTTATAGCAGGCTCTTATATCATGGGCTGTAGGCACATGAAGCTTCAAAATACTGTGATTAAAGGGAACTTAAAAATGTAACTTAAGCAACTCAATCTGATTTTGAAGTAAATGTGTCTTTGTGACTACCAACACCCAATTCTGTGTATGTTAGGACTCACCTTACTACGGACTATAAATTACAGAGCTTTTTTTGAAACCACAGAACTATGCCGTGCTATACTCGCTGAGCATACAGCCAGTGACATGTAGCTAATCTGCTATCAGAAGTATTGTATTTGAAAGTTCTCTTCCAAGTTTAATAAAAATAACTTTTGTTTTAGGTATTTTTTCCCGCTATTTTAACTAACACCCAGGGTACAGAGGGTGCATTGTGATGTGAGGAAGGAAGGAGGAGACATTACAGTAAAGTACCATAATAAAATATATATATACCTTTTTAATGTTTTTAGCTCACTGACTTGGATGTCAGCAGAATATCTTGAAAGAAGGAAGAGAACACTGCATATTCCTCATATCTGTAGGGGAAATCTTCCTCTATGGTCACCTTTAAAAGGGTTTTTCTCTTTTTAATCACCAACATGACTTAGCTCCCCTGTACGATCTATAGAACAATAATAAAGCAAAAAAATTGAAAACAGGCAAACAAAAACATTAACACGTACAGAGAGTCAATCAATGACACTCTGAAAAGCTGAAAGCCACAATGCATGCAAAATTAAATATAGTTTTTGCAGTCTTTTCAGTTGGTAGACCATAAGGTACTTCATGTAAGCATCCATCATGGGTGGCTCATGATTTTAACAGCTCTTCATTTTTCACAGCATAGCCATGCTCTACACAGTACCAAGCACTAAGTTCTGACTGAACCCCAAATTACTGAATAGTAGAAACCTGCTGCCATATAGACAAATTCAACACTACAACTCTTTCATGCTGTACTGCCGCCTTGAAATTCCTGTGCACAGCACAGATCTGGCACAGTTGCTTCTCAAATAGTTCTGTCAACATAAAGAGTATTCACCAGCCTAGGCAAGGCCACAACAGGCAGCAGGTTGGCCCACGGCAGCTTGGACTGCAAACAGCTGGGGCTACATGGCAGAGGTGTCTGCACGTGGGTTGAAGACAAGGTGATGCTGGTGTTGCTGAGGGAGTCTGATGTGCAGCAAGGCCAGAACCTGCTCTCTCAGGAGCAGGTACCCCCCTGTATGGCTTGCACCTGCTGCTGCAAATGAATGTGTGCCTTCCACACACTCATTCCTAGCTCTATTTCTATTCCCTAGCCACCTGCTTGACATGGCCAGAAAAATTCAGACCCAGAAGTGTGGTCTCCATTCCCCTCCCATGTGAGACCAGTAGATAATTTACACTCCCCACCATACACAGTTGCATCTATGATTGCAAATAGAAAGAGACTGTCTCTTTCCCATTAAAAAAAGCCATAGAGGTTTGTTTTTTTTTTTTCTTTTTATATGGACATACATCTGATGCTGCAATTGTTCTTGATAGAAAGTCTAACTACTCTACGCTGAAATCCCTAGACTCACATGTTACTGTGGGTTTTTTAAAATATGGTGAACATATATTGAAGTTGTCTGCATTAAGCAGAAATATTACAGCAGTAATTCTTCTCTCTGTTATATTTAGGAACTGTGCCACCAGGCTTGATTTTTCACTTATTCCAAAGCATCACATTCTGGAAATCTCACACTGCTGTACCTGGTAAAAGATCATGTTTTGGCAGGGGGGAGTTTCAAACAGTGTCATTATTATCATGAGTGGACTCAGAATCAGGGTTTTTTTTTTTTTTCAGAATTAGTTTTTTTTTTTAATATATTGACTTACTCTCAATATTATTATTATTTTTTCAATCTTAAGATGGATTTCTGCAATTTGGAGATGTTCCACTATATGCAGTATGCTGTCAAGCAGCAGTAGAGAATACAGTGATACAAAAAGCACTGTAAAAATAGCTTTGCCATTCTTATGGGTGGTTCACAGAGCATCCACAACCAGCTCCTCCATAATGGCTACTACTTGCAACCAGAACTCCCAGTTCCCAGACCTGGGATATAAGAAGGAAAGGTACAAGAACTCTGAATAAAGCCATTGGATGGCTCCATGACAGCTTAATTAGGGCTGGAACCCTTTTCTGTTGATGTTGGCCAGAGATTATGATGATCCTGTCAAAAGCCTGTTTTCTGGTTCAGTGATTCAGAAAGACAGCTATTCCCTCTGCCGATTGTCCTGATAATTGTTGTTGCCCATAGAACAATTCATTTCCAGCAGCTGAATGGCATCAGCAAGAGCATTTGGTGGCCTCATTGCGGTGCCAGAGGCCTGAGCAAATTTTGGTGCATATTGCCTGCCTTTGCTCCAGGTCTGTCATAACTACCTCAAGACCATGGTGTCTGGGCTGTAAATCTGCTGATGGAGGAGAAGAAAATAACCCATATTTAACTGAGGTCTGACACTGGTGATAACCTGTGGGTAGGGTACTCAGATACAGTTATTGCTGTCAAAACCCAGGGCATGGGCTCGCAGAAGGGATCTTGTTTTGTTTGCAGAGCAGCTGAACACAGCAGACTAAATTTGCTGGTGGTTTCTGGAGTGGAAAAAAAAAAAACAACGCTGAGATCAAGAGACCTACATGAATCATCTTGTTTACCTCTGCTGCCTGCCTGTTTCTGCTCACCTGTGGGATATTCTCACAGGTTTCTGTGGCTGACAGCTGATGGGAAAGGCAGAGACTTGTGTATTTCTATGGAATCTCTTTAGTATTTGCTAAGCAGCATGGGTGATACTAAAATTAAGGAGGGAACACAGTAGCTAGAGGGAAAAGGCAGCATGTAACCAAATTATTTGACTTGCCTCCTCATGAAGAAACCTTTTCTAGAGCTCTCCAGTGCAAAATATAACCCCTCTTCTGACATTGGGTAACACCCTCCAGATTTTATACTGAAGTACATGGAAACAAGTTTTGTCCAATCTTAGCAGCATAAACCGAGAAAATCTTCCACTCCTACTAATGAAGAGATTATACTTTTATATGAAGGTGACCAAGAGTGGAGCTCGGTGCCCTTTGTCCCTTTGAGATTAGAGTATTGTTTGCCATCCCTACCCAGCAAAAAGTAAACAGCAATATCCAATTAGTTTCCACTAACTCAAACACTGCTCAGGGCTTCTCTGAAGACAATGGTTGTATTCAAGCTGCTCTCTGAACTTAATTCTGCTCTTATAATTGCAACATCTCTTGAGGATTTATTTGCCTTCAAATGCCAAGCCTTTCAGCCAACGTGATCATCTAAATCAGGCGTGTCAAACTCCTTTTAACCGGGGGCCACATCAGCCTCACAGTTGCCTTCAAAGGGCCAAAGGTAACATGTTCTGATGAAGGAGTTTAACACGCCTGACCTAAATGGTTAAGATTGCTTGAGAATAAATCGCAGAAACAATGCTGTCCTGGAACTAGTGGCAAAATTGTATCTCCTTCTGGGATTTCTGTAACATTAGTGTAACCAGAAGGCACTCAGTCTGGTCCAGGAAGTACACATTGCTTCAGTTTCCAGCTCCATAAGGAGCTGCTTGTTGAGGATTTTGTTTTCAGCTACTCAAGTCACATTACAGAAAGGCATGAGCAAAAGCAGCTTTCCCTAATGATCCCTTATACCTGAATGACTGGTTAACCTGAGGACATCAGCTAAACCAATGACCCAAGCCCTGTGAAGTGGAGCCCTCTCTTTCAGCCCTTGCTGACAGTCTTTGTGAGAGGATGCAATGCACAACAACCTTTTCAGGAAGGGACGCAGGGAGATGTCCAGGTAATATCAAGCCTCAGACAAACTTATATTCCCACCTAGGCCCAACCTACTCACCAGCATTTGCTGCAGCAATAAGTGGGAAAGATAAATCTTCTGATTACCATGGGACACACAGAGTTGAAAGAAAGATAGCAATAGTTTATGAAAAGAGGCAATATGAGCATCACTCTTACTCTGAATCCAGCCTGGCTCCTCCCTGGTGTACAAGAGCTCCTTAAAATATTCTCCTAAGCATAGCTGCTACTGGATCTGTCTCCAGGTTTTCTCCTGATCTGTTTCCCTCCACTCTTACAGGTTCCCCATGGAACTTCTCAGCTCCTGCTTAAATCTACCCTGATTCATCCTTCACCTGTGCTTAGAGCATCAAAGGACCATACGCAGAGTCTCGAAAACTGCCCTCTTTGCCCAAGTTCCCATTGATCTCAGTATTTAAAAGAGAAGTCATACCCCATTTTGAACACACCTTGAATTTCATTTCATGCAAAACCCTCTAAGTCCATGCTGTATCAGCTTGGCCTGCCATTATGGAGCAAATACCTTAGGAAAGAGGGAGGAAAAAAAAGGAAACTGTGTAGATTTTCTCTACTCTTTAAGTCTTTCAAGCACATTTTGAAGGGAGACCCACTGTGAACCAATGTCTGCCGTTCTTTGTCACTAAACACTTGAAAACATTTATGGGCTACAGAAAAGTTCATAGTTTCCTTGGACACTATGTGCTATAGGTGACACAAAGTTCATGGTTTCCTTGGACACTATGTGCTATAGGTGACACATCAGAACAGTTTGAGTATGATCATACACTTGAAAAGACCCACATACCCACGATGATAAATACTTGTACTTGGTGCTTCATCTTACTGGTTGAGTGTTGACATAGCACTGTAGCACTTTTCAGAAAGATGTATATGCAACTGGAAAAACTGTGGATTAATGTTGTTTCAGATTCAGGCTAGTCTATTCCCTGTCTACTCCTAATCTCTCCTTCTATCTAATGACACCATTTGGACTCCAAAGCTAATTTGGAACCTGGCAGCCCACTTATTAAGTGCAGTTTTATGACAGGGGAGCATTACACTGATGCTCAGACAGCTGCATTGGCTGCCTGGAAGTCTCTGTGGAAAATTCAAAGCTTTCAAGGCTCTAATTGGTTTGGACCTGGGTTATTTCATCAGCAGAAGAGGTACTCAACTTTGAGAAGCCTTGATTTACAAGAAAAGTGAGTGGCAAGGGCACTTGGATATTCAGGTCTGTTTCTCCCCAGATTGAACTCCCAGATGTGTTATTAAAGCCTGTTTTCCAGTCTGACAACGGGGAGTGGGAAGATTAGGAGAAGCTCTTTGCAGCATATAATTAGTTTAGGTGGTGAGTGCAGTAGCATCAGCTGGTGGAATATCTACATGATGAAGTCCTGTTATTTTGAACATTATTATAAAT
Source organism: Streptopelia decaocto (assembly GCF_964273445.1). Lineage (NCBI taxonomy): Eukaryota > Metazoa > Chordata > Aves > Columbiformes > Columbidae > Streptopelia > Streptopelia decaocto. Next base: position 13,390,545 of record NC_138657.1, read on the forward strand.
TAAGAGGACTATTCAATCCTTGGAAATACATTTCTGTTGTTTATGTTGTAAAACATTCCTAAGTAAAATATTCTCTTGGAAGTTGTTCTCTGAGGGCTCAACAAATCCAGAACACTAAATAGTTTAAATTTGAATTCAGGCTTTTATGGCAAGACAGACCATATAGTATGCTGTCATATGTTTCTCTTTAGAAAAAAATAGGTTACTATACCGTTAATTCACTCTCTTATCTAATGATAACACTACTATCTTCTATACAAGGAAGGTTGCCTTACAGGCCAAAGCATGGACAGAGTGCAGGCTCAGTGAAAAATGTGCACTTGCTTGAACAAAACAAGTGGGCTGATACCCCCAAGAAGGGCTCAGACCCATGCAAACTGCAGTGGGGGCAAAGAATCTTAAGGGTCATTCTTCACCTGTCACCCGGTTCTCTCTTTCACCCTGAGGACTGCAGCCTCAGTACATTTCAGCTTTCCTCAGGGATGTGTTGGCTAATCTTACATGCACTGGCTAGCAGGGCTGAGTAATTTTTTTTCTGTCTGTGCTCTGTTTCACTGACTGGATCTATAGTAACATCCAGGATAACACAATAACTCTTCATTGCACCTACAACAATATCATCTGCGTCCTACAAGTTTTGCAAAGTTATTAATACAACAGCAGTTGAAGGAAAGGCAATGGCCCGGTACTGCCTTCAAAAGTACATAAGATACTCCTTTGTAAACAAAATGAATCAGGTAAATACAGCTTCAAAACATAATTAAACCACAAGGCTTTTATTTTCTGAAGTGACTGTCACCTTCAGACAACATGAAGGACTCACTTGATAATGAAGGTAGTATTCATAGACTAAAATCTCATCTTAAAGCACACAGCTTCCATTTTTAATTAAGTTACTAGCTTTAACAATAGTCCTATCTCTCAGAGCACCAATTTTCTGACCATAGGTAAAATATGATGTACTGATTCATTAAAGAGCAGGTAGCAGCACACATCTTCATCTCCCTGAATGCAGCACACCCTTCACCTTCCACGATCCATATGAAATGTGAGCTAATCCATCACAGAAGAAGACTGCATTCAAGCTGGTAAAAAGTCCTAATGGAAGGAAGAGGAGAATGCATCTCAAAATACAGAGTTAGTCTAGACATCCCTCTGGATTATCTGCAGTGGTACAATTTGCCTAGAGAAAATAATTACCTATAGAAAAGCAGAGGGGTTTGAATAAATGAAAAAAAAAAAAGTGCATAGGTGGGCCCTGCCTGCATGCAGAAATCTTCTAGGTTTAACTCTGGTGAGATTCTACAGACCTGAGCATCAAGTCCTGTCCAGGCACTTTAAATTAGTTTCAGGTTGACTAAATTACCGAAGTTTATGTATATGCATTCCCAAACTACATTAACTAATCACTGGTTATCAGTATCCAGATGGCCAAACAACTTTTTACATTAGTCTAATGGAAAGGACTTCAAATCACACTAAACATAAAAGGAAAGTGAGGAACAAAACTCAAGTTGCAGTTCCCAGTGCCTTTTTGCACCTTGACTGAGAAAGCTCCATCCACACTACTCTGGCCTTGCTGACCATATAGTACATGCACAGCAAGGTAGAGATGTCATAATGCTTAATTGCTTCCATCCATAGGCACATGACACAAAAAAGATGGTTCTTTCTGGTACTGGAAACCCCCAGTGTCATCTGAGTCAGAGACTTTATACTGTAAAAAAAAAGGTTTGAAACTGAAGAGAACAAACATTGATGTCAGCCCCGAAGTCTCCTTATGTATCTTGCTCACCAAGTTCCATAATGATTTTCAGGTCCATGCATAGTTCCCTGAGCCTATCTGAATCTACTGGGTCCAAAGAGATGAGTCTTTTAAATCAAATCAAATAAAATCAAACTATTAATTCAGTGAGGTCTTCAGTATGTAACAAAGATCTTGAAGTGAGCTAGCTCATGACAAAACATTATTTACAGGCAACTCCAAAGTAAAGAGACAGAAAAGGTATCTGAAACACCCTGGAAGTGATGTCCATTCTCAAACCAGGGTCCCAACTGTGATATCCCAACTTCACCCCTGTGAAGAAGAAGGAACCTAAGGAAGAACTGAATCCTAGTCTGAAAATATTGGAAATCACTCATGTATTTCATCAGAGACAGTTTCCTTGGTATGTTTTTCCAGGTGCATGTCATTCTGGGGTGTTTCTGATTTTATATTCACTAAATAACTAATGAATTACTTGAAGTGGGAGATGGTTCCACCAGGACTGCTCCAGTCTAACTAGTTCTGTGATCATTGTATCTGAATGAGGTCCAAGGGTATAGTAAACTGCATGCAGAAACACGCAAGGATTCAGAATGCCTAAGACTAAAGAACAAAGGAATTTAAGTTTGTCCATTTGGCTTTTCAGCAAGTGAGGCTGCCACTTCTATGGGCCATAATACTTCTTAAAAAAAAATAGCACGGAGTGTCAAAAATGTTCTTGCAAGCTTTGAAATGAAAGAGTAAAAGGCTTAAAAGAAGTTACTTCCATTACAACTTCCACAGTTCAGCACTTGCTGTATAGAAAATGAAAGGCTAAGTAATCTCAATTGAAACAGCTTTTAGAAATAACTGTTTTTTTTGGTTTTATTTGATTGCTATACAGGCAACTGAATCACTCAAAAAGTCAGAATTCATTTGTATTTGTTTTCTTCTTGTTCACGTGCTGATTTTTTTTTTTTTTTTTGGCTAGTAACTGTTTTACAAAAAATGTTACAATGATTTACGGTTCTCATCTCACTGTTTCTAGATGCCTTAATGAAAGCTAGTCATATTGCAGTTTTTCAGGAACATAATTTGTGAGAGCCTTGTTTAATTTCTCCTTTACCTTCTGCTTCTATTTCCCCTTCCCTACCTCCTGAAAACCACTGTGGCCAGAAAAGGGAGCACTCTGGATATCAGAAATATACATGTCACCTCACATCAGAAAGATTCAAGAGTGACTGTGAGCCCCTCTGCTACACAGCCAGCAAGGCTCTGTGCTTAACAGAGAGGCTTACCTGCAAGGGAGAAGGACAGGGAAGAACTTAAGGTGGTCATTTTGCGCCCACCAACTGAATAAAGATCAGCATTATGGAAAGACCACAGGGTTTCATTGCTGGTTTTGGATGTCCAAATGAGCAGTCCTGTCATTATCTGATCACTAATGACATATTTGCATCATCAAGGCTATGAAATACTGTGCTGTAAATACACCTCCTAGAGCAAAGCCCAGCTTTCTTACTGACAAACTGTGACTTGGCTCAGACTGACTTTGGGACATGTCTTCACTTGGGACAAAAACCAGTTATTTTGTTAACTAAGATTTTCTACTTTCAAGAGCTTTTTTTTTTTTTTCACACCCTTTAACACAGAACATTATTAGGGACAGTTTTCAAACAGTATCAAGAAAACAGCGAGCAAAATGTTTCCTTCAGAGAAGTCACTTATTAAGCAAGCCAGTATTAAAACAAAGCACACTGTGAATAATTCCTGTTCTGGACTGTCTTTAGCTGGCTTCCAGGGACTCACCACCATCGTGTAACACTAATTAATGAGGTATAAACCTCATAATCTTTCATCTCTGCAGCCGCTTGCCTATAGAGTCATTTGTACTCATCAGAGCAATCTCTTAACAAGAAATGTAAGGCTAACAACACAAGGCGTCAAAAACCCACACTATCCACGTGACTGTACAGTCAACAGAGCTGTTCTTTCAGATATGCTCAGCATACTGAGCTGGAGCCCTGAGATGCTGCCACGATGTAAGCAAAGTCCTTCCAGGTTGTGATGGACAGCATTTAGCTCTCTCTCACTGCAGGAATCATGGCAACACACAGATCTTGTCCTTGTTTCTCTTTCCTCTTCTCACCTACAGTCTCCACTCCTTACTCTGAGTTACGCAGATTACAAACATGAAACACTAAAAGAGACCTGGTTCTGATGTCGGTCCTTAAGTCAGCAAAGTCTGCACTGCTTCACCTTATAGACATGGTCTCAAACAGCATAAGAACCAGATGGGTCTTGCTTTTGTTGGAGAAAAATCACAATGCTGGTTTTAATAATGGCTTTCTTTCTCTCCAGCCACTGGTTAGATTTGACATACCAAATAGTCAGCATTCCAGAATTTCTGCCCACAAGCAAGTGTGAGATGGCTCCAAGATGCCTTGATTCTCTGTACTGCAGGAATTTTCTAAAGAGAAGACAAACTTCCAAAAACTGGAGATGCTGCAGCACACACAGCCAATAGAGAGGAACTGTTAAACTAAGTGGAAGAGGAATTAAATCAGGCTGCATTGGAAAGGCAGAAACCTACATCATTAACACAGTAATGAGTCCTGTTCTGTAGACTGTTTCAAAAAAATTGTGAAAAACTTAAACACATGAATTTTTTCCATTGCCTCATCCTGCAGCTGATATCAGTGGATGTTTTTCAGTCCACTTCAATAGCCTCTGGTCAAGCCGTTTGTCTTTGCAAGCATTTAGATATATTACAACAGTTTTAAAAATTCTTCCCATAATGAAGTAGGATCAGAAATATTTGCTGAGGCATGTTTCTGCCTGATTTTTTTGATGCATCAGTTTTCTGCTAGAATTAAAAATGTTGCCTGCATTCAGTGATAAGCTGGAAAGAAGAAAGGAATTGGATAAATGCATTTCAACAATCTTCTACCATGAGAAAGAGAAGTATAGTAATCCAAACCAGATGCAAGGAAAAAATAGAGGCACATAAATATGGCCATTCTAATATCTGTTTGATTCCTGCCACTCAGATTTTTTAAAGGCTGAAAATCCAAATGCATTTATGATAAAACAGAACATTTTTTTAACCCGAAGCACAGATCTCAAACCAGATTAATTTCTGCCCCATGCCATGCTACCTTTGAAAACAAAGTCCTGTTGGCATTCCTTTCTCCTCTTCTTTCAGAGCTTCCTGGAGAATTTACCCTTTCCTTTTCCCCTTTTTATTTTCTCATTTTCTCGTTTCTGTTGCCTTTCTCTTGTTTAGTTTGAATGCTTGTACCCATTGCTTGTGATCAGCTGCCTGGTCAGGTGGTATATCTGCAGCAGTGTTTCTGTTCACACCAGGAAAATCATTCACCTGGTCATCCATCCCTCGTCACTGAGGTTTGGCTCACTGAATGGACTACATAAAAAAGACTGCATCACTTTAAACTGAACAGGAAGAGGCACTCCAGCAGCCAGTGAGAAGTCAGTGCATGGGATAGAACTAAAGATCATCTGAAGTGAAACTGCTGTAATACATACAGTGTGAACTTCAGGTCCCCAGCACCAGTTACACTGCTCTATGAAACTACTCCCACAGCATTGCACCAAGTGCTAACATGGTTTAACAAAACAACAGCCTTGCATTTGAGTAACCACACACCCACTAAGGCTGTTCTGTGAATGCATCCACTGTTTTTCACCTCAATGCCATGGTCGTCACACACAGGTTTGACATTCTCAGCGTCCTTTCGCACCCCTGGGCCAGTGGGCTCCCAGCATACCACTCATGGCCTCTCCCTGCTCAGTCCTCCCCAGCATCCTTTTGTTCTTCATCCTCCCCTTCCAAGTAGGCTTTGACTCAGTTTCTCTGACATGGATGAATCCTTTCTTTTTTTGTTCTTTTCACCTTCTTTTTACCTTCACTCTTGGGAAGAATTTAATGCCTAACCACTCCAAGTCCTCCTCCTTCTACCCAAATCCTTTGTTTGCCCTGGAGTAAATGCTGCCTCTTCAGCACAGCTGTAGCCACGCAGTTTGCTTTTGCTGTGTCCTTGTGTTGTTCCTCCCAGATTCTTCCTCAAAATATTCTGTGAATTCTCTTTGCAAACAGAGCGCGTTTGAAATCCCACCAGCAGCTCCTCAATTGGTTCGGTCACAGGCTCCACCGCCTGCAGCAAAGCTGTTTCCAGCAGCTGCCTGCAGATATACAGGAGGTCTTTGTGCACGGATGGTGGCAGAGGATGGCTTTGTGACCACCGGCACCCAAGTTATCTAAAAACCTCCTTTTCACAGCCCAAACAATAGATCTTTCATTGCACAGCAGAATAACACTGTCTTGTGTTTCAGGAAAGAAATAGCCCTGTTTGGCTAAAAGCAAAAATGTTTTCAGTCTCTGCACAATCAGGCTCTTTGGAGTTCAGACAAATGGCCTCGAGTGAAAAATACTTAGTTCTTTCCCATTTAGACTGTTGCAAGGCCATGGGGAGATTTTCCCCCTCCATAGGAAAAACGGTCCATCTTTCACCAACCCACAGAGCCAAAAGGGGTGTCAGGAGCACAGATGTTATGTTTTTTATTGTTGTTGTGGTTTTTGTTGTTGTTGTTTCTGTTTGTTTATTTTTCCTTAAATGTATCATCACAAAGGTGACTGGAATGCTTTATTGTATTTTTGTCACATCTTCATAGTCTACATTTTATTTGTACATGTGTTGTATCAATGTGAAAGCTTTGCCTGAAATACCAATAGCTGTAAATACAGCTCAGCCAGATGCTACAGTCATGTGGGCTGCAACTATCCTAAAAACATTTAGAAATGTAGCTGCCTTTTTGTGAGCAAATTGAAGGACAGTGAAAGGGTGTGAAGTACAATTCACATTTTAGAGAGCCACCAAGGCAACTACCAGCTGGCATCAAAGAGTAACCTTATTTGATGGACTCACAGGAAATCAAACATCCACGAGTGCACTGCAGTCAAGACACGCTAACATCGTGGATCCCTGAACCATAACCACAAGCTTGTGTGGTGAGGTGCTTTGCTGCTACGCCATGCTCCCGTACCCTGCAAGGAACATTTTTAGTGCCTGTTTTCCTGTCCTGGAGGTCTCAGCACTGAAAGGTGCCTTGTGGCTTAATTCAGTTGGCTTCCTGCACATTTTGGAGCTCACAACCCCGTTAGCTTTGGCATACCAGACATCTGGTGGTGTAGGCAGCCCCATAGCAGCCAAGGTCCTATGGAGAACCTCTGGCAACCCACAGCAGATGTGTGAAAAACAAGTTATTCTGCTGCCCTGGTATGTAAACAGTCAGTGCATATGGTAAGAACCTGCTCATGCTTCATAGGAGCCAGCCAGAGATGGAGGGTGCAGTAAAGTAATTGTGTCTGGGAACTGAATAATGTAAGTCCAACCAGGCTGAACTGAACAACAGAAGGGGAACTTTGGGTTTCAAATGCACTCACACCGAACTTTATTGTTGGTAAAGCCACATATGCCAAATATTGCCTAAGTGATACAGATATATCAAAATTATGACCAATGGGGAAAAGCAATCAGGTGTGGGGTGCTGAGAGGAGTTTGGAGGGGGAAGGAAGATGTGTGTCTGTCAGATGTGGTGTGGGAGGAAATCGATTTGCAGCTCCACATTAACATAATTCTAATTTGATTGCGATTATGTGTTTATGTTTCACTGGACTTCAAACCTATAATTAAGTTGCATAGTCAAGCCTAATACTCTGCATTGTTATTTAATTACAAGCTTGTATATCTGATTGCCTAGATCACTGGTAATTTTGCTGTTCTGCCCATTTCCTTCTAGTGTGATCATTAATCAACAAACATGTTAATCAGTTTGCATCAACTGTCTCTTGAGTCTGCAGCCTGAAGCAGAAGTGTCAGACCTTGGCAGTAACAATGCTAAAAGCAGACTGAACCTAAAATGTTCCTCGGCCTGCCAGTGCCCAGTTATCTGCCAAAAACTGGTATGAAATTAATTAGTCATTACTTACTGTCCAGGTCCTTTGTACTCTGTGTTTGTCTGTGCAGCTGCCCTTGGCTGCTGAAAACAACCCCAAATGCCAGAAGGTCCTTCCTCCAGAATCTAACTTATCAGAAAATATTTCCAAATTCTGCTGACACAGAGACAGGGCAGGGAATGCCAGCAGGAGACAAAGTGATGCAGGACTAATCTCCGGCAAATAGCAGCCTGAGACAGACAGAAATCTCATCAAGGACAAACTGCTTTGCATCACTATGGGTGAGTATGGAAGGCTAAAACTGCAGTTTCATCAGTCAGCTGCACTACTATTTTGGCAGAAATATTGAATTACTGTGTGTAGAGGCTGCAGTACTAAATTTCAATATTCCCTGGCCTGTAATTTCTTATATTGCTGCTTCTACTGAAAACCAAAAGCCTGGCAACCATTAGTCATATTTAACTGAAGCTGGAAAGACACTCTGTTGTACTATAATGGCACAATTTTCTAAATGGAAGAGAATCTGGCATTGAACTTAAAGTTTCACAAATTAGCTTTTGGCTGTTGCATATTTTCAAACATTTTTGCATATTGTTAGATACAGGTTGGGGATGAAGCTTCAGATGTTTGCCTTTGATATATCACTGCTTCACAGCATCAAGCTATTACTTTGACACTCAGCCAAAAATGTGATGTTATTTTATCTAATTACCCTTGCTTATATGTCTATATTCCTCTTTCTTAACTGTCTTTGCTTCCTTGCTACAGATAGAAGTTTCTACAAAAAGTCCTGCTTAACCCTCACGTTTCAAGTAATGGATATGCTGCCATATATTTTAACAGGTGTGCTAGACCTTATAGATACCATATTCCTGATATCTAAACTTCTCTTTCTGGGATTCATATATTAGTACACCCACACTTTCACCAGTGAATGCAGAGCCAGTTTTAGGCTGTTGCACACCTGTGCTCTTGCAGTAGACTTTAATCAGCCCCTGCTTTTATCTGTGCCATTGGTGATACCCAGAACTGACCAGACGATGCCACGAGCAACGTTGATGGAAGGTGGCCATCAACATAAATTATATCCCATTTTCCACTTGTGAAAAAAGCCAGTCGTTTTATCACTGAAAGCAATGAGGTGGGTGAAACATTATTCACTCTCAATTAAGCCATACTGACAGTTCCCCATGACGTTCTTCTCCCTCATGTGGAGAGACATGCTCCAAGAAGACACATGCCATGATTTTCCCGGGCACCTGAGTGAAACTGGTCAGCTTGAAGTTCCCCAGATTGTCATTTGGCCCTTTTCCAGTTGTCAGATACCTCCCTGCATCTACACAACAATAAATACAGGAACGAAAAAAGAATTGCCATTTGTCATTCCATGCTGTTTAAGCAGAAATTTCTCTTTCCACTGATCTTTTGCTATGAAAAGCTGCCCTGCGCTAATTGAAGATTGAAAGTTCTTGCGGGGTAGCTCTATGATTTTAGTTAGAACTGAATTCAAACTTACTCAATGGTCATTGTCAGGATGGTGTCCTTTTTCTTACTTCTGAACTTTAACTGAAATCTTTTACGTTTGAAACCTCTGGACACACGTATGAACAGCATGGCTTTGACAAGTGAGATAATTGTCACATGGAGAACCTTGTAAATAAGGACATGTTACTATGGTGTTTCCTTGGTGCTTTGCCCAAGCAGGAGGCATAACAATGTGTCACTTCAAGTCAGGACAGAGGAAAACGAACCATGTTCTCTTCATGTGCAAAACCTACCGTGCATAGCAATGCACAAACTTCTTTACTGTTGAAGAGAGGACTAAGTATGTTCTTTGTAGGCTCTGATTAGACAATAGAGGTGAGGAACATGCCTGTATGAGATAGCCCTCATATTTTGGACCACTTTGCTTTGTCTTCACAGATCTGAGAATACAAAATCTTTCTAACACCTTTTCCCAGTAGCCAATGGAGTGTAGATGTCCTGGCACTCTGTATTGGTGTATCATACTGACAGCTTAGGGGGTGAGTATGTTATCAAAATACTCATTTTGCTCTGGAATAAATCTGACATTAGCACGTATTGATATATAGACTGGGAATATCCTCTGCAGTCTTAACAAACAAGACATTCTAGTAGATGTCTTTCTGTGCTGCCTTCATAGGTGTGTAAAGACTGGGAATCATGTTCAGGAAAAATGCTGTAAACCACTACTCCCCTTTCAAATCCCACTGGAAGAAATAAACTGGCCCTATTCTTTTAACTGCAAGGAATTAAATTCCTGAAGAAATGTATTCACTGACAGTTAAATAGAAGTGAACTCTTAAAACATTTCTGAATTCTCACATATGGAGTTAAAACTTTCCAAAAGTTAAGGTTAAATTCTTATTTGAGCAAATCAGAAGCACAGCAAGTCACATCTGTCTCAGCTAGAAATGCATAAGTCCTTAACAGAAACAGAAGAATTAAATAACATATGACTTTCTATCAATGACAGTCTGTGATTCATCATCTCAGCATAATTTCTAATTTAATAAGAAGGAAAAAGGATTCTTTTTATTTCAAATGATAAACAATTATTATGTCAGATACAGAACATAAATGCTATGAAAAAAATCAGCAGTAATTAAAGTCAAAAGTGTGCATGAATTTTATTAGAATACTTTGATTCCTGAGCAAGGTTTACAACACAACATGCAGATGCATTTAATAATTTACTTCACAATACATTCTGCACTTGTGACAATTGTGCAATAAAAGTAGCAATTGAGAAAGTTTCCAGGTTTTAGTAATTTAAAAAAGTGACAGTATCTTCAGTAAACAATCAGAGCTTTACTGTTACTAGTGTCAACGTTAAGTTTCCAATGCCTATCAAGCTGAAGTAATTCATGTCAGCAGCACATATAAAGCTCTTTAGACATCAACATAACTTCTACATTAGAAGTTTCAGCAGTGTTCATTACATTTTTTTCACAATCTTAGACAGGAAAGTTAAAACTTAGCAGAATCAGGCTCTTTTTTAAAACACAGAAAGAAATAATAATGGTAGGAAGACAAACAGCAACTCAGCACAAGTAACTCAGCCTAATTCTCACATCTTTTGATGAAGAGCTGGGCTCATTGCCAGCCTCCTACATACAGGTACATCAAAAAATGGCTCCACAAAATGTCATTACTTATTCAACCAGGTAACGCTGATGATGTTCATTCACAAAAATGTGTCAAACTTCAAAAAAAATAGCTCTGGATTAACCTGACACCACATCACTCTACATGCTACCGAGAAAGAAGGGCTGAGGCATACAAATAAAAGATGTGCATTTATTTTCAAGCAAAGCAAAGCTGGAGATGTGCTAAAATGAACTAAGAAGATTAACAAGATTATTGACTAGAATTCACTTAGTAAAATACTAATCATATTAGTTCATAGGCTTGCTCATCTCTGAATTAAGGATTACCATAAGTAATAATGGCAATGTAAAAAAAAATAATACTGTTTTGTCTTTTAGTTTGGCTATTACCTTGGTGTTTTTTTGAGAAGGTCTAATACTTTAATCTGAACCTTATTCTATCTGACAATGGAAGAATTAGCAGCAGTTTACAGTAGACAGAAAGACTGACAACTGCTGCTGAATGACACAAGTTTTCTGGTTTGTGTTTCGAAAAGAGCTTGGTTATGCTGGATCACTGAACACTTCATGGCAGGATGGCTCAGCAATCTGTGACAGAGTATCCTGGTTGGCACTTACATACACAAAGCTGCTTAAATAATGACCCAGTTCCCACGTGCAGAGTGCTGTTATTTAAGCTGCTAATAGTCAACAGTTTGCACACAAGAATAGCACTTTGTAGTATATTAAAAATTCCAAAAACCTTTAAATGCTCTAAATGAAGGAGCCTGTAGTGTTAAAAAGGGAGAGGAGGGAAGATTATTTCAGATTTGTACCACATACATAAGAACAAACACGTTAAAAAACGCTTTGAAACTCTTGGAAGGCTCCCATTCCACAACCTCCACGATTAGAGAGGACATATGTATTGTTTTCTGTGGAAACACTAAAAATACTGACAAAGCAGAGAACAGGGGAAAACCGACACACACCTGAAGGAAGTCTCTGGGTAAAGAAAATTAAAACACTTCCCTTTATCGTACACCACAACATGTTCAAATTTACAGCCCATATGGTAAAAGAAACTCTGGTAACATTTACCGTTAAAAGAAAAAAACCAAACAAATTCCCCCCACACACAAAGAAATTGATTCATTAAAATCATGCTTGTCTAGCTAAGTTGATATGCCCTCTAACAATACCCCCTCCTGCTGTTGACAGACTGTAGTGTTACCATGTTCCTAATGCTCCATCTTCAAATCAAGTCAATAATTGCCACAAGTGTGGTGGTCACGTGGACAGATTTATTTTCGTGCCACGCAAGACGGCAATATTACATGTTAGCAGTGGAGAACTTTAAAATGTCATGAGCATATCACGTTCTTGTACACTAGTGTAGAACGGCCTCCCAAAGATAAAGGAATGTAGACCTGGTTTTATCTTCTCAGCCAAAGCCATTATTATGTTAAGATCGCCCTCTGCTGTTAAGTCAAGATCTGTCTTCAAGCTACGAAGAGACTTAAAAGGTTTTTTTCCTTTTTGCCTGCAAGAAAATAAAAAAGGGCGTTGTAAAAAAGAACAAAGGAAGTTTCTCAAAGGCTGCTTTCCATTATCTGTTCACTTACGTGTCATCCTCTATGTATTTTATTAAAGTTAAGGCTTTTCTGTGAAGGACTAGAAGAAATTGTGCAAGGAAAGTACTCCTCAGAGACAAGCCAGGCTTCAGATGAAAGATCTGTTAAAAATACACCAGAAAACTAAGTAGACATGGAAATTAAATAATAATTTTAAGAATGTGGAATATAAAGAAACACTGCATACACACATAACATATCCTTAATTACAACAAAGCAGGCATGTTAACAGCAGATTTGTAGATATACTCAACCTTTCCTACTTGCTCAGATGCAATACATTAAGCTGGTTTAGAATTCTGTTTGGATGGAGTATTATTTTCCCATTTTAAATGATGTGAAATTAAAACCAGTCAGGTAGCTTTCTCAGTGCTGTAACTGTAGACTGTGTTGCAAAGCAACAGAAAATGTGGATTGTTTTCCATAAATAGGAGTTTCAGTATTATACTAATACTGCAAACAAGTATTTTTTTTTTTTAGTTATGCAGAGTAGAATCATAGCACTAGCATGAATAAGAGCTACTAAGCCAACCAACTAGCTATTCATATTAAATTATCTGTTACTAGGGTTCAAAGTACTGAACTTTGGCTTTTGTTCTTTCTGAAAAAGCAATGATTACCTGATCCAGGAAGGCTTTTACTAATGTGTCTCGATGCAGGATATCTTGAAAGACATTTCTATAGAAAAGAAAGCAAACAAACATGTGAGGTAATGCCATCAAGGAGCACTAACTGTCCAGCAGTTGTGCACAGCAATAGCATTACTGTTTACGATCTGGTAGAAATTAAAAGTTAATTCAAAATTTTAGTGATTTATAATCTTGCTATTTTTAAAGCCAATGCAGAATTTTAAAGCAAAACTTTCAGATGAAATGAACTAAACCCAGGAAAGCCATTGAGCTGTGTCAAATACACTTAGCTCTGTTATACCCCTAATTAAACAGTCAACAAACTTTAACATAACATGGTCAGAAGTTTCACTGTAAATGAATTTCAGGAATGTTTAATGCAACAAAACTACTGATGGAAGAGGTAAATTCCTCCAAAAGAAATGCAACTACCAGAGCCAAAGGAGCTTCTTCAATGCAAAAAAACCCTCATGTACTTTATTATACAATACCCTTTTAGTATAATCTACTTTGCTCGGTTGTCCCAAATCAAATAACTTTGAGAGATGTGAGAGAGGAGTACATACAAATCAGGTGTGAAACTCTCATCTGTGTGTATAATATGGTCTTGAGACATTTCTTCATCTGAATTAGCTCTCCAAAACGCTGTCAGCTCGGATCTCATGTATCGTCGTTGGTTATAGATGTGTTCATGACAAGGGGGCATCTGCTTCACTGTATTGACATCTACATCTATATGTGTAGTAGGATACGGGGCATACATTACTTGACGGAAGGGCAACACAAAGCTTCCTGTTGCATCCTGTTTTAGTGAAAAAATTATTCTTCTAGTTACTTTTTTTAAAAAAACAAATCTGTACTGGAACAAAACAATATTAAAGCACTATGGCTAAATTTTAAAACCCATTTATTTAGACATGTTTTGTTTGAGAGAACTGGTGGTTGTAGCCCAGTAAAAAGTCCTTCAGACTGGATGATTCCCTTAGTATAACAGTGAAAACAGGTACTGAGATAACCTGTGTATTAATTACAGTATTGCATCATCTACACACACATACACATGCATTAAAGGATGTTCTTAAACTAGAGGAGAACAGAACTTTCCTAAGCGTACTTACTTTGAGTAAGCCTTGAACAAAAAGTCCTGACTCGTATTTGAAAGACGACTCATTTCTACAGAGCCTGGAACACTTCCGCTCTGATGGCGTAAGGAACAAGCACAATGTTCTCACAATCTGCATTAAAAGAACAGTTTTGAAAAACATGAAAGTGTAAGGAATGAACTGATCTTCAAATGCAATTTCCGACTAGAATATATTAGGAATTTCAAATGATGAACGAAAAGGTTCATCGTGCTTATTAGAAAAGCCAAAACTTTACCAAGGTCACAGAATACGGACATGCTTCAATTATTAAGCTGTAAACATACTACTCCAACTGTTTGACAAGTGAAGAAAAAAATCCAATGCTTTTTGGCAAAGCTTGTTTTTTGGCCAACTCTACAGAACGAATCACTTTTGCCTTCTGCTCTCTTCCTATTACATAAACATAGAATAAACTCATAAACATGAGTTACTGTGATTACTTTCCCAGTGCTTTAAGCCTCTTATTTTATTCATTCCATATTGAAACAGCAGCTATTGTCTCCAATCAGGCACAGTCAATTTCCTAAGAGTATCCATGCTTATTTCCTCAGTAATTTCCTCAAACTCTCCATTAAAAGCAACAAAGGTACTTCATTATCCATTTTCAAACTCCTGTGCTGCAACAGCTATGTGTAATCATCTCTAAATGCAAGCAGGTTATTCCATTCTGCTCATCTTTCAGTCTTTATCTCTGGCGCCCTGTGTCTGTAAAGTATTTGAGAAGGCTCTATCCTTGCAAAATGCATTTATTTATGCAGTACCTAAAACAATGACAACCTAGATTCTGACTAATCCTTTTCACCACTTCAGCAAGATATAATAGTTGGGGTTTTGTCATTGTTGTTGGTTTTGGTGTTTTTTGTTTTGTTTTGTTTTTCCACTTTAAAGAAAGCTAGAGTATGCCATAAAGAAAGCAATTACTTCAGAACAATTTACCATGACACAGAGCGCACACTGCTCATAGGAACCTGTATAGAATTTATGAAATCTACCCTGGATGTATCTCGAGATGACTTCTTCTAGACTGCTCTTTTCCTATAGTGTCTGAGTCAAAGAGGTTTCTTAAAGGACTCAGCTATGAGAGTAGAGAGGCAATTGATTTAGTGAAATACATTTTCTCTCAACGAAAACAACATTTACTTAATTGTCTCTGAATATTCTAACTGAAAACTAACATCAGTGTTTTTATTAGAAGGGATGGAGGAACACCCTAATTAAATGCAAGTCAAAGGGAAATGTCTCTGAATCAAAAACACTGATACATTGCACCACACTAAAAAAAATATCCTTTAAGAAATATTTCAATGGACAGTAAACACAAGTGTATCTCTTGCAGGAATTGCTTTCAATTAATCTGAAACTAACACTCTGATATAATAAAAAAGCTGTATACAAAAAAATACTTTGAGAATGCTGAATAAGGAAATTGATTTTTTTATTTGCCTTTTGGTTTTCCTTTCATATATTAGTAAGCTTAAAATAAGCATCAACAAACTCTCCAATTACAGCAAAATATCAGAGGAAAAGCAGTGCAGGTGATAGTGGTTCAAATTAAGTATTTTATAAGTTACAAGAAAGTTAAAAATAATAACAGCAGGAGGAAAAAATGTCTACCACAAAAATGTAATTGTTTTCTTGTTCTGAAATGATAGCTTCTAAGAGTGACTTTTTTCCTCCCAAATACGCCATAACGATGTACACTATGTACTCTCCCCCATTAAGATGTACAGCTACTACTGCTTATTGTTTCTAGACCTGAAAGCTCCTAAACATCACCCCTACTGCTGTGCTCCGGCAAGTATGAGTGTTCTATTGTTTTACGACTCAGTTTTAGGGGTTTATATCTGTATTTCGCCTCTTTCTGGTTCTTTTGGAAAGCTGAGACAAACCTAATTTAAGATCTACCAGTTAAACTGTACACTACTTAAGTTTTAAACCAACTGAAGATGAAGTCAACACAAACACAGCTATGAAGAAAAAAAGTGATGGAATTGTCTAAGGTTCTAGTAAGATCACCTGTTTCAACATGTGTGACTAGAGACTCAACAGCTTTGAGGTTCCACAAAACACACAGTTCATGATACAGAAGTACATTTACTCCGCAGTGTAAAATAAACTGCACAGATACAGATTTCTTAAGAGTACATGAAAATACCAATTGACAGAGCTTGAACTGCGCAAGACAGTTCAGATCTTTTAAATTTGTACATTTTAGCTAACAAATCCAATTTTAAAAGTTCAGATGCATTTACTACTCATTTATATACTGTATCAATTAAATTAAATACAGTAGTTTTCTTATAATTGCCAGAATACAACTGATAAGACAATTTTCAGGCAGAATTATCAACTGCTAGATCAATCAGCTGAGGTAAGATAACCAGACAACAATATTCCATCCTTTTTCAACCTCAAGTATGTTTACAGATAAACCTTGTTCCAAATAACACAATAACACTCCTAATAATCAGTATTTAAGTTTGGTTTATTAGAAAGTGCATTACCTTATTAACTTTTTCTGCACTGCTTCCTACAACTACAGAACAACCACAGGTCTGTAGGTGTGAACTAATTGCACTGTAAATGAAAAGCAAACATCGGTTAATGCATTTAATCAGTCTTTTCAGATAACACAATTATCATCCTCACAAGAAGAATGAAGTGCTCCTAGTATAAATACATGCCCGTATCTTTAAGGCCTGTACCCATAGGACCTCACACAGTTGTGTAGGTTACTACTGAAATCCAGAAGTTCAGCAGTATCTACATTTTCATTTTGGTGAATAAAAAGGCTGTCACTCAGAACCTCCACACAGCAGTTACAGAGCAAATAAAAACTGTCTACTGCTACACTCTAACTGTATTACAGAATCTGTACAAAATGATTCATCTAAAGTAACAGAAGACATATTAAAAACGAAGGATTTGAAAGCATCTTGAAAGAAGATCAGTTCTATGGTTGTCCTCATTTTTTGAAACTGTGGATCAGTTTTGGGAGACTTGGCAGGAAAACTGTTCTGCTCTTGATAACTCAGTGGGCAAGAGCACATCACAAGCTTGAGTCCCTCACAATACACACAGGCATGCTGGAAGCTGAGTGACCTTGTCCTGTGAGTTGCCAGCAGCACAGATCTGATTTAGTTTATGTTAAGTTTAGAGGCTGCAGTAAATACACCTACACGAACCTCGACAACTCTTGATAACTTGTCCTTAAGAATCCTGTTGAGGTTTCATATCCTCATCCTCCCTTTCTCTCTGCACTTTCTCAAACCAGCATCTGGCCCACAGCTTCAGAGAGTCTAGATACTCTAGAATGTCTAGACACTGTTAAAATTTTTCTTCAATATCTCTGAATATACAAAAGTACATTTACGCTGTCTTACAGAAGGAGGTATTGTATGTGATTAACCAGTTCTAATAAACACCTCTAATAAAGACTAATAGCTATGCTCTGACTGCAAAATCTTACAGGTAGACTTTATATGGACGTGCTACGATTTATCTTATCAATTATATTCTAAGACCTAAATTTAAGGTTATCTGTACACTTAAAAATTCTTCCTTTGGGGCAGAAATAAGAGGGTCAGTTTCATTTAGAAGTTACTAAGAAAATACGACTGCTTATTTTTGGGGTTGGTATTGTTGATACAGCAGGTTTTTTAGTTTAATCCAATGTTTATTCAATGACATGTAAATCCATACAAGATTATATCTAATACTTGAAATCTGAACCTAGATGAGCTGATAAGCTTTGGTGGTAAGCTAGAAAGCAGATATTTGGACCCTTTATATTCTTTTCAGGACAAAATTTCCAGGGACAAGTACCGAGAAGAGATAACTGCGACCCTACAGTATACTATCTGCCCAATAAATCTCCATCTGGCATGAGAATAGCTCATCATCAATGGTCTAGTTGTTTACAATAATGCATTCCATGATATTCACTTCATTATTTCTCAAATTCTCTGTGGATCTAAATACTACAATACTGTGAAGAATTAGTTAATTTAACACATGGATCCTCTAGTACTGAAAATGTATGTGACACTATATAAATAAATGGCACTAAGCACTATGTAAATAAATGCAGTTACACCAGAGAAGTTCTGGAAAGTAACAGAACATAAATTAAAATCTATGAAATATGCTTTCCCACAGGAAGTGATCAAGTTGTATTCAAGTTCAACTACTTCCACTTACACATTAAAAAGAGGAAAAAAAGATAAATACACAATTTAATTATAAGCTTTCTATATGCCATACCTTTAATGACTGTTATTCATAGTTCATGGAGTAAACACAACCCATTTCATAAAAAGTAAGACTTTGACTTATGTTCTCATAAAATTAAACATCAATATAAAAAAATTATATTTTATAGGAATTCTTATCAAGCAAATGACTCTGTGACAACACAGTCTATACAGATGCAGCTATTTGTCCAGAGCCATTCTTCTAAAGATAGTGCCTTCCACAGCACTTTATAGACAACAATCTCAAAAAGTCAAATTATACATAATTCTCCTCCCTCCTATAAAGAAAACTAATCTAATACATGTTCACGTGCACAAATACACAGATATATATATATATATGCACACACAAGTTTAAACCATTTTACTACAGCATAAATCAAAACTGAAATTCATACTTGAGGAGAAAGCCTTCATGGCAACTATCTCCAATGTCATCATCATTTAGCACTGTGTCACTTATCTGAAATGCAAGTAAATAAAAACAAAGGTTAGACAAGGATCTGCAGCACCTTCAAATTAATTGATTTTTGGTTTTAATGTTAGGTGGAAAATGTTTGAGAACTATTTAAGCCAAGTTGCAAGACTGTCCAAAAAAGTACAACCTTAAAAAGACATTCTGATTGCAATCAAAGCATTTTGAAAATAAGAAAGTCACTTGATTATTAAATGTTCTTCATCAGTCACAAGTCAGATTCCTCCCAGTGCTTTTTTTTCCTACAACCTTGTACAGAATACTTTAAATTAGTGCATGTGAAATCACTTCTATTTCTTCCATGGGAACACTAAACCAAGCTGAAACAGCTATCAATATTAAAACCATTTACCTCTCCCTTCATTTTGTTGTGCATCAAACAGCCTTTCCACTCCACTCTTAAAAACAGTATCATCCTACATGGTCAATTTTGCTAAGTGCTGACCATAACACCCACTGCTAGTACTGTTATATTTACCAAAGCAAAACAGTTGTGTTAAACTACTCCCTACACCATTTAGCAGAACTTCATGTGAAACAACTGGAGCGTACAAGAATTATGACAACTGTGGGGTTTTGTCTGCCAAGAAGAGAGTGCCAAACCAGAGTGCCAAAGCCGCTTTTTTATTCAGAATGCAAAGAACACAAGGACTTACATCTATTTCTTCTGGAACACTGTGTGATTTCATAGATGAAAGGAGTTCCATTACAGGAATAACTTCTCCTGTCAGCATTGGAATGATGCTCTGGCCCTGCACAATAAATAAAAGGCTTGAAGTAAAAGCACATTGTGCAATATCAGAAGTTACTACTAACATGAACTTGCAACATGGGATGCACAACATCTTTACCTTCTGATTGTTTGGAAGTGTGGTATGAGCCGAAATTGACACAAAGGGTTCTTGGGCTTTGCTGATAATTATGACGTGTATACATACATTTTGTTTCTCAACATCATGTCTAAAATGTATTTCCAGGGTCCTATGCTAATTTTCACAATCAGTTTGATTGGCCTCCACATGATGTATTTGGAGTGAGGTGATTTGACCATACCTTATTTGGTGCAATTACTATTAAGCATTTTAGATCCAAGTCCGAAGTTTTAACAAAGATAGGAAAACAAACACAGGCATATTAGTTATTAACATACAAAATTATTTATCTATCACAAGAAACTGAAGCTACAATTTCACATTTACAGTTACAGAAATCAAATTCTTTTCACAGTCTTATCCATTATGTCTCCAACCACATTCCAACATGACAGACTCCACATGTCTCTGTAACTCAAAAAGATAACGACCTAGCGAAAACCCATCCTTGACAGGAGGCAAGCATGAATCTATGGAAGCTACTATGTTTACAGAGCTTCAAGTTCAAGTAAACGACTTTCCTTTTCTGAAAGGTAATACTCTTCATAGATTTCCACTTTACCCATAAAGTGATGAAATATATTTTCCTTCAACTTGTCCGCAGCTTCGATCATCCTATCTTCAGAAATATTGCCTCCTGTGCATGGCAGGTCATCAGTCAGTCCAAAGTATCTTCCTGGATCCCAAAAATAAGAAGCAGCACCAACTTCTACAGTCACCAGATGCAGTCAAATAGTTTTGTGATGGTGTATCAGACACATCCACCAGACGGCCCTTACCTGATCCTCCATTCTCTCCGTGCCTTCCAAGACAATCTTCTGGAAATGTTCTTGCCTCTCCTGAGCAAGAGAAGCAGTTAATATAAATGCTCTGGTATTTGTTTATATATGTATGCACACAACAGTCAAATGGTACAGTTTCTTCCCTGTGGAGTCATGCTTCTGAGATTCAAATTTCGATGTTCAAGTCTTTTTTCTTTTACAGAGTTGACATTAGCAGGAATTTATGCCATTTTAAACAAATCAATGCTCCCTGCTCTGTGCCCCACCAAATCTCTCACATGCTTGGGCAGGAGTAGCAGGAAAGGGAGGGTGTGATGACAACGACAAAACATTATGTTGCTTCATTACAGATCAGGAAAATGCCAAATGATCAGATTATGGTGCAGCATTCCACTCTATGTATGGATGTTTATTTTCAAATGGATAAGATACAGATTGATGGTTCCTGATGTAGCAAGAGAAAAATGAGATCTTCAGAATGAGAAAAAAATAATTTGTTTGGGGAGAGCAGGAAAAACAAGATTATTTTTTTTCCACATCTTGAGACACTGACAAGTCTTCAAAACATTGTGCAGGAGACATGAGACTTCAAAACACACAAAACACAGTGTACAAGAGAGTGGACAAAATTCTCAAAACAGACTCAGCAATAGTTGAGTAGCAAATGGCATTCAAAATGCAACTTACAACAGAATCAAGTTATTATTCACAAAGATAATTCTGTATTAATCACTGGAACAATTAATACACAAAAAATAGAAAATGCTGCAAGAACTAATAATATCTTTTGCTAGATGCTGACAGGTTATTGCATTTTTATTGATTACTCATTAGTTTCCTGTGACCGACCTATAAAGCTGATCAAGTGGAAGAAAAGTTTACATAATTTTTTTTGAGCAGATGAATAGGGAACAAGCCACAATAACTTGTCCCAAAACAGTAATAAATCTTGTCTAACCATCTAAAAGAAGCATCTGTGAAAAACAATCCTGGAATGAGGCAGATTCCTTTGGGGCACCTCCATCCTTGAGTTCAGTGTCAGTGAAGTAAGACATCCTTGACAATTAATATCCTTTGCTTTAAAAGAAGTCAGTCTTCATTAAGATAAAGCTCAATAAATGGTATAAGCCACTTCTTTTTAGAAATACAACTGCTCAAAAGTCTTAGACAAACCTCTGGAACATAAAATTGAAATAGATAAAAGGGGTTTCTAATCCCATGTAGACAACTTGCTTAGAGTTTCTTGTCTTTCCTTGCCAAGCTGAATACCGTTCCATGTTTCTCCTAGTCCTTCAGTTCAGGTTTCTTCTCTTCTAAAGCCTACCTGGAATTGTCTGGCTCTACACAGAACTCATAAGAGCTGATAATGACATCCATGAGAAATTCCAGAACTGATAGTTCTTTTCACATATGACTTTAACATTTTTTTCCCTGCTGTAGGCATAGGTGTTGAACTGCCCCAAAATGCAAACTACCAAATAAGCCTCTTTTAATTCAGTATCATCATTATACAACTCATGCCTAAATTTTATTCTACATTTTCAAAGCAGCTTTCTCTCTTCTAAGGTAAAGTCTGTACAGCTGTGGATATATGTGAGGATCTTTGATCTTCCTCAAAAAAACCAAAAACCCAACAAAACCAAGAAGAGAACGACAACAGATGTCTTTTTCACAATATATCACTGTCTCAGCTAACCCAGTTGACCTATCTGGTTCAAGAACATCTGAAAAAGAATGAAGAACTTAATAACTAATTTCTGAGGAAACTAGAAGAAAACATGTTTTTGGTCATTCTCAAGGCCACTTGAATGCAATTTCTACTGTGGAAACATACAGCTATGGATCAATGTCCAAAAAGAGAGAAGATGTAGTATAGTTAAGAATGATGGTCAATTCTTATTTGACCACTTATATTACAAGTCAGTACAGAGGACAATAAATGACAGAGAACCAACATAATCAACAACATGAGACAGCATTCACCTACGTCAAAAGCACTAACATCCAACAGACTTTCACAAGATTAGATTAGGAATGAAATATTTATGTTTCTACTATATTGAAAATGAACTTTATGTCCTACCCTTCCTCTGAAAAATAAACCATGTAAATGCCAAGAGCCAACGTGATGGAATACACTGCCAGCCATGACCAGGCAATACAGCAAAAATCAATGGCATTTGTTCATGTAGCAAAAAGGAAACAACACCACAAAAATTAACATCAGCTGATTATTTCTAGAATCTTAATTAGTTCAGATAAGAGCTCTCAAAAAGGAAGTTTAAAGTATGTTGACTAGAGGTCTCAAAATAGAAGAGGAACAAAAACTTTATCAGACAAACATGAGTCACCATACACATTAGAGCTGACATGCAATCTACTGCTCTAAGACAACTCGTACTCCATGAAGACAACAGAGATTTTAACTTTTATTATTAGAATATTTATTTTAAACAAAAATACATAACAATTTTCACTTAATAAGGAAATATCCATAATGTACCAAAAGGCAAGAGTTAAAATTCTTCAGAAGAATTTAGCGTGTTTTCGAATTTTGAAAGCAGAACTATTTGGACTAAAGCAGATGTATTTTCATGGTTCTCCCATCACTTTTACACAATTTAACATGTGCCAAACTGTTCGTTTACATCTTTTTTTCTTTTTTTTTTTTTTTTTAAATAAAACTGTGATGACAACATTAATTGCATCAGTTCTCCCTTCTGGACCTCAACAGCGAGAACAATGATTTGAAACACAGTAAATTTACAGGTCTGCCTAGTTTAAATACACTAATTAACACAATTAAAAGCAACAATTTACACAAGATAAATGAAAAACTGTACAGGATATCTATTTCACTGAGGTAGCCTGGTAAAGGTTATATACTATTACCAGGATAAATTATGTAGCTAAAATGCCAGCCTTGAATTTTCTAACATATTGACCACTTTCAACTTTTAAAATTGTGTACTTGTAAGAGAGGTCAGCTTCCTTTGATTTTTCATGTCTGGATTGCTACACAATAGGTGTCACAGAATCTTAATTCTTGCTTTTGCTCAAGACAACCTGGACAACTGTTTTTAGTGATAAACAATAAACCTACCTTATGCATCCATATTCTTCCTTTCCTTATAATATGTGTTAACCTATCCACGCACACTCTGTGAAGCGGCAGGTAGAAGCCAAGTTCACTTTGTGGAAGTATAATGGATAGTCCATATGTGCTTCTGTCTCCATTCCAGTTTCCATCAAAGATTAATGACACAATTATTACCCTTTTTTCTGCCAAGACGAAGAACTTCACATCTATTGCACCGCTTTCTGCATTCCGAAGTATTTCTCCATTCAGGGTGTGGTTGGCAAGAAAAGTTATTTCACCATCACTGAGAAGTACCTGTTCTGTCTTTGGGGCCCAGATATGCCGCACTCGGGGGCCAAGAATATTGTCCCAGTAAGCAAAAGTGGCAGCTAACAAAGGTGATTCGCCATTCAAAGAGATCTCTGTTTTTGCAACTGCAGGAGATGGTGGTGGGCAAAGAGCTGACATGCCTGCTTCCTCTCTCATGTATATACCAAAATGCTTACATTACCTACAAAAAGTTTTCATAGAAAAGAAGAAAATTAGAGCAGCACTCATTAGTATCTTGCTACTAAATAACAGTTCAAGAGTCAACCTGACTTCTACACCTCAGATTTCACTGTAGACTTAATTCAAGAAGGAAGTAAGCATACTTACCACATAATGAATGGTATGCTTTACAAACATTAGTTAGTCAGACCTCAAATACCCTCTACTCACTATATGAGTATGACAAGCCCGCATAATATTCAACTTGTGTAAGAAAACTGACCTACGAAAAATCTATTCTTTACATCATGGTGACATGTAGCGTGTTGTGATACAGGACAAATGCTCAATACTTTATAGTGTATTGATGGAAAATTGTTCATATTGTGTAGACACAACTCCTTAAACTTTTTTGTCTAGCTAGTTTCCAACAACTCTACAACTTCCCCATTTTAATGGAGCTGCAGAAGATAACAAGAAGTTTCACCTTCCCTAAAAGTTATGCTAGAGTCACATGAACACATTAAAAGAAAAAAAAACCAAAAAACCAAAAAACCAAATTCAGCCAAAGATAGAAAACTATAAAGCCTAAAATGCTTTTATCTTGGCAGAACCTCACATGAGCAGAAGTCAGCTTTGTTCTCCTCTCTGCCCGCAGCACCCCACATAACAGCAGGGGATAACCCCCCATCAGAGGAGTGACGACTCTCATCTCATAGACACAGCTGTAACCTGCTGGACCTCTGCCACTGCTTCACCTATGGCACTGCTTCGTTTCATGCATCATAACTTTTTTTTTTCCTTACGAGTGTGCCTGGTGAGACAGTCCAGGTGCATTTCCTCACAGCAGGAGGACAGAGCACCTTTCTCTCCACCTATTTTCTCAGGCCTGACTGCACAACACTAGGCCACTGCCTGCCAGCGGGCACCAGCCTGGATGGCAGCGGGGAAGCCGAGGCCGCCCGGGGCTCTCAGTGTGACCACACGGTTTCCAAGGAAGACAACAGTAAGCGTGGGTCACTTCTGCCTCCTTACACCCCTGGGCTGACGAGAGATTTGATCCCACCACAGCCTTCCCAGGAGAGCCAGCCCAGGCACCGGGACACGCCGCAACAGCCCGGAGGCTAAACCGCCGCGCTCCCAGCCTGGATCAGGCCCGTCTAGCACCCTCCAGGTCTGCTCTGAACTTCGGGAAGGACCCACCTCCCGGGAAGGCAGTTGGGAGCCCAGCCAGGAGGAGGGTCGGCTCCTTTCCTCCCCGACGAGGACAGCCCCGAGGCTCAAAACTCAGCACCCCCCCGGCCCCACCGCCCCGGCCCCGCGCCCGCCTCACCTGCGCACCAGCCACCGCCCCGCGCATGCGCCACCGGCCTCCCGCCTGCCCACACAGCGCGGGCCTCAGCAGCGCTGCCGCGCAGGCGCGGCCTCTCCCCCCACCCCTCGGCGGGGGCGGGCGGTGCCGGCGGCCGGCGCTTTACCGTGAGATCGGCGGGCGGGGAGATGGGACGGCGGGCTGCCGGCGAGGGCGGTGCTGGCTGATGGCAACGGCAGCGGGGAGGCGGTGTTACCTCATGGGCGGCTGCGGAGGAAAAATGGCGGCGGGCGGCGCGGCCTGCAGGGGAGCGGGTCGGTGCTGTGGCGGCGACGCGGGCGGTGCTGGTGTGACCGGGGAGGAGCGGGGCGCGCAGCCCGGGTGTGGACAACACAAGCCAGCTCCAGGGCTGGCAGCAAAACCAGGTGCAGCTTGTGAAGAAAGCCGGGAGAAGCCCCAGCTGCAGGGACCTGGGCAATGTGCGTGGTGCCAGGTGCATCGTTTCATGCAGGGGCTTTTAAGCTTAAAGTAGGAAGTTGACAGAATTAGGTTACCATCCAAACATACTGTATGCAAAGCAGCAAAGATGCTCTTGTTTGAACTTCATTTAGTTTTACAGGTGTACAGTAAGCACCTTCACATCCCATTACTTCAGTCCAGTTTGGATGAGAATCGCTGTAGTCAGTTACATGGAAGAGGCATTTACTTATTTACAACCTAAGAAGGAAAAGACCCCTCTGATGTAAGGACACAGCTCTGTTCCTGCAGTCTCTCTCCCTTCAGCTGTACCGTGATGAGCTGTGTCTTCAGCAGCTTGAAGGGACCCATAAAGAAGTCTTTAACAGGGCACAACAACTGAAGTGTGGGTTATTTGCATTTTAAATTAGTTTTGTTAATGATTTTTGAAACAAATTCTGAGAAGCAGAGCTCAAATAAAGTAGATGACCGCACAGAAGTTATGTAATTATAGCACAAGAGGTTGGAGGAACAGCAGAATTAAACTCTAGTTATAAAGGTTGCTGATACTTCTAGTTTGCTGAATTCAAAGACTAGATGTTGAAGTCAGTGTAATTTCACTATTAACTGCTTGTCTAAATGTAGATTTATACAGTTTGTAAACACTTTTTATGCATTTCGCTTACATTTGAACAGTGAATATGAATGCAAACTACTCATGTAGATACTAAGGTCTATGGTAAGAAAAGTGCATTGATATCAGATGATGGTGTGGGAAAAGTGGGCTTCAGGGATGGGGAGGTAGGTTTATATTTTGTCACTGAATTGTCACGTGGCCTTGCGTAAGACACTTGGTGTGGCTGCAATAATTTTCCCATTAGATGCTGCTTTGAGAATTCTATGTTTAAATGACCGTGTTATGTGCAAAGAAATATTAGCAGGAATTACAAATCCTTTTTTCTTGAAATAGTAGATCAGTCTTTGTAATTGCTGCAGTGGTATTATTGGCAGAGAGATATTTCTACCAATTGTAGCGATATTGATCATTGTCTTCATTTTTTTTCCTTTCAGTTTTTCATATTTTCTTCAGACAGAGGAGAGAGTAACCTCCCATTGCATATGAGTTGACGAGACTAACAACATTTCTGCAGGTGTCTTTTGTGAATGCATCAGAGAAGTGGTGACAGGCTGCAGTGTAAGCAGATTTTTTTCCCCTGACAGAGAATACATCTGGCTATAAAGCCTGATGCTGTAAATCTGCAAATAAATTAATAGAGAGTGTGGAACACAGTGAAGATGAAAATGAGCTCAGGCTCTGAGCTGACACACAAACACATTTCAATTTTATTTATTTATTTATGTTTTTAGTTTGGCATCTTGAATCATCATGACTGATGTCATGCTTTGAAATAAGGGAGTACGTAGGGAAAAAGGGAAAGGGATAAAACAATATAGTGGAATTCAGCTGTTCAGCCTGGTGGAGAAAGACCACAGAAACACCAGACATTGCCTAGCTACCCAGCTGCACTGAAACCATAGAATCATTTAGGCTGGAGGAGACCCTCAGGATCATTGAGTCCAACCATAACCTAACTCTAGCACTAAACCATGTCTCTAAGAACCTTGTCTAAATGCCTTTTAAACACCTCCAGGGATAGTGACTCCACAACTTCCCTGGGCAGCCTGTTCCAGTGCCTGACAGCCCTTTCTGTGAAGAATTTTTTCCTAATATCCAATCTAAACTTCCCTTGGTGCAACCTGTGGCCATTTCCTCTTGTCCTATCACTTGCTACTTGGGAGAAGAAACCAACACCCTCCATGCTACAACCTCCTTTCACGTAGTTGCAGACAGCGATAAGGTCTCTCCTCAGCCTCCTTTTCTTCAGGCTGAACAGCCCCAGTTCCCTCAGCCACTCCTCATCAGACTTGTGCTCCAGACCCCTCACCAGCTTTGTTGCCTTCTCTGTACTCTCTCTAGTACCTCAATGTCGTTCTTATGATGAGGAACCCAAAACTGAACACAGGATTCAAGGTGCAACCTCACCAGCGCCAAGTACAGTGACATGATCACTTCTCTAGTCCTGCTGGCCACACTGTTCCTGATACAAGGCAGGATGCTGTTGACCTTTTTGGCCACCTGGGCACACTGCTGGCTTATGTTCAGCCAGCTGTCAATCAGCACCCCCAGATCCCTCTCTTCCAGGCAGCTTTCCAGCCACTCTTCCCCAAACATGTGTTGTGGGTCGTTGTGACCTAAGTGCAGGACCTGGCACTTGGCCTTGTTAAACCTCATACAGTTGGCCTCAACCCAATGATCTAGCTGGTCCAGATCACTCTGTATGGCCTTCCTGCCATCCAGCAGATCAACAATCCCACCCAATTTGGTGTCATCTGCAAATTTACTGAGGGTACACTCAATCCCCTTGTTCAGATAGTTGATAAAGAGATTAAACAGAACTGGCCCCAATACTGAGCCCTGGGGAACACCACTTATGACCGGTCGCCCACTGGCTTTGGCTCCATTCACTGCAACTCTTTGGGCCCGGCCCTCCAGCCACTTCTTTATCCATCGCAGAGTACACCCATCCAGGCCATGAGCTGCCAGCTTCTCCAGGAGACTGCTGTGGGATATGGTGTCAAAGGCTTTACTGAAGTCTGAGTACACAACATCCACAGCCTTTCCCTCATCTACTAGATGGGGTCACCTTGTAGAAGGACATCAGGTTGGTCAAAGAGGACCTGCCTTTCATAAACTTAAGTTGACTGCGCCTTATCACTTGTTTTTCTTGTATGTGCTATGTGATTTCTCTCAAGATGAACTGCTCCTTGACCTTCCCCCACACTGAGTTTAGACTGACAGGTCCATAGTTCCCTGGATCCTCCTTCTAGCCCTTCTTGTAGGTGGGCATCACATTAGCCAACTTCCAGTCAACTGGGACCTCCTCAGTTAGCCAGGATTGCTGATAGAGAATGGCTTAGTGATCATCCACCAGCTCCCTCAGCACCCTGTGGTGTATCCCACCTGGCCCAATAGACTGTGAGAGTCCAACCGGTGTAGCAGGTCTCTAACCATTTCCCCTTGGGTTATTGGGGCTTCATTCTGCTTCCCAGCCCTGTCTTCTGGCTCAGGGGCTGGGTATCTGGAGCACAACTGTTCTGGCTATTAAAGACTGAGGCAAAGAAGGCATTTAGTACCTCAGCTTTTCCTTCATGTTCTGTCACTAGGTTTCCCCCAACATCTAGCACAGGATGGAGATTCTCCTTAGCCCTCCTCCTGTTGCTGATACATTTATAGAAACACTTCTTGTTGCCTTTCACAGTGGTGGCCAGGTTCAGCTCTAGTTGGGCTTTGGCCCTTCTAATTTTCTCCCTGCATAACCTCACAGCGTTCTTGTGTTCCTCTTGAGTAGCCTGCCCCTCCTTCCAAAGGTTATAAATTATCTTTTTATTGCTAAGTTCCAGGCCGGCCTTCTTCCCCACTGTCTTGCCTTCTGGTACATGGGGGCAGCGTGCTCCTGTGCTTCCAAGGTTATCTTCTTGAAGAGAGATGAGCCTTCCTGGACTCCTTTGTCCTTCAGGACTGCCTGCAAGGGACACTGCCAACCAGCCTCCTTAACAGGTCAAACTCTGCCCAAAATTCTGCCAGTGACACCAGTCCCGCAGCCAGGTATTGATCTGTTTGGTCTCCTGAATCTTTTCTCATTGTACCCTGCAGCTGTGGGGACAGAGGAGAACACTACTGGTGCTGTTGATTGCTTGACCGTGCATCCCAAGGCCCTGAAGTCTCTCTCGATTGCGTTAAGTTTTTCCTTTTCAGTTTCATCACTGCCTGGCCCCAGGGATGCAGCAGACTTCCCTGAGAAGTGGGTCAGGCCTGCATATAGGGCCTTCTGTTCCCTTTAGAAATAAGTCTCCTAATAAACACAACCTGCCTTTTTTTCTTTGTGGGAGCTGTTTTGATGGAGGGTGCAGGGTGACTTATCCTCTGTGGCATCTCCAACTTAGTTGAACCAGTTCCCTCAATGTTGTTGTTTGTTTCCGCTTGCAAGGTCTCATACCTGTTTTGCAAGGGAACCTGGGAGGGTGGGGTGTCACAGCAGGGACCCTCCTTCTTCTGCGCTGGGCAGGAACATGCTGCCATTTCCCCCTGTTTCTCAAGCTGCTGCATTCCATATCCTGAGCTTCATGCCTGTTGGACAGGGGCACCTGTGAAGCTGGGGTGGGTAGGTGGGTGTTTCTCCTGACACCCCAAGTGTGGACTTTCTTCTGTTCATCCCTTTCCCTTGACTTGCCTTCCTCAGTCAGGCCAGGGGAGGATACAGGAATCTCTTCATCTTCATTTCTATTTGGTGGTCTTACCTGCCCCTGGAAGTCCAGAGCTTGATCCCATCAGTCAATTTCCTTTTCCAGCTCCCTGATACTTCTCAACCTTTCCACCTTGTCTCTCAGCTCTACTACCAGGCTGAGCAGGTCACCCACCTGCTCACACCTCACACAATTGTTTGTTGCCACTCCATACCAGTGAAAGGCTCTGGCATTCTCTGCAGCCTGAGGTCTGGGTGGCTGCATGTTCCCGTGGCAACTCTATCTGAGTTGCTGCCTCCTTCCTGTTGAGTGCAGAGTATTTAGCTTTACCCCATGTGGAAACCATAGTCAGCTCCTTCTGCGAGGGTGACAACAACCAAGTGAGGTGAATCACTTGACACTTGCCAAGCTTCCTTGCCCTGCCTTCTTGCCCTGCCTGCTCAAACTGCCACGCTAACTGTTCCACCCCTGTTTGCTGGCCCTGTTCACTGTGCTTCTGGTTGCCTGTGCTCCCTCAAAGGGTGTTTGAATCTCCCTCAGTTTCTCCTGGCAATATCCCCTCTGCATCAGCCCCTGTCATGAGATCAGCTGCTTCATGATGATTCTCTTGGCAGCACGGCAGCTCCGGGATCTCCTCGTCTGCTCAATCTGTGCCCAGCCTCAGCTCTTACCGTAGCTGCTGCTGTGCTTCTTGTTTTACCATGTTTGAATCTCCTGTGGTTGCTCTGTAGCCACTGCTGGGCTTGTTGCTTGTCGTTGCACTTAGGTCAATGCATGTTTGCAGCACTGCAAAACACTCATCTGGAAGAAAGCTAATTTTGCAGTAATAAAATTAGTATTTTCCAGTCAGATCAGATTGCCACAAAATTAATACACAAGGTAAAACAGAGCAAATGGGAAGGGTTGGTTTAGGTTGCAAGAAACAGGAACAGTTGGTGCTGAGATTATGCTTTATGCACATATAAGCAACTGAAAGCCAGATACAGCTCTAGAAAAAAAAACATAAAGCTTCCACTCCCCTATGCCCAGCTATTCATTCCTACAACAGGGCAAAGGTGGGACTTTCCGCAATATGGCTGGTTGATGGTTTAAGGCTGTAGTTTCACATCTTTGTTAAAAACAGTGAACTGGCACTGTCATGTTTATGGAGTCTCTCGTTACTAGTTTTAACTTATTCTTAGAAGTTCTGGCTTTAGTAAGTGCTAGGGCCCATACAAATTTGAGATTGACCTATGAATATAAATTAATTTCACAAAACTTCTAATATTGATTCTAGCTGCATCCTTCCAGGTGTTTGTATCTGAGTGGTGCTATCCCAGATTGCTGTCATTATCGTGTTGATACTTTACCGATCGCCATATGCACAGACATGGCAGTGTAGGGAACCATTAATTACTGTCATAGAAAGCAGCCTGCAGTTCTAGAACGTCTCTGTGGAAGTTAACAATTTTCAAATGGAAGTTAAGGATCCAGAATTTTGGAGTGCTGAGGTGTTTTATCCTAAGGGGACTCCCATGACTATTCTTTTTTTCATGACCATTTTACATATGGAAAGGGTGATTTGACCTCTTAATGAAAAGTATTATGTCTCTTCAAGCCCACGTGACAATGGTAAAATTACAGCAAAAGATCTATGTAAGTGGATGGTTGGAGGCAGAATATACGTGGGTAAAGACCTTTCAGACAGTAGCTGCTTTGGAGCTTGGGGAACATTTGGCTTCCTTTGTCTGGACAGATGCCCCTAGGTTTTGCACAGCAGCAGTTCAGCTTTGTACAGGTTGGATAGACAAGCTGTGGATTTATGCAGTAAAGGTAATTAACTCTTATTTGTCTGCTGAAATCACACTGTCAGTTCCTCTTAAGCTGCCAGAAATATAAAAAATGGAAAACCAAATTCAGTGTCTTTACAGATGCCTAGCGTTGATTAGAAAACTTATTATGAAAATTTCCAAACGTGCTACTGTTTTATGTATGATGGAGCAGTGGTCATGTGAGCTGTGAGTATTTTGTTGATTCTAGGGTAGTTTTCCAAGCACAGACAGACAGGGACTGCTATAGTAAGCACCGGAGTAGTTTTGACCTGGCAAAATGATAGGAATAGCGGAGTCTACACCATATTGCTGCAGCATCAATTAGAAATAAATAAAGTACGAAACTCAAGAAAAGGAGAATCCACCACTGAGATATACCTAGCTCTGTTGTTTTATTCCAACACCACTGAGGAAGTGTACTGGCTCAATAAGACAATAAATGAAGGTAAAACAAACATACAATAATCAGTGTAGAGTTTAGCTGGAATGTGGAGATAGACATGTCATTTTTAATAAATAACAGGTAATTGCTCATGATTTGTCTATCTCTCAGGTGTGGTTTGTAAAACCAAGTTTTTCACAGCAGTAAGAGTCTAGCTGAAGCTAGTTTCCATGATCCAGGTTACTATGCTAGACATACTTTTCTGATGTCTGTCTAAGACTCAAAGGCATTGTTCAGGTGCAGCTGACTTAAGTCAAATCTAAATTCACACAGCTGTTGAAAACAGCTGGTCTGGTCTATTCTCTCCTCACTTCCCAGCCACAGGTATGTGTTCCTACCTGCCTTTTTATGCTTCTATTAACATTTGTGTGATTGTACAACCTAGCTATACAAAAGATCAGGCTCATCTTACTGAAAACAAATTTATTTTTGTTTGGGTAGGTGGGCAGGCAAATCTAACTTTGAGAATAACGCTGTGCAGAAGCAAGCATATATCATTATGTCTTATTAAGCTTTATAACAATAAAACAAAATTGATCATAACCCAAGACCATATTTTAAAATAAGAGATGTACATGTTGAGATTTTCAAGTCTGAAAGATGCTGGAAAAACAACTTCAACAAAAAGCTTTCTTCGATATGTGTTACAAATGAAAAAGGCAGGAGAAACAAGAGCAGCACTTCTTGTTAGGACTATTACATAAACCACTACTTCCTCAGTTTCACTTCTGCTGTTGAGTTTTACTTCTCTTAATGCAGAAATCTCAGAGATGTATTGATGAAAGTCTGTGACAACATGCTGTTTATAACAGCTGTAGGTAGTCCCTGTGTTTGTCCTGTACGTGCTGCTGGCACAAAACACCTTAAGGGAGTTTCAAGCAGGGGAAACCTTGTACTTTACTCCAGGGCTTATGAAGATGAACCAGTACTACTCTATTAAGAAAGGCAGGTTTAGGAAATGTTTTTAAGCCTTCTCTGTGAGTTCATTAGACTTTATCTACCAACAGGCAGGAGGGTATAAAGTCATCTCATAGACCTGTCAGCTGCCATGAAAGGCACTCTTGAACTTTGGATATCAAAACGTACACAGACCGTGCATTCCTCTCACAGGCAGGTGTGGCTGAACAGAATCAGTTAGGAATTGTGATGTTTGATGGACACTTCTGTACCCTACTGTTTGTTCACAAACTAGTACTTACATGCATTGGAGAACAGACATCATGAAAGCCAGTAAAGACAATTTGTAATCCTTTTGCCTTTTTTTTTAAATTCCAAACATTTTCATACTAAAACTCTGAAGGGAGACTTGGGTTTGTTCAAGTTTTGAATCTCAAACATCACATATCTTGCAGTACCTTGCCCAGCTGTTTTCCTGGATACACAGCATTTTCATGAACCCTTACATAAAGCTTTTGAAACATGCTGCAGAGTCAGCAGAAGCTGCACAGGAGGTAGGTAACATGCCCAAGATGGATAAAAAGCTTTCTCATGTGTTTGAGGTCAATGCTTGTAGGTTTGGCACAAGCTTTTATTGGGAAAAAGATAAATGCTTTCTGAAGCCAATGTCTGTGTCTTGGGAAAGCATCAGGGTTATTGTGATACCACCTCTGTTTTGGCCCAGCCTTACCAGGTCTACTTAGTGTCACCAAAGGACATTGCTCTATTAGCAGAAGATGCTTATGTAAGACTTAATGTAAACTTAAAGTCGCTGGGGACAAGCAAGTTTCCTCAGGAAAGGTCAGATCCAAATGCAAAAGCAACCGGTGGGTTCTTCCTATTGTTGTCCAATTTGGGACCCAGTGCTAAAATTTGCTCAGAGGTTAGCCAAGGTCACAACTGCCACCACAAGCAGACATCCTAAGTCTTCCTGCTGAATTCTCTCTATATGCAATGTTCTGTAGTCAGTCAGTTTGACTGAATCATTAGCTGTCATGCATCTGCTTTTTAATGTTTTTTCAATAAGAAACCACTTGCTTTTCACTTTTATCTTGGCTACATTTATATATTCTTAGTACCACAACATGTTAAAGCAACGTACAAAGCTGGTGCACTAACTTTTGGTAGCATGGTACATGCCTCACACAAGATGACTGTGTTCCTGAAATAATAAACTCTAGGGAGTGGCGGTATGGGTTCCTTGTTCATCATTACAAAGAAGGGTTACAATGAG
This sequence comes from Streptopelia decaocto, assembly GCF_964273445.1. NCBI lineage: Eukaryota > Metazoa > Chordata > Aves > Columbiformes > Columbidae > Streptopelia > Streptopelia decaocto. The sequence goes on from NC_138657.1 coordinate 13,425,230, forward strand.
GAACTATAGGGCGTTTGGAGGGCTTGGGAACGTGGTGCAAGGCAGATGTCTACATAAAAGTTGTGAAAGCCTGCTAACACAGATGGGTCTCATCCTCACTGAAAGATTGTTTTTGTTGTTTCAGGTTTCTCACAATGCTCTTTTAGGCATAAGTTGCTGGACTTGAAATCATCCACTGCTCTAGAACTGTAGAAATGTTCAAATCCCCATTGCCAAATCAGGACCTAGGTGTTCTATTGTATTTATTGACATGAAATTAATTGGCAATCAATGAACTATGTATTCAGGATCAGCGTCAGCCATGTAGTAGATAAACTGACACTAAATGCTTGCAAAACACTAATACAACAAATTTTTATATGCCCATCTATAATTCCCCAAAGTTATAATGGCATCAGTGTATACTGCCCCCCTGGTTAAATGGATGATGGAGTATGTAGGTCACAAGCTCATGTCCTCTCTCCTGAGTACTGATGTGTGTGACAGGGTGCTCCAGCCGTAACTGCACCTCTGCCACCCCTGTGACCCAGACCCACGTTCCACTGAGGAAGCCCCGTGCAAGGCCCTATGGGCACATGCCAGTAGGGATTGCCCCCGCTGTTTCCCCCACAGGGGTGGGGTGCAGGTGCCCAGTGGTGCTCTGCTGCAAGGCTGCTCTGTCCACCCCAGCACCAGCAGCTCTCGGGTGTCCTGGGGCTGCCCTGGCTCTGCTGCACTGTGCTGGCTTCCCCACTGCGGCAGATGTTTCTCTTGCTTTTGTACTGCTTTTCAGGCTGACTCTTTTTTCCAAAGTCTCTCTTAATTGCCTGATTACTGTTTAATCCATCTGATAGTTATCTTCATCTTTTGCATTATCCGTGTTGGACGAATATCCCCTGAGACAGTTTTGGGTGTCCCATTCACGTTCACCATTATGCTGATGTCCGTATCTGATCTGCTTTTGTTATCTGGCTCTTTGAACAAGAAGGCAGGCACCCCAACAATCACTCTCATAGTCTAGCTATCAGAAATCTGAGCAGGGTATTAATCATAGAAAGATGATTTTGTGGCTGAAAGGATGAGGAGCTGGCAGAGCCAAATTATTTCCTGTCTGCTTGCATATTTATAACTTGCCATATATTTAAATGTAAGTGCACAAGACATTTTAAGAATAAAAAACAAAGTATGGAACCTTAGAATCCAGACAGGCATACACTTTGGGTAAGACGCACTGTCACTTTGATTTCCAGGTGGAGAACACTTCACGCATACTTACAGAGCTGGTCACTCCTCTGTTAAAAGTGTGTGACATAGCATTCTGTTTTAAACATACAACAACTAATTCGGGATAGCTTTATTGCTGCCATATTATGTGACCAGGTCAGGTCTGTCTTTCTCACAGATTTAAGGGCTTCAAATTTTAGAGGAAAATAAAATGTAACCAGAACTTCCTGTTCTTTTGAACAGGGTTAGGGGCAATTGCCACAAGCTAGATAATGTCTTTTTGTTTTCTGATAGTGTTTTGAACACATAGTTCTTCTGTTAAAATACTTGAAGAGAGTCTTAGTGAAACTGGTGCATTCTGTGCTTGAAATGGCTCCAGCTGAATGGTGATCACAAATTTATGGAGCTATGAATGTTGAGCTAGTCTACCAAGCTGTTTTATTCGCTTCATTGTCTCACTGCTAGCTCATTTTAATCTCCACATCACAATTGTTTGGCTTTATTAAGGCATTTACAGCTGTTGAAAAATCTTTTTCTTCTGACAAAAATATTGTAGTACCCAAAATTGACGTGTTAGAGCAGAATGGTTATTTTTCTGCTGCTTTTCCATCCACGTGTGACAGAAGACACCTCAGCTGGATTTTAGGTAGAGAGCATTAGGTGCGTGAACTTTGTTCCTCCTCTTGAGCTAAACAAAATTACTACAGCTATTTTCCTACAGCTCAAAAGCCAGAGAAATATATTCCACCCCACTTAGCCAGACTGAAAGGTCATATGTAGGTCTTTCCGGAGCCTCAAGACACATAACACCTACCTTCAAGCAGATGCCCTGGGAGTAATATGCAACAGAAAATGGCAGGAGTTATTTATTGAGGGATAGCTGGATATTCAGCAAGGCAATGAAGAACTAGCATCTTTGGCATTCCCTGCCGGCTCTCTTGCCCTCATAGTTAGATACTGGATTATCCAGCACCTCTGTCTTCCTGTTGCTGTGCTGCCATCACTGGCTGTAGCTGCAGCTCAGATCCTGTGCTTGAACTTCCCAGAGCTGTATGTGACCCAGAAGCCAGTCCTACAGACAAATGGACTGGGCAACGAAGAAAAATGATGGTTTTGTAGGATCATGGGAGGTGCTAAGTCTCATAGCCTTTCCTTAGGGGAAAGTACTTAAAATCCATATACAGCTCAGCACTTTATCAGCTGGAAGGAGCCACATGTGTCTTTCAGTATGGGTAGGTGCAAGCCAGGTGTGTAAGCACACGATGAAGTGGTTGCCGGCTGCATAGATTTTACGAATGTTGAAGATGACTAGGTTTCTTCAAGCAACCACACAGCTGGCTAGCAGTCATGTCACATGCATTTAACAAGCCCCCTGAGCTAAAGAATTCTGTAAAGAATTCTGATTAGTATATGATGTCAATTTAGAAAAACAAACAGGTTTTTGTGATACTTAAAATGATTACAGATACTCATCTCTTACAGCCAAGTCAGATACTGGCATGTTACACAGGCAAACCTTGAGTGTCAGTAAGGTCTGCAGGAATAAATCTGTGTTAAAGATGTTGGTTTTATTTTGCTCTGTCTTTTTGCTTTCTCTGCGTTTGGTTTTACTTCCACTGGGATCAGTGGCAAAAGTTTCCTTTAGATTTTGAAAAGAAGAGAACCTAGCCTTAAGGCAATGCAGGATGTTATTTACTGCAGCTGTCAATGATAGCTTTATCTTAGAATAAGAATGTGGGTATAATTCAACACTGCCTCATAACGTGTATGATTATTTTCACTGGAAAAAAGATTTGGTAGCTTTCTGCACTCCTTCATTTGTTCCTGCTCTGTAATGTTACATACAAAGCTTGGTAATGGACTTGTGCGTTACATCTGTGATGTTCTGTTTTGGCTTTAATATTTATTTTCTCTGTCCTTATCTTTCAGGCTTGATTATCTTGTTTGGTATGTACAAATATTAGAGAATCTTTCAGAGTGTTACTGAAAAAATGTGTTGTGATTCATCAAATATTTGTTTTAGTGTTATGTCTTACAGAAGCTTCTGTCTACATAACCTAGTAATGTGTTTTTATTAGGTGTTTCATTCGTACTTTATTTTCACATCTTACTGTCATGAACATGACAGAGAAAGTGTGTTTGGACACTGGAGTTTTATGAGCTGGTGGTGCTGGCCCTGTTATCCTTGATAATTTCACACACACACTTTCACACTCATTCTCAAAGTCACATTCACTCAGTCTTGACTTTCTTCTCATTGAGGAGATTGCAGTTGGTCCTGGAGAGCTGAGGAGAGTGTTGTGTTTGTGCTTTTCTGGTGCTTGCAGTTACTGATTTTTGGTGTTGGTGGCCAAGTACCCAGGCATCCCTGGGCTTAAAATTAAGTGCATTTCAAAGGAACTTCCTCTATTTCCAGGGTCTTATCCAGTTTTGCAAACACGGTTTCTCCATGTAAATAGTATGTCTGTAGAAACACATGTGATCTGCCTCTTAACTGAGGGTTTTGCCTCATGTTACGGCATGTGTCCTTTTATTCATTGGAGGATTTAGTGTATGTCACTTCTGTTTAATCCAGGTGTTACTACATTTTACAGGCAGCCCAATACAGGTTGTAGCTACCAAATATCAGAGCTGTGCTTGAGAATTCAGAAGCTTAGTTTTGGACATTCACCACCTCCTGTCTACAGTTATCTCCTGCCTGTCGATGTTAACAACCTAGGCATTTCTTGGCCAGCATATTTATGCGAGTCAGCATTTTAAAGTTCTAAGGAACACAAACTATTCTATGGTCTGCTTTCATTTTTTCTTCTCTTGTCACTGAAGAATCTTATCCTTACTTTCTTAGCCATTTTTCTTGCAACATGCTATTAATTTTCAACTTGGGATCACAGTCCTATCAGGCATTTTAAAGCCACTCTGCTGTGAGAATTGATGTAGAGGGGACAGCGTAACATGACCTCATGTGTCATTGCCTCATGGAAAAAAGCAGTCGTACTTTTAGAGGATGCTGAAAATACTCAGCAGCTTCAGACAAAGTTCTGAATTTCTAAGGAATGGTTGTAGCAGTGAAGTACCACACACAGTATAACAAATGCTTCTCTTTAGGAAATAAAATAAAATATTCAGATAGATAAGAACAACAAAGAGCATACAGTATTATGTTTCATCTTCACAAGCAAAGAGAAACTCGACTCAAAACTAGGTTCTCGTCATTTTTTCTGCTTTGGCAGAACACTGGAACTTCAAGAAGGAGTTTTGCCTGAGTAAGTAGTGTGGATTAATGTCTAAAAATAGTAATGTAACCAGGGAGTAATAAAATTGGTGGCTTAGAAATATGGATCTAAGAGCAGTCTTCTTTGCCACTCTGTGACAAGAATTTATGATTTATGCAACACTTCAAAGGAACTTGTCTAATATGTCTCTGAAATTTTCAAGCAAAGTGTAAGTCCTGTTCACCCTCATCGATGACATTAATAATTGTTTTCTTTCCAAAATGCAGGGCAAATTAGCTGGTATCCTGGGCAGAAATGAGTAATAGAAATATGAGATATTAGAGGATGAGACATTGAAGTTTAGGTGGTGATGAATAAACTCTTTCTAGAGAAGTAGTGAGTGAATATGAAGTTACTTTAATTGTCATAACAACACCTAAAACCACTAAAAGAAGTATTGAATTTGATAAGGAAAAGGCAGCACATTTTTCCACACTACTGGTTCACTTTTTTTCCAAGATTTATTAATGACAGAGGCAGTAAACTGATGTGTGAAGCAGGGTTTAGAAGGCCAAAATTTCCATTTGTTATTCAAAATCTGTCAGCGTGTAAGACCAGAAATTCTGCTTTTTTTAAAAAGAAAAAAAATTAGAGACCTTGAAAGTTATTTTACTGTTCACAGACAGGTGTAAGTAATCTATCAGTCATTATGGCTACTGAAGCAAAACAGGAGAATTGCCCTGTGTTTTTTACCCTATTCTAATAATGCACTTTACAAGAAACTTAGCACACTGCGAGGCTAAATCTGCAGTACTCATGCTAGTCTAATACTTGTGAAAGACACCTTTTCTTATGTTTACTGTGTTCTATCAGGAAATGTAATGAAAGTGGTAAGGAACAAGCTCATCTCTTATTAAAATAAATATTCGAGATCAGAATCTGTAGCAGGACTTAACAGTCTTGCACATAACATACCTGTCACTAATGAGTTCCAAGCAGCTCTGCTTTGAAGGGGAGATGGGTAAGTGATAGCTCTTTGTGACAGTTGGCACCTGACACTCGAGGGCTTCTTTCAAGGCTTGCGGAATTTGAGTGCACTCTCTCTTGTGCTACAGTGCAGATAAAGAAGCAGGGAGCATCGTGTTTTGACCTGTTGGTTGTACCATGCTTTTCCCCTGGGGACGAAGAAAAAAAGCGTTCTTTTGGATTTGTTTTTGCTAGCAAGCCCCAGAGCACTTCCAGGAGTCATATCTTTCCTAGCTGCTTGAATTCTCTTACAATAAGCAGACACTTTTTAATTGTAGTGCCCTTTTTGAATACACAGAAGTCAAGATACTTATCTGGTCAAAGGTACGTTCGGTACCATTGCCTCTGTCGCTTGTTTGAATCTGTGTTTGTAATTAATGTGCAGATGCCATGGGGGCTGATATGCAGCAAAAGAAATGACAGCAGAGAAGTCTAATAGTATACCTGCCACAGAAGTTCCTGTATGAACCAAATGCTTGGCACACAATTATGTCATTATATAAAGTGCACTTGCACTTTTGCAGCTCTCGTATGCTTGAAATGTCTATGGCAAGAGGGCTACTTAGAAGAAACACAGTGATTTCATTTGATATCCCTTATTATGTGTGTGAGGCCAGTGCCAGGGTCAAGGGTCACTGTAATTTGGTGTGCAAAGATTTTCAGTCTCTGCTGGAGTAGGTGGAGTCCTACTGACCTTCAGGGCTCTCAGCAAAAAGGCTAGGAGCGTTCAATTTTCTCTCATCTAGTCCCTTGGTGGTGTCTGTGAAGTGATTTTGGGTGGCCTGTCGTACTACCTGACATGATTTTCCAATGGCTCGGTGTCAAACACCAGTGTCCACAGCCACTGGAGGAACACAGCTGACAACCTAAAGATGCATGGCTGTGACCAGGTTATGTGCTTTCCCTCCGAGATGACACTTGAAACAATGTTGAGACAGGCTTATTGCTAAACCTCTTCTGAAGATAAAAGTTCAGCCTCTGGAGCGTCTTTCAGAATGTATATTCAAAATAAAGACCAAACCCCACCCCCCCACTATATTACCTGACTTCTGCATGTCTGACAGGGAACAGACAGACAGTTATTTTTGTTCATTCAGAATCCAAGGATTTCTTCAACATAATAACAGTTACAAAGTTGTTGAATAGAGTCACATAGGTCCCTCTTGGCTTGTTTTCCAGCTTGTTACTGCTACAATCTGTTAACAGTGTCTTTGGGGATGGTACGATCTCACTAGTTCTTTGATTGCCACTTAAGATTTCGGATGTAATTTGAGTTTTGTGTGCTACGGATCTGAAGATTACTGTATTTGATCTCTCATGGTGAGGAGTGGTATATCTGATAATTAGTATCCTTGACCATCCTGATTCTGATGACCCTTGCCCCATAAGTTCTACAGCCATATTAATGAGAGGTTTTTCAGGTATTTTCATGTAAAGCACAAATCCAGTCTTGATATGCATATGTGAGAAAACTATATCTTGTACAGACAGGACACATGTAAAAGCCAATTAAGTTATTCTGTTGCTAGAAGAAACAATATGAAATTGTAAACCATCCTGAAGTTACAGAACACAAATGAGTAAGACAGGAAGCCACACCATGTCGTTATCTACCTTTTGTAATTATTGTGCTCTCTCAAAGATTGTGAAGGAGGTCAGCCTCATGGAACTTAATGTCATCCTGCAGTGATTAATTACGGTCATGTCTAATCTCAGTCAAGAGCCGGTAATGAGCCACTTGCATTTTCCCATTCAAATATTTCTGTTGAGCATTTTGTCAGTGTGCAAATGGTGTTAAATATTATGCTAAACAGATTAAGACACTTCACTCTGCAAAAGCAGCACCCTCAGCCTCCCAGGTGGGAGGAAGAAGTTTAATACGGCATCAAGAAGTCAAAGAGCTGTGTAAACAGACAGAGTAGAGGTCTTGTGGTCCAATCACAGTACATTTCTATGCCCAAAAAACCTAATAGAGCTGTCTGTGAGCAGGAAGTTCACAGGGGGTTTTCTCTAATGCATGAGGCCTGAAACATAAGGAATATATGATCATGATGCAAACACATTCAACATCCACTCTAACACCCCCTGCCCCAACTCCACTTGCTTACTTTATTAAGAACATTAATGATGATGCTATGTTAGAAGTTATGATGCTACTTTGTCTTTCACTTCAAGGGTGATATTAAATGAGCTACATAACAAGTGACTCATTTCTTATATGGAGGAGTGGTGTAGTAAATGTGTAAACTGAAAAAAATGAACCATCTTAGCAATGTATATAAGCCCCAGAAGATGCAGTAGGTAAGAGAGCAGGCTGGTCTGAGACCTGATATCCGTGGGATCAGGGAAAGAAATACCTTTCAGGGACTCAGTTGACTACCCTGGCGTACGAGGAGATATAGAAGAGCATATGTGAATCCTTGGGGATTTAAATGAGTTACTGTTGTTGCCAAGGCTTTCTCTGTTACATTACATTGCACAGGATTGCAGGAAAGAGCAGAGGAAGTTTTAACAAGCCAGTAGGGAGGAATCATAGTCAGCCCACTGGTACTGAGAACCAGACAAAATGTCATGTGTCTCACAAGGTCATAAGCTTTAGATCCACAAACACCTGCCAAGTTCACAGAAATCATGATTAATGCATACTCAGAGAAGTTGTGTGTGTTCCTGATGGCATTACATATACTAATATATATTTTAGGAATTGAAAATTGGCTGCACTATCAGTGCAGTCTGAAGTGGGACAGCCAAGGCACTTTAGTCAGAGCAAGGGAGCAGTGTAATTAGCTTATAAACTCAAACTCTCTTTTGCATAGTATTGCATAAGTGGTTCTAATCTGTACTTCACAGAATCCTAATTTGGGGATCTTTCATCACATTGTTTTATTTCAGCCTGCAAAGTCACAGGGATACTTTTAATTGAACTTTGAGTACATTATTAAATATTTTAAGGTATTACCAATTTCCTAATACCTAGTGGAGTATGATTTTAATTTTTATATTTTTAAAAGTGAAGATGACAAATTTCTTCAATGTTTCAGATAAACACAAAAAGTATTAAGCCCACCATACAGGCAGAGAAGGCTTTCAGTTATAGTATCAGCTGCAGAAATGTAATAACAATGGCATCTGATGAAGACTAGCAAGGTTATATCCTTCTGATATCAAATTAAAGAAGAGTTGGCATTGTCCTGGTTTCTGCTGGGATAGAGTTAATTTTCTTTCTAGTAGCAGGTGTAGTGCTGTAGTTTGAATTTAGTATGAGGAGAATGTTGATAATACACTGATGTTTTGGTCATTGCTAAACAATGTTTATACCAAATCAAGGACTTTTCAGCAAGGAGGCTGGAGATGCACAAGAAGCTGGGAGGGGGCATAGCCAGCACAGCAGATCCAAACTGACCAAAGGGATATTCCATACCATATGACATCATGCTCAGTATATAAATGTGGGGAAGTTAGCCCAGGAACCACTGTTCGTGGATGGGCTGGGTTAATGGGTGGTGACCAACTGCACTGTGCATCACTCATTTTGTAGATTCTATTATTATTAGTATTAGCATTAGCATTAGCATTAGCATTAGTATTAGTATTTCCCTTGGTGTCCTATTAAGCTGTTGACTTTTACTTTTTTAGATTTTCTTCCTCATCTCACTGGGGGTGGGGAGCGAGCAGCAGTAAGAGGCACTTGTCCTAGTAGGATTCAGACATAGTCTGCTCACAGCAATGATGAGTTACACTTTATAATCCGGGACCGTGGCACTCATAAAAGATAATTGTCTACATTTTTACTTTGTGATCATTAAAGCTAGAAGGAGGGTAATCTTGCAACTAAATATATGTTTACATGTAGGGAGTCAGAGATCATTGTGATTGGAGTTCTTAGCAGAGTGATAAAGCAGGCCAATTTTAAACTCAAAAGCCTTTATTAAATTCATTCATTAACAAAGCCTTTTGCACAATATTTATCATCTTCATTACATACATAAAACTGTTCTTAACACTGATACCCTAAATCATCTCTGTGTATGTGGTGCCACAAAGCTGATGTCATGAAGTGATGACTGAGTCCTTGGTGGCCTTGGTCCTGGAGGTGGAGGGGATCAAGCTTGAGAGCACTTCAACAAGACAGGTCTGATCATACGTGAGCCTGTCCTCTTTGTTCTCTGTCTTTGTCTCCCTGCCTGATGTTTGCGTGCCCTTTCCCCGCCTCCTGAAAGAGGGATCTCATCTGCTTCTCTTACTGCTTACCTCAGTTCTGACTTTGTCATTCATCCTTCATTTGTATGCAGCAGGATGTTCTGCCTAGTGCAGCCTTTTTTATTTATCTTGTTCTTTGACAGCTTTTTCTTGGTTGGATGCTTCCTGTGTGCAGCTATATGTACACTTGCTTCCCCTGTTGGTGGTCACGTTGCTCAGACACGTATGTAAAATGCTCATGCATTGTGTGTGTCTATGCTATTACAATGGCACAGAGTGCTTACAAGCTGCTATTGGTTAGACTCATTAGTATGCTTATATTATATTTGGTTCAAGGCAAGCTAATATTGTTATACCCTAAGCAGTTCACTCTCAGTTTCTTGGTGTCACAGATCTCTGCTTTGGCTACAACAAGCTTAATCTTTCTCTAAGACAGCAGTAATGCAACATGCGTATGCATTTTGGCATGAGGAAATCTAATTTGACCTCATGCTCACGCCAGTCTCTACAGGAGGTAGCAGAGATTAAAGGCCATCCTCTTGAAACGGTATTCTGGAATCCAGGGGTTCTTCTTGCCTGCCTTGGGGCCAGACCTGGATTTTGTTCATGTTGAAAAGGAGTCTGGAGGAAGCAAGGTGGGGAGTGGCTAAAAATACAGCATGATTCTCCTATGTTCAACCCTTGGTATGACTGAAATATTTAAGGAAGACAGACATCCTAAAGAGGACACAAAAACTATGCACTCATGCAAAAGAGTGTCAGGTATGTCTCTTCCAAGTTCAGATCAACAATCCCCAAAACAGTTAAGAGAATTAATGGAAAAAAAAAAAAAAAGAAGGAAATGTGGAGGAAATGTTGTATTTTTAAAAAGAGATTAGGATTTATTGCAACTCAGTCCTCCTTGATATTGTCTTAAAATCCTATTCTATGTGGACAAAAGGCCAACTGAGATCATGCTGTTATTATGCAGTTGCATCAGTGTGTACTTAATTTAGGCAAAATTTGGATGCATGGCTTATTTATTTGTAAATATTTAGACCAAAGACATGGCACTGAATACAGGCACCATTCAGTACCATTCCTATACTGCAGGCTATTTTTGATGCAGACTTGTATATGGCTATGAAACTCACATCCCTTATTTTCAGAAAGCTCCAAAGGAGAACTCAGTACTTGGCACATCTGGAAACTTCCAGTCATGGAGGCTGTGATTCACAGTTCAAATGACTTGCAATGACTTAGGCTTTAATTTTAGCTAGTTCTAGAAAATGAATGTTACTCTTCTGATGCCAGTTGAAAGAACTTTAAATTATTACCCTCCTGAGTATCTAAGTGGGCATAAACACTCTGGATTGGGAACATCTGAAGCTAAACATCACCTAAATGAAATATATAACTTTAATCTTCTTATGTCTTAATATAATAGAGAAAAAAAACCACATGGGCACTTTCCAGAGTGATGTGACTGAAGGCAGTATCACAGCGTGATGCAGAGAAATAACCAGTTCCTCAGGATGGTAGTAAAAAAAATATATTTTGTTTTCTCAAAGACTAAACAAAGGTATTCTTAATAGATCTGACTAAAGGTGTAGAAATAATACACAAGCTGCTAGTATTATCCGTCTCACAGGTATTGTAAGAGAAAGATATGAGTGTTATATATATTCTGTGGAAACTCTCTAGAGAACACAATAATGAAGGGAAACAAAATCCTCTCTGCTATGTCAGCAACCAAAATTAAAACAGATGCCAAAGCATGTCATTAAGGGAGACATTTTCCAAGACAACAGTAGTTCAGTGCCCAAGTTACACCAAAAGTCTCCCTTTCAAAGGCTCTTGCAGCTGTTGCAATAACTCTCATCATCCCCTCACCCAAAGGGGAGAAAATGGTGTGTAGGACAAGTCCCTTAGTAGTTGCACAGATAAACAGATGAGAAAAAACCAGAACAATTCTAAGCCATAGCTTTTAAAAAGCCTAGATTTTGTGTCATAAACTAATACCTAATTTACTCAGGGGAAAAAAAAATTCTTACCCATTTAAGGAAAAGCTGTAGGGACACTAACATAAAAAATCACAGTATTGTCTGATCTAAAAAATATGGTCCACCAGTAGTAAAATGTGTACGATCCTCATCAAACTGTCAGCTGGGGGCTTTAGGGTGGAGCAAGCAATAATAACCTCAGGAAAGCAGAGGGTTTTGGGGAGCAAAGAGGTGTCTGGAGAGCCCCATTGGCACTGCCAAGGGGGTTACCCCACTCAGTCTATAGACACCCAAATCAGCCAGTCAGTCTGTCTCTAAGTGATCAGCTTCTTTTAATTCCATCTAGCAGCAGCTCAGGTGAATTCAAAGTTTGTTCTTCCTTATTTATAATCCTTGTCCCTAACTATGTGCACACACAGGCTGTGAGTTAGGAGTGCCTTCAGTTATTTGCTCGCTGATCCATTTGACCTTTTTCTTGAATTTGGTATGTGCTTAGATGTAAATGCCATCAACCCAGTAATGAAATAGAAATGGAAAACAACATCCCAATATTCATTTTGGTATTTTTCATCTTACCAGGCCCACAATATCCACTTTTTCCTCAAGCTTTTTAAATATCAGATTTTTTTCTGGTTAAGACCATTATTTGTATTGATTATCTAATGGTTAGACAATATGTGTGCCATATCACCCTATCTAAGACAGGCCAGTCACAAGTGAGCTCCAGGTAGACTTGTCAGAGTGCTGCTAGAGCAGTGCATGTAATTCTCTATGGAGAGCAGAATGACACCATGTTATGGGTGCAGTGGGGATGTACCAAGATGCAGGCATACACACACACACATAGTAGAACACATAGTTTTCATAGGATGCACACTTACCTTCAATTAAAGTTTTTTTCCTGTGTGGTTGTAGGGTAGGTGTAGGTGTAGTTATATCATTTGGGGAAAAAAAAGTACCTGATATAACAACAACAAAAAAAAGAGGGTAGAATGTCACCCCCACTGAAAAGAGACATTTTGTCTGGGTATAGATTGCAATATTCACAATTATACTGAAGTTATCAAGATGGGAAAAAAAAAATACAGCCATTGAGTAGGTATGTAAGGTCATCATAAATTCTTGAAGATAGTTACCTTACGAAAGTGAGGATTTTGGAATAACTACAAGGAATCATGTTGCAACTTAAGCATTAGTAGGTTTAAGAAAAATGTTTAACTCAAGATTTAACTTATTCGTACTTCTGCATGTTCTTTTTGGTTTCTTTACTCATATATGGCCTTTCTATACTTGCAATATCCATCAGAATGTGCAAGATACAGTAAGAGGATGTAATGAAACTTCAATCTCTGAAAAGAGAAGCTTAGAAAAAAATAAAGCTGGTGGCCTTTCCTTTGAAATCAAAGTGATCAGAGGACTGAAAAAAATTACTGCAGCAAAAATTGGTGATTTCTATGGGGAATCTGTCCCTTATCTCTCAGAATGGACCCATGGGGAGTATCTTAAAAAATTAAATCTCGTATGTCAAAATGAACACAGGAGTGAGGCGTTAACAGTGAAGAGGCTGTATTCATTTTTTTAAAAAAGGCTATTCTGTGGAAGGATTTTAATGAAACTAGTAATTTTGCCTTGCACATATCTTTTTGACACAACTTCAGGTTTCAATATTATTGAAGAGCCAAAGTGCAATTCTTTTGTTATACTCTCCATTTTACAGAGAAGGAGGAAAAATTTACACTGTATAGATGACCCTGCCCTCCTGTGCACTCTGTCTTCTGTGTTAGATACTTAGCCCTTTTTTCAGCAACGTTTGTGAACCACAACAACAAAGAGCAGCAATTATTTATTTATTTATTTATTTATCTATCTATCTATTTATTTATTTATTTAATGAAAGCTGTTTAATACCTCTCTTCTCCTCTCTGCTGTGGTGCCTCTCGTTCTGTGGCGTCAAGCCCGATGCTGTGTCTCAAAGGCCGGGGTAGGCTGTGATGGGAGAAAACAAGGCAGGAAAGGAGGTTATTGCTGATTGAGAAGTGAGGGAGGCACTGAAGGTGAGAGCTGCGCCACCTGCGTGTTTCTTCAGAGGCGGGAAGGGATGGGGTTACCCTGCCATTACTCCTGCTTCCCAGAAAAGTGATCCTCCTTCAGACACCCCATTAGCACTGAGTGAGCCTTAACTGCAGCCACTCTGCGAGCTTGGAGAGTCCTCTACAGAGTCATTTCTCAATACTGATGTGCCTTTTCACTTCCTCTTTCTCCTTATTTGATTTAGTCCAGCGGTTTCAAATGATGCCATTGGAGGTGAACTGCTCCAAGTGAGAATCAGCACAAGAACTTCAAGCTTACAGGCTCAGTCAATGCCTTGCAGTTTAAGGATGCTAGACGACCCATTATATGCCACTATTGAGAGGAATTATTGTCAAGGAACATGTACCAATCATTAAATCTGCTTTTTTCCTGAAGTTTTAAGTTTGGTCTCCTTTTTAGCACAATAATGAGCAGTTAAGTTGGCAGTTTGTCTTACCCAGTTGTTTTTAACCAAATGTCCTGCACCTGATCTGGCTGTGAAGGAGACTGGATTAAGTGGGTGCTCAGCCATGGCTGTAGGGCTGCACAATCAGACAGACAAATGTCTTCAACCTGAGTTTTTGTTTTTGTGAAGGTTATGAGTACCCTTCTTTCACTAGCCATCACAGCCTAGACATAAAGTTACAGACAAGTGAATATGGCTAGAAGTCCACTGACATGCACTTCACCTGCATACTAAAACTGAGCATAACCCATGTTTTTAATATCATCCAGCAAGTGGTGCAGATGCCTGTGCTTGGGGACAGCAGAGCTGGCCCTGGGGAGGAGGAGGTTGCTGCCACATGCCCCAGTCAGGTCCTTGTGCTCCCCTTTCTGACAGAACTGCTGCCCAGCAGCGTCCTGGCAGTCTTTTTGATACCTGAAATGCATTTACAAAGTCTTAAGTTCATGCTCTGCTTGCAAGATTATTCAGAAAGGGAAAGTATGCATCATCCTCTTCTGATAAAGGACAGAGAAAAGACCAGTGAAGACATATTTCAGCTGACTACGAAGTTTCAGTAATACGTAGAGCATAGAGAAAATTAGTAAGCTTAGGAAAACTATGTATGCCTGTCTTCTTCTCAGCAATTGCTCTGTTGATTATTCTCGTTAAACAGAAAACAAGCAGTCAGAGATGATAAAAGATCTGTAATGTTTAGTAATAATGAAGCTTAATGCATGGTAGAAGATCACAGTATCACAGTATCACAGTATGTTTGGGATTGGAAGGGACCTCAAAAGATCATCTAGTCCAATCCCCCTGCTGGAGCAGGAACACCTAGGTGAGGTCGCACAGGAACATGTCCAGGCGGGTTTTGAATGTCTCCAGAGTAGGAGACTCCACAACCTCCCTGGGCAGCCTGTTCCAGTGCTCTGTCACCCTCACTGAGAAGAAGTTTCTTCTCAAATTTAAGTGGAACCTCTTGTGTTCCAGCTTGATCCCATTACCCCTTGTCTTATCATTGTTTGCCACTGAGAAGAGTCTGGCTCCATCCTCATGGCACTCACCCTTTATATATTTATAAACATTAATAAGGTCCCCCCTTAGTCTCCTCTTCTCCAAACTAAAGAGACCCAGCTCCCTCAGCCTTTCTTCATAAGGGAGGTGCTCCACTCCCTTAATCATCTTCGTTGCCCTACGCTGGACCCTCTCCAGCAGTTCCCTGTCCTTCTTGAACTGAGGGGCCCAGAACTGGACACAATATTCCAGATGTGGTCTCACCAGGGCAGAGTAGAGGGGAAGGAGGACCTCTCTCGATCTACTAACCACCCCCCTTCTAATACACCCCAGGATGCCATTGGCCTTCCTGGCCACAAGGGCACAGTGCTGGCTCATGGTCATGCTGTTGTCCACCAGGACCCCCAGGTCCCTTTCCCCTACACTGCTCTCTAATATGTAATCTCCCAACCTATACTGGAACCTGGGGTTGTTCCTGCCCAGATGCAGGACTCTACACTTGTCCTTGTTAAATTTCATCAGGTTATTCCCTGCCCAGCTCTCCAGCCTGTCCAGGTCCCGCTGGATGGCAGCACAGCCCTCCGGCGTGTCAGCCACTCCTCCTAGCTTGGTGTCATCAGCAAACTTGCTGATAGTACACTCAATTCCCTCGTCCAAGTCGTTAATGAATATATTGAATAATATTGGCCCCAGCACTGACCCTTGGGGCACTCCACTAGATACTGGCCTCCAACTAGACTCCGCACCATTGACTACCACTCTCTGGCTTCTCTCCCTAAGCCAGTTTGCAACCCACCTCACTACTCTATTGTCTAGACCACACCTCCTCAACTTAGCTGTGAGGATGCTGTGGGAGACTGTGTCAAAGGCTTTACTGAAGTCAAGGTAGACAACATCCACCGCTCTGCCACCATCCATCCACCTTGTTACATTCTCATAAAAGGCTATGAGGTTGGTCAAGCATGACCTACCCTTGGTAAAGCCATGCTGACTGCCCCTAATAACCCTCTTATCCTTGATATGCCTTGAGATGGCACCAAGGACAAGCTGTTCCATTACTTTCCCAGGGACAGAGGTGAGGCTGACCGGTCTATAATTACCCGGGTCCTCCTTCTTGCCCTTTTTGAAGACTGGAGTGACATTTGCTTTCCTCCAATCCTCGGGCACCTCTCCCGTTTCCCAAGACTTGGCAAAGATGATGGAGAGCGGTCCAGCAATGACTTCAGCCAGCTCCCTCAGCACCCGCGGATGCATCCCATCTGGACCCATGGATTTATGAATGTCCAGACTATTTAATTGCTCCCTAACCCAGTCCTCATCGACTAAAGCAAACTCCTCCATTGACCTGGCTTCATCCGGGGTCTCAGGGGTACAGGGCTCCCCAGGACAGCCTCCGGCAGAGTAGACAGAGACAAAGAAGGCATTCAGTAATTCTGCCTTCTCTGTATCTTCTGCCACCAGGGCACCCACCCCATTCATCAGTGGGCCTACATTGCCTCTGGTGTTAGTTTTATCTGCTATGTATTTGAAAAAGTTCTTTTTGCTGTCCTTGACCCCTCTTGCCAGCTGTAATTCTAAGGAGGCCTTGGCTATCCTAGCTGCCTTCCTATATCCTCTAACAGCAGCCTTATATTCCTCCCAAGTGGCCAGCCCCTGCTTCCATGACCTGTAAACTCTCCTCTTCTGCTTGAGCATACCCAACAGCTCCCTATCCAACCACGCAGGCCTCCTGGCTCCCTTCCTTGACTTCCTACGTGTGGGGATGCTCTGATCCTGAGCGTGGAAGAAGCAATCTCTGAATGCCACCCAGCTATCTTGGGCCCCTTTTCCTTCAAGCAGTCTTGCCCATGGGATTTCCCCCAGCAATTGCTTGAAAAGGCCAAAGTTAGCCCTGCTGAAGTCCAGGGTTGCAATTCTACTTGCTATTCTGTTCCTGCCACATGAGATGCTGAACTCCACCATCTCGTGGTCACTGCAACCCAGGCAGCCCTCAACCTTTACTGCTTCGACCAGACCCTCCTTGTTAGTGAGGATGAGGTCCAGCAGTGCACCTCTCCTAGTCGGCTCCTCCACCATCTGCATGAGGAAGTTATCATCAATGCACTGGAGGAACCTCCTGGACTGTGGCTGGCTGGCTGAATGGTCCTTCCAGCAAACATCAGGATATGAAGACCTCAGCAAATTAATACAGAAAAGTTTAATAATATCCTTAGGAAACTAAGGAAAATGGAAGATTTTATTCATTTACATCACTGCATGCAACTTTTACATCTCTAGTTCACGTTTTCTATGCATTACTGAAGACATGGTGATAACTGGGTGTTCAACTGCTAGGCAATAGACTGCCTCAGCTTGTTGACATCAACCGTATGATTGACTTTGGAAAAAAGCATTCACTGTTGTTGCTGAATTACCATGGGAGACTGGAAGTGGCAGGCTTGTGCAGCTCTCCTTGGTGACCAGCATCCTGTGGGGATCAAGGCAAAGTGTCCTGATACAGAAACTGGTGTGGAGAGACAGAGTTGAGGGAGAGGCAGGAGTAGGGAGGGCTATTTTCGTGGTGCCAGATCTGAAAGCACATTGGGCTGACAATGTCTGAGACTGAGAGAGGAAGAGGAAAGTTTTGTAATGTGCTGAAGCTAATGCTGTGAGACTGTCACGAAATATTACACGGAGGCACCCCGAGGTTAATTTAAGGGACAACAGAGTCCACAACAACTTTTATTAAACCAGTGAGAAACAGGGTTCTTGCACTCCACAAGTGACTTAAATACAGGTTCGGATATCAGTTGAGGAAATAATTTGAAGGGGCAGCAACTAATACAACAGCGGTCCACAGTGTACATGCACGTGGCTGCACCAAAACAATGCCGGAGCCAGCCCTGGGTCCCGGAGGAGCACACACTTGCCAAACACGGTGCAGGATTATTTTTTAAAAGAGATGCACGTACTCGTAGTGAGTACGGGAAGTGTGCACTCGCGATTCCGCGAGGGTAAATTTATAATACACTCGCAATTGTGCGAGGAAATAATTTACTTACACGTGCCAGTGTGCCCGGAATCCTACACGTGCTTATGTGGAAGCACGGGAGGAAAATACACTCGCGGTTGTGCGAGGGGCTCTCAGTTGCCACTCGCGACTGTGCAAGGATTAATTTAAAGTACCCGTGCAAATGTGCACGGGAAATATATGTGCAAATGTGCACGAAAAGTATAAATATACTCGCAATTCCGCGAGAAGTTTTACTTACACACGTGGTGGGGAGGCAAGTGGAGTCTCCATCCCGGGGAGCGGGGGCCCCGTGGCTCCCGGCGGCAGTGGCCAAGCTTGTGCTCCGAGGGACCCGCACAATGGGCTGAGTCGCCGATGAGAGTCCCGTTTTTATAGGCTGATCAGATCTGACCTGTAGGCATTCTAGAAGCTTCTCTGCACCCCCACACTGTTTGTGGGATGCCCCTGAAGCCTCCAAAACATCCCCCATACTGGCCGCAGGCACCCAGCGGCTCAGTGGCTCCTCGGCACTCCCTTCTCCTAATGGCCCTGGCCAGGGTGCTCTGGGGCCAAACAAAAGAAGCTGTGAGCCTCAAGTACCAGAGAAAGAGGGAGATGTGCCCACTCCTTCCAAAGAGAAAGGGGGGAAGGGGAAAGAGGGGGGTTGCATTCCTCCACAGAGACACAAAAACAAACAGAGTAATTTTTGATAACCAGAGCAAGTGTAATCATTTTTTAAACTCTAAAGAAATAGCAACAGTTGAGCAGTGGCTCTTGGTATCTGGAATAGTACTTTGTACCTGTAGTGCTGTGAAAACAGCAGTTTCCCGAAGTCTAGTTTGTGGTATTGACCCAGCAAAACTGGACTCCAGAGTTTTTAGTTCTAGTATTTAGTATAACTTCGGCTTAAGGGATCCTATATATCTGCATGGAGTTCCACTGCCTTTCCTCATCAAAGAATAGATAAGCTTCAAGGTAATTTTTAGTCTATATGTAAATTAAACATCATTGTATTACCTGTAGCAAGAATGGGCAAACAAGTAAGGATGGTGACATTTGCAGAGAAACAATACAAAAAGAAGACAAGTTCTTGTTGAACAATTAGTCAGACATTGATGGAGATGGGAGATTTGTTTTGTTTTCAGGACCGTTCCAGCAACTTCATCAGCACTTAAGTGTTCCACTTACTGTTTCACTTACTGTTCTTCCTTAGCAAGAGGATGACATTTCTCTCCTCTGAGACACATGTTATATACCTGTGGGTAAATCTATACTTGTATTCTTAATATTGTCTCTTATGCATAATATCATTAACTAGGAAAACCCAGGAGCCACCCTTACCATTGTGACAGAAAGCAGTGAATGTGGCACAATGCCACCAGCCCTGCAGGGAGCTATGAACTGCTTGTCCCATGGCTTTACTTAAGTGTGGTCCTTGCCAAGCTACCCTGTTAACTGAAGGACCTCTCGATGGCACCAGAAGTCAGCTAGAACTGGAGTTACTATGTATACCACCATTTCCGTAAGGGTTGCTGCTCAGTTCAGCTATAAATGAAGCACTATTTATCTTGCCATCCTACGGTGATCTAGTACTTTTAAAAGTACTTGGAGATCTTTGATTGGCTGGTACAATAGTGGTAATGGAAAGTTATATGAATGTGGTGCCCACCCTGGAACATCACATGCAGAGGGGGAACTGTGGTGGCAGAAGGGCAGCTGAGCAACCTTCATTCTGGACCACCAGGGTATATGGACAATTGGGGCCACTACAGCCAGCACCCAGCTCACTTCAGAGGCTCTCTGCATGCTCAGCTCCATCCTGTACTGCCTCAAAGCAATGGGAGCCATCACAAGCAGGTGTTGTCTCCTGCCTGTGAGTTATTCTGGAGTTCACTTTCCTCTGGGCTGCACGACCTGTAGCTCTCTGTCATATAAAGATTTTGGTATGGAGCACAAGGTCAGTACGGCTTCCCAGAGGCACGACAGCAGCAGGATTGTATGCACTGATCACATAAGTTTGTTACAAAATTTCATGGGTTAAAAAGTTCTTGGCATCTGATTCACAGAATGACTTAGTAGCAGGATAATTTGGTTTGATCATTCTCTTAATTCCAGTTATTTTGTTTACTGCATTGGCAACCTGCTGCAAAACTACATAGAGGACTGAAGTCTTCCATTTGAGAGAGAAAAATGAAAGGAGAGAGGATGATTTCTAACCCCATGCTGACAAATCTTTCCAGAAGTGAAGGGAGTATGAAGATCTATAGGGATGTTTTTCCAGAAGTCTGCAAACAGACTGCTGTAGCAGCTCACAACGTCATCCATTAGCTTAAATAGTCCTTATTCTTCCCCAGTGTTTACTCTGCTGTATTCAGAGAGAATCACATCCTTGCCTGAAGACTTTTTCGCTGGTGGAAACAAGCTGAGCTTCTTCAGTTTTCTTGCATAAAATTAGTTCTCCATCACTGAGCTCAGAAGGGGTTAATACAAATTTCAGAAATGCAACAGAGGGCTATGCAGATGAAAACGCATTGTTAAATAGTGCAAGAGAACAATGGCTTCTGAAGTGCTGGATTTGATAACAGTCTTTCAGACTTTTTGAAAGGAACAGATTTCTTCTCCAAAGGGCTCCATCTGGCAGACACTGCTTGTCAAAGAGCAGCATGGTGTACCTTTACAAGTCCTGGCACAGTCCTATCTGAAAATTTTTCACTTTATACAGGCAGGCAAGTGGATTCAGTCTTATCTATGCATCAAATTAAATCCGAAGTCAACTCCAAGGTATGGTTATTATACTGTTGGTTCATACTGTGACCCCTGCCAAGCTGCACAAGGTGATGAGAGTGGAACTGACAAGGTTCAGTAGAGCAGAGCCAGGGGCCAGAATCAGTGCTGCAGGGACCCCTGCTTTGGTGCACTCTGCAGTGCGAATATTGGGCAGCTGTGTGGAGTTGGGGTATTTTCTGGCTGATGAACATTCAGAAGAAGGGTTATAGGAAAGAAACATGCAACCTTGCAGCAGGACTGGCAACTGTATTGTTAAGGAAGGGTAAAGAAATCAGTAACTTTGCTCGATAACTTTTGTTAGGGAAAAACTCACCCCAAACCCTTTAAGCTATGATGAAGGATATTTATGTGGGAGTGTAGGGAACATGGCAGCTTGCAGACCAGGGCCTTAAGCACTAAATGGTCCTTCTTCAAGATATGCGTTAAGAATGTGATAGATTTTGAAAATATTTCCATTCTGCCGAAACTTCAGCTGATGCACAATTCCCACTGCCCCTGAGTCTTAAAACCTGATTCAGCAAAGCACTTCAGTGACTTACTGCTTGTTCAATGAATTCCCTCCTTGACAGGAGTTACTCTGCTCTTGTGAACTTCAGAATGGCATAGAAGCTATGACAAGTCAGGGTCCCTTTCCTGCAAAGCTCCCTAAGTATCTTCTGTATCTTAGATACCTTGATTAAACAGATTCATTTGAGAAATTTCTAGTTGCCTTGGATCGGTCAGCTAGAAGGATTCTTGACAGGTTCACTATGTTCTGCTGCAGACTGAGGCAGGAAAGGAATTGAAGAGCAAGAAGTATGATACATCTGATAACAATCAGAGGAAAAACTCAAAAAAGGAAGAAAAGATCTCAACTTATAGTGTCTTAAACCTGAGTCTTCCTCGAAGCGGTTCTTTTAAGTGGAAACACCTATGAATCTGTTCACTGCATAAAAATTTCAGTGCTTACTTTGTACAGAGAAGAGTGACAGACTGCTTGAAAAATACATTTTTATTATGTCACGTGTGTTTTCCCTCTCATTTGGCTGACTGTTTGTGGAACTGGGCACTGGAATTTTTGGGGTCTGTCCTTTTAAGAAGTGTTTTTTCATGTTTACTGTTCACTTTACGCTGCCATATGTTGTTGTAGGCATCCAAGTACCTGTGTCACGCTGCAAGATCAGGACACTGAAATGTAACAGAGAGAAAAAAAAATCTGTACAGTATTAATACTATTTGGTTTTTAATTTATGTATAGTTTTATTTTAATTTTTGATAAAAACTATTCACTGTTAGAGTTAAAGAATCTAAAGAAAAAATTTTGAAAGTTAACTCCGGAGGCAAATTGGCATGGTTGTGTTCTTCCCTTTTTGTATTTTGCTTGCAAGGATGCCACAGTACAAAATTCTCTGGCAATGGTTGCTCTCTAGAGGTTTTCCATTAAAAGTTTTTACACAGTCTAGTGCAATGACCTTGAGAAGCAAACAGAACAAGGAAATTTTCATATAGTTAGCAATAAAACCCAGGAAAATATACCATAAATCATATCCAGTTTGTATTTTTTGACTGTTTCAAACTTTTGACTGTATTGGAACTTTTTTTTTTTTAAATTTTATTTATTTGAATAAAACATTCCACTGCCATTTTGAAGGAAAACAGAGAAAAAGAATGAAATGCTAACCTTAGAAGACAGTGGACTGTAAAGAAAAGGAAGCACACTTCATAACAGATCTCTTGGTACTCTGGAGATACTATAAGCATTGTCAATAATGTTTCAAGCAGCAGCTTGATGATCTTAACAGGATACTCAGAAGATGCTGCTCTTCCTCTTTTCCAGCAGAGGAATTGGGTCCTGACAGAGTCTGGAGAAAAGCTAATCCTGCAGTAGGTGAGAAACAGGGAACAAATAATTTCTGTATTCATACCCTCTTTTTCACAGTAAGTGTAATCAATGAGCAACCATTCCAATACTGGTAAAACTGCAAGAAAAAAATGGAAGTTTGTTTCCCTCTGACTTCAGACCAGTTGCTCTTAATGGGGTCCTAAACAATCAGTTTACATAGCTTGTCTGGGGGCTTTGGGTGAGGAGTATCAAGAGATCTTCTTTTCTCGTCTGTCCCATCCAGTCCCATCACCTGTTTGAAGGAGCATAATTTCAGGCTATTCTGTCCCAATCGTAGCTTCCCCAGTCCTCTTGCCCCATCTTAGGCTCAGCCGTGGTAGCACCTTCTCTTGTGGGTCTTACGCTGTGTTCTCTGTTAGCATCTTCCTCCCTAGCCTCAGTTAAAAGGTCCATTCATCTGGGGTGTGCTCACTGCTTCCCTGACTGTCCTGGCCTCCCACAAAGCTGCAACACCTTTCAGCTTCTGCTGAAAATGTTTGGCTGCACTTGTAGCCTTTACTTGTATCTGCCACAGAAGGACAACCCTCTGGACCTCAGAGGCAGGGTCTGACGTCCGCAGCAGGAACAAGGGAAAAAAAGCAAGCGGGAAAACTTGCACTGTTTCCCTGTTTCCCTGGCTTGCCACAGCAAATCAGT
Source organism: Streptopelia decaocto (assembly GCF_964273445.1). NCBI lineage: Eukaryota > Metazoa > Chordata > Aves > Columbiformes > Columbidae > Streptopelia > Streptopelia decaocto. The sequence continues at coordinate 13,448,679 of NC_138657.1, forward strand.
AGGAGGCAGAGACAGAAAGATGAAAGGAGCAAAGTTCAAAGGCAGTGACAAATGTTCATCCTTCCTGTGGGAAGGACTGTAGCAGCTCTGTAGTGACTAACCCACCTTAGGTAGCAGAAGCGAGCAGCTCCAGCTGTCTCTCCGATGGGGTGTTTACTGTGTCCATGGTGTGCTCTGTTGCCTGACTTCACATCTCCAACCAGAGATGTTGTAACAGTCACCCCCAGAGATCAAGCCTGAGATGCAGTGATCACTATGAGAAGACTACAGTCAGCTGAGGTGAGTGAACCCGAGTCACTTAAAGGCAGGTATCACCCTGGAAATACCTCTGCATTCATGAAGGGCAGACCAGCAGGGTGGCAGCATTGTACAGTGGTAAGGGAGAATCTGCTTGAATATCAGGAGTAGTTTCTGCTGTCATGCAAGCCCTGGAAGAAACCACCCTGAAAGGGTATGAATTCTGCCCTGGGGATCTGCAAAAGCACCTGGTTGGAGTGCCCATGGTGGTGCTGCTTGAGCTTCAGAGCAAAGGAACAAGTAAATTGATTGCAGCTTCTGCTAGGCTTTATGATTTTACAACTGTACTGCAGTGTGTAGAGGAAAAAGAGGCTCCACAATATCACAAACCATGAAGTGTTCCCACTGGAACCACATCTAATTAGATCAGCCCCTCCACCCCCTGCTGAAAAAACCTCTCAAACTAGCAATAACTGGAACCAAACGCTGGAACAGCACTGAGGAAGCAAAGCTGTACTGATGAAATGTTGTCACTTTGCAGAGGAATGCGACAACGTCTCATGCTACTCCAGAAGAAACAACAAATTTTTCATCCAGAAAGACACAAATTTTAAAGGCTCATCAAGTGAAATGAAATGGTAGCATGCCTAGAAGACAAGCTAGCAGTCTGCAGAAATGAAGACAACAGCATCAATGAGTCTACTCAGGATTTTAATTTCTGGCTATGTTGTATGTTATATTTATTTGGAACTCTATCGCCTCTGCTTAAAAAGTGCAGGCCTCCGCCTGACAAATTAATGAAGAGTATCTCAGAGCACGAGTAGAGAATGAAAGCTCTGCAGCACAGATCATTACAATCAAATGGTCTTGAAAGAAGCCATTAAACTTTTAAATGGCGTTAGGGCTCACAAAGAAAAAAGTAGAAGTAAGGATGGGAGGAACAGATTCGCAAGAATGGAAATTTCAGTATTTCACCTTCAGAAAAAAATAATGAGTTATTTGGCAGATATAATTCCCCAAGACCCCTACTTATAGTCTTTTCTATGTTTAGCACAGGACTGAACATCGATTTGTATTCTCTAAATAATGCAACTCTACTAAGAGGCATTGATCTCGGTTAAATGGCATTTAGTGTTAAACAATCAAGAGTACTCAGAGATGTTTTAATAAAGCAAGGTCAGGAAGGAAGCTAGGCCTTTACAGCAGACTCCTTTTTTTCTACTTATGCTCCTCAGATCATGACTGAAAAGTAATAATTTTTATAAGCAATGTATTTCATATTAGAAATGACAGTTTCAGAAGGGTGTATGCAGTATGTAGATTCTCTCCTTGCACACCAGAAGGGGTCACTGTTGAAAGCGAAATCATCTTCACCAAATCTGCATCAAGAAAATAAAACTCTCTGAGCCTGTACCTACAGAGCAATAAAAATCCATGTAATTGCTTTTCTCCATCTTCCTAATGTATAATGCCATGTCATGAAATAGCTCTAAAATGTCCAGTATTAACTAAAACTTATGCTACTGATCTTAAGAGGAACAAGTCCATGTTTCAAGACTCCAGATGAAAAAACACCCCAGCTTTGCTCAGGTCTGGAATGATTGTTTAATGGCTAGAAAATATTTGTAGAGAGTTTTAAAATGATAAAGCTATAGAACTGCAAAGTGCTGAGACAACAAACATGCAGCAATCTTGCAACCTTTTGTACATGCATATATACACAATTCTCAGCTGCAAAGTAGTCGGACTATTTTGGGAGATCATTCACCTATCCCAGAACAGAGACAAATGTGAAATTTTCACTATGGGAAACACCTTTTGAATCTACATGACATACACTTCTGCAAGAGTTTGGAAGAGAGTGAAGACAAAAGATCCTTGCAGTGATTTACCTTATCAAATGGCGTTTCTTTGGAAACACTGTGCTTTGCATATTTTAGTTTCCTTTAAGTTGCCATAGATACTTCACATCATTGACTTTGGCAACAATCTGTTGAGGATGACCAGCTCTTCAAAATCAGTGGTCAAATAAAATGGTATAAATACATTTAAGAATTTTGCCACATATATAGGTTATATAGGTTATATATTCAGACCCCTGAATTATCTTTTCTCTGAACACAGCATATCACAAGGGGAAAAAATCCTTTAAGACATAATTTAAGTTTCAGTGACTGAAAACCCACCACAGTCAAGTATGTCATTCCTCTAGGAACGCATAAGAAAACTTGGGCAGTTTTACGACATTTTGATCTTACAGAGTGAGCAGCAAATATTCTGAGGCCAATGGAGCCCCAGGGCATTGTGATGCCTTTGCTGTGGCCTTGTCCCACCTGCATAGGAACAGGGCAAGGAAACTCTGTGGTGAGCTCTGACTGGAGGACAAGCACACTCAGTAGCAACTATTTTTTTGGCTAGAGGTGGGGAAACAGGATGTTTAGATAGAAAGAGTTCCAGTTTGAAATATAGAGTTGCAGAAATAGGGAAACAGAGGTTTTAGAAGGACAGGTGGAGGGAAAGAGGAACATTGGTGTGAGTGCTGGAAGGGAGGAAGGGTGGTAGTGAGGTTTTCCTCATTTCATTTCTCTTTTTGAGAACGCAGGCCCAAATTTCTTATGCAAGCAGTCTGTTCCTCAAAAAAAAAAAAAAAAAAGAAAAAAAAAACTACAGTTGTGTTGATGTCTTTTATAGCAAACTCATGAACTCTTTGTGGAATAGGAATCTTCTGACATAGAGATATCACCTGGGGTTTATCTCAAATACAGGCAAAGAAAGTTTACCAAACTTGCCTGTTTCGATTGCACTATTATTGCCAATTTTGCTAATTCTATATGTGATAGGAATTGCCTTGTTCTGTTGAGACAGCATGTAAGTGTTGTCCCTGTATAAAGAGCCTGCCCTTAGGAATTATTCCTGTCATCAGCATTCCCTGTAATTGAAATAAATTTCTGTTCATAAAGTAGCAAATGGCTGCAATGAAGTAAACAGAAAACATTTTTTTTTAAATAAAAAGGGTTCATATTTAAGCTTTCGGTTAGTATTGCTTGGTAATCTGCATGACTAGTTTTGTGCTTGTGCGTTGGTGCCAATTCCTTCATCTTGGCACATTTTAAATTTCTACAGCACCATGTGCTGCTTGCCTCATTACACAGGAGTGATCTATGACAAGCAGACGTGTTTATACATGCAACCATTTCTAGGACCTTGGAACTGGCAGCAAAAAATAGCATCTTGTGCACAGTCTGTTTCTCCAATTCTCATGCGATAGCTTGATCAATCCAGTTGTTTACTTTGGACTTTTCAGATACAGAAATAGATCATTACAATATGTTCAGCTGATGCCAAGATATGCCAAGTTCGCTACTTAAAAGAGCAGGCTTCATTTCCCAATTCATATCATACTCATGATATTGCTCAGCAAATAATTGTGTATCATTTGACATTTTGAAACCAAGATCCTATCTCCCAGAGGGATGCTGCAACACAAACAAAGGTTATGAGTCTGGTACAGAAATTATTAGGTAAAGAGCTCTGATCTGTGTTAGGCAGAAAAGCACACTACATGGTCCTTTGCTTGCCTTAACATTTAAGTCAAAAATATCTCCAAAAGGCCCTAAAAGTATAGCAAAGGAGAACCTGATGAAATTTTAGAGGGAAACTCACAGGAAAGCGTAGCTCCACCTGTGGAGCACTAAAAGATCTCTGATTCCCTTGTAGCTGTTGCAGTTGTGGAGTACAAACTGGTTTCCTTCTTCAGACCACCATGACCTGACTGCAACCTGAGACTGAGAAGATGCTTCTAAAATGAACATACAGAAGCAGAAGTAAATATTCTCGAATGTGTTTAGGAAACATACATTGAACTTAATACTCTATATGCCTTGGTAAAAAACCCCACCCTACTTATTTCAAAATACTAACTATCGCATAGCTATAGCTGCTACAGCTGCTATAGCATAGCTGCTGCATAACTACTCTGTATATGATTTAAAAAAAATCATTTGTGCTTGCATGCTGTCTTTTGTAAAGCTGGCCAATTTTGTAAACTGAACCTGTCATTACAGTTCTGTCTTCTCTCAGATTTTATATGTGCAGTTGACATAACGTTAAATGCAACCAAACATCTGGATTACAAGAAACATGCTTTCATTATGACACATTCTGAACTCTTTTGCACTATTACCTATAATTTAGTGTGTATTTTTTGTACACATCATACTTATGTATATAGATTTGCATGTGCTTATGTGCATATATATAGGTAATATTTACATAGAACAAATGCCTTATTATTTGAATGATAATGGCATATTTCTTTACCAATTCCTTCAGTTCTTCTTTGGCAATTTTTGCCACTGGTTTTCCAATAATTGAAATAATCCAATGAAGTTCTGGGTATTAGCTTCTGCTTTCTTCCTGAGAATGATTAGGAGCACAAGAAACATTCTTGCATGCCCATGTCAGTGTGGGTTGTGGTTTAACCCCAGCTAGAAATCAAGAAAACAATAGCTGCTTGCTCACTCCCTCTGCACACCCCCAAATAGGGGAGATAACTGAAAGCGAAGGGAGAAACTTATGGGTTGAGATAAAATCAGTTTAATAAGACAACAAAATAATTATAATAATAATATACTACAAGTATATATAAAATAAAAATTAAACATAAAATCAGTGATACTCAGTGTAAATTCTCACAACCTCTGTTCGTGCCAAACAGCTAGTTTTATGGGGATATAGTGGAAGATTTGGCAAGGAGGTTAGTTAAACGTAAATACGCTCAAGTGACTTGCACCTGTCTGTAGAAAAAGCACATATATCACACTAATTGTTTTATTGACCTTGTGTGCTTGATGAGTAGAACCTCTGTGTTAGATAACACAGGCCTGTGAGAAACTCCAGGCACCTTATCACTATGTCTGAGATTCCTGCTTTGTTGTGAGAAAGAGCGGGAGGCTGCGCCTGCCTGAAGCCTTGAAATACAGGTGAGCTCAGCAGGCCCAGGGATCTTCCAGCAGGGCTGAACTGACCAGAGCCTGCATCCCTGCTTGTGTCACCTCTGCCTGGGAGCTCAGGTGCGGCTTCGGAGATCCCCCAGTAGAGAGGTAACTAAAATAAAACTGTCTCTTTGCAAATGCAGTCGTGGCCTCTGGCTCTTCTTGTGACGTGCCTGTGTATGTGTACACACTAGTCCTGGAGAGATGAGCACCCTGGTCCTGGACCACCAGTCCTGGGGAGAGAGAGCAAAAACTGCAAAAGGAGAAAAGATCAAAAGTCAGCTACAAAATGGTAGAATGGCAAAAGGCCAAACTATGACCCAATTCCAAATGCAGCTCCTGAATGGAATGGAGCTGAACTGGAGTGGATATAACGAGCCACACAAGCTGACTGCAGTTATATATGTTGCATGACTTTTATGTTAGAGAATATTTCATTGGTCAATCTGGATGTTGGTCTATGTGCTGCCTGGCCTGCGCCCTCCCCTTACCAATTTGTACCTGTAGCTGAATGGCCAAAGTCGTCCTTGGTCTCCCTGACAACTGAAAGGTATCAGTGAGTTCTTAAATTCTTTTTGCACTGACTCAAAACTGCAGCTAGCCACTGAAAGGAAAACATTAACTCTGTCCCAGAGAAAAGCAATATTATCTCACTATTCTTAAAATAAATCTACAACAAAAGACCATGCTAGCTAAGAAGAAAATCTTTTTAGCCACATGGAAAATTAACGTGATTTCAGTCAAACCCTCACAGTGTGTTAAGCTGATCTGTCCTCAGGTCAGCTTGGCCAGCAGCATATTGCTCATCTCTGTGATGGCATCAAACAGGTACCCACAAGAACACACTGTGTCCCCTATTCTCACATATGCAAATGAAGAATTTGCTGCGACGGTGACATGCTATATGCTTAGTTGATGTCACAGAGAGATAGATGACCATAAACTCTTACAGGGATAAGACATGTATTAGGACTCCTTCCCTTTGCAGGACTGCTCTGGAGGAATATTTTACTTTGCTGCAAAGACATTACCATGATTATGGCATAGGGAAAGTTTCTTTCTATGCATTCATTCTGTGTCAATATCACATGTTTGAACAGAGCTAGAGTGTGACAGCTCAGCACGTCTTCCTACTCCAACCCAAAATAAAGCTGCAGCTCTCTCCTAGTGCAGATGTATGGCAATCAGTATTTCTGCCTCCTTGGGCAAGCCTCCAATGGGAAAAGCTGTTAGCAGGTCTGTGCTGGAAAGCATTCCTGCCATTTCTTCAGGTCCAATCAACTGTACTCAGTGAAAGTAGATTTACCAGTTTAAATGCTTATACCTCAGAGCTTTGCTCAAAAAAGTTCTTCCTCTAGCCAGTGTAAGGACATTATACTCACTTAAGCTTATAGGACAGAATTATCCATTCAAACAGGGTCACTCCAAAACATAATTTTGGGTTGTGTTATTCAAATGGCCATCCAATCTAATCAAACCCATGTGGATTGCATCAGGCTATGAATACATCTACATTGCATCATAGATGATATGGGTAAATTAATCACTGTGATATGTCATACTGTCATACTCTCCTGGCAGCTTAAAATAAAATGTTACCAATTTTTTTATTAGATCCCAAAACTTTCTAGATTTCTTTCAAAGCAGGCCTTCTTCCCCACACTGGTTTTCTGTCATCTGAGTAGTCTAATGAGCAGAATATTTAAGGATCTCTAAATTGCAAGTGCATTTATGTCTACTTCACCAATGGCATTGTGTGTGAAGTGTCACCACATTTCATAGCTAGGATTCAAGAGACATGGATATTAAATGAGCTGCTGTAGCTCAGCCAGCAAAACTGTAGAATTAGGTGTAGATCCACTCCAGTTCCTAAACAGTTAGTCTATCCATTTTTTCTATAGCCAATGATACAAGCAACACTTAGACACAGATGCAAATATAGCATCATATGTCCTTGCATGGAACTGAGATGCATTATGGACACTTTACATTAGTATGCCCTGTATTTTCTCTCAGACATAGACTTTCACCTATATTTAAGCTGAAACTTTAATGTTTTCTTTGTTGTATAAAAAAATTCACCCCATCAGAAACTACTCAACATCACTGGAAGAAACGTCTATGGATTGGGTAACTATTCCTGCCTGTGGGCAGAAAAAGATTTACTTCTCATTTTCACAGCAGATTTTATGTGAGGAAAGGCAAGCAATAACTTTTTTCTCCACCACCAAAAAATAATACCTTTAGAGGAAACAAACAGATTTGCTCTATGAAATCACTCTTGTGTCACTTTATGGTTTCTATCCCTCTCAAAAGTGAGTCACAGTTTTAACAAATTTAATTCATATTCTGTGCATATTACTGAATAAAAGAATACCAGGAGTCACAGATTTCAATGGCAATGTGGTATAGTTGTGTCCTTCACTGCAAACTTACCACTCTTTTTGAGCTTTCTGAAGACAACTGCAAATAGGAACTCTCAAAATGGATGAAAACTTGAGTACTGAAAATGTCTTTTCTCCCAGTTAGTTAAGGGTTTCTAGCTGGATCTTCAGGCTTATTATAAAAATGTCAATGTAAGAAGTTCCCAAGATAAAAAACAAAGAAACACACCTTTTTTTTCTCCTAGTCCTGTCGTTTCCGTAGTTTATGCTATGTGAAATTCAGAGAGGATCAAGCTCATTTAAGAGGTAATTAGAGAGCTAAGTGCGAACTAGCCCTATACTTAAAACAATCAAGATCTCCTTGTCAAAGAATAGCCAAACATCTGCCCACCTAAGGTATACAGAGAGCTCATTTCAGTTCTGGGTAATTCCTAGCTGAGGAATTAATTGGTAAAGAATTGGCACTTGGTCTGCCAGAATACCTTGTAATTATCTATGTAAGCCATCATAGGTACATGGGTAGCTTTAAGCAATGCCTAGTATCTGTGGTCATTATGGTCAAATCAAGGCTGTAATTTTTGGGTTTTGTTTTTTCTTTTCTTTTTTTTTTTTTTTTTTTAATCTTCCACAGTGCTCTATTATTTTAACAAAGAAGCACTTTAATTAAGTATGAAAGACTTGTACTAATAAGCCTTACTGAGGCAAAGCTCTTTGTAATGCATCCTCTATAAAACTCAAGATGAAAAATTCTGGGCCGGTTTATGAGGCACTTAAGTGAACATCCACACTCCTGACCTGGACCTATGCATACAAAGGGGATGGAGCTTGCAGTAGAAGAGAGATTTCACCATGTAAAGAGCTACTGAAAACTAGTTTATTCCTCCCAGCAAACCCACATGCTTGTAAAGTGAGTCTCTTGGCTGAGCACAGGGAAGCATAAATAGCCTTGGTTTTCCATGTTCTTCACTACTGTGAAATGGAGCACAGCCCATAAAACCTGTGATGTGCTATGTTCAGCAACAACTCCGCTGACATCCGTATGGTGCACAGTGGTCTTGCAAGAGTGGGCAAGAAGAACAGAGGAAAAACAGTGGGAGCAAGTAATAATGGAAATAAATTCCCTATGTTCTCCTTCCCACAACGGTAAAACAATGGATTGGAGCAGATAACTGAAGGTACCAGTCTCTCATTCTACAACAGTGGTTTTACATGCCTCACCTGCTGGTTGATAAAAGGCAGGAAAGCAGAGGTGTTAGGTCATGCCACATGAAATCTAGGATGCAATTCCTTCATTTGTAGATACCATCTACCTCTGCCTTTTTTTAAAACAAAGGTAAGAAAACACTATCTATTTGGAAGTGGAAGGACAAATCCTAACTGGTCGTAGACCTGACAAGATATGTGTGGAAAAACAAGACATAAGAAAGTTTCCAAGGAAAGGCCAGTGGCCTAGAGTTGCCTGGCATGTATTCAGTGCTCTTGCCAATTCTACAAGGGTGTTATGCTTTGAGTAATACGAGCATCCCAACACCTCGGTGGAGAAAACCCTCAGACAGTAGTACAGGAAGTACTGGAAAGGGCTAGATGACAGAAAAAGAGAAAAAATTCTATGTGAGTGTCAGAGAAATCATGCAATAGAGGTCCAAACAGTCGTTGCTATCAACATGAAGTATTTATGGTTTTAACTCACAGTGGCGTGCTAACCCATTTTACATCAACAGTCCTGGGGGGACTGTGTCTTGTCAAAAGGGCAGGTCTTGCTCTCCACATACTCATACCACTGCTGTTGTGCTCAGTCCAGAAAACACATTGCTGTATGTTCAACTCCAACAGACCTGACACGGTGGAAAATAAATCCACTCAAAATAACTATATTTTATATATATAACGTGAAACATTTTCCAGTGGGCCATCTCACGGAAACAGCTCACTTTGCAATTGCATGGAGACACAATGCAAGGGAGGAAGGGAAAATATGTAGCTAGAGGAGCTGGACTGAATCATATTTCAGCAATCACTTACAGTTATCATGAATTGTATTTAAAATAAAACCAAAGATAGGTCAATGATGGGCTGCCACAATCAGTTACACACAAAGAACCAGCAGCATTTACAAGAAACCCTCTTGTTGCTTAAAGTTTTGCACTTCCTTTTCCTGGACTCTCCCTACTGCCTAGCAGAGGTGTTTCACACTTTTGTGTTCTTCATGGCATCATTGTTATCAGGTCTTTCATTTTATTAGCCAACGTAATGATTTCTGCTATTGCTACTAAATAAAAACATATGTTCACATGTGCATATGGACATTATTTTCCTATCTACCTCATTAGTTACAGCTGTAAGAGCAAATTAGGCATAACTGAGGATGCAGTGTTACAATCATCTACCATAATTGGTTTCAGCAGTTCCCAACATTATATTTCATCTCTCTCACGGTCACAGCATTTCTTCAGAACTGAAAAAAACATGATGATTGTTTCTTTATTTTGTAAATGGTCTATGCTTGTTATGCTGTAAATAGCTCCATATTCTTCATATCCCAAATGCATTTTTTTCCCTCAAGAAATTCTGAAAACAATGCATAAATATATTATTTGAGTTGTCTCAAACTGGCTTTAAGGTTTAGACACATGTTCTGTTCAGTTAGGCGGCCTGTTCTCTGACTGTCCATACTGTAATATGACAAAAGGACAAGAGAAAATGGCCTCAAGTTGCACTAAGGGAGGTTTAGATTGTATATTAGGAAAAATTTCTTCAGTGGAAGGGTTGTCAGTCATTGGAACAGGCTGCCCAGGGAAGTGATGGAGTCACCATCCCTGGAGGTAATTAACAGACATGTAGATGTGGTGCTTGGGGACATGGTTTAAGGGTGGACTTGGCAGTGTTAGGTTAGTGGTTGGACTTGATCCAACTTAAATGATTCTATGATTCTATGACAGATACTTACTTTGGAAGTGACCTATATAGATCTCTATATTCCAACCTCTTACTCAAAGCAAGGCTAGCTTCAGAGTTACATCAGGTTGCTCAGGAATATTTTTGCAGCTTTTTAGAATAGCATGCTTCCAAAATGACAGGGATAGCAAGTTAGATTTGAAGCAATGTAGTGCCCTGGTATAGGAATTAAATGAGGATGTCCTAGAATTTTCCTGAAAGTGACCTCATGTCCAGAGCCTGGATAAGCTAGGAGTGAGTTCTCAGATATAATAAAGGAAATCAAATATCTGACTTATGAAAAAGAAGAAAAAAATTCTGGATATAATTTTAGAAAATTGCAAGGATGCAAATACATGTTATGACAAGTGGAATGGGAATTTAATATGAGATATGACTATATGAAATGAGGTGAAATTTTAAGAGAAAAAAATAGGCAAAATATTATCAAGAAGCAATGGCTACTGAAGCCAGGGTAATTGTAGGGCTGTACTCTAGAAAGAGAGGGGTGGTGTCATGACAATGGCAATCTGGAACTCAAACTCAGCTATGGGGAGAGATTGACTGTCAGTACCTTGGTTACTGGTGTTCTTGCCATGCAGATGTCGACAGCAGCAGTACGAGGGAAAAACAATAGGATGCTGAAGTGCTGAAGGTTTTGTTTTGTTTTTCTTTTTTTGTGTGTGTGTCTGGTTTTTTTTTTTTTTTGTGGTTGTTGTTGTTACTGTTGTAACAGTGGGAAAGCATCATATGGTATAAGAAAATCTTGGGGACACTGAGTTAGACGAAGACAGTTCTGTTTGTTATCTTCTACATATTCATGTTAGTAATGCAAAAAGAAAAAGGATGATAAAATAAGGAAATATGATATAAAACACAAACTCAAATTACTTCCAGCAGGGTGAGACCTTTGCACATCTGTGGTCAGGACCATAAGATTCTTCAGCATAATATAAAAGAGCTGCTGCCTGCACCATGAGGATGTTTTGATTTTAGTTTCTAAGTCAGAGTAAGTGGAGTAAGTGTACCTGCATGGGTACATCAAATCTTGCTATTACATGACTGCATGTGTGAAAGGGCATTTGACTTTTCAGATGGTCTGAGACCCACTGGTATGTAGAAACAATGGAAAGAAGAGGGTGGAGTACAAGTATCGCATAAAACGTTATTCTTGGCTTGCAGTCTGCTCCATTCTACTTCCATTCTACTCAAAAATAATCACAAAAGCTTTCCAACACACAAGCATATATATTTAACCTCTAAAATGAAACAATTACATGAAACTTATTTACCTAATGCCTTGCACCCAGAGATTCTGTTCAAAGTGGTTTTATACTAGTTGAAAGAACACCTTTAGAAGCCAGAGATGTAATAAGGCTAATAACATGTCAGAAAGCAGACTAATGATTAAAGTGATCAGACAAGCATTAAGTCAGGTGGTGTCTTACTGAAGCAGTTGTGGAAGCTGATGGTACTGAAGGTATTGATGCTGATGCTGGAAGACAGTGAAGAGAGCTCATTTATAACAGGTACAAGATTTGTAGAATCATAGCATCCCTTGAAGACTGTTAAAAAAATAGCAACAAACACACAGAAAATTTGTTGTTGCACTGGATGACCTCAAGCTAGTGTCCCCTCCAGATCCCTCCTTCAACTCTAAACTTCATGGTCAAACATAACAAAACCTGCAAAAAAGCCTAAAAGAGATGGATTCTGTTTTTGGAGCATGCTAAGGATTAGGAATCCACTGTGCCACTTCTTATTTGCTTTGCCATTCTCCTAAGTGCATAACTGAATTTAGCTACGCCAAACCTGAGAGACAACATGAAACAGACCTGAAAGCAGCACTACCACTTGAACATCTCGTTCCTGAGCAATGAATTTAGGAAGTGGTTGCAGAAGTGTTGCTTGTAAGCGTGACTGATGTAGGCTATTAGAAAAGTTAAGTCAGTGCCAATTCACTGAAATAAAATATTGTTTGAACAGTCCCTGGTCAAACCCCATTGGTTTCGGAGGGGTAAAAAGTTATTACACATTCCCAGAAAACACCATTCTGCTTATTACCCAAGTAACTGGAAACAAATGGCTGATGTTTGGGCAAATTAAGATAAAGACTTTGCATGTGGCATGATCACCGTAAAAAAAAAAAAAAAAAAAAAAAGTCTGACAAATCTATTGTAAAGATGGAAAAGTTAAAAAAACCCCTCAGTATTATCGAGTGTAAGGGATATCATAGCCATGATAGGGGCTACAGTTTCAAAAGAGCACCTCTGGTTTTACTTGTACTGTTTGTATTGGTTTGCATAACATTTTCACAACCCAGCCCAAAAGCCTTCTCCAAGCAGCACTCTCTGTTAACTCTCAGTCACACAGCATCCAGCCAGCAATTCCATAATTCCTTATGTTCACGCTCACAACAACAAAACAATATGCTGATGGATTAGTAAAGCTCATATCCCTGCAGAGTCTCAGCTTTGAAGTGAGATTCTTGTGGTGGAAACATGGGAGGATTTTAGATTAGAATAATGCAAAGACAGAGACTATAGTGCTGTGGTTCTGTGTCCGCCTTCATACTCTGCAGGGTAACATGGGCTTTTGCCATGGGAATATCTGCCTGAGACCCTGCTCAAGGATGCGCCAGCCCCTGCTCCTTAGAGATCAACCTGTGGCCAGTCCTGGGACAGCATGGTAAGCAGAGCTGAGTATTATGATACTTTTGAAGCAAAAGGAGTAGTTAGGAGATGGTTTGAGACTTCTCCTGCCCACTCACTTTCTGGCTTAATAAACTGTAATCTCTGTCCGTCATCAGAAAAGAAAATAAAAGCATCCACAAGGCAGGAGTCATGAGCCAGCCCACCATGCATGCACCTGGACCCCATGGATGTGAAGCACCATTGCAAAGAGAAATGTAGATCTGTTTGGTCTCCTTGCTTTCTCTCTTTTGTGATCCTGCTGAAATGGCAGTTTAAAAAAGGGACACCCTTGGATATTCACAGTGACAGATAAATGGCCTGTTCTGATCTTGTGAGACCACTGTGCACTTTTAAAATTTATTTGCTTTGAATGTCTGATGTGTAGAACTCTCTAGCACTACATAGTCCTAAGCACAGACTGAAGAAGGAGGCAATAGATGAGGAAGCTGCCAGTGTGTTGAGTGGTCCCATATTCATATAGGCAGGGAAGCCAGCCATATGTGGTATCTGTCTATACTGATGGTATGTGGAGGCTGCAAAAGACAGCGCTACAGACTGCAGGAGTGCTTTCCACTGTGTGTGAAATGCCTGGCTGTCATCCTGCATCTAGAACCACTCTGCTTTGTTCCCTTGAAGTACTTCCAAGCTTACCGTTTCAGCACTTGCCCAGAGTTTAAACATTACAGGACAATATTTCTGATGGATATTTTGATAAAGGCATACTTAACAGAAGAGCTCTTTGATTTGAATAATCATATCAAAGACTCTTCTTCTGATTAGGAGGCAGAGTATTGTCTTACACAGGCTTTTTCAGCTGAGGCTTTCTGTTTTAGTTACTTTCACAAATTCACCTTCTTATCATACAACATCTTCAGGTCCCATTCATTTTATTCTATACTTGCTGACAGAGTCTGAGCTCCACATTTCTGCATCGCTCTTCAGAAATGCAATTGACTTTAAGTACTACTTTATTCTTCAGGTCATTTAATTGCAGCAAATTGTGCTCTTCTGAAGGTGACAGCTCTGCAAATTCAAAGAGTTCTGATCATTTCAGAAAAATTGCTTTCAAATGTAACTTCCCCTGACATTATAAAAACTTCTGTTAAAACTTTTTCCATTTTCCAGACTATCATTTTGTTTCTGAACATAGATTTCTTTTCTTTGTGTTCCAGTGACAATTTTCAACTTCCTATTTTTTTTCCCACCTTACCTTATCTTGCAAACTGCTCCACTAAATTTCAGACCATTATAAGCACACTTTTATGCCTTCCTCCCCAGCTCAACCCTGCGCAGTGGTATTGCCTTTTGTAATTCCTCTTCCACAGCTGCCAGCATTACCTGGGGAGATGCAATGCCGCATTCCTGATGGAGCCAGCCTCTTTTCTAGCCCAGAGCAGCATTGATTGGAATGAAACTCCCTCACCCCTCCATCGAGTGGGGCTTTGCACAGAGGAAAGCTCTACCTTTCACCCAAAACTATGACAAAAATCAGCCGTAAGAAAATGCAAGGAGATCAGCCCTGCACGTTGCAAAGCCTGAGCAGAGTGCAGTAGTAGCTCAGAGGAATGGAATCCAGCTCTGAGACTGCGGTTGTGTGGTGGCTCGGTCACCCTTGGCTGCTGGCCGCCCACCATCCCAGGATGGGCAGGGGTCTCTATCCAGAGCTCTTAGCCCATCAGGGGCTCTGCCCTGCTTGGTGTCTGTGTGGCTCCTCCTGCCTGTTTGGGCAGAGCAGGCAGTGAGTGCTGTCCCTGCAGGCAGGGCAACCAACAGGCTGCTGCCCAGAGGGGCCATCTGAGCCTGCTGCTCTCTGTCCTCGAAGAGATAGGCACTGCAGGCCAGCTATGCATTCAGGACTGAGAAGTGAAGTGGCAAAGCAGCGACTGCTTCTTGTGAAGGGGAAAAGAGCTGAAAACCAGGATTTTATTTTTTTCATGAAAAATTGTGTGAAATTTTCCTTCTTTTATCATTCCGCCTCCATTAGTGAAATTCACGGTTACAAATTTCCTGCTCCTCTTAACTCTTCTTGCTAAATAAAAAAAAAATAGTGTAGGATGCAAGTGAGGCCTTACAGCTGTGGCAGCATTTGGAAGTTTGTGGATCCCAGAAGAGCAGCAGCTAGCATCTTGAAAGGCATATGAATATGAGGTAACGTAATAACATCAAGAGCCTCATAGCAAGGTGAACAATTTCTATTGTCCTATCATGCCTGTCCATCCCTTTCTGTAGTCTTTCAGATCTAGATTTTTAAGTTTGCTTTCAGATTTTTATTCTTTCCAATATTTACTAGCACAGTAATAGGTGTATTTTTTTTTCATTGACATTTGCAGTTGGATGGGTAATACCAAGAGGAATACATGCATGTAAATGTCACAATTAGTAAACCAGGCTGCATTAACCTGACTTTTCTCTTTATGTGCAAGATCTTAGGCATGCATCAGGAGGGCCTCGGGGAATTGTGACCCAGACCATATGTTTTTAAAATGCTGCTGCCATACAACTGCAGCTGGATTAGTAAACTTCCCAGCACAGCTAGAGAGCCAAATTGCAAATTCTTTCTTAAAGGAAGGTCACCTTCTATTTTGTTTTCCCAACTCACACTCCAGACTACTTTTAACCCTCCACTGCCAACCTCTGCCATCTTGTGTAGCTTTGCACCTTCAACTTCACCTTTACAGCTTCCAGCCTCCATCATTATCTCACCCTCCTTCACTGCACAGCAAAAAAATATACATTTTGTTTCTATCACAAAACGAAGGCTTCAGACTTTTTTCTCTTGTAACCAAGAATACTATCAGTAATAGAAGCAGTGCATCTGAAAGGGTTACTGAAGCTAATGTGTTTCAAACGCTCCACCCATAACAAAAAAAAAAAAAAAAGAAATCAAAGCTGTAAAGCAATTAGCGAAGATGCTAAGTCAACTTGCTAAACAATCTTCACTATCAGACACAAATGACATGGGAAGAAATAGAAAGAACACTAATTAGTAATTAAGCAGGGCTGCTGGGATCCAAAATCAGGGAAGACTCTCTGTAGCAGAGCAGGGGAGAACTAATCTTTTTATTACAGAACCTGGTGTTTACTCAGGCAACTGATTCCAGTCTGCATAGGAACAATATAAAAGAATCAAAGAGCAAAGAAAGGCAGCTGTCTGCTGCATTTCTGCGTACTTTTAAATTTGAAATTAATAATAAGTGATACCATAATATAAAAATATAAACCAAGCAGCAGCAAGTGCCAGAACACTGACCAGCTCAGTAACTGTAGCTCCAGCTTTTGGGCTGATTATCAGAGATGCTGAGCACAGCCACCTCCTGCTGATGGCTCATGAATTTCCATGTGCTTGGCATAAGTCAAAGAGGAAAAAATCAGAATAATTCATATTGTGTTGTTTAATCATGGCTCCTAAAACAATGATAGCTACAAACATGTGATTTTGTAAAATAAAATAAAAGCCAGACTAACATAAACCAGTAATTTCTGTGTCCCTTTTGTTACAGTCTGTGGGCTAGAGTAGTCAAGAGATTTAGCAGATGTATGAGTGAAAAAGTAGAAAGGTACAGTAGAGTTTGTGGTGTGGGTAGGAATCAGGTAGGCTATCCCCTGATCGCTCATTTACACACACAAGTATCAGATTTGCAGACATGGTAGATGTATGTGCTGAATACAGCACATACAGAGTAACAGAGCATACAGGTTTTCTGAAATGGAGTCTGCCTGGCAACAACAGAGATAATCACACAGATGTGGTATCCTCCTTCTTTAAGTATCTTCAGCACAATGTTATTCTTTTCAGTGGAGATATGATCAATGTAGGTTATGGTAGCCAAATATGGGGGCCAGACTGACCATTTCAGTAATAATCTGCAGCATACGAATTGAGAGGATTCTCTCGCTTTTGTTGTGTACTGCACAGTACATCCAACCTGGCGTGTGAACTATGTTATTGTTTAAAACATCTGAGGGAAAATTGTGCACACACACTTGCTTAGATGAATAATATTTAGCACAAAAGCATCTACTCCCTGAGGTGCATGCATTCATGAAATGAAAGATGAGTCACAGAAGGGGTCACTGTGAAGCAATATTATTTGTGTTTTTTTATTAGAACCTGGTACTCTAATGCTAGAGAAGAGCACAATTCACAAGAGAATAAGAGCTCATGGGCATGTGAATAGGGAGTGTTGTACAATTACAGAAACACCTGTGCTCAATAACCTTGTGCTCATCCGCTAGCAAAATCTGCATGCTCAACAGCCCTGAAATTTCTCATGTGTATATTAAGCTGCAGTATAAAAGCATGGTGTGATAACACAGGCTAAAAAAAAAAAATTCCTTAAGGGCATATATATAAAACCTGTGTTTTTACTTCAGTTTCTTTCTCCTCTTAAACACTGCCTGCAGTGTTAAGGCACATTTGACTTTTCACAACATAAAAAGACCTCCCTATACATAAAGAACCATTGTTTTTCATCACAGCAAGCAAAACATCATGCCTGAGTGGAAAGAAGACGATCCTTACTGATTTTCAACAGCGGAGAATCTAGCTTTCTGGTGGGGGTGTTTGCCGAAAGATGGTCCAAAGCATGCCAGAACAATGGTGATTCTGATACTGCTTGTTTGGATAAAAGAGCTGTTTCTTTATCTCCTTATTTTTCAGAGCCTCCTGCATTTGTGAGCTTCTGGAAAACTACCTGCCAGAATGAGTAATACTGCAGAGAGGTTACTGGCAACCCCCAAGGCAAAAGACATTTGATTAGAGATCTGACATCTTTCAGACACTCATGTATCATCATACAGACACAGATATTTCAGTCTGAAGTGATGCTCAGCACTAGCAATTAGCTCAGCATGTGCTCACACACCTTCGAGCGACCACACAAAGGCTGAGTTGCAGGTTTCTCTGTAACTGGAGACACTGTAACAGTGGAGACACAGCTTGGCTGGATGCCAAATTAAAGCAAGACAGAACATCCTTCATGGGTCACTGTTTGGCCTAGAGTAGGTTATAAATCTCCCACTGGCTACAAGTGGTTCTATTTAAGCACAGGAGATTGGTATAGGGATGATCATTTATAAAGGCAGAGATTTTGTTCCTAAAAATTACTGACCTGTGTCTGTCCTGCTTCAACCACAGAATGACACTCCCCAAAATGCACAGAAAGTGCAGAAGGAGATTCGCTGTCACTCTGCTACAAATCAGTTTAATAGACCACAGTCATCTGAATTCCCCCGTTTTCTCCTTTCTTCTCCTCCAAGATGATGTCTCTTGAAAGTTGCTCTTGTGTCTAATATACAGAAAGGAATTTAGGAGACTTTAGTTTTGGATTTAATGAAAACATGTGATATCTGAGAGCATTAACCATCAAGTCCTTAGCACATGGTGGGTCAAATTAGAAAGCAGAAAAATCAGATCGGTAAATCCACTCAACTGGCAGGGCAAATATAATCTCTTGAAGAAGTATGCAGAGGTTTCTAAGTAGGTATGATACATGACTTCATGCAGGGTAAACCACAGGAAATTAGTATTTTCCAGCTCATCTATGCACGTGGCTTCAACAGGACTGAATTTGTGGTATCATGGTGCAGGCACCAGATCTGTAGCAAGACCTGGTGCTGGAGGGGCATGGCCAACACTACTAGCAGCTCCCACATCTAATGACAAGGGAGAGTTTCTTCTGTGTTCTTGAGTGTCAGAGAAAGGCAAAGGATCCTGTGGTTATGAAACTGTCCCTATTAAGCTGCTCTGTGGCCAAGGCATTTCCCCTGTTTATGACTTGGAGCGGGTCACTTGGTCTTTATCTACATACCTCAATTTCTCAGCGCTAAATGTCACTGCTGTCTACACCGGGAGATTTTATAGAGAGGTATATCTGTTATCAAAGGCTGCACTGACATTACAGTTCCATGGCCACGCTGTGGATAATGGGCATTAACTACAAGGCTAACCGAAAATTTGTCATTGGACTCTTGGGGTGACCACTGGAGCTAAAGTTATTCTAATTTTAGAAAATAAGTTGTAACACAAACAGCCTGAATAATCCCTATACATCTTTGAGTAGATCATGCTAACCATTACTTACTATTTTTCAGGACTGCAAATTAAAATGCAGTAGCAGTAAAGGATGAACAAAGTTTAAACAGCTACCTGTAGAAATATTAGATGCTATTAGAAATTATTCTGAAAAAAATTAGCATCCTGGAAGCAAAAACTCAAGCTGAAAATGTAGTAGGTCATACTATCAAGTCAATTTGAACAACAAGTCAGATCTTTATTTAATATGAACTTTATGAACTCTCATGCTGTCTGAAGCCAAATCTTCCATGGGGAATCAGGAAAGAACTTCAATTTAGTTTTTCACTTTGCAATTGGCAGGATCCAAGGCAACAGTTGACTAGCTCATCTACTATCACAGCAGTTTGGCCTGCCCATACAGAAAATATCCCCTTCTCTTCCTCAGTGTAAGTCAAATACAAAGCTTTTACAAGGAATAGAAAGGTAACATATTGCTGAGATAACAGGAAAACTGTAATTGCTTTGCACTTACAGCAAACTAAGGGAAGAACAACACAGCTGATTTGACAGTTTTTCTACCTTCACTTTCATTAAAAAAAGATTGTAGGAGGAGAAATTTGAAGTGTAGGCACAAATAACCAATCCATATTCTGTATGAAAAGTATTTTATTTTGTGTGTGTGTGAGAGATTTAAAAGAGAAGAAACTGCATCTCATGTTGTTCTAACAAGCAGCCTCTTTACTTTGGTACATTAGATAGCAAAGTCAGAAGGATGCTTGCGGAAAAAGCAAAGACAAGACAATCTGTGATCACACCATTTTCTCAGTTGGACTTTTAATCTAGCTTCCTTACTTCCAGCTAAAAGTCAGTGCTGTAAACTAGTTTTACACATGCATCTGAACACCCTAAGTTTGCGAGACTTTACAGAACTTGCCAATCTTTCTCATGTTCTGTGCCCAAATGGGTTTTACCATCATTCTTCTTTCTGTATTTGGTGTGCACAATAGTACCAGTTACCTCTTGCTCACATGGACACTACAGATAAGAATAAGAATGTATTCAATTATATTTCGTTGCTTCCCAGCATCTAGCTGGGGAATGACCTATTAGAAAGCAGTGTAGGGGAAAGGGACCTGGGGGTCCTGGTGGACAGCAGGGTGACCATGAGCCAGCACTGTGCCCTTGTGGCCAGGAAGGCCAATGGCATCCTGGGGTGTATTAGAAGCGGGTTGGTTGTAGGTCAGAGAGGTTCTCCTTCCCCTCTACTCCACCCTGGTGAGACCACACCTGGAATATTGTGTCCAGTTCTGGGCCCCTCAGTTCCAGAAGGACAGGGAACTGCTGGAGAGGGTCCAGCACAGGGCAACAAAGATGATGAAGGGAGTGGAGCACCTCCCTTATGAAGAAAGGCTGAGGGAGCTGGGGCTCTTTAGTTTGGGGAAGAGGAGGCTAAGGTGGGACCTTATTAATGTCTAGAAGTATATAAAAGGTGAGTTCCATGAGGATGGGGCCAGGCTCTTCTCGGTGGCAAACAATGATAGGACAAGGGGTAATGGGATCAAGCTGGAACACAAGAGGTTCCACTTAAATTTGAGAAGAAACTTCTTCTCAGTGAGGGTGATGGAGCACTGGAACAGGCTGCCCAGGGGGGTTGTGGAGTCTCCTTCCCTGGAGACATTCAAAACCCGCCTGGACATGTTCCTGTGCGACCTCACCTAGGCGTTCCTGCTCCAGCAGGGGGATTGGACTAGATGATCTTCCTTGGTCCCTTCCAATCCCAAACATACTGTGATACTGTGATACTGTGAAGTGTTATTTTGAGGGGGTTGTATTTATTTCTAACTGTCCTGATAGTATTTAAATCTGAGCCTCTCTTATATGCGTACTTCTGAAGCATTTTTTGTCATCTACCCACTAGGTAAGACTTTTCTAACTTCAGACTTCCAAATTTTGATGAAAAGCCTAGTAATAAATTCCGCAGGGAAAATCTCATATCACACTTCCTTTTAGAAGGGACTTTCTAGTCAACAAGTAATAACTTTGCAGCCTCATTGGTACAGCTGTCTTCTCTATACCAGTAACTCACAGCACAGCTCTTTAAGAGGCACACTCTTGATGACAAATCTGTATTTATCTGCATGCTGCTGATTGATAAATACAGCTGCAGCTTGCTTAATTACAATTGCTGAAGACAAAGACATGACCTAAGAAATACCTGTCTTGTTACTTGACCAGTGTCGTGCCCTTGTACTAAGATTAAGAATGACTTCTGAGTCTGAAAGTTTAGTGTTTATTCTAACTGCATATGTTGGAAACAAACAAGTACTATGTCTGAGATAGAGCTTACATTTTGAAAACTTAGTTTTTCTGGCACATGGTAATACATGTTGGAGTCTAAATTAATTTCATGTAATTTATCTGTAGTTAAACATTTCATTTTTTTTAACGTGTGTACCAAACTCAATATAATTTCAGAGCACTAGGGAGGCTTTGGGAAAAGAGGAAGAAATATATGATTAAGGTAAAAATTATTTGTCTTTTTAATAAAAGACTTTTGCATAAACTGTCAAGGAAGTTCACATTGTTAATAAGCATGATAGAAAAAGAACTTCTGTTTACTTCCAAAATCTTGGTAAATGTATTGATGTGTACTTTTAACATTGCAAGGAAATCTGGGTTTTGAAAAGAGCCAAATGAACTTTTCCAGACAAAGCAAAAATCTAAATCTTATGGAGAGATGGGCCTGGAGTAAGGCAAAGTGTTTGACTCTGTCCTGCTTGACATTCTTCTCTCTGAGTTGGAGAGACATGGATTTGATGGATGGACCTCCCTCTGGATAAGAAATTGGCTGAATGGTTGCACTGAAAGAGTTGTTGTCAACAGCTCAATGTCAAAGAGGAGATGAGTGATGAGTGGCATTCCTCAGGGGTTGGTATTGGGACCAGGACTGTTTAACATCTTTGTTGGCAACATGGACAGTGGGACTGAGTGTACCCTCAGCACGTTGACGTGCTGGAGAGACAGGATGCCATCCACAGGGACCTTGAGACACTTAAGAGATGGATCTGTGCAAACCTTATGAAGTTCAACAAGGCCAAGTGCAAGGTCCTGCACATATGTGTCTCTGCACATATGTCAGGGCAGTCCCAAGGACAAATACAGGCTGGGGAGAGAATGGATTGGTAGCAGCCCCGAAGGACAAGGACTTGGGGGTGTTCATTGATGAGAAGATCCATATGACCCAGCAATGTGTGCATGCAACCCAGAAAGTTAACCATATCCTGGGCTACATGAAAAGAAGTGTGACCAGCAGGTCAAGAGAGGCGATAGTCCTGCTCTACTCTGCTCTATGAACACCCCCACCTGGAGTACTGC
Source organism: Streptopelia decaocto (assembly GCF_964273445.1). Taxonomy (NCBI): domain Eukaryota; kingdom Metazoa; phylum Chordata; class Aves; order Columbiformes; family Columbidae; genus Streptopelia; species Streptopelia decaocto. The sequence goes on from NC_138657.1 coordinate 13,471,312, forward strand.
ATTCAGCTCTGGGTCCCCAGTATGAGAAGGACAAAGATCTGTTGGAATGACTCCAAAGGAAGGCCAAGAAAATGATCAGTGGGGTGGAGCACCTCTCTTATGGAGACAGGATGAATTTGGGTTGTTCAACCTGGAGAAAAGAGGGCTCCAGTGAGACCTATAGCAACCTTCCAGTATCTAAAGGGGACTCACAAGAAAGCTGGGGAAGGACTTTGTACAAGAACATGTAGTCACACGACAAGGGCTAATGGCTTTAAACTGAAAGAGGGTAGATTTAGATAAGGAAGAAATTCTTCACCATGAGGGTGGTGGTGCACTGGAACAGGTTGCCCAGAGAAGTTGTGGATGCCCAGTCCCTGGATTTGTTCGAGGCCAGGTTGAATGGGGCTTTGAGCAATCTGATCTAGTGAAAGATGTCCCTGCCCATGGCAGGAGGGTTGGTACTATATGACCAAACAATTTTATGTTTCTATGGTGTCATTAAAACCAATTTTAAGCTTATTTTCCAGAATAGCCTTATTTATGAAACATGAATTTTCATAAACTAAAAAAATAGCAGTCTTAGCAAAACTAGGACTGTGAGGAAGCTGGGAAGTGTAATGTTTCTTGGTTTCTCCTTGCAGGCTGGGATGTGTTTTGACCAAGCGTGGGCTTTCACTTAAGACATCCATTTCCAAAACTTCCAGCAACTGAGTTTAATTGTCAGATAATAAAATGCTCCACATCCTGATTGTTGAACTTTAACTGAGGATATCTATTGTCTGTTTAGATGTATTGCAATTACCTGAGATAGCTTAAAAGATCTCAAGGCATTGATCAGTCAAACTCAAAACCTTTCTTCTGCCACAAGCCAAAGGGAGTGCCTAACATATATGGATACAGAATCACCCCCTGCTACCACACCTCCCCACAAGTGACCAAATGAAGTGAGTCTGCTTTGAGTCCCTGCTGCAACTTACAGCTTGTGAATTCAACTCCAGAATAGCTTTCCAGCATTGCTGTCATGCAGCAATCAGGGCTACTAAGAGTAAACAGCCTGCTATTCCCTGTATGACTGTCACTCTCCACTGAAGGAACATCTTATGCAGAGCTTCATAAGGAGCGAGAAAATAAAACTTGCCAACTTTATTAAACAGAGGACATAACCTCACTGAAACTTTTCTTTTTTTTGAGGTGGAGGGAGCCGAAAATATTCCTTACTGAATATTGAGACTGTATGGTCAGGCTTACAAAACATTCTGATTAAGGAGAAAATGCTAATTCATTTCCATTATCTGTCAGGGTTATTATTTCCAGGGAGTGGTTTATGACACAGCTGGCACCAATACTCACAACCATATACAACACATCAACACAATGGCTGTGTCATTTTGACTGGCCCTTGCTTGAGTTATAGTAATACCTGCTGGCATTGTCTTGTTACAGGAGACTTGTGTCAGCAGTTCTGCTGCTGCATAAACCCATTTGTTTAGGACATTATAATAACTCAGGTGTAAACTTTATTCTAAGATTGAATTATTATTATTAGTAAAAGTAATACTAATAACATCTTAAATTTATATTGTTCTTTTCAATCACAAGAATCCCCAGGCACTTCAGTGGATTCACAGAGAATATCATAACTTTACCAGTCCCTCAGCACAGGTACTTTTCAGGATAAAACAAAACAGTCACTCTGAACTAAACCCAGAAATTATCCACAGAGAAGGAAACATATTTAGCACTTTCTTATGAACAAGAATGCAAGTGCATTTATCTGTATGCAAATCCCTCCTAAATATGTAGTGAGACCAAGATTGCATACAATCAATGCCTAATAATGAGTGCTCCTTAATTTCAACTTTTATGCTAATGTAAAAAAATTCTATAGCATGTGACAAATTAAGGTTTATCTGCTTAACAAAACCTGTATTCCCAACAATTACCATTTTATGGATAGATGAAAATAAAATTCCTTGGAAATTAAACAAGAAATACTAATTTGCCTGCTGAAATGGATAATCAGGTTGAAACTGAGTGGATATATAGGGCATTTGTGAAGTGAGCTTAAAGCAGTCTGTCTAAGGAAGCAGAAGATTTGAGGATCAAAGAAACATCTACTCTACTGTGAATTCTCTTTAAGGACCCAAGTCAGGTAGCCCCAACATATAAACCACTTTCACTATTCATGTACCGATTTGACTGAAAATGAGTTAATTTTCTTCATGCAGTTAGAAATGTGTGTGTGTGTGTGTGTGTGTAGCTAGCACAGTCACTATTTGGACTTAGTTTGAGAACAAGAAGATAGCATCCCAGCACAGAGTTAATGTTTTCAATTGCTCTGGTCTGAGAGCCAAGGACATTCTAAGCGCTCTGCTCACAGGTGTGAGGCAGCGAGGAATGGGGGCATGGATGGGGCAGAGCTTGACTGACATCCAGACTGATCAATAAGAGTATTCCAACCCATTAGTGTCATGCTTCATATTTAAGGAGAGTCGAGATCTTCTGGTTTCTCTCTCTCTGGGATCAGCTGTTTGGACCAGGTACTGCTTCCTGAGAATGGCTGCTTGGTGTGGATGGAGTTTGTGATGAATTGCATTGAGTAACTTTATTTTATATTCTATCTTATTTTTATATATCTACTAGTACAATGTTATTGTTCTGTTATTTTATTAAACTGTATCTCAATCCAAGGATGTCTCTTCCCTTTTGATTCTCTTCCCTGCTTGGGGGGTGGAGGGGAGTGAGTGAGCGGCTATCATGGCTGTATTGCTAGCTTGGATTAAACCACGACAATACATTATTGGACTTACGCCATGAAGATAAATTAAGTCATTTCTACAAAAGCCCAAAGGATTGAAAGTCTTACAATAAAAACTGGCTGCTTGGAAAATCTGTGATCCATTAAATGCAAGGGAGAATGTTTGGCATCCATAACCAGGAAGCCCAGGATGCAGAACTCCAGCAATGCAGGGTCACACTATGTGCTGGTCTGCATGGACCTACTATAATGCCAGTTTTTGCAAATGTGAGCCTACTAAACATCGTTGCAGTCAGGAAAGGTTCACTTCAGTCTATTAGTGAATAAAATGTGAGAAGCAAAGGTCATACTTTTTTAACAGAAAAGAGAAATAGCATCCTGTTTTTAAAGTGTCCAAAGAAAGCAGAATGACTTTGGATACACACTGTCAATGGAGCTCCAGTGCATTGAATCTCAGCCTATGATGAATACATAACCTCATAATACCATAGAATATCCATGAACATTTTCTCTGGGAACTTAGGAACTGCGTGAACCTTTTTCCACTGGAGTGGCAGACTTTCCCCAAGTTGCCATAGGGAGCACTTCATCCAAACAGTACTCCTTTGGCATCCAAGACAGGCATCCCATCTATCTTTGAGGCAGATATCTTGTTCTGGAATATCTCTGCTGAGAAATATACAGATATAGATTTAAAATGTTCAGATTAATCTCAAATAATATCCATTATGGAAAAGGCAACTGAATGATAGAACAATTTTACATTTATCCCTAAAAGACGTTTACTGGCCTAATATCTTCTTTTTCACTATTAAAATAATGAGAGAAGATTTAGGAGATAAAATTGATATCCATCTATAGTCTAACTTGATTCCTTGATGTTTTTTGCTTGGGCAAATGAGATAACCATAGCGAATCTTTCTGGTCTTGAGCTGTATTATTTTATTTTAAAAGCATATAGAATTCCTCTGAGTACAGCACTCAGCGGTGAAGCATTTGCTGCACATGTCAAACTCTTTGCTGCAATCTAGTCAGCATTTGAACCCATCGTTAACATAATGTTCAAATCACTCCCTGCTCCAAAAGGTTGTGTGGTTTCAAATTAAAATCTAAATCATTCTTAGCAGAATAATAAGATCAAAGAAGGGAAGCAAAGGCATTTGATAGTGCAGCTGCCACATTCCCATATCATACTTACTGATATTGACTTGATAGAGCTTTCTGAACACGTGAAAACTTAAAAAAAGTTAACATCTTTATAAGGTTTCAGGAGGAGTGAAAAAGTTATAATCTTTAACCAAATGATGAAAATAATATTTGCTAAAGAAATACTCTTCTACAGCTGTCTGGTTATGTTCAGTGTCTCTGCCTCAACAGACATTTTCTAGTCTTGAATTTTTTTTAAGCCATAGTCAGAGCACTTACTATAACAGTGAATATTGCAGTCATGCTGAGGATGGCATTTTACTGTAGGAGATATTCTATGCTTGTTATGAACAGCCAGTGGTTCTTACATCTTTGCTAATTCTCCAGACCTTTAGAAAAGTCCAAGCAATTAGACAGCACAACTTCATTAAATCTCTGTAAGGGACAATTGTCATCCCCATTATCTATTATCCCAGTTATCTCTTATTACTGTTACCCACCTGCCTGTTTTCAAATATCACTTTTAAACCCACAGATGAGAGGCTTAGCATCCATGGATACATGACCACAGGAGCTGCTGCCCCTGGCATATCAGATCAAACACACACCATGGGTAACCCCAGCCTAACAGCGGAGAGTATTCTCTTTGATGGTATTAAATTCTTGAGACAGTCCACCAGATAAATGCACATCTTTATTTCATGGTCTTGTGTCAGTTACTATTGAGTCCAAGGTGTTCTCAAAACAGGACAAAAGAAGGAAGCCTGTTCCTTAGGAAGGCATACCCTATCAGAGCAAATATTTATTGAACTCAGTATTGGAAGATCAGAGTTTAAACTGTGTTTAAACCTCCATTAGGAGGTCAGATTTAAGTTCTTTAAATACATAAGAAATGCAGAGAAACACCCAATTTCTACTGAGAGTCCATAGGACTAATTTTGTTGGTCCCTGAATATGTAGGAATACTCTAATTATGTTTGGCTAAAGAGGACTAGAAGAATGTACATCAAATGTTGGCAATGTAGCTGTTTTTTTTTTTTTTTTTCCTTCTGTGGATGACTAAGAAAGATATGTTAGTGTTTTGCCATCTCTTTCTTTATCAGTATTTTCTCCCAACATCACAGCAATAGGAAATAGGAACTAGGAATGACGTTTTCCTCAGATACCCAAATATAGGAAATTTCTTTACAACAGAAGCATGTCTGAAATATGTTTCAGACCAGAATTTTGATAAATAAAAACTGAATTTTGTGTCTCTTTTCTAATGAGTTTAATGAGATAATACAAAGTCATCAGACAATCATGTATTCACTTCATAGGCAATAAACTTGTCCTGGATTTCAAAATAGTCTCATCTTAAAGATCTGTTTCAGTGAGATTACTAGCTTCCTATTTGAAAGCAGTGCTCAGGATCTTTTACCAACAGGGGGCAAGAAAGTTTATTATATTCTATCTGCCAGAGTAAGACATTGGCATGTCCTCAAGGCACACATTAGTGTCCCCAGGTCACCACCAAATCTGTTTCAGTGCATTGGTCCAGTCACTCAGACTAATGAACTTGTTTTGCCAAGTATTACGATGCTTCTGCCATCCCATCACCAGCATATGGCTGGTGGCAAATAACCTAGCTATTATTTGCACATCTGTTGAGCAATATTACGTTAAAACATTACATGCACAATTATGTTCAATTGTATTAAACAAATCTATTTCACATAATACTGAATCTCCAGGGCTTGCGCATCTTTAGTTACAGGAAGTTTAGTGCAGGGTAGCAGATGTTGCTGATTTTTAAATCAGATAATACATTTAAAATGTCAAGTACAAGATAATAATTTCATAACAGATATTCATTTCAGGCAAATAAATAAAAGTAAAAATTTTTAACTTTTAAAGTCATCAGAGGAGTTGCACAAGTTTAGCATGCCACCATTTAGTCTTGGACACATGTGAGCAAGCAGGGCTTTTTTCAGACTGCAGACAAGTAAGCAACATTTCTCCCTTCATTTTGGAGTCATTCCCAAGCTCATTTGCAATATGACATGAAAGTGCTAGGTTCCCTTCTTCCCTTTCTCTTCTAATGTTGTCTTAGCTGTTTATCCTTTTTGTAGAAGCGGTCGAGCCTCTGACTTTCAGTACTATAAATAAATCTCTTTTATCTTTCTCACTTGGGAAGCCAACAACCAGAAATACACATTTGAGAAAGGAGACTAGCTTGCTCTGTACCTTAGGCATGGCAGCTAGGGACAGGGAAGACAGGCAGCTAGTGCGGGAGACCACTGGCTTAGATTATTTATAATGATAAATGGAAGTATCTTATCTTCCTTCCAAAAGTTTACAAGCACCAAATGGAGCTCAAAACTGACGTCCTAGACTGTTAAAACATAGCAAAGTCCAGTTACACAAAGATCTCTATTGTTGTGTGGTTAATGCATTTTGATGAGGAGAGGTTATACTCATCAACAATAAAATACATTGACACCTGAGTCTTCAGGATCAAGGATTTTGTGCAAGATTTTCATGAGGGTAAACAATATTTGCAGTCTTGGGCTGCTCTTTTTAAATGAATAAATAACACCAGGATTCATTCAAGGGATGAAAAAGGATAATTTGTTTTTATAGTGTGGGAGTACACTTTATTCCCCATCTAGTTCTTTTAGCTGAAAAGAGTTTTCAATAATTTGTCTGCTGATTGGTATACCTTTCTTCATCTCAAAGCCATGCTTTTAGCAGCTACAGAGCAAAATTTGGGGAGTGCTCAAGAGCAGTGGTAGGATCAAGATGAGTCTCCTGATTGAGTAGAGTATACTAATGGGAGCACCCGGAATGGAGTCGTAGGGTACAGTATCATTTTAGGTGGTGCTTTGGGGTCAGGCACTTCATGCTGTAGAGTTGTTATGAATACAGCATGGAGGAGGAGTACTCAGTTTGCCTTGGTTGTCATCCATGTAAATGCTGCAAGTGCAGAATTTCAAGGTGAATGCAAACCTTCCTCCCCCTCATCCTTAATCTGGCTGAGGTGGAGGAGATAGAATTACTAATAGACTGACTGTGATTCTGCCAGTTTGCATCAGATTGTAATAGTTTATGTTGGGAGGATGTCATGGTTTAACCCCAGCTGGCAACTAAGCACTGTGCAGCTGCTCGCTCATCCCCCTGGTGGGATGAGGAAGAGAATCAGAAAAGTGAGAAAACTCGTGGGTTGGGATAAAGACAGTTTAATAAATAAAGCAAAAGCTGTGTGTGCAAGCAAAGCAAAACAAGGAATTAATTCAGTACTTCCCATAATCAGACAGGTGTTCAGCCATCTCCAGGAGAGCAGGGCTCCATCATGGGTAACAGTTACTTGGGAAGACAAACATAGTGACTCTGAATGTACCCAACTTCTTTCTTCTTCCCCCCAAATATATACTAAGCATGATGTCATATGGTATAGAATATCACCCTGGTGAATTTGAGTCAGTTGTCCTGGCTGTGCCTTCTCCCAGATTCTTGTGCATCTGTGGCCTTTTTGCTAAAAAGTCCTTGGCTTGGTATAAACATTGCTTAGTAACAACTAAAACATCAGTGTATGATCGACATTCTTCTCGTACTAAATCCAAAACACAGCAGTAAAAGAGCTGCTAGGAAGAAAATTAACTCTATCCCAGTAGAAACCAAGACAGAATGAAGATACAGATCTGACCCTACACTATGTCTTTCAAGGTCTCAAAAGGAGAGCTACCAAGAGTGGAAGAGGAAAAATGAGCACAGTGTGGCAAAAGACATTCACCAGTGGAAGCAGGAAATAAATGGGTGTATAATATAAAAAACCAAAACAAAACAAAACCAACCAAAACCAGCCCAGGAGTGTGAAAACAAAAAAACAGAGAAGAAAAGCATGCAAAGAGAGGAAACAGGAAAAGAAAGAGACCTAGCTCCTCTGAAGAGGTGCTGTCGGTAGGCAATTATATGAAAAAGGGGAGGAGACAAGTGTTCATACCTTCTCCCAAAATCCTACTAATCCTCTTATGCAAGAAACTAGGTTATGCCTTCTCCTAAATGCTTAGCTCTTCCTTCAGCTGTCCAAATCTCCACCTGCTGCACAATGGACACGGAATGTATGCATATGGGTGGGAAGAGCATGCCCAAAAATCCGAGGGTGGTAGGAGGGGCAAAGGCTAGGCAGAAAATCTTATTTTATGGGTCAAAGAGGTGCTACTCCCAGGCCGATGAATGGCAACTGTAGGAGGGACTGCCCCAGAGCGCCTTGGCCAGTGGTGGTACCAGTTTACTGAGAGCCATCAACTCCTGGTGCAGCACAGAGATGAAAAAACCTGCATTTCAAACACAAAATGAAGAGGATTATGGATGCTTGTTGAGGACTTGCAAGAAAGAACAAGGTACCATGTCAGTCAGAAATTCACACTATATGCCAAAAGCTTAGCTTGTGTGACCCTGACATGCAAGAGATACATAAGAAGAACAAAAATTAGAAGGAGGAGGGCAAAAGACGCATGTCTGCAGCTCTCTGTGTAGTGAAATAACCTGACAAATACAGGGGTAGGAGGCACAGAATAAGGCATACTACAGCCATATTATCTTAGCACATGAAAACAATTTGTTTAATTTGTTCTAAAGAGTTTGTGAAATCACTCCCAACATTAATTCAGTTTACTATGCTCTTTTTATATCTATGAGAGAAGACATCTCCCCCTCCCCTTTAATCCCCTTCTCCAAGAGATTTAAAATTTCCCAGGGCAGCACAGGTTACTGTACCAGGAGATTAACTAGCAAAAGAAAATTATGTTACTGCCATTGCAGTTAAGGTGATGTCAGCATTCCTTTTCTAAACTTCTATTTTTTATAGGGTTTATGAGGCTGACACAGCCATAAAAATTCACTGTTACCTCACCTACAGGACTGTGCCCTGAGACCAAGAGGTCACTTTTCTTCATTGTCTCCTTTCAGTTATTACTGAAAACTTTTTCGGTCCATTTTTATAAAAGCTATAGAAAGAAAGAAATATAACTCACATGTCTCCATTTTGGAGAAAAACGACAGAGATACTAAAGTTTTAAAAGATTCATGAAATAAGCAGTAACTCTTTCAAAATTAAAAGGTCATAAAGCTTTGGAGTGCCTTGGCTTAACAATCCTACATGGTGATTTGCTTAATAGAGTACACAGGTAGCTTTTATTGAGACATGGGTGTATGTTTCATGGACTAAAAGGAAGCTTCAGGGTAGAAAGCACTGTCAGCGAAGACTTGTTAAGCCCTCTTTAACAGATTTATTTGGTTGGCTATGGGACAGAGAAGCATTTTACCTCTTCTCCATATCTCCATTCATCTGATTGTGCAATGGTAGAGTTGTCAACAATATGTGACCTTCTGAAGTTTCCCAAAAACAGATCAGGGGGGAAAGATGATCTTCATCCTAGGATAAAGGAGAGAGACAGAAACAGACACTATGCTGGCAGTACATGATTTGCTTGTGTGGTAGCAGCAGAGAAACAGGGAGTCCCGAGGATGAATCACGACATTTGACAGGTCAAATCCCAGGAAAATCCTCAGGTAAAGGCCACGGGTTGGATTCACATCTGCTATCAGCTGGCACAGTTTTGCTGTTTTGTGAGGTGCTGAAGTGCTGATCCACCTTGGTGGACTGTTGATAGCTGGGTTCTCTGTGCAGGTGTGATGTTTTAAAAACCTACATGGACTCAGATGCCTCTGCCTGCACAGAAAGTGTCTGGCACATTTTCTCCATTGATTTTTTTTCTACCAAATTCAAGTCCATTATAGGACTATTTCTTCGCTGTAACAAAACCAAGCCATAGACCGAGGCCAAACAGCTCCTTCACCAGCTGTTTGGGGGCAGCATCCAAAGAGGTGCAAGGGCTGGTCTCCCATCCCTTGCTTCAGGATCTGCTGCAGGAGTCTGTCTTGTCCGGAACCATCTTTGCAGCTTCTTTCAGGAGGAATGTCTGGGCAGGTCACAGGTGGGGCAATTAACTTCATATGGTTGCCCAACACCAAACCAGCAGGCCATAAAGAGGGAGATTACTATTTTATCAATCCATGGAATCAAGTCTCCAAGAAATACTATATGTAGATATTTCTTGTTCTAATTTCAACAAAGAGGTATATGCATAGGCACCCCACTGCTTAAAATTAAGGATATATGTATCTGAAGATTATTTAGGTTGTACACCATCCAGCATGGGAGAGTAGTTTCACATCCTTCACTTAAATTGTCATATGACCACTCTTCCAGCTAAGAATACACTTTTTCAAGATTTGTTAGGATAATTCAAGGCATTTTACTATGAATAGGCACTGACAGACAGTTTGCTGGGTACACACCAAATACAAACAACCTATATCCTAGTCCTAAGGGTACACTTAATGTGGTTTGCTGTATGATAAACAGATCTCATAAATCACCTTAATACACTGGCATTTAGTTGTTAATGTGTTCCTTTTAAATTGGGACACTTAGGAAAGACAGAAAAGGAAACATTACTTCCTGGCACTGGCGTCTTTTGAAAGAACCAACGTGTTTGTATTGTGACAGATGTGTGAAACTGTTCTTGCTGAAGACCATGGCAATTTATGGGACATGAAACTCAAGTTTGGAAGCTGGGCAACTAGACCTGCTCTCTGATCTCTCTCTCTTAGAGTTCAGCTGAGTATCAAAAAGGCTTGCATAAGACAACATCTTCAAAAAAATTCTGTAACTCTGTAGTAAACTAAAGAAAGCAATTCTCCAACCCAGGCCCTGTATACTGATAAGAAAGGTGAAGAGGTCATGCAGGAGGAAAAGGCATTGGCAAATATTGATGAGTTTCAGTTGTCCTCGTATTGTTATTACATCAGATGATAAAAAGCTATTACCACCTCTCCTGATAGAAAAGAGAGGGCAAAGTGCCATCCCCAGTGAAAAACTCCATTTATTTGAAAAGAGTAACAATCTATTTTGTTGCCTAGAAAAACTCTGGAGGCCTATCCCAATTCTCTGCACAGATCTGTCATTGTTATGGCTCTATAGATTTATGGAAACCAAAGAAAAGTCACTGTGGTCCACAGAGCCCTCTCCAGATTAGCTGCTTGGTTGCCAGCTTCTGTTCACAGGACAGGATCCTCTCTTTATATGTGACATACTCTTACTTATGAATGGGGAACATGGCTTGCTGAGGATTGTTATCGTACCAGCTTATGAAGCTTACTCTCATGCTGACATTTAAGTTAATGACCTAAAATCATCTGTTCAGGTGGAGCTCTGTATAGAATTCTTTGTTCTAGAATCAAGTCCCATCTATTTAAGTTCTTAAACTGCTTTATAATCTCGTACAATATGTTTCTACCATTTTGGAACAGTAGACCATCACCAGAAGATTACAGCCTGTTTTTCCCATAGCAAGCATGCTGATTACCAGCATTTCACACACTGTAAACCTTTTCAGTCCTAAGAAAATGCCAGCAACAACTGGACACTTATAGTATAGCAATACTTTGAAATACAGTAGTACAGAAACATGGAAAAGCTTTCTGCATTCACAGGAAACTGTGATAATGTCAGAGACTCTATACATACCTAGGCATCCATTGAGCCCAACATCCCCTCAGGCATTTACCACACCTGTTAAACTGCCAAGGAATAAAGGTATTCTGTAATAAAGACCATGTGGGCTTCAGTTTGCACATTTTAGTCTCAGGTTTGCCATGGACTGAAAATGAGGAGGTTATCAGGTACTTTGCTTCGTCTGATGCGTGATATTTCACACAGTTTGATAAGTGGCTGTGTGGTGTGCCATTAGCCTCATTAAACCGGCTAGATCTTGGAAATAAAGTGACATAAGCATGTGGGCATGTTAGAGCTAGAGTTAACCTGGCCAGAAAACTGACAGTAGTGGCAATGGCACACTAGGAAGCACTTTGGCATGAGACAGATGCTGGCTAACAAATCATCCAGTGACCCAGCATTGTTAGGTGGCTATCCGCATCACCATGCCTTCCCTGTTCTCACATGCTCTCACCTTCAGCACAGAAATAAGCCTGCCAGAACTGTGAATCACAGAGGCACATTGCGCTTTCAACGACTTTAATTTATCCAGTTCCGTTCAGTGCAATCATCCCTAATAACCTTTGTGGTTTGTCTAACTTTAAAGTGACTCCTGTCTCTAATAACACTATGAAACAGAGCATGGTGGGTTTTGTCATTGTTTTTATTTGTTTGTTTTTATTTCCTTCTTTTTTCCTTAAGGATTTCATATAAGAATTCCATTCAGGTTTAATATCACAGTTATTATGGATTTAAATGAACACTGTCTGTGTTACTCACACATAACATTGCCTTCGTCCATTATGCAAGAGTCACAATTTCATTTCTTATTGCAAATGCATAGCTTTTGTTATTTAGAAGCTAATACATGCTTGTACTTTAATAATACTTGGAAATAAGGAAAATGTAATTACAAAGGGTATGCTCCCTATTAACTTGTTTGTACACTAGAATGTGGCCAGTCTTAGCTTAATAGTTTTCCCAATGAATTTAAGATAGAGGGAGAAATGAGCACACAGTGCCTGACCTTCAGGAAGGGATTAGCCTTTAATCCCCAAAGACAAAGATATGGTACCACCCCTGCTGTTTGAGGTACTTGGTTTCTTGGTGTTCAGACACGTTATCGCTCAGCAGTAGCTGCAGGTACCTCCCTCAGTTCAGCATATCTCAGCTCATGTGACTGGTTTTGTACAAATCGAGCTTCATGTACACTTATACAGTTTGCAAACTAGCCAACTGTTCATTTGAACTAATGTGTATTTGCTGAAAGAGAGGCTGCACCTGACCCAAAGATGCATTCCACAATGCAAATGCAAAATACAAATAATACAAAAAAATACAATACAATACAAAAAGCCTGAAAAAGAAAATACCAGTTTTTCTTAAATTTAATATACATTATTATTAGCTGAATCTAACCTTAAATGTATATTCAACAACCTGTTCTAAGCACTGAAATTTAGCATAGCTTCACTTACAGTTAATGAAGATATGATAAATACCATAAGTTGTGAATCCACCCTGAAAAAGTCTGAGCTAAATGGAGCAGTAAAAGACCTTTTAAAGCTGGAAGGTGGGGGTGAAAATGAAACTGCTTTTGTGTAATAAATACAGATTTAGCAGCTTAACCTTACGCATCTGGGTTTGTGAATTGTGGCCTTAGGCTACAACAGCACAAAGTGACCGGTTTCTCCTTGGAAAGCTGAAAATACATGATTACAAAATCCAATGGTCTGCATTAACTTTGCTTTTTTTTTTCTCTTTTCTTCAGCATCTCAAACCCTCTTATTGTTATTGTAACAGATACATGAACTGGCATATGGCAGTCATTCACTAGAATCAATTTTGCAGTAAATTTATCTTCTCCAAGAAAACTATTTAAGTAATCTAGAAAGACACTAACCAGAAGTTTTTCCTGCAGAATTACAAACTATCTTAGGCTCCTTTTCGAAAGGCATACAAGCCTCTCACTAACAAGCTGAAACAAGCACTAGTCCAAATAGCTGCTAACAAACTTTTTTTTTTTTTCCAAGGAAAGCCAGCTATTACCATATTTTTTTCCTAATTCAGTCTCTTAGGGATAGTCTTCTAAACATAGCAGTTAACACTTTTCAGTTAGCTTAAACTTGTATTATGCTGTGAATTGGATAACTTTCAGCTGTTCCATGGTTCTTTCATGGCTATGACTTACAAAAATCTTCAGCATATGAATCCACCTTCTGAGGAGCCAGTTGCTGTCACAAATTCAAAATGTTTCAGTATGCAGGATTGAATCCTGTCTCATCTCATGGTTGGTCTTCATGGGCTTTTTCTCTTGCCTCAGCACTCTTTCTAACAGCTGATTTCTTAAGTATCTGATTTTCTACCTGCACTGTAGAAATCCAAGGTGCTTTTGTTGACACTGAGGATACTGATGGGTTAAAATAGCTGTGAAGTTCTGTTCTGTAGCACTGATGCTCTAAAAGATAAAAATCTGAAAAACACAGGAGGCATAATGGAGTCTTGTGAACAGTGCTGCTGGAAGATATTTTACATTTACTGTCCATATTCCTTTCCACTCTGAAAACTATTTTCTCTCCCCAAATATATAACAAGAAAATGCAGTTTACTGTTAATGGAATACACTGAACTATTATTGACAATAAAGTCTATATTTTTAGTTAGTGATGGGTTGTATACAGCGATTTTTTCATCCACAACCCATCTACATCTGTTTTTTTATTACAGACAGAAATTCCTCTGCATTACAGAGAAAATATGTGATCAGTTCTGGTGATAGAGGAAATGTAGATTTTTCTTTAAAATTATTTTTCGTTCGTTATTTCCTTCTGAAGTTAATATGAAACTGCTCAGAATTCCTAGATTCCTTATAGCTAGACTTAATAAAAGATGTATTTTACTTCTGTAGGGTTTTTACATTAATAATTAAGACAAATGCAATAGTAAGTCCCCTAAAATGAACACTTGTCAAATAGTTTAAAATTATCTATTCCAAAGCTTTCAGTTGAATCCAATTAATATTGCTGGGCGAGAGTGGAGGACCTTCAGCTGATGCTTTTCAAATCCATCAAAAATCATAATGAATACTTTTATCCATATTATGTCTAAGCCAAGTCCATCCTTCTGAAATAAAGGAGGATAGGAACTTCGCCAGTCATAAAAAGACACATTTTACATTTAAGTTGTTAATCCTGGGCTATCATTCATTGCACGTAATTGGTTTCTTAATTGCATTTCCTCAAAAATCCCATCTGTTCAGAGTTCAGCAACCTCTTGCTGGTAAGACCAGCACTGTACAATCTCCAGTTAAATCTGTTTGCCTTTTCCAGGATTTCAGTATTGAACTCACTGAGATGCACCAATTAAAGAGTAACTAAGTGAAGAATGGAATGGTTCATTTTGTGGAGCATTTCTCATGCTTAAAGGAAATCAGTGCCACTTTATTTGCAATAATGGAATTTTATTAACTTAGATTAGTAGTTTTCGAAGTCTTTTTCAGCTTTTCAGTGGGGATGTGCATCCATGTATACTGCACAGCCAGACTGGTAGCAGGCTGGATTTCCTTAACTGCTTTCTGAGAATCCCTGTATCTGTTTCCTCCGTACATCAGAGATATGCTGGTTGAAATCCATTGACTTAGTACATAAATGAAAAAGGCAGGACATCTTCTTAGAAATGCTGGAAGGAAGAAGGATGATATCGTGGCTAATAAAATTATTTCAGGTTGCTTGTTCTGTCTGCTGCAGGATTGTACCCAGGTCAGCAAAGCCCAAATTTTTGAGTATATCTAGAAATACAGCTGCCAAGAAGTCAAGGCATTTCTATGCCTTGAAAAACTGTCCGTTTGTGCCTTTGCACCTTCTGGATAGAAAAATAATTAATCCCTTTTAAAAAGAGAGGGAAAGAGGTAAACGTGGTATAAATATAAAGGCATGAAACTCATGGGAGATACAGGGTATAAATTTATGTGTGAGAGGTGCACACACCCCAATGAGGTCCGGAGCTTTCAATACGATGGCTGATGGCTCTTTAGCACCTTTTGTGCCCTACTGTGGCTGTCCCCATGTACACAACTTGGTAAATGCCAACAGTCACATCCCCCACGTCCCAGGGCACCATGAGTTCTCATATTCACCTCCTCTTCTCTGGAGGAGCAGAGTGGGGACGACTCCACCTTTACATATGAAGTCCTCAGCCAACGAGGTGCCCAAGTCCAGAGAAGCTTCTAGACCATGCTTGTAGTGACCACAACCAGATCTGACCTGGCTATAGAATGAGACACTTGCCGAAGCCCCCCTTGGAATGGTCTTCTTGGGGCACCAAAACTGTGAACAGAGCCCTCTCCTTACACAGAAACACTGTTTAAGGAGATTTCCCAGCACTGAGAGTCCTCACCTTCTGGATATATCCATGGCTGAACACTGCCCTTGCTCTCCCCTGGGCAAGTGATTATTTCTTCTGGGTACCCTTGAGTGAGAGAGTCCTCTTTTCTGAGTGACTGTGTGCATGCTGTGGATCATCATTCTTGTCTGATTGCATGGTAATAATATCCCCAACTGTTATTTTGAACCAGCAGTTTATTAAATATTGTCAGAATGTGATTGATTTTGGATTTGGTCATTTTGTCATTTGGTTTCAGTTTTGATTCCAAATTGAAATTGTCTTAAGCTTATTATTTACTTGGAATCATTTTGGGGTGTCTCTTACAGTTTGCTGAGGTACCTTGCTTACCATGAAGTCTGCCAGTGGAAACTACTGATTCTTGTATCCAACATTACTACCTTACCCAGTCATTTGAGTATCATCTTGGTAAACTTTGCCACTTCTCTGGTAAGCTGGTTGCCTTAGTTCATATTAGAAACTATGTAAAACCCACAAGATTGTTTAAAATGACACAAAACCATTACATTTAGAACAGCAGCTTAGACTTTATATGATTTCAATTTTTGTATACTTGTCAAACAAACAACTTTTCTGACTAATTATAAATCTTATTTGGGTGTTTTGTGCTTACATTACACAGTACTTACATTTTGCACATACAGTTGCTGAGTTTAATTCAGAAAGCAGCACTGAGTGGCCATTGCTTCCATACATTAAAGTACAGATACCTATACATGTGTGGATATGTCTGAATGTGTAGGTGTGTTCTAGAACCTGTAATTTTTAAATTTTATCAGGATGGGCCCTCAGTTCATCATCTGGCCTCTCAGTTGCTTGGACACAATCAAAGGAGCTGAAATATAACAGTAAAATTTATGTTACTTTTGGGGAAGAATGGGGACAGAGGAAGAAGATTGTCTGAGGAAGACCACTGCAGGATAAAATGATTTATATGGCAACCTGCTTGCAAAGTAAACATAAGCAAATGGCTCATTTAATAGGCATTGTTTTCCTGATCAAAACTTGTCTTCTTTATGAGTAATATTTGTGTGTATTCATTAGTATGATTTATAGAAGAGTTTTCTTTCTTGCTGCACTTCTACATCAGCAGGCAATTTCTCACGTGCCCATCTATCATTTTAATGCAGATGAAAAGCAGCGTCTTGCAGAATCAGTGAACAAAGATTTTGCAGAGAGTATCTCAGCTCAGCTAAGAAACAGGCACTTCAGTGAGCAGTTACTTGCGATGCAATTGGTGGTACCTCAGTAGCTTTGAAAACATGCTCTTAGATCACTGAAAGAGCACTAGATGAAAGCAAAAGGTTGAGCAGCCACTTAAGCAACTTCTCTGTGAAATAGTAAAACCTTGCTAAAACTCAAACTGGAGCTCTTTGCCCAACTAAGGGCCAAGATGTATCATGCCCGTCCCGGAGCAGAGGCACAGTCACCTCTTGAAAGTCAGAAATGGGACTGGAAGTACTCACAGTATTTGTTCAACTGAGATATGAAAAAAGATAGCAGGTCTGTAATTCCAGTTTTTCTGGACAGAAACAGGTGCTGCAAGCCTGGAAAAAGTCTCCATGGGACAACATTTTGTAGAGTTAGCTAGAAGACACTTTCTTCTGTGGCATACAACATATTTTGTAAGTATACGAGTTAATTTTTCCAATTCTGTGAATTTCATATCTCAAAGTTTTTTAGCATTCTTCTTTCCTCTGTGACAATAACAACTTCATTTTTGACAGGACTACAAAAACATTGTAAGACTAATGAAACAGGCCTATTTTCTTCTTGTTTCTATATTAAAATGCAATTCTTTTACTGCTCTTCTTATACTTCTGTTGGTTAATAGTAGGATAAAGTGTACATATTTGGACCAATAACATTCCTCAAAGCGTTGTTCCACTCCTCTTTCTTTGACTTCTTCCCCCAGTAAGCATAAAATATAGTCTTTGGATATCTCAAAGATTCAAAGGAAAGTTGTGATGGTTGAATGAAAATTTCACAGGTAAATTTTAGTGTTTGGTATTTTCACACAGTTTAGCAAGTCCTGTTTCCCTAGTAGTGCAAATATAGAAATTACCTGCTCTTTTTTTTTTTTTTGTTTAAATTATTATTTTATTCACAAAAAAAGCAAAAGCAAGCAGATCTGCGATATTATTAAAAAACCCCAAAACTGTTCTTACAGAAAACATAACATTTGACAGAGAATATAAAACATTTGTGGGAAAAAAAAAATCAAACTTATACTAGGACAGATCTGCTTTTAGAAGCTCTTGTGCATGAGGAGATTGGTTGATATTCTGTTTTGTGATCTAGTGAACAGTGAGAGGTGTCAATACTGACCAAAATAGTAAATCAAGAAGTTCTTGGTGAGACCCTGAGTTAAAAGAAGTGGTTTTTTGTACTTGAACAGCTCATGCTGTTATACCAAGATGTTCTTAGCCAAAGTTCCTAAGTAGACAGTTACTTGTATGTTCTTACCATGTTCACCTACTGCTAAGTATCCTCCCCTCCCTGTCCCCAAAGCTTTTAATCTACTGTCCAATTTCAGTTAACCTTGATGACTATAGAGAATATATATTGATGATCCACCTTGATAACTATATAGAATATATATTCTATAGAGAATAGAACAATTTGGGGTAACATGACAAGGATCATGCTTCATCATTTCCCTTGCTTACAGAGAAAATTGCTGACGATAAAATTAGGACTCTGCTTTTCACTCCAGCCAGGCTGGCCAGCACTTTCTGTCGTTCAATTTATCTGGTATCAATCTTTGTTACTGATGCAACATAATAAATTCCACTTTTGCCTAGGTTATTGTCTTATGTAGCCACTTAACCCACCCAAAATATCAGACAGTGTGCTTTACATCTTTGTTCTACAAGTGTAAATGACTATTCAGAATGTACAGAAATGCCAGGCAAAGTGAAGGTATATCAGAGATGCACAGCATCATAGTGTAAAGAACATAATTCATACAACAGGCATCCATTTAAATCAATTATGTGGAAATGTAAGATACTTCCATTTCACCAAAGTCCTGCAAAAATTCTCGCTTTGAAGAAGGATGAAGAGGCTGTTTTTAAATGTTGTCTAAACTATTTTAGTTCTGGCTGTCTGAAACAGTAGCTAAGATTTCTATCAAGTTCAATGGCATTAGCAAGGGCATATTAAAGTGCTCAAGACTCAACCAAAAAACTACTGTCAGTGTAGGAAGGACTGCTGAGATGGCTACAAAGGAGACCTAGTTCTGTACAATCCAAGTGGCTTTAGTGGGCAATAAATGACCTCCCATCAGTTCCCTGGAACAGACCTGAATTTCACGGCCTTCCAGCATCGAGCTGACACTTTCTGGGTAGAACTTTAGCAATTAATTAGGTAGAAATAATGCTATTTAACTTCCTGTTTGGAATGGTTAGATAGCTCTAACATCTGTGTAAAAATAGCATCTCGAGTGTTCAAAATCAAGAATCAATATGTAAACTATTGAAAGATGGCTCTGAAATTCTTCTGAAACTTCAGCTGGGATGCCTTGTCTTTGACTTGAGAGAGTTTTGCGCCTGGAGGATAGAAGTCTGTGCATTTTTTTCAAATTTTACTTCTGAGCCAAGACAACTGAAAAACTTGAAAATCATAAAAGCAGAACTCCTCCTGCAATGCCAAGTCCACCAAAGAGTTGTAAAAATAAGGAAACAAGGAATTGTAAGAGTCTGAACATTCTGAGTCTTGTAGAAATCTTTTTCGGCTGACAATATTGAAAAAGTCCTTTTGTGACATTGTCAATGCTTACCAAACAAGTGTTTTCATTCTGTGTTGTTTTTTTGAATACAAATTGATCTTTAATAGGCCATTGGTGGTAAGCCTCTCAGACACATTCTGTCTTCATGCACCTGCAGCAAGACTATGAGCCTAGCATCAAAGAAAATAAATGTGTTGCAGCTGCTTTTTGTCTCTAATGGAGGGCTGATCATGAGAGTTGATCTTTGTGCCTTGGAAAGTTTAGTGAATGCAGCAATAGAAGTTTTTTTGGAACTTGATTTGCCCTCTTCTTTTTTCTCCCTAAAGCTTCCATAGATATAATATAGAAGAATTTAGAAACTCCGCAGGCTGCTCTGTGCCAAAGGCAGGAATGTCAGATTTTGTCCAAATGCCAAGGTTTGTGGTTTATGTGTTGTTTTCTATGCAACTGAACAAAACTGCCGGGGTGAGACTCTTTCCTCACCTGGAGGGGGTTGCTCCTGCCTAAATCTTGTTCAAAGGAGTCGGGCTTCTCCTACTGCCTGGTGTTTGGGGGCATAGAAGGGGAAAGAAAAGGGAAATATAGAGTTGTTATATGTAAAGAAGGATAAAGTAGTGCCATCTCACTGGATAAATTAACTCAAAACATGAATGAGTCTAACAGAAGCCATCACCTCTACCACTCCTCTTTATTTCCAGGCTCCAGATCAACCTTTGGTGGCTGAACCAGGTGAAACCATTTCTAAGTACAGCACAGCTGTACAAGCCTAAGATTGTTGCTGTGAACACCTTTCATTCCTCAACTCCTGATATCTGATGTATACTTATCCACTCAAAGAACCTGTGTTGTTATGAGATTCTGGGTTTAGAAAGGGCATCAAATGACAGGAGCAGATGAGTTTCTGGGACAAAAAATTAATTGTTTTAATGAAGATGCATTCAGAAAGAAGGCAAAAATAGTAGTAACACTCACTGTCTTGTGAATATTCTTGAGAGACAAATGGCAATATAGCTTAGAAAGAACTTTTCAGTAGTAACAGATAAATCTATCTGTATTACATTTTGACAAGAAGTACTTAAAGACCTTTGTTCATGTTTTAAACAGCAAAGGATTTCTGTTTTTCTTACTTTGTCTGCATCTCATCTCCTAAATACTTGTTCATGTAGCTTTGATTCAATTGATCTCCATGACCACTTCTCATTGCTGCTCTATTTTGATCTTTCAGGAGCTGAAGGGTACCTAAATTTGGAAGGATTTTCTCATGCATGCAATGGAATAGTTATTCATTTGTACTAATTTTTCATGATCTGTCCTTTCAAAATCAGAAGCTTAGTGAAAAAAAATAGCTCAATGCAGCCTGATGCCAGCAAAACTGCACCTGGTTTTGCTTTGGATTCTTGTGGTTTGATGAAGAAGGAAAGAACAGAGTTATTATGCACTCCATCTCTGGTTAAATAGATGATGAAGGCTTAAAATAGTCTGCCAGTCAGAGAAGTGGCTACTGTACTAAAGCTGCAGGAACAGGTTATGGATGCAGATCAGAGTAATGAACATATCATCAAAGTTGTTTCTTCTAGGATGTTAAGATTAAGACATTCACAGATGTTTAGGGATTCTGAACAGTTTAGGCCATCAATGCCTCAAACTTAGACTGCCACCAGGACTAAACTTCATCCAACATCTAGAAAATTATAAGTGATGTTGCAAGTTCTCGAAAGCCATGTTTCTGTAACTCTGTGGTTAAAATACTGTTATAGTTTGCTTTTAAATTAATTTAAAGTTCTGTTATTCATAATTCCATACTTCAGTTTTCACTGAAGTGTTCACAAGAAGGTGATTGTCTGAGACCACCTTCCAGATTTTTCTTTTGTCATACGTAAAACTTTGTCCAGGTCTTCATAACAACTAAATAAGGCTACACAACTGTGTTACTGGAAAAAGAGTATAAATAATTAATAATAATTATTAAGTATAAATAATTAATTCACAAGGGTTAACAAGTTCTAATATATTTTTTTGCTAGTATTTACCTGGGATAATCCTTGTGTGGCTCCAGTGTATTTTTGTTTTTCCAAATTAAACTCTAGCAATCAGAACAGGTGGTATAGTCTCCCTCAGAATGGTAAATGAGAACAGGCTAATAAACAAGCAATAGGCACAGTTCACCATTCAGCACAAGTCAGTATTGAGGCTTTTGTGGACACCAGGAAGACATGATCACACACCTCATGCCTAACTTAATGGCCACATGAATCACAGAATCACATGCCACAGAATCTGTCTGAAATCTGGCTGTGGCAAGTTCATATTGAATTATACAGACTTACTAGATAACTGTTGAAGGCATCCTTTCAGGTCAAAGTTTGTCTATTTTGTTATTAGAGAAAATCAGAGGAATCTTCACAACACGTTTTTAATGTAATCATAGTTACAAGCTGTGCTTTTTGGCTCGAGAAATGCATTAATGGCATGAAAAAGAACAGCGAGCCAGCCCTTCTTTGAGGAAATTATATGGTAATGATAAGCTGCCTAATCCTTCAGGAGAACAGTCCATTTTGCAGAACAGATCATTTTCACATAGTTGAAAGAATACCATGAAAGCCCCTTGAAGACTGGCAGCTGACTACCATACAGAGGGATGGATTTTTGTTCTATGTTTGCCAGCCAGCCAAGGCTATCAGCCTAATAACTCTCTCAGTGCCTTATAACAGCTCAATGTAGACCCATTAAGAGCCCTTGATCACATCATAAAGAGAACAGACCTCCATGCTCATGCAAGGAGGAGAGAAACTAAAGCATCTGCTTCTGTGAAAGCAAATCTATATAGCTGCTAACAACACTTTACAGCAGCATCAGTGATGACATTAATATGAGAAGTTTGAATACCATTTCTCATCTTGATGCTCTTTTTCATTAGGCAGCGATGGAATAGCATCATGTAAGCTGCAGCTGTTTTAGGTCAGGGGAGGGAGTAGATAGCTGTCAAAATGCTGAAGTTCAGGGTAGGCCAAAGCGCTCAGAAGAATGTGGCATTTATTTGAAGCTGTAGAGACACTAGATTTATTGGATTCCATCCACACAATTAGGTTTACAGTTCTCTTGTGAAAGGTGCGTGTATTAGAACAGTGATAATGAGGAATAAGCCAGCTTCATCCAGGACTGGAGTCTCCTTTCCAGGCAAGGAAAGATTGAGCACTAAAAGACCCTCTCTGAATAGGAAAAGGAGAAAAAGAGAGCTGTGACATAACCGACCACAACTTCTCATGCACGCAGATGGCTGCACTGGCAAAGCCTGTGCATGGAGAGCAGTATGTCTGTGTTACAACCCTGTGAAGTGACTTGGGACCAAATAGATTAGGAAACATTTGACTAATCTGTAGGTGAAGTCCATGACTAGAAGAAGGAAAAGTCATTGACCTTTAAATGACAGGTTTTTTTGGTAGTCTTATACTGTTTGATGTACTTCATAAGAGATAGTAAGCTCTCATCTGGTTTACCAAGGAAGAAAATATGGTGTGTGCAACTGTGGCTGAACTTAAGCCAAACAAGGCTCTGGGGAGGAGTGGCTCTCACTGATCTCCTGGGGCTGTGTGATTCCACTCAGGGAATGTACAATATTCCCCTGCCAAAGCTTCCAGCCCCCAACGTGCTGCAGCCAGGCGAGAAACTGGCAGCCTTCCTCCCTGGCCCAGCCCCTCAGAGGAATACAGTCAGTCAGTTGTGACTGAACAGATAAAAAAATCTTATCTGCCACCTCTTACAGGAATATGGTATCTTACAAAACAGTATGGACAGGCTTTTTTTCCCAGATACCTTGTATTCTCTTGGATTAAATGATTTACCCATGTGGTCCTCCATTTCTCACCACACGTCAGCGGCCGTAAGGAAAGGCTGATGTTCACAGGCATCACAGTCAGCGCAAGTGACAATGGTCACTGGATATACTAATCCTTTAATTTCAGACACCAGCCAATAACATTATGTGTACCAATGTCCTAATGACAAAAAGAAAGGCCAGGCAGAAGTCATGCAATGATGATAAACACTTCAATAGCTTATTCCATAACTGAAAACTTGCCAAGCCATTCTACGCCATGAAAATGCAAATAATCCATGAGTTCATATCCAAGTTTTTAAATGAGTACTATATACATATATGTAGCATTTGCACCAACAAGTCCGTCGTACATGGTGAGCAAACAAAGAGGTGTAAATGAGCAATAATTTAACTGATCCAACTGAAAAATCTCTTTGCAGCAAAGACACCAATACAGACATGGGCACTACTGTAGAGAGAACTTAGGCTTGCTGATAAAACTCTAAAAATAAATGTAAATGAAGCTATAATACATAATAGTTGTATTTCAGGTGGTAGACAGCTGCCTATTCTTTACTGCTCAGGTTGGATTGGTGGAAGTAAGGGACTGGGCTGAATTCTAAAGAGGAGAAATGTGACCTTGTGCTACACTACATAGTGCAGCAGATTATCCAACTTCACAGAGAGTGAGAGTGAGTAAAGCTTAGCATAAACTAAATTTCCTTTTTACTGCATGTAATCTAAGAATTAATGTCAAAAAACAACAGAAAAACAGTGGGCATTATTTGCCACAGAGTGAAGGGTTTACTGATGGGTTGTGTTTTTGTCATGAAGATTAATCTATTTGTTGTTCTTACAGTCAACGTAGCACTTTGTGAAAAAACTTCTGAAAACCAGATATGAATGACCCTTCTGCAGTTTCTTCTACACCCTCACTGATCCGATGTTGTACGTCTTGGATGTTGTCTCTATAGGTGTTGTGCAAGAGGTGTAAAAGTGTATGTACAGCAACCCAGAGATCAGTGTGAGACTACTCATGTCCCCTGCAGCACAGGGACAGTAAAGCCAGGGAGGACAGGTTAGGGAAAACGTTTTAAAAGTCTTTTTTGGTGAAGTGAAAACCCTGTGTGCATTGACCTAGAAAAGGTAAGCCAGAGAGGTACCCTGGTGCTGCTACTGTGTTGGGGAAGTTGTTGCTATGAAAGCTGTACCTCCAGCAAAACCAGTGTCATCTCTGGCCATGGGGCATGAAGCCATGGGGTTATGTTTGAAGAACTTGGAACTTGCACCTCACATCTCTTCCCAGTGCACAAGTGTGATGCCAACTGGCCAGAAAAGGACTAGTGAAGGATGGGAAAGAAGCTATGGGATTACTGATTCTGAAAGGAAAAGCCTGCTGGCTGTGACACTTAGCCCTAGGGACTAAGACTAGGCAAGACTCCTCTGTAGTTTAAGACCTCAATGTGTAATCGCCAGACCTGTGTTGCCCTTTAGAAATACTAATACTAATACTAATACTAATACTAATACTAATACTAATACTAATACTAATACTAATACTCATCATCATCACCACCACCACCACCACCAATTAAATTATTAATTATTATAAAAATAATTATTACTAATAATTATTATTAATTCTTAGCCTTTCCCTCTTTACTGTCTCTAAGCAGCAAGAGTGGTGTGGACTGCTGTTCAGATTAGGAGAATTATATAACAGTCCCATAGCCAGCCTTGTGAATTTGGAAAACTTCTATAATGGAATTAAAAAGAAAAAGAATATTTAAGGAGCAACAGAAGTGCAGTAGAAAAGGTTCTTAATGAATATTTTCCAAATTACTCTGGGAGTTTTATACTGATGTTGCAAATTCTCTGTGAATGTACCATTTGCTACAGAACTATGTGTTTTCCATGATACAAAAATACAAGTGACGTTGCAAAATAAAACAAAATAATTCTGATGTGTGCATGGACTCCATCTGCATGCATGCTATCTATAGTACTAGGGCTTAAATGCAACATAGTCCTTTTTGATCTGCTGTTTATAGATCCCAATGGGGGTTTTTCACATAATTTAATCTCAGTGATTTCCATTAGACAAGAGACCAACCATAGTTTTTTTTTGTATTGTGCCTGTTATAATTGAGTGTAAAAACAAACTAACATGACCATATTGAAAAGACACAGTTGTGGGATCAAAAAAAAGATAATAGAAATGGTGCTTACCTGGTAGGATTATCTGCAAACTGCAACATAGTGCAAGTGCCCAAAGCACCCTTTCCAGAGCACTGATGGACTTTGTGGCATCTCACCATGGCAGTTATAATCCAATATCATAGCTGGAACAACTTCGTATCTAGAAAAACAAAAACAGACAAAAAACCCAAACCAAACCAAACCACCATTACCACCATCCCCTCCCCTGCCAAACAAAACAAAACAAAACAAAACAAAACAAAACAAAACAAAACAAAACAAAACAAAACCATGCCTTATGTTATTTTTATTTTTTTTTATTTGAAAGTGGCCATGTGCTCTTATATCATCTGTGCTCCTACACAGTAAGAGTCTTCTGGAAGACTTGTTAGCAAACATTCTCTTAAACATGTTGTTGAGTAAGAAAGTTTTTCTCTGACTAGAGCTATTTAGAGCAATCATCTAAAAATTCTTTAAGAACCAATGCAGCAGAACTAGAGTACCATTTCTAAAACAAATTAGTTCTCATTCCAGTCTTGAGACTCAGTTGTATCTTCCTTCGTCCTCCTATGCTGTTAAAATATACTAGTTATGATAAAAAAAATATTCCAGAGGAGTAAACAAATGACAAAACACTGAAATGGTCAAGGTAAACTGCAAGGCAAGATTGAAGAAGAGATTTTAAGTAAACATAATTAAGATTGGCATTTGTTACAGTAGTTTTTTTTGTGTGTGTGTGTGTTTTTTTACAATTTGCATAGGTTTTTTAATCTCTAATTCAATCCAGGGCCTACACACACATCAAACATCTTCCCACAAGAAGGAGTGTAAATCAAAACCAAGATCTAATAGCTATGCAAATCAATGGATGAGGACTGAATTTGAGGAGTTCTCTTTCAGTAGCCACTGACTAGTGAATTTTCCCATGCTAATGAAACATGTAAGAGCTATGTGTTTGACTGTTCCAGAATCAGAAAATCAAGTGATCTTAAGAGGAAAAGTGTACAGGACAGTGTACCACTGAACAGTGTTAAAATGACATCCAGGAGGTTAAATGAAAGACCTCTGCAATATGCGATTTATTTTATGTCCAAAACACACTGTAAATCTGGAATGTCTGATTTGGAAATCTGTAGTTCTTTGCTTCAGTCACTTCAGTAACATAGAATAATTAAGAACTATTACTTCTGAAGAAACACTAAAAAATACCAAAAACTGTTAAAAGAATGAAGGAAGTAAACAGTGCAGCAAATCTGATATTCTTATTGATTTATTAGTTATGTAGGTGTTCAGGGAATACCTACTATTAGAAATTACATGTTGATTTTTCTTTGTGGTTACATTTTGCAATATGTTTTGGTTTTAGGGGAAATTAGAGATCGAATTGAAAAAGGGACAAGTCTGCAACAAGATGTTTTTGAAATAGTAATAAGGCTCTTTTAACAGGAATTTCTTGAAGAGGCATTTCTATAAATTCCTAAGCCCTAGCTGGAGACAGGGATACAAAATGACACAAAAGTTACAGGCATAATGGCCAGGCAGCAGAGTCATTGTCCCAGGCCTTCAATACCTTTAGTTTGAGACTACTGAACAAAGGACAAAGGCTTAAATAATTCAATATATGACAAATTATGTGGATTTTTAATACAGAATATTTAAATTATTCTGTGTCTTATGTTTCACACCCTTTTGATAAACTCAAAATTTCTTTATTTTGCAATGAAATTAGCTATGGAATGTGTGTCAAGGCTTCTGCACAGAGCAGTCAGGAAAAAAACCCCAGAAGATATGAGGAAATAATCCATGCATAGAGCGAAACGAGTTCACCAAAACTGAGCTGGTGAAGGGTTCAATGTGGGCCTGGGAGATGGTTTCAGCTTGAAGACCAGTTTGATTGTTCTGTACTTTTGCTTTCTCTGTTTACTTTTCCCCCTTGATTTTCAGAACCTGAAGCAGAGTCCTCCTCTGGACTCTCTGATGCTTCTACAATCCTCAACATAGTTAGGGGTGCAAAGAGGAAGCAAACATGAAAATTTCATCTAATTTCATTCTGTCTATAACTTACAACTTAATATAACATATATATATACAGCTCCTTTCGTGTTTCCATGTTTCAGGAAATATTTATTTACTTGGCAATTTGAAAACACATGAAAAGAGTCATGCTGTGTGGTAGTAAGTATTGTTAAAGTAGTTTATTTTGCTACAGACTTTCTCAGGTGCAAATCCGAAATTCCAGCTGTAAGTCATAGCTAATTGCTGTAATAGGGTACATTCAGTGGGACTCCCGCAAGGGCTTACCTCACAGAAAGCCCTGGTGGTGTCACACGTAGGAGAACTGAAGATACGTAGCATAACACCAAAATTAAACCCTGTAATTTTGGCTTTGTATTCCTTCTGAAAGTTGTTTCCCATCTCTGTTATCATAGTGTAAATATTGCCATAAATATTCAGCTCCTCTTTTATCCTTGCTAACACCTCCATGTTAATGTTCATGTCACAGATTCCTAAACTTGAAGTAAAAAATTAATCTGATCTATGTTTCAGAAATTGAGATTTTTTTTCAAGTAATCAACAGATTTTTAGGAGCTTACATGCTGATTGCATCATCATTTATTATTACCTTTATGCAAAACAGATACCATTTATAGTAGTATATGAAGTGATATTGATATCTGAGAAACATTCTTTGACATGCATTTTATACAAGATGGAATTTAGCAAGACAAATATATCAGAGTAAATTATGCATTCCCTTTCTTTCACAGAGAATTAGTGCTAGAAGGGATGAATAAAATTTACCTATTAAGTAAAATTACCAAAGTTTGTGGGTAAGAAAATATCAGTCATACAGGGAAAAGCAATCTTGGCTCACAAGTTTGTTTTGAGAATTTATCAATGGGAGCAGTCTTGCCAACAGCAAACATTAAGGAAACATGAACCAAACCCCAAGAGCTGTGTGTTTCTGAGTCAATCTCACATCAGTCTTGAAAGGTGGTTATTGCCCAGTGTATGAATATTTTAATATATACTGCATATGTGTTCTACATAGCCAGAGGAACAAGCTAAAAAATCCATCAAGATTACCACAGGGGCTGGTATGGACTTCTGTTTCTCACAGTCTCTCTGTTTCTTCTTTCATTTTGGAAAAACTGAGGACCATCTTATCTTCAGTGCTGTCTGATTACCTAAACAAAGCAGAGAGAAAAAGGCTCACATTAGCCCATCCTGCAGAAGCCATTTGCAGCCTTAACACTTGCATTTGGATCTCATCAGCAGTTCCCAGAGCTTGTAAAAACTCTACTAGGAGGATAAATGGGTCTTTGCTCTAGGAATAGAGTGAAACAAGAGCACTTGATGAAAGCAAGGCATTAAAAAACATGTATGGTTTAATGGTTTAATTAAACCATGTATGGTTTAATTTTGAGTTGCTAGTCCCCTCTCCTTATAATGCAAGAGAACAGTTGAAACTGTTTAGCTGTAGCAAACTGAAAATTTACATCAAAAGAGTTCTGTTTCCTTTACTATGTCATCAGATTTTGGAACTTGCTGTCCAAGAAGTTATCAAAGATCAGAGCATAACAAGATTAAAAAATTCTAAAATGTTATCTTTGATCTTTCGTGGTAAATCTTATGTACTATATACTATATAATGCTTCTCTCGGTCACTCACTTGGGTTGCCCTAAGAGGACCAGGAAAAGGGTGTTCAAATGGGCATTTGGTACCAGATGTTGTTGTATCTCATGATATCTTCATGAACTTTACTTCTGGAGACAGAATTTCTTTGTAACAGGCTAGAGTTAGCTTCTACTTGCAGAAAATCATATTGCAGAATTTGTAAAACCTTGCATGTCTTGTGCGGGTCTTAATATATTGTGGTGCCTTCCATTTACACAGTATTTGTTGCAGAAGATATGCATATTTAAAAAATGCTTCATTTTGAACTCACTGACAAAACGTTTCGTTCCTCTGTCACAGGCTGAAAATAAGGCTTCTTTGGAAAATGGATTAAATAGGATTTTAATCTTACCATACAGGCTAGCTGGGAGCAGAGAGGCAGTAATGCAGTAACAGAATCTTAAATTCAGTTCAGAATTTTACTGTGTTCCTAGAGAGACTTAAAATAAAGGTTGCAGGTAGAGAATAAATGATTTATGAGAGGATTCCCTGGCAGAATTGTGTAAAGCTGAGGACAAACATACAAAAAAGAAATCTTAAAGACAAAGTATAATTGAAGGTTGGTTTCTTCACCAAATATTTGGAAACCAAGAATTTGAAAGATTGGTGGATATACAGCCTTCTTTCACAGCAATTTTAACAGAGAGAGATGACTTTTTTAGAGCAGCACAATACATGTGTTCTCTTTCCCCATGAGTTTGGTCCCACTGTCACTATGTACCTTCCATTGCCCTGCATCTCCACCCTGTATTCTCTGATGTCCAGGCAGATATCCCAGGGCCTTCACGTCCCACTCCTGCTCAGCTGCTTTCCACTGTTCAGTTACACCCTTTGTCAGCTGTGATGCATGAGGCATGTGTCAATGCTGGTGTCAAGCTGTACATGTGCTGGATGATCAGTGTGATAACCTTACCCTGCAGCTTTTGCTGCAGATAACCCACGTGAATTTTTCTTTTCCACATAGCCACCCATTTTCTCAAGATCTGTTGGAGCTCCTTCTCTGGTATCTTTCCATGCCTTGGCCAATTGAAATCTGCATGCCAACAGTTTCTAAGTTTTTAAGGAACTGGCAGATCAATCTAATAGGTTTTGTCTATATAGCAAAGTAGGCAGGAACATGAAAGTAAGAATTGAAGGACTGGAAATTATCAGGATTGAATTACAAGGAATTTTTTGGGTCCTTAATTCTCAGTGTCCTTACGCTATTTATTATATAATTGTTCCTTTAACTTTCTGCAATTTTTCTCTCAAACTGCTGATTAGTCTAATCATAATTTTCTGAAACTTTTCTGATTCTATCAGGTCTTTTTTGAATGCAAATAATCTGAATTGCATACCATATTCTAGGTGTGATTTGGTATAATGGCTTGAATATTGCACTCCATCTGCTCGAATTACCCTCTCTTTCATTACTGCTTAGAAGCATATTCGCCACTGGCTGTGAATGAGATTGCAGGAAAAGATTATAAGGCATATATGCTTTATAATGTAGTGATCGTTTGTCTTGAGGAGAGAGCCATCAGTGGTATAGCCTACGGTACATTAATGTCGACGTTATTCTATGTATGTAGAACAAACCAGCCTCTGCTTGAATTATGCAAAGACAGTGACAATAGTAATCTCACACAGTATATCAACTACCACTGAAACTGCAAATCTAAATGGATCTCAAGAGCATTTGCTAGCTTAGAATGTACCTGTTGTATGCAAGGTGAGGAAAAGTTTCTATCTCATTTTTAGGTAAGAGAAAGATGCTTACAGACATAAAAGCACTGACAGTTTTCGAGTCCATCTGTGTAGGAGGAAGCTGTTCTGCTTCAGGTACTTGCATAGTCACATTGGGCTCCCGTTACACTTCATTGTTCACACAAATCCAAAATGGAGACTACACTTGCAAAAATCTTGACCACTGATGAAGCAGGACAGCACAGTATTTTTCTAATGTTCTTGTCTTTGTGAAAAGAATGATATTTGCAACTATCTATTTCTTCAACAAAAACACATGTTAAGAATAAGTGCTGTGGGAAACACCATTTTAAAGAGATCTGTTTATCAGTCAATGTATCTTAATTAATATTTCCATATGAATGCTTTTGAAAAAGCATCTTCTCCTGCATATATCACAATATCTCAGTAAGGGTGACAGAGCACTGGAACAGGCTGCCCAGGGAAGTTGTGGAGTCTCCTTCTCTGGAGACATTCAAAACCCAAACATACTGTGATACTGTGATTGGAAGGGACCTCAGAAGATCATTTACTCCAGCCACCCTGGCAGAGCAGGAACGCCTAGGTGAGGTCGCACAGGAACATGTCCAGGCGGGTTTTGAATGTCTCCAGAGAAGGAGACTCAACAACCTCCCTGGGCAGCCTGTTCCTGTGCTCTGTCACCCTCACTGAGAAGAAGTTTCTTCTCAAATTTAAGTGGAACCTCTTGTGTTCCAGCTTGATCCCATTACCCCTTGTCCTATCATTGTTTGCCACTGAGAAGAGCCTGGCCCTATCCTCATGGCACTCACCTTTTATATACTTATAGACATTAATAAGGTCCCCCTTAGCCTCCTCCAAACTAAAGAGACCCAGCTCCCTCAGCCTTTCTTCATAAGGGAGATGCTCCACTCCCTTGATCATCTTTGTTGCCCTATGCTGGACTCTCTCCAGCAGTTCCCTGTCCTTCTGGAACTGAGGGGCCCAGAACTGGACACAATACTCCAGGTGTGGTCTCACCAGGACAGAGTAGAGGGGAAGGAGAACCTCTCTCGATCTACTAACCACCCCCCTTCTAATACACCCCAGGATGCCATTGGCCTTCCTGGCCACAAGGGCACAGTGCTGGCTCATGGTCATCCTGTTGTCCACCAGGACCCCCAGGTCCCTTTCCCCTACACTGCTCTCTAATATGGAATCTCCCAACCTATACTGGAACCTGGGGTTGTTCCTGCCCAGGTGCAGGACTCTACACTTTCCCTTGTTAAATTTCATCAGGTTATTCCCCACCCAACTCTCCAGCCTGTCCAGATCCCGCTGGATGGCAGCACAGCCTTCTGGCGTGTCAGCCACTCCTCCCAGCTTAGTGTCATCAGCAAACTTGCTGATAGTACACTCAATTCCCTCGTCTAAATTGATAATGAATATATTGCATAATATTGGCCCCAGCACTGACCCCTGAGGCACTCCGCTAGATACTGGCCTCCAACTAGACTCTGCACCATTGACTACCACTCTCTGGCTTCTCTCCTTAACCCAGTTTGCAACCCACCTCACTACTCTATTGTCCAGACCACACCTCCTCAACTTAGCAACTAGGATGCTATGGGAGACTGTGTCAAACGCTTTGCTGAAGTCAAGGTAGACCACATCCACTGCTCTGCGTCATCCATCCATCTTGTTACATTCTCATAAAAGGCTATGAGGTTGGTCAAGCATGACTTACCTTTAGTAAAGCCATGCTGACTGCCCCTAATAACCCTCTTGTCCTTGATATGCCTTGAGATGGCACCAAGGACAAGCCGTTCCATTACTTTCCCAGGGACAGAGGTGAGGCTGACCGGTCTATAATTACCCGGGTCCTCCTTCTTGCTCTTTTTGAAGACTGGAGTGACATTTGCTTTCCTCCAATCCTTGGGCACCTCTCCCATTTCCCAAGACTTGGCAAAGATGATGGAGAGCAGTCCAGTAATGACTTCAGCCAGCTCCCTCAGCACCCGCGGATGCATCCCATCTGGACCCATGGATTTATGGATGTCCAGACTATTTAATTGCTCCCTAACCCAGTCCTCATCGACTAAAGCAAACTCCTCCATTGACCTGGCTTCATCCGGGGTCTCAGGGGTACAGGGCTCCCCAGGACAGCCTCTGGCAGAGTAGACAGAGACAAAGAAGGCATTCAGTAATTTTGCCTTCTCTGTATCTTCTGCCACCAGGGCACCCACCCCATTCATCAGTGGGCCTACATTGCCTCTGGTGTTAGTTTTATCTGCTATGTATTTGAAAAAGCTCTTTTTGCTGTCCTTGACCCCTCTCGCCAGCTGTAAATTCTAAGGAGGCCTTGGCTATCCTAGCTGCCTTCCTACATCCTCTAACAGCAGCCTTATATTCCTCCCAAGTGGCCAGCCCCTGCTTCCATGACCTGTAAACTCGCCTCTTCTGCTTGAGCATACCCAACAGATCCCTATTTAAGCACACAGGCCTCCTGGCTCCCTTCCTTGACTTCCTGCATGTGGGGATGCTCTGATCCTGAGCGTGGAAGAAGCAATCCCTGAATGCCACCCAGCTATCTTGGGCCCCTTAAATTGATATAAATAAATTTAATTTAATTTTTTTTTTTTTTCCCCCACCCAAGGCTGGCTGATCCTGCTGTGATTTCCTTTAGAGCAGAGAGTGATTTGCCAATACCCATTGTATTCAGACAGATTCCATTTGTGAAAGGGAAGAAAAGGTAAGGTACCATGCCAACATAGATAGACATCTGTAACATAAAATATTAATGATATAAAATCCAACTTTTTTCAGCTGCTTACAGAGCCACTAGATCACACTCTCATTAAAATAAATGAACAGAGACCAGAGTTTGCCCTGCTTACTGCTACCCATGACAGAGTCTGAGTTTCCTTGAGAATCACTGAAGACTACTCTAGTAAATTTTGACTCAAGTGCTTACCACAGTGCTCAAAACTGAAAAAATAATAAGAAAAATCCATCAAGGCTGGAACTGCTGAACTCAAAACAACATTAATTTGCAAGCATGGGTTTCATTGTTCAGAACTACCGGGCATGTATCAGTCATTATTTTCATTGGGACACAGTGATGAGTGAAACAAAGATTAGAGTAGGACTACAGTGAACCAGCTGCTAACAATACAGAAGCAGCCCCCAATTGATGTTACTTCTGCATCTAGTTAAAATCAAAGAATGATTTCTTAATTTTTTTGCCAGCTATGTTTTTTTCGCCTTTAAATTCATCATCTTCCCTCAGTCCAACACTGTATGGGAATAATCCAGAGCAGAAATAAGCCAGTTTTCTTAAAGGATTTTATTTTCTTCCTGTAGCTATTTTTAATAGGACTTAAATCAATGGTCAGTCACGGAAGCGTGAACAAGAAGTTCCTTTTACATAACTATGCCTGAACTTGCAACCAAAAGGATGCAGGGATAACAAAAGCCTTGTAAAGGATGTCAGTTTGCCTTGATGAGAACTTGCTTGAATTCCCATGCTTAAACGCAGCACTTCCCGCTTGTGCCCATGCAATTCACTGACTCACAGCCACGCTGGCTGAAGCAGAACCAAAGCTACAAGGGCTACATAGGAAGGTTTGCCCAGCCATGCCTAAGGGTGAGTTGGGCAGGAGGTGTTAGCACTGAAGATCAGATGGACTTCGTTGTCAATCTCAAATTCTTCTATGTCAATTTAACACCCCTGTGCCAGCTCAGGGTTCATGATACTTTGATGACTGTGGGGGTGGCAATGCCTGACCACGCACTTCTCCTTTCAGGCATGATGATGCAGTCTCCTCCTGTGGACAACTCCCAGTACCATATGATCCTACTCTGGGTGGGATTTCCCAGATAATGTGTCTCTGGAACCTATTTTGTTCCCAGCAGAAGCAGCCATCTACTGCTTCTCTGACTCAGCCCAGGACTAACAGCGATCTTTTATTCTCTGCTGGTACTACCCCAAACAGAGCCTCTGGGTTAAAAGCTTGTTTTTATTAACACATAAAAGGCTCTATGGGTATCAATGTAAGCTTCTAATGTAAGTGTGAGGTCTGCACATAACAACAACAGAGAGAGAGAGAAGTAGAAGAAAAGGAAGGAAAGCAAACAGGTCCAAATCCAACATGACAAACCTTGTCTCCACTCACCACAAAACTTAAGGACAGGCCTAATTCTCCTCACTTTACTCACATGAGAAAGTGCAACAGCATCTCACATGCATGTGCATGCTCTCTCATACTCTATTTTCCTGATGCTATCAAAGACATCTATCCTTAGTCAGGGGATAACATCCCCCATAAGTATCATGGCTTAAGCAGTCAAGAAAGTTTACCTAGGCAAAACTTGGGCTAGTAACACTCCTAGCTGACCAGTTGAGAATCAGGGCAAGTGTGCATAAAATATACTT
Source organism: Streptopelia decaocto (assembly GCF_964273445.1). Lineage (NCBI taxonomy): Eukaryota > Metazoa > Chordata > Aves > Columbiformes > Columbidae > Streptopelia > Streptopelia decaocto. The sequence goes on from NC_138657.1 coordinate 13,506,682, forward strand.
TAGTACTCTGATGCTGTTTTCTAGATAGTTTTAAAAGGTAACTCAGAGCATAATAAACCCTGTCTTCATATTGTTGAAGAAGGACATATCATGACTCCTTTCTTTTTTAGAAACTTCCTGAGGACTTTTTACTCCATTTAATGCTCAGTATTCAGTTTTAGTACGTTAGTGAATGTCTGGGGTTTTAATATACTCTTTTTTCCAGAATTGAGCAGCCCAGCTAAATATTCATTACATTTACTATCACTGTGAATCTTTGCTATTCCTCATCTGTTGGGGTGCAAAAAGTTCTTAATACACCAGATTAATACCCCAGAAACATCTACATTCCTCTTATTTGAGAAAAGAAAATTACGCTACTATTTTAACCATTATTCTCAAAAGATTTCAGATACCTTAAAAGGAAAATGGCTCCCTTATTCAGTGTTCTTGCTGCATTGCAACCTTTCTTCTTCTCTGTTACACACAGAAAATCTTTCAAATTTATGGGGCAATTTCAGTCAGAGTGTCTGGCCTAGGGACACAGTTTATGCTTCATGGATTTCACCTAAATTCATCTGATGAATCACCCATTTTGTAGTGTGAACACAGACAAAGCCACCTTGATGCCAAAGGTAGTTCTGACTCCCTCCTACAATTTCTCTTCTGTATCTAGATGGAAAGGATGCTTTTTCCAAGTTAGCAGGGACCGAATCAGAGAAGTGTAGCCTAGTGAAGCACCCCAAACCAAGACCCATGCAAAGATGCACATATTACCTTCTGTAGTCTCCTGCATAATGCTTCTCATCATTGCATCCCCAGAGCTCAGGTAAGCTTGCCCAAAGACAAATTCACAGACTGTAAATAATATTTGCTGCACTGTGCATGTAGTTTGTTATCCTCACTTCAACATTTCTGAAGATAAAAAAATTTGAGGTATCAGTCCCTGTTCAAACTTCCTGGTAAAGACATTCTACAGACTACCAAGGGCAAATCAAGAATTTATTTTGCAAGTTACAGGTTTTCCTACTTCATCATATCAGAGAAAAGGACAATGTCTAGGGGAGAGATATGGCTTCAGAAGTACTGCTGGGTGTTCATTCTAAAGGATAATGTCAGATATAGCTCACAGAAAAAAGAGAGCAACTAATCAAATTATAAATGGTATAAACAGGTGAGAGAATGTTATCAGCACTTGATCGCAGATAATCTATGCCCATGTATCCTCAGAATATTATTAATCAGCACAGCTACGCAAAAAGAAGACCTTCATATCTGTCAGGCAGCTCTCCCTGGACAGCTTATAAGTGCCTTGCAGTTAATAGGCAATCATTCATAGTCTAGCCCTGATCATTATCTCAAATACTTGAGAAATTACAGAATGATTAAAACAGTGAAAAATCCCATCACTCATTGCCTTGACTCCCACTTGTCTAATTCTTACCTCCACTGCTCAACTTTAAGGCTCCGTGTTAAATTTCCCTTGCTCTGGTTTGTATTTATCCTGTTGGATTTTCTCTTGGCTTTGCTTTCATCATTTTTCATAGGCCAGTAACACTCTTTCTAAACTGACAAAAAAGGTTGTCCTTTGCAGGCAGTCCTGCTACTGTTGCATACACTACTTGAAATTTTTTGGTAGCTGATAGTTCATTCTGTTTTTGAGGAATTATGAGGATGATGCTATACTCCCAATTGTGAAAGCCTTTTAATCTGGTGTCCTGATTTTGTTAAAAGCAAGATCAGTTCCCTTTTAGTGAATTTTTCCTTTCAACTAAGTTCTTTTAAGTAACTGTACTTTTCTGAATTTTTGCCTGCATGTTTTTCGGACACTGTGCTTGAAACTGATAAGAGTGACCCATGGAATGCTGAAAAAGTTCATGTTTAGATTTGTTGCTATGACAGCTGATTCTGATAACATCCCATAATTGAGAGGGACGTGTTTGTCAAGAGGGGCAGACAGAACAGGTGACTAAAACTGACCAACTGAGTATTCCATCCCATAATCATCACACCACCTATATAAGATGGAGATAATGAGGATGTAGCTCTCTTCGACCATGGCTGGCATTTGGAGAGGACCCTGTCTGTGTGTCTGCAATCTACAGGCCTCAGGTCCTGCATCTCTGAAATCCAGTTTCAGGTTTGCTGTGAAGTCCCTCCCATGACTTCAGGGTGCCTGCCCTGCAGCTGCTGGAGCCACGCCAGCTCCCATCTCTGCTGCTGGAGTGACGCCAAGCATTCAAGATTGGTTTTCTATATTTTGTATAATTTTCTCTATTTATTAGTAGCATTAGTAAAGCCTTTAAAACTTTTCCAACTTGCAAGACTCTTTCCAACTCAAAGTCCCTCTTCCTGATCTTTCTATCACCTTTTATGGTGGGAGTGATTAACAGAGGGCATCTGCCATGGTTTATTGTCACCTTGCTTTAAACCTTGACATCTGGAAAAGACAAAATGACATATATGGCACCAAGCAGCTAAATTTAACCTGAAATTAAGAATCATTTTATATAAAATCCCACTCACGTAGTTACTGTGCTTCCAAAGACAGAATAATATTTTTTTCCACCCTTGTCTATTTTTGGACTCTATGCTGCATTTTGTACTTTTTCAATGACTTGTTGTGATTGTGTAAAAAGCAGAATTTTCCAAAACACATATATAATGTTTTTTTACACAATGCATTTGTGTAGATAGTTCCATTCCAGGCCCAAAGAAACAGTAGTTGTTCTACAGGTTGCTGCCATTTCAGTCCTTCTCCAGGGCCCTCGTTCCTTCTAATAAATCTGGCATTAGAAGCCTAGTACTAGAGTGAAAATGCTTGGCCATAGGATGTGAAATGTTGAATGGGAACAAATGCATAATTTGGGTTCAGATATATTACAAGAAATCTGCTTTTTTGGGGAGAGGAAAGGTAAACTTGTCCCAGCAGGCTTTATGACAGATTGTATATTCTCGTTCTACAATACCCTATAAGTAAAACTACCATTAGTGCTGCGTGCTGATTTGACAACACTGAGATCATTGTCTTGGCCTGATCTGTAAAAAACTGCTTCCACCAGCTACAGCACTAGAGCCTGTAGAACCAGCAACATCTTTAGGACTATCTGACTGGTATTCATTCTTAATCCAGACTGCTGGCACAAGGGTGTTTTTTATACACTTGTACCAAAAAAAGTGAATCAACCCAGGTAAGAAGGGCACATCTAGCTGCACATTACTTATATATTTCCAATACAAAGCCAAGTCTTCATCTGCAAGGTCTTATTGCTATTGTTTCTGCTCAGGACTGTTCTGCTCAATTGGAACCACCACAAACAAGCACTGCTGGGCCAAAGTCTCCAATTTACAGGCCAGCAGAGTCCTTGCTGGCACTGTCTCTTCCAAAATGAGCTAAGTACCTTGTAGTATGGAGGAAAAAAACAAACAAACTAGTAATAATAACACTGGGGGAAAAGGGGAGTGGAAGAAAATAATTCATAGCAGAAATTTAGTTTGTACTTCAGGTACTGAACTGTTTGGTTATTCGCAAACAGACCTATAATATAGAAAGATGATTAAAAGAATGCTACACTTGAATTTCTCCAGGTGCTCTGACTATGTAAGTCATCTGGTTTGCAGCATCTGCTAGCAATCTAGTAAAATAGAATCCTAAGTGCTTATATAAGCAACGAAATTTACTACTTTTAACAAAGTAATGGTTTAATAGATGTGATGTATCTCACGTTGATACTGTCAAAAGTTTCACACAATCATCTTGTGGTTGAATTAATTATTATATCTGTGGAACATCAGTTATTCTAATAGATAAAGCTACGGGCATTAATGGTTCATACAATTTATGTTCCAGTGTGGTGTGCAAGAGGGACATGAATTCAGCTTGATCTTCGCCAATGCTGTTTCTGTAGGCTGAGCTGATGTCATTCAGATCAACAATTTCAGCTACACAAGTGAATCCCCTGACTTCAGAGAGACTATTGACACAAATAAGTATGTTTTTGCCCTGATTTCCTGAAGTCTGTGCTCTCCAAAACAAAGAGTTTGAACTAAACCTGGATTTGTGTTTGGGCACAGTGTTGGACACACAGCTCTTGCTGCCGCTCACCACCAGTCATTAGTTACTTGCAAACAGGCCTGCTGGTTGCAGAATAGGAAAGGAAGGGACCATGTAATAAAACAGGTCTCAAGCCTCCGGACTTAATGTACCATAGTTGTTGATGTTTGCAGGATGAGGTTAAACAAGTGGGCTATTGTTGTCTGTCGTCTTTTTTGCGGGCTCTGGGAGATATTAATTACACTGCCTCAGAAAATGACAAGTTCATTATTTGTAACACTTCAGGTAATGTACACATCAAAATCAGCTGTGAACAGCATTCCAGAACCAAATGAATGTTCTTTGAGAAGAGAACCAGTAGAACTGAATTCTCATTGTTTTTACTAGACTAATATATACATGGAAACTTAACAGACTTGCATGTCTGAAAGTTTCTCTTTTTTTCCCTGTGACATAAGTTGGTCAAATAAAATATTTTCAATTCCATGGGAAACCTCCTTGTAGAGAATCACAAATTATTCCTGTAATTATAGTAAACTGAAACACAGCAATGCACTCTAAAGAAATAATTTGGGCCACATCAAAGTAATCTGCAGTTTTGGGAGGGGTGTTCTAGAATGACTTCTGCCATTTTTAGAGCAGACATGCATGTATTTAACCAAATTTGAATGGAGTTCATTAACAAAAGAGAATGAAACAGCAAATACTATGTAGTTTATCTGATATTTTCAAACTTTGCTGAATGCAAGTTTGCCAGTACCACAGACTATATTGTGAGGAATTTTTTTTCCACAAAGAAACAAATAACATTCTGCTACTGAAGCTGTGGACCACAACTTTAGCACTGTAAGTCAGAGAGTGCTGGAGAAGACGAATCAGACTGGGGATCCTTTCCCAAATCTCTGATATGTATTACTGTATATTTAAAGACCAACTATATTTTCATTCTTCCGCTGAAATGTTGCATTTATATGAATCCTTTGTTTGCAATGTTAGTCAGTAAAGAGGTATGTTCTCTACAGATGTGTTAGAGACCCTTTGAGTTATCTCAATTTGAGTTTGCCATGTGCCCTGATTCTTATCTGCTTTATCCTTTGTAAACCATGTCCATTCCTCCTCTCTCAGAGGTAAAGTAGGTCATGAGATCCTGATCAGCCTCTTACTATACCACGGAACAACATGTTGTATCATTATCTGAATGTTTAAGTGTTGATAATGCAGCTCTGAACTGTAGCAGTAGGCAAGGTTAGTCAAAGAATTGCTGGTGCATTTTATTCTTCCTGTAAAGCCTTTCAACTTGGAAGTCATCAAGCTTACAAGAATGGGTTAACTTGGGTTAAAATTCAAGGCCAATAAATGAAAATTATGCGTATATATCAGGGTTCATTTGATGCTCAGTCAATTATATAGTTGAGCTGATTCTCTAGCAGTGATATACTTTAGGTTATACGAACTGTCTCATGCATTGGAAAAAGTAGCATTTCTTGTACAAACTCTTTGTACTGTGCTATGGCCGCTTTCCTTTATATTGTATTACCTGGACTCCAAATGTTAAGGGAAGTGCAAGACAGAAATTCTGCCATGTGATTTCTCCAAAAACACTCTCTCCCATTTTCCCTTTAGATGTTTGAATTAGTGCTTTTCTATCCTGCAAGAATGAAACAACATGCTTAAGTTATGCCTTGACATTTTAAAATAAACTAAGCATTAGAAAGACACTAGTGAAGTGCCAGCTATTTGCATGAATATTGATAGTTTTGGCATTACTACTTTCTATTGATTTGAATACTCTGTTTCTCAAATAATTGAAGCATGCATTCAGAGTTTCGGGATTGGCATCCATTTTGACTGCATGCTATCTAGGACTTAAGAATTTATGAAATATGCCCTCTTTACATACTTAAGTACTTCCATAGCCAGGTTAACTAGAGTAGTAAATAGGGTTTAAGTGCTAGCGAGGGAGAGGATTAGTTCTCCAGCAGGGCTTATATATTGCTATGAATAGGTATAAGATAATGTTATATTATTTCTAAAAGCACCTCTTTGAAGTTATACCCATTGTTTATATTTATTTTATGAAGTTCTGGAAAAATATGCAATACTTTTTCTTTTTTTTTTCCTCAAGGATTTGTATAAAACACCTGTCAAATAAAATTTTTCCAATTTACAGGTGAAATAATACATTAAATATTTTGACAGTTGTATCCTCATCATGCCCTCATCTTCAAGCCTTACACTAGTTCAGTGGCGTATAGTTTATTTACTTATATTGATGTTGACTTGACTATAAACTTTCTATGTAGGACCCTACACTTATTTGGGGAGTTCTATTGTCTTCATTACTGATATATTACTATAGAGAAAAAAGGCAAAGCACAATGCATCAGGCCCTATGCAGGTCTATTATTGCAATATGAGCACTCACCACTGTGCAAAGTGGCACCTATAATATAATTTTGCAGCAAATATGGTTGATTTGGAAACTCACTTTATGACCTTGACTTCCTTGCCTCTTTCCTCTGTAAACTTACCTCATCTTTAAGTGGTTCCAGTTTGGTTTTTTTTGTGTGTGTGTTTTTTTTTTATTTTTTTTGTGTTTTTTTTTTTTGTTTGTTTTTTTTTTTTTGTTTTGTTTTGTTTTGTTTTTGTTTTGGTTTTTTTTTTCTTTTTTTTTTTTTTTTTTTTCTTTTTTCCAGTCCTTTGAAACTCAATGTTCTCTGTTTCCACTCAGCAAGACAATTCAGTCTTCGGAACCAAGAGAACTCTAGATGAAATGTCCAGTCACTAAGGGAGAAGCAAAAGGCAAAGAAGTTGAAGATTTGTCTAGGATATGTCATCATGTTACCATCTTCCTCAGCACAGTTCTGAAAGGGATTATTGTAAGAAAAGCACATCTTTGCTTGGAATCACCTGTATACCTGTCTTCCAGAAGCATATTTTCCAAATTCTTAAATCTCCTCTCTATTATTCTGTGAGATAGATGCCAAGATTCTCTATCCAGACCGAATTTCACTTCCTGGTGTAACTCACACTTGTGCTCTGAACTAAAGTAGGAGCTTGAATAAATTTCTGTGGCTTCTTCCCACACAGAGCTTTGACTAACTTGCAAAAACATGTTGAGTCTTAGGTTCTCTTCACCAGTAGCAGCATACCACTTTGATTGCTTCAGAGTGAAATTTACTGAGATACTTAAACATTGTATTTGTTGGAATTTAAATTGCCAATAAAAAGCATAATTCAAAAGACATAATTTTAGAGAGCATTCAACCCTACCCATAAGGATACTTTTTGAGGGAGTCTGATTAATATTTTATATGATTTACTGTATCTTCAAAGCTGAATATTTTCAGGAGTTACTAAGCCATGATTTCACTTTTGCCTTCAGTAGATTATAGACGGTGTGTCTAATGCTCGTACAGGTGTAAATCAGGAGTCATCCTGCAGATATGACTGTTAGAGTAGCTCTACCTGCCTTATCCATTTTTTCTCCAACACACAGGCAAGCTTTTATTCTTGGGAAGATGTACAGCTTGGACCTGTACCAAACCTGCAGCAAGCAGAAACAGCACTGGGAAAAATAAAATTTGTTTGGTTCCTTTGAGCTGTTTTTATAAAGTTGTATTTTGAGACAGAACCCCTTGGATGTTGGCACTGCTTTGCCATCTGCATCATTTAAAGACTAGTGCATAGCAGTTGGCACTTAGTACACCCAGAATCCATCTTATAGTTTCCTCAGCTGCATTCATGTCAGAAAAGGAAGCAGTATTTTTAAAAAGAGGGCCACAAGCATAAATCTGATGTTCCTGCTACATTAGCATCAGTTCATTGACTTCTCTGTAAATCAGAATTCACTGGAGGAAAAGCATGTCACAGAGAACTCTTTTCAAATTTTAATTTTTTGCCTCTTGAATAAACATATCAAAGTTACACATACCCAAGAAGAATGTCCCTAGAAAGATAAATATTTTATTTATGTTCAGTTTTATCTTCTCTATGACAAATTGCTGTGTGACTGAAGTGATGTGCTTCCAGCAGAAGGAAGAAATGGATTATCTGGAGTAGAAAACGAAGTATGTTTTGTGGGAATGCAGTGACACAGTATTAAAATGTCATGTTTAGTTTGGGCCATGACTAAAATAGTTTTGGCATGCAGATGCTTCTGGTTTATAAGTAGCAACCTTATCATGGGCTTGGGCACATGTGACAGTTTAGAAAATAATTATTTTTCTTAGAGGGGGATGCATTGCTCTATATTGACTTATTAATATGGCCACTAAATCTAGCAAAACCTTTCTCTTTAAAAAATAAATAATAATAATAAAAAAATTATTATTTTTTAAGTAAAGTGGTTAGAAACTGAGACAGCTACTTGACATATTTTTTTCTCTTGGAATTCACGAGCGTTTGAAAATCTTACGGCTTGTATTAATCATAAGGCCAGAGAAACTGGTCAAAGAAGGTTCTTTGGGCCTTCAAATCCATACATCAGCTCATCAGATACCATATAAAGAAACCATGGTCCTAACATACACCAGATGATGATCTCACCATGTAAGTATATAGATTCGGAGGATAATACATGTTTTTAATATATGAATAAACCTTTAGGGAAGAAGATCTGAGAAAAAGTGATTATTGACTACCTTAAGTGGAACACAACTGGATGGCGTTCCTAGGGCATGTCATTCTACAAAAGCAGAATGCACAGCCATTTTCAAGAAAAACAAATTCATATAACTCAGAGGATTGAAATTACTGTAATGAATTAGCACTTAAATGTCTGTGGTGCATTTCAGCATCCCAGAAATGCCTGCAAGGTCAATGATCATTGCAACTGTAGAGAATAAATCAGCCTAGAAAGTCTTCTCTCTGAAAGCTTTGCAGAAATGGTTTAGATTTTTACGACCTGAATGTTATTTTTCAACTCAGTGATTCTTCCAACTTTGAGAAACATGTCATGAGAACAAGCTCAGTCCTGCATGGGAGTGTGGAGTGCTGTTTATGATGTGAAGAGGGTTTATAACTTTATTTAGTAAACAGATTTTCAGGCTCGCTTCACAAAGAATTGCTAAGGGTGTAAAGGAAACATCTCATGCCTTCTGAGGTCCCCTTATAAGATTGTAGCATAAATGTTTTAAAAGAAAACTTTTCCTTGGGGAGTTAGTCTCTTCACTCTCTGGGTCTTGCTTTCAAAGACATTTGGCTGCCATGTTACATGGCAGTGCCCATGTACCTGCCTGAATGTCAGTCTAGCTCAGCAGGGTGCACAGGGGGACCGTGGCAAATCAGGAGACCAAGTTATTTTTTGTGGATCTACTTTGGCAAGATAAAGCTGCAGTTACTGATTTTAGAGTGGTTACAGAGAAAGACTGTTTAACCTCTTTTACAAAGCAATCAGTTGAAGGGCCCTGTTCACATGCTCATTCATTATGTTGGTGACTACTGGGAAAGGCTGCTGAGGATTTCTTGCTTCATATAGCCACAATTTGCCCTGGATCTGCTTTAAGAACACAGAACTCTTGCAGAAATCAACAGAGAATAAACAATATCCTTATCTACCCAGTGGACCTAACTTGGGCAACTTGTTCCACAAGTAACATGCTTTGTGTCTTCAAAACAAGGCATAGAGCTTAGTGAATGCATGAGAAGCTTCAGGAACCACTCCTTCTTTTTCATTAGTAGAAGTTTCTTGTTCGGCATAGGAAGAAATTTAAAGTTCTTTTCAGTAAAAAACAAAACAAACAAACAAACAAACAACCCCTCAAAGACCTGAAAATTGTGGGGCAGTCTGCTGTGCAGAATATCTGCTTGAAATAGTCTCATGGATTTATGGTGTGGCTTCACTGAATCATTGTTATGCCTTTCATTATGCAAATATTGATGAATGACCTTTTGAAAGGGAAAGAAGGATCCAAGAGAGATTAAAGCACAGCTTTGAAGTTCTCATAATCTCAGGTTCCTCAGATTAGGAAACAAATACATGTTCTGAGATAACAGACTAAGCAATTATTACAGAGGTTTCTTGTAATAGTGGAAACACTGTGGTATGTGCCTCACAATACTCAAAGGCCAGCTCTGCAGGGCAATTGAACCCTTTGACCATTGACGAATTTAATCATTGAACAGTTTGGGTTAGATGGGACCTTGAAATGTCACCCAGTCCAACCCCCCTGCAAAGAGCAGGGACATCTTCAGATAGATCAGGTTGCTCAGAGACCACTCTAACCTGACCTTGAATGTTTCCAGGGATGGGTCATCTATCTCCTTTCTGGGCAACTCATTCCACTGTTTCACTACCCTCATTGTAAAAAATTTCTTCTTTATATCTAGTCTGAATCTCCCCTCTTTCAGTTTAAAACTATTACCCCTTGTCCTGTTGCTAAAGATCCTACTAAAAAGTCTGTCCCTATCTTTCTTATTGGCCCCCTTTAAGTATTAAATGGCCACAGTAATGTCTCTGTAGACCCTTCTATTCTCCAGTCTGAACAACCCCAAATCTCTCAGCCTCTCCTCATAGTCCACGTGCACCTCTTGTAGAACTCACTGTGTCCCTTCAGAAGAAATGTCTTGCTGTCAGTCTTGGTTCCAGCCAGCTGAAACACTTTCTGGCTTACAGCAATCTGCCTACCCTCCTCCACAGCCTAGAAAATGCCTTTTCCTTCCCCTGTGGGACCTACCTACTTCCTCCTGCTATCAGCAGCTTCTCTGCTTGCATCACAACCCCTCAACAACACACATTAGCTCTTTTCCCTGATTTATCCTGCTCCATGGCTCTTTCCAACAAGTAGGTTTTTTTCTGCTCCAGAATACTCTTCCATTATCTGAAAGCAATGTAGGAGAGCCAAGAACTTAACAATAACACAACTAAACGCCACATCCTTCATGTTGTACCCTTATTCACTGTTGAAATTCAGATGTAACTTTATTTATTTAGCCACTTTCCTTTTAAAACCAGACTTTGTTCTCCAACCCTCTCTCTTAGGATGGAAAAAGGGAAATCAACTCTCCTCATGCCATTTAATCCCTTGTCCTAGAGTGTTTCTGTAGGTGGCCCATAAGTTTTAACAATGCACTTTCCTGGTTGGCAGGCAAGAAGAATTGTTCCTGACTTCATTTGCCAAGTTAGAGAAATACTTTTATTTAGGCATTAAAAAGTACTGTGTTCTCTTAACCACTCCCTCTGTCAAACAGAATTCACAGGCAGTAAAGAAAAGTCTCTACATTGTCATGCTGCTGACATTTCAGCTGATGTTTACATCTGCCACACTATGTTCTCCTCTGTCTAATCATAAAGTTCACATCACTGTTAAACTGAATTATTAACTAGTGCAATGGATGCTACTTGTTTTAGAGAGCCATTATTTCTCTAGAGAAGAAGGAAGTAGTCTTAGCTCTGAGACTCTACACCACAACGGCTGTGTGAGACACCCTCAAAGCACCAGGCTTTTTCTTTTTTAATCTAGAATATATTTTCCTTGATGTAGGATTATGATTCTTTGCTCAGCTAAAATACTTACAAATTTGGAATAAGTTGTTTTTGCTTGCCTCTAACAAGAACTGACTACAGACCCCAATTGATATGTTTCATACAGCATTTAACCATTCAAAGAAATAAATTCAGAGTGAAATTCAGGAGTCATGCATGCATTTTGACAAGGAAAGATGCCACTCCTGTTCAAAACAAATGAGGATAATTAAGTTCAGTGAGAAGATGCCTGTGAAGAGCCAGGAGTTTTTCTTTCACTGAGAAATGGAGACATCTGCCATGAGCCACTGAGCAAAGTGAGATGACAGCAGCTTCCAATGACTGTACCAGACAACGTCTGATAAAAACTGCTTCAAGTGAGCACTGTAAGTCTTATGCCAGAAGCAATGTGTCTGCTAATAGAAAAACAATATTAAAATCAGAATTAGTAGTTTAGGCACACAAGAATCCAGTGCTTGTAAAACAAGCAAAGCCCCAGAACATCTGGCTGGCTTTCTAGCCCCCCATGTTTCTGTCAGTTTCTCTGTAAACCCTCTATATTTCTGAGTATCCTTTAAAAAAAAGGGAGAGAGTGAGTAAGGCTGAGGAAAAGCACTCAGCTGACAGACTTTGATATGGAAGGCTTTCTTGATTCTGTCACAAGCAAACAGAACATTGATAGCTGCTGGGCTTGTAGCTGCCAAAAATTCTCATGTAATATGAAGTCCAGCCTAAAACTGAAAGGGTCCAACCAGTTCAGACCTGTCATTGCTTCACTGCATCAGTTGACAGGGTATCCAAGTACTGCACATCTGTTTTAAAGCTTTCCTTTTCCCATAGTTTGAAAAGCAATAGAATTGGAGAGAGGTTATATGGCTACTCTTGCACCAGGAAGGCAGCTTTCATGCACGACATTCTAGGTATATGATTTTAGTACCTCTGTTAGGTATTGAATGACAACTGCTATGAGTTGTAGTTTAACAATAAACATATTTAAAAAGTAATTTATTTTCAGCACTAGAAGTGGGTCAGACAAATACTAATTAAAGTTTCTGAAAAGGAGAATTTTCTCTGCTCCTCACAGCAGATCAGTGCTGTTTCTGGTATCTGTGAGGAAGAGAAAGCTCAGATTACACAGCTGTCATCATCCTCTTCCTTTCAAAATTTTGATTTTAGTATGCTTAAACATTACTTTGAAATGCCACCTTCTTTGCTTGATTATGAAATGAATAATAGCATTATAATCAACAGAACCACTGGTTGTTTTGTGTTGTTGCCCTTACACAATCTGTAAACAGAGTCTTTGCAGGTTATAACCAGATTTGTCATAATATCTGTTTACCTGTGCCAGATTTGTCAAGGTCCAAGGTTTATCTGCAGTAGGTGCTGTACAAACATGTAAGAGTGAACTCAAAGGTAATACTCTACCTAAATGGGAGATAGCACAGGAAGTCCTTTTTACCCCTCAAGGGTGAGGTGCAGCCCAGCAGACCTACATTTTTGGTTTTTTGATCATGTTGCAAACCGAAGCCTAAGCAAAACCCTCTTGACAGCACTTGTGAAGAGGTATAGATTTAATTTGTCTTTGGGATCAGGCATGCTCTTGAACATTATACTATATACCAGAGACCTGTATCTCTTGAAGTTACACAGCTACCTCTGTGCTACAAGTATTTACAACTATGGTCATCCCTGCTGGTGCTGAACATAACATGGACTTGACTGCTGGTCTACAGACTGAGCAGACCTGTGTGCACGTCTTCAACGCCACCATGGCTGCCCAGAATATTTCAGGTCATCTCATAACCTGCTTCTTGTGCATCAGATATTGCAGTTTCCAGCGACATGTTTACTGCCTGGTAATAGCATTTTAGATTTTGTAGATATGTTTTCCCCAAAGTCTCATCTGGGGTCCTTCAGTCTAGCAGCCTTCTCCTTTTTCACAATGAAATTTTCCCTTGTCATTTCTTCCAAGGACATTTTGTAAGGTCCCATTTTTGTATTCTACTCCCCTTTTAGTGTGATTTTTGAGCACCAGAACTTCCGCTCAGATCTCTTTGTTCATGGGTCACCTTGCTGTTATCTGATATATGGAAAAGTGTTCAGGGAGATTTTTTAAATAAACTTTTCTGAATAAGTGTTTGAAAGAATTGCTTCTGCTCATTGGTGTTCTCTGCTCTTCTGAAGTATTATACAGTAAAAGGTTCTAAGCAGGGCTGTAATGGACACCCTGAAATTTTGGCTCCTGGTAGTCTTGGACATGGTGTGTTTCCATGGGCAGGTCTGTAAAGCCTGCAGAGAAGGGCTGGTGCCTGAGCTTCTCCAGGGCTGAGGTGCCTCTGAGCCTTGGAAAAGTGGGGCTAGGGACTCCGTGGCCTGAGTTAGACCCATTTGTGGACTCAGTTCTCCCCTAGGAGTTTACAATTCATTTGTATGTGTGAGAACATGGAATGACGAAACTCTGGTAAAGCCTGTTACGTAGAAGGCTATGAACCACTGCTTCATCTGATTCTGCCCAACTGGTTGTTAGAGGCTTCTGTTTGCAGCTTGCTTGCTCTAAGAGCCCAAAAGTTTGGAGGTGCCATTTACACAGACCTAGCACGGGGATTAATAATTTGTAGAATACATTTAACAGGTAAATTAGACAGAAAATGTGCATCGCTCATTTATTTTCCCAGATTATGTATATATATGTACACACATATACTTTATTTTCCTAGCTGATGTCATTATTCCCATCTCTAGGAAAAATAATTGTTGCTGAATTGCTGCCAATTACAGTATAACCACCAGTTAATATTTTAATCACTGCAACACTATTCATTCTACCCAGAGCATCACATTCAACATTTGCTCAGACTATTATGATGTTTTAGCACCCAGCAGACATTTTTAATTTATGGAAAGCTTTTCTCTGCCCTCAACCAAATCGCAATTTTTCTTTCCTCTTATCTATGTTAGTTATTATAATGTATTTTGCATTGAAAGGTTTCTTTTATTTTTTTCTTGATTCAACTGAACACACAATCATGCTATCACTTATAAGTATCTTGAATCAAAACTTTTACCAAACTGCCATGTGGCAATTATGCAAATAAGTGGACTGAATGATTTTAGCATTGCAAAATTAGCATACTGTATTTAAGAATAAATAAAAAGTTATAATGGATTTTAAATATTTATGATAAGTTGTTTATCTCAGAAAATCAGCACAGCAACAATTTTGTGTGTTATTTCCTCTACTAATTTTCTCTTGGCTTACAGCATGCTGTTATGACTAAGAGATTTGAGACATGATCCTCGGCTGGTTTAAATTAGAGGAACCCTACTGATTTAGATGAAGTTCTGTGGATTTACATCAGCCTCAAATCTGCACCTCCTCTAAAACATGCTGTGAGAAAGCCTAACAGTGTTCTGGACTTCATAGAATAGGTTGTGCTTATTTTGTTACTGAAATCCCTTTTTGACTTACATTTGCATTTGGGGATAAATTAACATTCCATTTTTTTTTTTTTTTCCTTAACTCCAAAGCCATATAGAGAAGTGTCTGCTCAGATATTTCATTAAATCTCAGCCCTTTTCTGAGCAGGCTTGCTTTAACATGCCCCCTGACTCTTTCTCAGGCCTTCTCTCTGTTAGACTGGAAGAAGACCCACCAAGCAAACCTTCTTACTTGCAACCACACCAAAACCTTCAGTTTCTGCTAAAAGATATTAACTCTGAGGTTTTAAAAAGTTAATTTGCAATGACTAGCCTCCAACATCTGGCTCTTAGACTGGGTCCTCTGAACACCATTCAAAAAGTTGCATGAGAAGCATAAATCCAGCATGTCCCTGGAAGACATTTTCAGGTCACCATGTGCTCCTTGCTTGCCACTCCAGGCACCACTGATGAGAAAAAGGAGACGAAGTTATCAGTTGCCGTGAGGCATGGCTGTGTTGTGGGCTAGACAGGTGAACACAATCTGCCCCATTCAGGATGAAAGCAGCTGATATGTACCCTGATCAACTTCAAATGTAAATTACTAGCTAGAGAAGAATAATAACCTTACTGTGCATATGCTGCATATTTCTGGATAATTTTGAATTCTGCACTTTAAGTAAAAGGGTCAGAGAGAAAATCAGTGGTACATTTAGAGCTAGAAATTTTATCAAAGCCAGGTGCCCTCCAGAATTTGCTACACTTAAGAGAGTCTAGACTATTTCTTCCAGAGAGAAGCCACTATGACTATTTCCTTCCACACATTTGGCAATCTTTTCTGCATCTCTGTGGTAGCCCATATGAGCTCTTGGGGGTGCTTTCTCCTGAAGTCTTGGATTGGGTATTCTGCCGTATTGTGACTGAGTTTTCTGTTTTTCCCTGTGCTCCACTGATGCCTAAACAGACTATAGAGTCAGAGATCACTCAGAAAGCAATGGTTTTCAGTTAAACTTGAAAATCAGCCTGAAGGTGCAGCATAGACAGCTACAGGCTTGATGGGAGCACAGAGACCTTTCTTTATACCTTCTGTGCCTGTTATGCAGTAGGGAACACAATAGTTGACCCAGTAAGTGTGGTGAGTCAGCCCCAGCTGAAATAATGGAAATCTTGAAACAAGACTTTTTGTCAGACTTTCTTAGGCAATTTTCTGGCAAACACTTGGTGATACACATTGCCCTTCTCTCCCTCTCTTGTTCTTGCTTTGGATATTTCAACTACTTGGCTCTAAATTTTGTTGCTAGTCAGCTAACTGATCTTATAGTTTGCAATTCAGGCTAATATTTATGAACAACTCTGCTCACTTCTCCTTTAGACTCCAGATAATCTGATTTTGAGCAGGAGTCAAGTGAGAGCTTAGCTTGGGTCCCTAGGGAGGGTGGTGGTGCTCATTATGGAGGATCCGGAGAGAAATGACCATAGACGGAGCCATTGGATCATACAGAGTTTGGGAAGGTAGTTCCCAGTGTAATTTCCCACATCTGTATATCCCAATAATCATCGAACTAACTGATGACAAACAGTTCTGCAGTGAAACACTGATCTAACAGATCCACACCTGTGTTATAGCCAGTTTATTTGTTACACGTCTGTGTTCTGAACAGTAACAGAGTCTGAGAACACTCTGTAAGACAAAGCTTTAATGACACAGTAGGAAAGAGGAACAACAATGTGCTCACATGTCAACTCACCCAATCACCGACAGCAAAGACAGGATAATAAGTGATGTCATGGCTCCATCAGACTGCCAGGAACATTTGGTGACGAGGTCATCTGGCAGCAGTGACCAGTTGTACAAGTACCTTTTGAATGTAAGAGTCATGTCACTCCTTGGCTCCACTGATGGTAGTGTGATTTGGGAGAACTGTACCTTACATAGAGGGTGGGCATCATCCTGCCTACACTGCTGACGTTGGTCATCGGCAGGATGTTAACACCTATTAATTTTAATAGAAAATCTTCAGGGTGGGGTCTGAAAGAATTAATGTTTGCATTTTGTTTCTATCTCTACAATGTTAAAAAATTAAGTATTTTAACATTTCAGGGAAGTGCAAAGCTGTATTGAATTTCTCACTCTTTCTTGGTGGCATGATTCACCTGGGAGTGGGGCAGAAGCATGGTTTACACAGAAATCCACAGAGCTGGACTTTGGTCCCAGATTGATAGATTTCTGTTTGAAAGTACTGGCTATTTGTTGAGTAAAAATTAAAGTCACCTTCTGGAAGTTTAACATGAGATACTTAACTAAGAATGTCTTATTTTTTGTTTATATTCCTGAAAAATAAAATTAAAAGATACATAAGGTATCATCAGACTGCTGGAGAGGAACAAGTGCTACACACCATTTAAAATAAGTAAGATATATTGGTAATGTTCAAATGATTTTGTACACAAATATACTGACTGCACCTTTGTGTATATACTTAGCAGCCAGGGCTTGCATACAACACAGTGGAGCTAAAGTTTCAGGTACAAGTGCAAACTTCTTTTAACATTACTTTCAGCTTCATAATTTCATCATTCATGTTAACCATAAAGGATTATATTTTCGTGGGGTTTTTGTTGTGTTTTTGTTTGTTTGTTTGTTTGTTTTAGGCCTTAACAAAAGTATTTCAGCCATTTTTGATCTATTGAAGCAGAAAAATAATCCACTTTTCCCATAGGTCAGTATCACAGTATCACAGTATCACAGTATCACAGTATCACAGTATGTTAGGGATTGGAAGGGACCTCAAAAGATCATCTAGTCCAATCCCCCTGCTGGAGCAGGAACGCCTAGGTGAGGTCGCACAGGAACATGTCCAGGTGGGTTTTGAATGTCTCCAGAGAAGGAGACTCCACAACCTCCCTGGGCAGCCTGTTCCTGTGCTCTGTCACCCTCACTGAGAAGAAGTTTCTTCTCAAATTTAAGTGGAACCTGACTGTCACATTTGAAAGTATTAACCTTGTATAACTGATAAGTGACAGACACTAGAAATGTGGCTTGTGGCAAAGCAAGTCAGGATTGAAATTTAAAGAGACTGATGTAATTTTCCACAGAGTTGGGTTATCCAGAATTCAAGTGATCATACATGCACTTTAGGATGTATTTTATATCAGTGAAAAAGTTGTTTGGCATACTGCAAAAGATATTTCTGGCTGTTCTAAAGCAGCTTTGAACCATGAAATAAATGCTCTGGCTTACAAACAGCCTTTTTTTTTTTTTTTTTTTTTTTCTTTTTTTTTTTTTCTTTTTTTTTTTTTCTTTTTTTTTCCAGAAACACATTTGTCCTATTTTCCATTGCCCAAAGGAGCAATTCTAGGAATTAAATGTAACATTAAGATTGCTGCATTCATAGTTACTAAACTGAGGAAGGACTACTAAAAATCCCAATATTTTTACTCAATTATATAAATAAGTTTTTTTCCTAAGATTTCTCCCCTCTGCCCCATTATTAGGTATAGCCTTTGGTATATCACTATGATGTTACTATGATACTATTAATGGCTGCATTTACAAAATCTTTGCATAATATTCTACCTGTACTGCTGCTGACAGTATTGAATTTGGGGTTAAGGGGTAAAATCAGTTGCTCAGCCAGTGAAATCTTCACCCACAAAATGTCCAAAGCAGACTGACAAAAACAAATCTTATTCTTCGGAAAGCACATCAGACTAAACATTATGTCAAATGGATTGATGTGATTGCACATTATGAAATGCTATTATAGAGACTTGGACCCTGTTTAGAAGAATAACAAGCCTAACAATACTGTTATACAAACTGACCAAAACTTGAAGTGGATTTCTTGGCTGAGACTAGAAAATAGGACTCAGAGATAGAGTGCATAGGTTTGTTTAGTTTTGATTTGTGTCACTATAACTTTAAAAAGTTGATTAGAAATAAAGGGGAATCTCTGGATACTCTCACTTCTACAACTGTACAGTTGTTTTTAAGGTTCTCCAACATATAGGCTATGTATTATGTAAAGTCAAGAGGAAAAAAAATAGCATGCTTGCATGTATTAAATGCTGTACTCTTTCATATGAGAGGACAGCAACAACAGCGAGCAGCAAAATGTTTTTTGACAGAAGCTATGCTGTTTTTCAGCCGGATCAGTCAGACAGGACTCGAATTTCCTACTGCTGCACTTTCAAGGTGAAAATGGCCATCAGCTGAAGAAACTGTAACAAATGGAAAGTGCTCCTTGTGGTTTACAATCTGTGTAAAATCTGTCTCAACCATCCTAATCCCACCTTGCAGCCTTAGTTTGCTGAAAGAAAATTATAGGCATCAGAGAGACTGTAGACAGGAGATACTATCTCACAATATGCTGGAACAGCACTCTGTAGGCAGAGGCATCCTACCACTCTTCACTTCCCCTCTATCATAGCCCTGTATTCCAATAATACCTCACATCTTCACACAGTGACCTGTGGCAGCAATAACTTAGTTCAATGAAGTTTCTACAGCAAATCCTTGTCTTTCTTGTCTCCTTGGGCCTAGGCAGCTGTGATGAGATACAAGAACAACACATGGCGAGGAGAGGATTTTGATAAACTTGCTGTAATTCCTCCATAACAGCCCAGCACCCTGGTATCTTACTGCATGCTAGTGGCCTTTCAGCATCACCAGTAGTTATGGTAGTCGCAACTGCCTCTCCTGGGTGCAGCTCTTTACCTGCCATACACCTCACCTCTCTCGCTCCCTGGTGAGCATTGACAGGTGTGCTGGGGAACACCAGGGTCAGAGTGTGCAGCTTCTCAGTATTGACAGGAAGACAGGCAGATATCTACCTACCTTAGATCACATCTAGCACCAGATAGATTAAGGTAAAAATAAAAAAGCAAGCATCTGAGACAGAAAACACAGTGATAGGTATTTATGAAATTCACAAGTCAAGAAATGAAAGGAACTTACTGTAAAGTTTACTTACTGTAAAGTTACACCACAGT
Source organism: Streptopelia decaocto (assembly GCF_964273445.1). Lineage (NCBI taxonomy): Eukaryota > Metazoa > Chordata > Aves > Columbiformes > Columbidae > Streptopelia > Streptopelia decaocto. The sequence goes on from NC_138657.1 coordinate 13,526,592, forward strand.
AGCGTTCCTTCAGCCCTTAGAAATGCCCTTTCTCAAAAGAGTACTTTAAGTCTTTTAGCAAGAGCCCTCTGAGGGCTCACGTGATCTAGACCTTCACTGCTTGGTTGGAAGTGACTCAACACCAGCCTTGAAACTTTGGACTTGCAGTGATGAGGCAAGAACAGATGTGTGGACAGTGGGGAACTGCAGGTCCTAGCTCATGTCTGTATCTGTCATCTGCCACAGGTCATGGCAATGAGTGGGATAGTTGCCCTGTCAGAGTTCGAGTGGGTGCTTCCAATGCTAACACCAGTAAATTTTGAAAATAAGATGAATCACCTGTCCCGTCCCACCAGCCGGTATTAGGGATGAATTGACGCTGTACATGACATGCACCCTGTCTCACCAGTTGAGATCAGGTGTGAGTTAACTCTGGGTATCTCCACGCGGTAATGTGAAGTGAATGACAGACAATCACTCCAGAGGTCTAATTCAATTATGAATTTACTAAAAGCACGTGGTGGAATACAAATTACAGCGATTAGTGACTTGGCAAAACTATGTTATTATATTACAGAACTTAACAAGACTTTAGCAGCAGAACTTACAATGATATTACCTTTATATGTTCAAGAAGAAGGAAAAGACAGAGCTAGAGAAGGAAAACTAAGATTTGAGAGAGAGAGAGAGAGGGATACCACCGCACCGCTCCGCAGGTCAATCGGTCCCATGACATCCTCTGGATGTGTTGAAGATTTTGGTACATACCTTATGTCATGCATGAGGTCGTTTTATAACCCAGTTCATTTACATGCAAGATAGGAGAGGATGGTTTGTCTCCTCTCTCTGTTCACTCTTCATGCTAATTAGGAAGACTCTTCTGGAAATGGGTCTGGAGTCTTCAAACTAGGGGAAAGTTCACAATACTGCCCAGAAGTGTGTTGTTTTGCCCGTCAGGGGTAGCTGTTGGTTCTTGGTTTCTTCTGGTAATTGATTGTCCACCAGAAGGTTCATCTCTATCATCCCAATTAGGCCATAAGGCCTTCACAGCAACACTGTTAATTGCACAAAACCTTGGGAAAGAAAATACAAGGTGTCTGCCTCCACAACCATCTGTCTTTTCTGCCCAAAGTATCAAAAACTAGATGTTTAAGGCATAACACCATTCTTTGTTTTAATTGTGATGGGGGGGATTGCTTCAAGGTTGTCACATCACCTTAGCTGGAAAAGCACACAGTAAACTGCAAGATAGTCATAATAATGTACCTATTATGGAAATAAAGCTGCCTATGGTAGAATAAATTGTTTAGGTACATGTTCAGACTTCTGGGACTCTTTCCTGTGGGTATTACAATTAAAAACCTGTCTGAGCAGCTGAATTCTTCTTAGGCATTACATAGCTGAAGAGAGATATATGATTAGATTTAAGCCTCTGAGATAAACTCAAGAGTCTTCTCAAGTAATTTTTTACTATCTTGTAGCTAACCCACTTCCTCTGCTACTCTGAGTGCTGTAATAAACAGATAACACGCTGCCCTACAGTGTGATCTGCTAGGGGTGTGGGAGTGTGGGAGAGGGTTTTGTTGCTATTATTTTATTTCCCTTCTGGAACTCCTTTTATTTCTTAGGCTGCTGTGGCAAAATCTGATCGTATATTTCATAAATTACCATGCTTATGCAGGATCTGACTCTACTGTTTTCTACTTCTCTGTCTTCTGTTTGCTTGTTTACAGGAAAATAGAAGGCTCAAAGGACAGAAAAGCAGCAAGCAGTCTCAAAGTCCTTGCACAGAGAAGATAGAAACAGCTCAATTAGTTACTTCCATACCCAAAAGCCTGTGCCCAGACAGCACGATGTAGCGTCTCAAATGCATGTTAATAGAGCCCCACACTCACTACATATAGCACTGAAAGAAAGAGGGCATAACAATCAAGCTGACATTTTCTTATTTTCAGTGGTATGGCTTGATGTATAAATTCCTTGGCAAGGTACATTGCCTTACCCTTCCCTAACCTCCACTACAAATTTATTCTGAAGGAGATGCTGTCAAAAGCAGCATTTCTTAATTTCTTTTGCCATTAAAGCAATCTCCAGAAGTCAAACCAAGCAAACCAAAAATAGCCATCAATAGTCTAAAAAATCAGCGGTACGATTATATTACCAATACTGTGATTCATTTGACATTTAGATACATTTATGGTCTTAGTACCCACAAGGACATGACAGGCTTCTGGCAAAGCAGTGACACCAGGAGATGTTTGGAAGAATGCCATGTTTCACATACTTACACAAGCAGAGCACTGGGGGCTGGTGGATGGTACAGATGTGCGGACTGATGAAGACCTGCTGTCCTTGAGGCCTGTGTCCTTGCTTTAAAGATGTTGGTTCTTGCACCACCCAGTGAAACAAAAAGTGCCCTGCAATTTCCTCTTAAGAAGCCAGACACATTGGACAAGGAAATGCACATGACAACCTGCCCACAGTTCAGTGACCATCTTCTCATTGTTTTCAGGTGAAACAATCAAACTGCAGTAGATATTTCAGTAGCTGATCAGTGCAAATGCTCTCCATTTGCTTGTTTAAAACTATCCTAATATATAATCAGGTTAAACAATATGTATCCAACCAGGAAGTACTGTTTTTAAGTATGAGAAACAGGTAACTGCCTGGTGGAGAAAGCTGAGAAAGTGGTGCTCTTTTCAGCCACAAAACTACAAGCACTGAACCTTAAGGTATGCACATGCATAACATTAAAGACCAAGGTACTATTATAAACTGATAAAGATGTGAAGTGCCACTTCTGGCTATAGATCTGTGAACTGCAATAAGATAGTGCTGAGAGGAGAAACTACTGAGTGAACCTCATAAGGGCTGTTCAGGTAATACAGATGGTCTTACATTGATTTGATCATAATACTGTAAAAAACAGTCTTTCTTGGAATTTTTTTTTTCCTATTACTATCTGGATGCGTGGAAAATGACAGGATGATTTGAGGGCTTTTTTTTCCCCTTATCCAATCCTTTCTAAAATCTGCCTGGAATTTATTCCAAATGACTCAAGTGTATAGGAACTAAATCATTCCAGTAGTAAGAATGGGATCAGGATTTCTAAACTGGGTGCTATGCACAGTTAAAGCTTTAGCAAGATTTTCAAATGAAATTCTGTCCAACCCTTTCTATGAGACCCGTATATGCAAATTATGTCCTGAGATCAAATTTATAGCACTCACAGTTTTCATAAGTAGTTGAATTTAATTTCAAAATTTGGTATTGTCTCTCAACATTTAAATTTCTGTGCACAAACTTGAGTTCTAGCCAGCAACTAAATCTCACAGTTACAATTATACTCGAGCCTTGTACACTATATGTACTTACATTTGACATTCATTCAATTGAATTTCTTGCTGACTGGAGATGAGTGAACTTTTTCTTATAGTCAACGGTGTCATAAAGTCCCAAAGAGAGGCTTGTGGAGTTCTGGTCTGTGTTCCCTATGCTAATTATGCATTCATGGCACAACGTGAACAGGCTTCAAAGGCATATGTGGTGAATACTTAATAACAATTTTATTAAATTTACTAATGCTTGCCACAACCAGTTCTTACTAATGCAAGAGAGCGAGTGGGAGTTCTGTGTGCTATGTGCTCATTATTTAATAAGAAGGTTGTGCAGTACACAGAATCTGAATATTAATGAATTTCTAAATATAAAATCACATTTGTTTGAAACTCAACATAGATACAATAATGGCAAGGATAAAACTGCAAAAAGTTGCAGAAGGGATCAGCATGACAGGAAGTGAGGCTGGTACTGGCAAAGGGTGATTTGCTTTTGATGATGGGAGTGTACCAAAGTACCAGCAGGAAACAGAAAGCAAGAGTTTGGCTTGGACAAATGTATTCTATAGGAGGGAGTGTTTGTGGTGGAGGAGGGATAGTGATGGGAGCCATGGCAATGACATAGATTAACACTGCAGATGAAATTAATGTAATACTGAGTAGTGGTGCATAGCTGCTTCTCCCCTAAGTCATATAGAGAGGGTGAGTGAGGTACAGTCATTGTAAATTGCTATGCCACATGTTACAGTATCCTCAGAAGGGCTAAAGTATTCTTTTCTGTATGCACCAGCTAAGATGGTGGATTCATGGTGCAATGTAATGCTCTTCTCAACAAAAGTGAGTACCTTATTAAAAAAACCAACCAACCAACCAACCAACCAACCAACCAACCAACCAACCAACCCACAAGAAAAAGACTAGTGATCTTTCAAAAGGGAGGCTGATTTTCTGAGCTGGCAAATTACAAGCATTTCCCTGAAGCCGATTAAGTACAAAAATTTAAGGCACGTGAGTTCTGTATAAAAGCAACATCAGTGGGCTTGAGTGGTTTCAGTAGGGTCTTTCTGGAAGAGGAGTTTCACATGGCCTGTCATGAGGAAAGACAGCCAGTCACATAGGAGAAACAACAATTCTATTGAGAGGTCAAAGGTACTATAGAGATAAAAATTGTTAGCGCCCTCATTTGATGCACAGTATGCTTATACCTAAAAAAGTACAAACAAGAGGAGTATTACCTCAAAATTTTCCTGTAAAGTTCATTTGAGGAGAACACAGCAACAATTAAACATATCAAACACAGAAAAAGATGTGAATTATGAAACAAAGCACCAACAAAGTACTTCCTGTATAATTCTATTTCAGTTCTGTATAAGAACTGGCTGAGTTTTGAAAGGTCCCCACCAGGATGTAAGATGATAATAAAAGTGGCAGGTACGAAATCCAATGTACTGCTTCTTTAACATGGATTTAAGCTGAAACAGGTAACTGTTTGTAGTAGCACTTATTTAATTTAGCTGGCATGAAACTCCACCCAGCTTCCAAGAGATTTGTGATGCACATAGACCAAAGACGAATGCAGTTACTTGGCAACCTTGAGCACACTCACAGGATATATTCTTTACAGTCCCTGAAAAGTCAAGGCCTTGTTCTGGAACACAGAATACATTGCTTTGGTTGTTCTCACTCCAGCTGGCCTTTGTGTTCCAACCTGGTCTGGGACTCTGTGCTGTAAATTTTTTTCTTTCGTAGGCTTGTGTGGCACATTTTTGAGAATAACATCTTTATTCTTTACCTTCACGGAAATGCAGAGCCACAATTCCTTTCTCCTGGCCCAAAAGTATCACTTCTCAGAAGTCCATCCCTACAGGGATTATTGAGCCAGTAATTCTCTCTTCAGTGCCTGCAGAAATTTTGCAAGAGCTCTTTAGAAAGCATTGCCCTTAACTGGCTGGCATAAGAAATACACAGATCCCAGATACAAAAGGCGGACGCTTACTTGGCTTTGTAGACCTCATGGAGCTTCTGTTGCATCACCGGCTTGTGGATATGAGTATTGAGTGTGGTCTGGTCACAGTTCATTGCTCGGGTTTGTTGTGATGGGCCATGACAGCAGTGCTTGCCCTTGCAGCGCTCTGGCTGCATCAGCACTTGTGCCTCTGCACACTCCTCTGCGGCCTCTTGCAATGCCATTTTCCACTCTCTTCCCTAATTTTTTGTCTTCTGCTCAGTATTGGTGTTTTATTCTAGTCACCAAGGATTTGGTTGTGTTGTCCCAGAGCCCCATTAGGTCCATCTGGCATCTTCTTCCTCTTGGTAAGGGATTTTGCTGTTAGAAATCACTCTGTAGCTGCTAAATACATAGCTTCTCTATGCTTTAGGTGCTTCTGCCTGCTATCCTCGCACCCCTAGCAGCCCTGCTCATGGTCAAAGCCACACATCAGAGATAAACCAGAGCAGAGCAGAAGTGTCGCTACCGGGACAGAAAGCTATTGGCTGCCGCCTGAGGGCATGTCCATTTCCAAAGCAGAGAAAAGTTGTTTCCCTCTGTGGGGGTGGATGTGTCTCCTCTATGGCAATGGTAACCAGGAAAGGAAGGGGTGGACAATAGGGAAAGGGCTGGCAGCATGGCAGGGACCAGCTAAAGGTCCACCAGCAGCTACTTAGGACCCAGGTCCTATCTCCCCAGGCAAGTGTGGGGACAAGGTAGTGGAACAAATCCAGGACTCGGTGGTCCTGGGACTGGGTGGGGACACCATAGGCTGAACTTACCAGTGAAATACTGTTTTGAAAGTGTGGGGAAATGGCAGGATGGAAGACACTGAGTTGATAAATGCTGTCCTAGTTGGGGGACACTAGACTTATATATGCAGGAAATGTGACATCATTAGAATTTTATTTTTTTTTAATAATAGATATACTCACTGGAATGCTATGCATATTTCTGAAACAGAGGACTGGAATTACAGTCTTATGGAGGTACTCCAAAAGTCAGGCAGATAACAAGCTCTGAACAGACTTGATTATAACCTGATCTGTTGAACAGAAACCAACTAGAAATGGGATTTATCCACGCTTATTCAGCACTCCAATAACATCATATTACAAAGGTCTGGATACCAGTTATGAGTTCAATGACTAAACAAATGACTTAAATCTCAAAGGGGATTAGATCCCAAAACTCTAGAGTGATGACTCAAAATGCGCATTTTCCCACTCTGTGTCAAAGCAAGGACTCTGAAGGGTACCCAGATCACTTAACCAGTTTGGTAGGATGTCTCAGTTGCTGGGGAATATTCCTTACATGGCCAGTATAAGGAGAGGAGTCTTCAACTTCAGACTCACTGCTCCAAGGAAGACCAATTCAAAGGGGGTTTCCCACGGGCTCAGTTTATACCCTTGTTGAATCCGAGATGTGGTCACTTACGGTAGTTGTCCACAAACTTCTCTCAGCCAAGGTGTCTCATTGGTCAAAGGACTTGTCTGTCAACAGATGATCATATGCATGACCGTAGCTGTAGGGGCAGAGAGTGTATCTGCCACACACAGCTTCAAACTTTTGCTTTAAAAAACACAAGTGAAACGGTAATGGGTTTTTATCTTTATTTATTTATTTTTTTAAGGAAAGTATTTTATTTTTATGCCTCAACAGATGAAATTGATAAACTTGTTTCTGATAAGACAGTTGAAACATAGAAGTCAATTACAACAATGTGCTTTCAAGCTTTTATTTCTTTGTTTAAGTAACTGACAGTTTGGAAGGACACAGACAATAGGGCTGTAGCAGAACAATGTTACAATTAAAATCAATTTCTATGAAAAACAATTACAATAGCTGTTGAAAATCCAGGAAGGGTTGGTATTTTTATCAGAACAGACTGGATTTTTAAAAAGTATTTGCAATGAAATGAGGTGGTTTATAACTTTCCCTTTTGAACAAGGAGAGAGAAAAATCCTTGTGTTAAGACAGGATCTGGAGGAAGCATTTTATCACACTGAGAAAACAATTTTCCCATCAACAAGTACAACTCGTATGCATATTTCTGACTTTTCCTTCTTATACCGTAAAGCCCACCAGAGCAAAATGGTTGGGTTTTTTTTTTTTTTTTTTGTTTTTTTTTTTTTTTTTTTTTAATGCACACCCTCCTCCTGTTTGCAGTGGTTTGGGTTTCTCCTTCCGTATGTTAAGCCTTAAAGGACAAATTGATCTCTCACTTGTCTTTTTGTGTGCAGTTGTCTAAGATGGCATGCACATTCAGCAAGTACTCCCCTCAGTCCTCGTTGACTGGAACACACACCTTCCAGTATCTGGAGCTGATGGTAGTCTTGAATGGCAAAATGGATGTACGCTGGTTAATCTTGTTCCCAAGGACCAGTTGCTATTTTTAATCATGCCAGATAGGCCTGGACCTTTGAAATAGTTCCCAATGACTGCTGGATGTGAGGCGATAACTGGCCATTAACTATCAAATGTGCTTCACGGACATTCACAGCAAATTCTTCTGGCTGCAGTGCTAAAGCAGAAGCTGAGAATGGGGAAGTTCCAAGTGTTTGGCTCAAGTATAAACAAAACAGTCTTGATTAAAAGATGAAGATGAATTTGGCCATGATTTAGTATTGCAGCAATTAGAGTAAACAGAGTGTCAGAACAAATTCCCTATGATAAACATTGGCAGCAGAAATTTGAGAAGTGGATACTTGTTTTATCCGTTAAAGAGTGCAGAAACTGTGGGAATGCTAGCTTTCTTTCAATAAACTTTGATTAGAGAGTAGAGAGACTATGGGATCTATTTTTGGCTGTCTCGTAGAAGGACCAAATGGAAATGTTTTTTGTAGTAGTAGTTTGAGTGCTTGGTGTGACACTTGACAACCTGATAACTGATGTGTGGTTTGCATTCATTTCAGCATCTCTCATCTATGATCAAAGCCAAAGAGACAAATCTTCATAGATTCTTTAGGAGATGAATCGTGTTTTTCAAGCATTGCAAAACCACTAATTAAACAAGGCATTAAGAGATCCTTTCATGCAATATACCACTGAACTGCAAAAAAGACAGTCTAGTTGGTGTGCATCTTTCATTACAGTGTTCTTTCATATACTGCTGCTGCTCTGCAAGAGCAACTCTTCTACAGCTGTTGGAAATGCCGACTACAAGGTAGACCACTGCTGTCACCACATTGCCATCATATTTTGGAGCACTTTGAGCAGTAGAGGTTACATTTCTTAAAAAAAAGGGTTTTCTTTATCTAATAAAAATACCTATTACTGCACACCAACCTACACACAAAGTTATCATTCCTCATGCAGGGATGGCTGAACCATAACTCCTTGGCTTTATAATCATTAGAAAAATGGCAGAATCTTCCTTTTGAAAGGTAAATATTGTTATTGTATTCTCCAGAGAGTTAGAGGCCCAGGGGTTTTGATTACAGCTCAGGAATCCTGAGTTCCAGCCCTCTGCTTGTGTTACTAGCCAACAGCTACGCCTTCATAGTCAGGAAATGCTGATTGGTATCCTTTAGCACAATGTGACAGCCCGCCAAACTCACAAAAGCCAACACAAAATTCCATAAGGTCCATTAAAATGCAAGCTTTTGTATAAGTCAGAGTGCTATATTTTCTCTAAGCCCATTGCATGGCATGCCTGTTCTATGTAAAAAAAAGTATTATCTGCAGTGCATTAGAACCGATGCACTGCACAGACACACCAAAGGCTCATAGTTTTTTAAGACAAGATATTGTTTGGTTTCAGTGATAAGTATACTTTACATAATGGATGTAATCTATTAGTCTTTGTACATACAGCAAAGAGCTCTCATAGTAAAAGCAATAGATTAAATTTATTATCATTGTTTTCCTATAATAAAATAAGTGTGCTCTCCATCACTTGTGCTTTTGAGTAATATAAATAGCAAAGTTATTGGAAAATAGCTCAGAAAAATATAACTTCCACTTAGGGACTGATGAGGTAAATAAGATCTTCCAGCTGGTGATTACAGCTTTAACTAGCTGAATATATTTCCTAGCAATTAATTAATAAACCAGCTCCTGCAAACCCAAATAATTTCAAAGTTACTTAGACAAGGTGCTACGGTCCAGTGTCATGTAATCTTTTATGCAAGTTTTAATTTATTTTCTGCTCTAGTATCCAATCCTGTATTTTACTAACTTATTGTATTACATTTTCCCTCAATTACTAAGGTTGAAACTTACCCTTCCAAGAATGGAGGCAAAATAAGGCTTTCCACGGGGAATCTCCTTTATCTAGGAAAGAAGGAATTTAGACTAGATATCCCAGACTGCTGCTGAGTCTGTAGACAGCAAGGTTTGCAATAACTCTGTTTCATAATCCAGTAGTTTCAGAGTTAATCATGCATTTGCAGCATGAATTACCAGCCTCTCCCCCAGTCCATGTAGTACAGGAGATGAATAAAGCCCTTTTTATAGTTTGTCATCTACAGCTGTGTGTGGGAAGGTTTTATGATGCAGAAAATTCACCGTGAGCATTTCCCCATGTGAGGATAACTCAGTCTCTGTGAATTGATTTTATTAATTGGTAAATAGTGTGATGTCCCATTTCCCATTACCGTTGTCAAACACAAAAATACTAAACCTGGGCATTTCTTAAAATAAACTTTGGATGGCAAGATTTGCTTATTTAAAGGTTACCATGGTATCCAACATAGGGCTACTAACTGTGAGACAAATCTTCTATCGTGGATCTGTAAAAGTATAAATATTCTTATAAATTTACAATTGTGACTATGCTCTGGAAAATTGTGGATGCTTTTTAAAGCTGAGTTGGTGTTTTTCAAGAGTTATCTATAGATATTACAAAATTTTATGAAGAGAGTATCTCTGGAGCATACAAGTTCTTTTCTGTTTAGACTCTGGCCTTAAGTGGATTATTTTAATGAATTTGTCAGGGAGTACCTGATGTGATGGTGTTTTTTTACTATGTTATCATGGAGAAAACTAGTACTTCTACTGTAAGAAATGGAAATTACACATTAGATCCTGTGTTATAGGAACAGGTTCCACCTCTTGAAATCGTGCCAGGTAGTTCAGAAAAGTAAGTTAAATTGCATAAAAGAAATCTAAAGTTTAGGGTAGAGGAACCTTTCGAAGAAGCATACTCAATGTATTTTTTGTAAACTCAATGCAGTGGTAGAAGCAATGGCTCTTTTTTCATGTCATACTGAAGGTAGTACTGCAGTAAACTGCAGACTGTCTCTCAGATTAACAGATTAAAAAACCAAAGGAACATGAAAATAAAGCAAATTCTCAACACAATCTATAGTTAAGTTTAGCCCACAGTTTCATTGCATTCGATGTTTTCTACAGAGGAAGGTACAGTGGTGCACATCAGCCAAAAACTTTTGGAGGTGTATAATGCAAATGCAGAGAGATAAAACAGATTCCAGGAGGCACAAGAGAGCTCAGATTCAGCCCCTGTGTGTCTCTTCTCCCAGCAATCCAGCAGGATTTCAACCTGCTTCTGCCTTTCCTGAGGTAGCAATAACAACTTTGTTTTCCCCTTCTAGCAAATAGAACCCTGGTTTAGAGGATAATGGGTTCATGGTTGATAAATCTTTTTTCAGATGATCCCAGTAAGCACAAGTGAAATTCTCTGTTGATGAAAGTAACCAGCTGTGGAAGAATGGGAGTAGCAATACTCTAGGTTATGGCCAGTGTCCTCCTTCAAAGCTGATTTGGTGGGCTGGGGCAAGCTTGAGGGGTTTGGAGCACCTTTCAAGCTCAACAGAACCTACTTTCCACCACTTCTTTTTTTTTTTTTTTTTGTGCAGTTACAGTGGAGTTTGAATACTGGCGATTTCCTTTGAAATCATGTTTCAGATGCAGATTCTCAGTGTTGGTTGCCTTCCAAGTGACACACAGCTGGTGAAATCTAATTTCCTGCTGTGCTCTCCACAGTGCTGGTAAGTGGCAAGCTTTTTCCTTCCACCATTAGGCTGATTGGTATCCCCATCGATTACCTATACACACTGTGCAAGTGAAAGTGAGGGAACAGGCTGACTGACACTTTTCATGGAGAATAAATCTCAAAACTCATCTGTGTCTGAGGACTCCATACAATGAAGGAGCAGTGAAAGTGAACAGATGAAAAATACCTGTGAGACTCTTCTCTTTCTGACTGTAATGTTTATATTCTCAGTTCAAGAGAGGTGGGTATGAGCAGATTACCTGTTGTGAAGACTTGGCACTAAGGACCTCAGATCTGGTGCTGAGAAAACAGTATTTTGATTTTGCTCATCTTAGTTTCATCCACTGAACCTTGGAAAAAAAGTGATTAGCTACAACAGGGGAAGCAATGTAAATTTTCTTCACTTTTCCCAGTAAATTTTACCACTCCATGGAATGATTTATTTGGGTTTCATTTTGGATGAGTATGATACATATCATGACATAAGCCCTAAAGTAACTTTAAAATGACATTCAGGACAACTGTCTCGACAAACAAAGCTTTTTTTTTTTCTTTTTTTTCATTATATCAGCATACTTTGCTCAAACATGAATGAAGTGAACTTATGGATAAACCCGACTTGTTCATGGATCATAACAGCAAGGCTGTTTCATTTCCCATCCATATTCATGACCATATATATTAAAATAAACTACAACACATTTTTTTCTGGTTAACCTTGTCACCTTTTAAAAACAATATACATTTAATACTCGAAGTAAGAAAAGGTCAAAACAAATATAACTCTTTTTTTGCACACACAAACATATACATATGAACTACATGTGCTTGCAAACAGATTTCAGTAAGTGTGATGATATTTTAATATATATGCATTATGGCATTCCTTCCCTAAACAATGAGAGACTTTCTATCATATACACTTGCCCAGAAGCCAACTTCCTACTATATGGCTGTAAGCTCACCAGATCAGGGTCATTTACTTCCTACTTACACAGTGCTCAGTGTAATGAAGCCAAAGTGTCATTTGCTTTACGTATCAAAATGACGAAAATTAATTATTTAAGAAGTAATAATATTTTGTCTTCTGAAAGATCAAAATTATTAATGTGTGTACAAGCTGACAACCATCTTCATAGCTGCCTTGAAATTTCAAGCCATTGCTCTTGACTCATGTGTGAGGAGATAATGACTTGCAAATACCACACATAGAAATAGACAGACTTCTTTAAGGTTACAGATTTTCTTTTCCATTTTTTTCCTTTTCTTCCCAGAATCTACATTTCACATTCTCCAACTCAGTTAGCAGTGGTAAGTATTAAAAGAATCCAGAACAGAAGGTATGCCACAAGGTGAGAAAATAATTACAACATAAGTTCTGCTTATTTTCCACTGTAGCCCACTTAGTAGAAAGCAAAAAACCTAGATTACTTTATCGAATTTCTAGTGTAGCTAAGGAGTAACAGAATGGTATCAAGAGGATTTATCCTGATTTACACTGCCTGACTAGAGCAGAAAAACTGTTTTTAGTCTCTTGCTTCAAAACTTCTGCTTCATGACAATTTTGGTACCAGTTTGAATAAATACAAATAATCAGATTATGAGGTGAAAGTCTGCTCTTTTGTACTCTTTTATGAGTTATTTGAATATGAAGGATTAAGTACCCTTAAATTTAGGTTGAAATAACATGGAACATTTTCTTGAATGTGCCAGCTCTTTCCTTATTCTGCTGAGGCTATAAATACAGATTTTTATTTCCAGCTGGCCTTAAATCAAACCACCTGCACTTAGTAAAAAAAAAAAAGAAAACGACTCAGACATTCAACCTGCAGATTGCTTTTGGCATTCAGTAGCAAGAACCTTACAGAAGTTGGTTTATTTAATTTGCAGGAGGAAGTTAATTCAAGCTTCATCGTGCTTTTTTATTTTTGGCTTGAAGACGGTTTAAGATCCTGCTTTGAGATTTAGATTCCAAAAGCCATGTGAAAATGCAGTGAAACTAAACCAAATCCAGAGATCTTCATTTGGCATCACCATAATTTGAAACTGAGAAGGGAAGAGGGCAGAGCCAGGAGACAGACAAAGGGAGCATGTGTCACTGAACCAACTGGCTCTCATTCGTATAAGCTGCCAGGGGAAACTGAGTTAGTAATTCTTATTACAGGTATAGGAACAGGGCATCCAAATTGCTTAGCTAATTTGAAAAATCTCATTCTTTTTTTCAGTCATTCTCCAGCAATCAGGCCCCTTTCCCTTTCCAAAGATGTTCCTTTATTTCCTTCAGGCACTATTAACTTTTAAATTATTGTATGAAAGTTTTTTTAGGCTTTCTTTCTTAGTTCATTTAGCACAAAGGGAAATCCCCTAAGGTACTGAAATTAGGTCAAAAAGCCTGTATCCAGTGTTTTCCCATATGTTGTCCAATGGCAAAACCACAGATAAGCTGCAACAGACTTCAATTTCTAAGACACTGCTGCTACACTCCTGTTATCTGAGAAAACCAGAGCTACAGTTCAGGGAAGAGGCACAGCTTGGCCATGTTCTCCTTTCCCTGCTACTGCATGTCAAGCCACATTGTGAGCTAAGAGGATGGGAAGGGACAGAGCTGTCATCATGCTAGCCCCAGGCAGACTAGAATCATTCAGGGGAAAATGATAATCAGCAAGCTGGGCAGAATGTTTTCCCTTTCCTTGTTTCTTGCTGGATGTTTCACTGCTGGGGATGGAGGTAGAAGAGACTCTAGTTTATTTACACAAATGTTGCCCTCTTTGAAGAAAAATTAGTAAGGGTTGTCCATGTTGTTGCTGGCTAATGGACCCTTTTTTTTTTTTAACAGGATGCAGCAGCAGAAGAGGCAAAATAACTATATAACTGCAGCTTTTTTGGCTGTCTTTTCTAGAAGCTACTGTTGTCCTTGGGCAGCCAGAAGCTGCTTGCGCTACTGGATTTTCAGCCAATATTTTGTCTTTTTATGGGTTAAATGTGGGCTTCTAGCATCCACACATCCTGAAAGATTTTTGGGAAAATTCCAATATCTAAACCAGACTTCTATGCATGGTGTGGGAAAATCTATTTCTATGTATCTCAGATGTGATTCAGTTGCAAAATGTCCTACATTTCAAAGTTCCTCCACACCAGTGTCTTCCTGTATCACAAGGTTAAGATAAGACTTTCTATAAAATATTAACACTGACTTCTTACTGTGTCTCAGTAAAATTTGTGGTGTTGAGGGTGTAACGTGGCTTTCTTTCTTAATTTTCTTTATGGCGGTTTTATTGTTACCATCACAGGTAATGCAACGCCATGACGCAAGAAATAAGGAAAAGGAGATACCTACCATTCACATAAATAAAGGAAACCTTTAATGGCAGTATGAGAATAGCATAAACATAATTAAAAAAACCCCAAAGTTTAGTTAAAAAAATAAAACAAAAACTAGTGACACTAGCTTGTGTGAACAGTTCTCTAGAGGCTCAGAGTCTCTTGGCTGATTTTGGTTGTATCTGGAGCTCTTGACCCTGTTGGCACTAGGAACCCATGTGAATGGTAAGGAAGGGGGGGACGGAGGGCAAAAGTATTCTCCCAGTCTGAATCTAACTGAGCTGATGGTGAGAATTAAGCCTTTCTGAAAAGAACACTTCCAAGTTAATAAGGAAGGAAGAAGGGGAAAACAAACAAACAAACAAGCAAAAACAACCAACCAACCAAAATGCAAATCAGAGAAAAACAAAAACAAAACAACAAAAAAACCCTCAAAGAAACAAAAAGAGAACCAGCTCAAAACCTGAAAACAAAGCTGAGGTAGGATGCTGCTTAGCTGTCGTTGATTCTTAAGTCATTGCAAACTCTTTTCTTAATACATTGCTGCAGTGTCCTCTTTAACTCAGTCATGGGAAATCTAAGCACTTCTACATCCATCCATTATGGAAGAGGAGTACTGCTCTATGCAAGTGGACTTCAAAAGGTATTTGTGGGACGCTCAGCACTGCTCTTATAGGAATTATTGACAAGGATACTGTGGTACCTGCTTTCTCAAGTGGCTCTGCTGGTTTCAACATTTTCAGTTTTCTCCTTTCCTGCAGGACTATTGTTGCTCCTCAGAGTTTTGTTGCACTGACTACCAGGTAAGTTCAGGTTTGGCCTTGAGCCAGTGAAGGGGGCAACTAGTACACAAGTTGGAGGTAGGGGAAAACCATCATTCTCTCTTTTGGTGGCAGGTATGCATTGTCCACTGGTTTCTGAATATACAGTAAGAGAGCCATGTGGGTCAGATGCCTCCTCACAGCCCAGTCCTTTTTCTCCCTTGCAGTAAGATAAACTGTGGTATCTCCTTGACCTCTAGCAGAGAAGAAGTAGTGATTATTTTAAAAGACAAGGTAGGCATTCAGCCAATCTTTTCTTAAAAGAATTGGCAACAAGGTGCTTGTCTAAGCCTGACACTGTGTTCCTTATATACCCTAAACAGCCACAGTGAGCGTGTGTCCCATGAATATATATGAAGAAGACTATGTCTCTGAGTCATGCTGTCCTCACTCCTCACAAGAGATGCCATATGCCTTGCCAAGTCCATGGTGAAATAAGTAGGCTGCAAAAAAGTAGAACATTGCTAGAGGCAGGGAGCAAACACTGATTCTTAAAAACTGAATACTGACTGAACTGAAGGCGATACACACAACACTGACAGTTCTGCAAGGTGGTGCTCAGCAAGAGCAAGCAGTGATTTTCATCACCAGCACACATTTCACATAGGTAACTAAGCACATTACTGCTCAGAAATCCTTGCAGTGCACTAACAATGCAATCACTTTTTGGAGTCATTCTAAGGGAATAGGGGAATTCAGCAACTCATTATAAATTCTAAAAGCACTTTTTTTTTTTTTTTTGTCATTTAATATGAAGCGGTCAGCTGCAATGGTCTAGAATTTAGGATAATTTTTGCTTCTAACATTGACTTCAACATTAAACATGAAATGACTGCAGGGGCAATAGATTACTCACTGAAAAAATGACAATTATAAGGGAAAGGCACATGCAAATGTCTTCAATGGGCAGTTCAGAAACCATTTGTTTTATCCCCATTTGTTTCTGTAACTGCCCTCATTAAGGTACAGTAGAGTTTTGGACTTCAGTGCTGTGGTTATTATATCAGCAAAAATAATTTCCCTGGTGTTAGAATTTATTCAGGGGTTATCCCGTTTCATTAATATTCTACAAACTGTCGTAAAACAAAGAGGATCAGTCTCAAGCATCTCCATAAATCTCCAGTTCTCTAGCTCAGTGCATAAAAAAAGGAAGCAAGAAAACCCAAATCTAAACTTAAAACCAACTGAAGTGAAGAAAATTCTAACAACCCTTGCATTCTCCTCAGTTTCATAACTTAAAATGGAGCAATGATGCAACTAAAGATCAACCAGAAAGAAAAGAGATTCTCAAAACTGCTTAGCCTTGGATCTTATAGCAATGTTAGTGATACTCCAGCGCAGCTGGATTTTACAACTTTTGGCACATCTCCCTTGACAGGAGCAAGAGATTTTTAACTTGCTTAGTAAACCTCTGTCAAAGAATGTGGATACTAATTTTAGAGGCCTCTGCATTGCATTAGAGGTCAGCCTGACTTTGGTTTCAAAGTGCTGCAATCTCATTTTAAGATTGGACACAGGCTCTTAAATCACGTTAATCTGAATATTCTCTCATAAAGTATGTTCATATTAATTTTGGCTAAATATGTACAGAGTCAGTATTATCCTTAGTCCAGTTATGCCAATCATTTATAAATTGTATTTGTTATCAATCACTTAGGAACAAACCCATGGCTCATAATTGCTGGAAAACTGAGAATTGGTTGCACAACTCCGTATCTTCCCATTGCTGAGAATTTCAAAATAAGAATAGTGGTATCAACAATAAAGAATAAAGTTTCAGTTCTGAGCCTTTTGACAATTTGTTTAGGGGCATAAAACAAACAGTTACTTGTACTGAACTAACATTCCACTTCTGTTTTCTTTCCAATAAAAAAACTTCCTAAAAACTGGAATAACTTGCCCCTCTTGCTCTAAGATAATGCCCCTGAAAGAAACATAACCACATTGTTATTAAAATGGCATCAATAATAGCTAAGTAATCTGTTATTGGAAATTAGCTTTGTTTGTGTGTTATCTACAAATATACAAGATGAGAATGATTGTGGCTAGAGGTTCATTATATCTGGCAGTTTGTTAGCCTTTTTGAGGCTATCATGTTTTAAACATTATTTTAGTTTTATAATCCCCATATTACGCATGGACAACCGTCGTTTACTTGGCATTGGAGAAGAGTTCATTCCTCGTAGCAGAGCTTTTGTGTGTTTTAATTCATTCATATAAATAGTAATATGACCATATTTACCAAGGAGCATGCAGAATGTACTATGTTCTTTTTTGCCCAGGACACATTAACATTTCAACAGTAGCTTTGAAATTAAAATCAGGGATAACAAAACCAGCTCTCTCTATTCAAGGCAGAACTCAAGTCCCCTGTGCCAGCAATGTCTAGTGGGTTGCCTTCCCTGGGTGAGATCCAGGGCTATGTTACAGTAAACTGGTCCAGTGTGATATCACAGATATAAAAAATATTCCATTCTGTATCAAAACTAGGCACATGCCTTATATTTATATGAAGAGAAGATCAACAGAGCTGAGCATTTTTGCTCTCAATTACTCATCTCTGGTCTTCTACGTGTGGAGAAAAATACGTTATTTCTAATTGGTAACTACAGAAGTCTAATTTGAGTAGGATGGTGGTTAAAAGGAGGGTGACATCACACTTGGGTCAGTATTGGTGGATATCTAAAAGCACAACCTCTCATTTGTATTGCTTTAAAATGTACACAGTATAGATGTAGATTAAAAAAAACTACCAATTTTTGTGGTGTTGAACCAACTAGAAGGGATGATGCAAGGTTTTACCAAATGAGATCTATAGATACAAATTTCACTGTAGAGTATGTTTTAGACAAATGTGTCTTTTTCTTTAAGTATGTAAATCCTACACTGTAGGTGTTGTTTGTTTTTTTTTTTTCTTTTCTTTTTATAGTGGTAGAAAATGTTGAACAATTGTCCATGAGCATGAGCCAGCGGTTCATTGCTGATATCCCCAGAATGCCAATATTTGCAATGCAAACAGTTAGTACAATTTACCAGTTCTATGAAAGGCCCTGACATATCTGCCTCAAGGTCTGGAGGCTCTGCTGTATAACCACAAATAGTCTTTCCGTTTTCATGTAACCTTTTGATACAGTGACAGCTGCATTAAGCTGCTTCTGCCTAGCAAGTCCACATGCCAGGCTGGTTTAATTGGTTTTAATGCCACAGAAAAAGCACTGCTAGCAGAATACCATCAAATCATTTTCATATTGAACCTTCGTGGTCCAGCAACCTCCCCTTCAACCACAGCACCATTGTTTTTGCGAGGGACATATTCAAGGTCAATGCTGGTTTTGTGTTTGCCTTTCCCTCGGCTCCACACAAAAAGAAGAAGGAAACAAAATAAAACCACTCCAAGGAATGTGAAACAGCCCATAGCTGTGGACACCAATATTGTCTTAAGGTCCAGAGAGAAGGTGTTCGCATTAGTTCCATTGGAACTGGTGTCGTTGGAGTCTGTCATATACATAGGGGTCCTGTTGGCATAAAGGAAACGGTCTGAAGTAAATCCCTTTACCGTAAGGGAGGCCGAATAGGTGTCGTTCCCAGCTGCGTTACTCGCAATACAAACATAGATCCCAGTGTCCTGGTCTTGAGCAAATCGGATCTCCAGGGTTCCATCTCCCAGCACAGTGGCTCTTCCATTTGATTTAGTTGTGATCAGCCTCCGACGTGGGGTAACCCAGGATATGGTGGGCTGTGGATCACCATCAGCATTGCAAATCAGCTGCACCGTCTGCCCTTCCTCCACTACCAGGTATTGCAACTTCTTGTCTTGTATCTTGGGCTTCTTACAGGTGAAGTAAAAGGAAAGAGCTGTGCTGTGAAAGTCTTTGAATGACCTCTCTTTGACACTGTCTGGGCCAGCACACATTGGTGGCTGGCCTCCAAACTGCAAAGTGGGTTGTCTCTGTAAAATCCAAAGGAGACGGCAGTCACAGGCCAGAGGATTGTTGTTAATGCAGAGGACCTCAAGGCTTTTGGGGGAATGGAATACATTCTCTTCTAGGGTTTCTAGCAGGTTTTGGGACACATTAAGCACACGTAAGAATCGGAGCCCTTGGAAAGCATGTGATTCAATGGTACGTAGCTGGGCCCCCACCATGTGGAGTTCCTGCAGGCGCACTAAATCTGAAAGCATGCCTGCTTCAATGGTGCTGATAGGGTTGTACGAGAGGTTTAGATGTGTCAGGTAAACCAGATGTTTAAAAGCAGAGTAAGGTACTGCAGACAGGTTGGTGTTGGTGATGGAGAGAGAAGTAAGGTTGAGACCATACAGACTGTTGGCAGGTAGCATGTCCAGAAGGGGCCAGGCATCTATCTCTAGGTCTTTCAGGCGAAACAGTCTTTTAAAGGCATAAGCAGGCAAAACATTAATGTTGAGCTGTTTCAGATGCAGACTGATGAGGTTGTGGAGGTGAGAAAGAGCTTCTGTTGGTACAGCTGTGAGGTTGCATCTCTCCAGGGTAAGGTGCTCCAGGCTAAGCAGTCCACTAAAGGCCCTGTGTGATATATAAACCAAATCATTGTCCCCAACCTCCAGGGATTTTAGGTTATGCAGATCTTGGAACATGTAGTCCAGTAAAATGACAATCTTGTTTTCACTTATATCAAGCTTTGTTAAGTTTGACAACCCAGTGAACACCCCAAGGGGGACCAACTTCAGACGGTTTCCTTTCAGCCTCAGGGAGCGCAAGTTGAAGAGATTGTTAAAGGCTCCAGGCTCCACATTGGCAACTATATTGTCACTGAGGTCAATCTCCTCCAGCAAAGGATATGACGTGAATTCCTCAGGGTTGACGCTTTTCAGTCGGTTCTTGCTGAGGTCCAAGATTTTGGTCTCAATGGGAATGCCCTCTGGGATGGACATCAGACGTCTTCGGTGACAGCTGACAGACTTGTTCTGTGCCGAGCATTCACAGCGGGCTGGGCAGCCTATGGTGGGGCCTGTGAAGACCAGCAGTACAGCCAGACCCAGGAATGGCTGCCAGCATGATACAGCTGTGTGATGCATGACTCCACTGATCCGGTCTATCCCTCCGTCACAGGCCTGTGGGGGTGGAGATAGGAAAAGAGTTAAAACTGCCACACAAGGAGAACTCTGAATTTTACAGTACCATTGCAAAGCAGACATGTGTGCTGTCATTTGAAATAAAACAATAAAACCTATTGTGAATGGCAACAGCAATAAATTCAGATTTTCCTTCACTATTATGTGGCTTGTAGAAGGATCTGTTTATCCAGTATTTCACCTCTAGACATCAGAGAAGAAACAGCTTTTCCTACCATGAACAGTAAAGGAGGTTAGGTATTATTCTTCTCCCGCTCTCAGTAGGTCTCCTCAAGACAGTGGTAGGCAGAGATAAATCCTCCATACACTCTGCAAATAGGGCTAATTATGTTTATGATAAGTTTACAGCATTGGGCCTCTGTGAGGTGTTATGAAACTAGGTTTTTGCCTTTCCTAGTCACATCAATGTTTTAAGGCAAACCTTAATGATGTATTATCTTCAAGAAAAAGGAGCTCCTTGACAATAAAAACATTCCTTTAATATTTATTGTATACATTACAGCTATAAATAGGTGTAATTTTTTTGCACATACACATACCTAATGGCTCAGATGAGGAATGAAGAACTGGTGCATCTCTGATTAGAATTTGTATTAAGGAAAAATGATTCTTTTGTTATACTACACACAGAGATTTTATGAGATTTTTAGAACCAATGACCTGAGAAGGGTTTACAGAATATATCTTTATACTTCCAGGACATGTAAACAAGCTCTGAGGTGTTTCTGAGAAAAACAAGATAATATGAGCTGCCTGTGTTTAAGCAGCACAATGTCCAAAGAAGCACAACAGATTCCATGGAAATCACAGTTAGTAAGAGGTTTATTAATTTCTGTCTTCAGGTTAAAACTGAGGATAGTAGAAGACAAGATAACCTTTGCTAAATTAACTACCCTTCTCCAAAGGCTGTACTTTACAGGTTTAGTCATCAAAGGCAAGAGAGTTTTTCAAGGTTAGCTACTAAATGAAGACACTCAATAACCCATTTCAAAAGAAGAAGAATTAAAAAAAGAATAATGTAGGTTTTCTTCAAAGGAAGGTGTGCCTGAGACACCTGCAGAGTAAGGCACACTGCAAGCAAGGACGATGGAAGTGCCTTAACTCCTGCAGTACAGTCAACTTGGTGAGACCAAGTGGTAGTACTGTCAGTCAGGCTTTGTAACAGAATCACAGAATGGTTAAGGTTGGAAGGGACCTCATTAATAAAAGAAGGTGCCTCCAGCATATTGAGGCCTTTTCCAGATTGGTTAATTTAAGCTTCATTTTAGCCGTACTTGTAAAATTATTTACATAAGTCCTGCCTGTAACTTCCTCTCAGGTGTGGACAGATGACTATTGCCCAGCTGCTCCTACCTATAGTGACAAAATTAACCAATGAGCATCCATTCACTGCCTGACCTTCTTTGGACTTTGAGAACCATATGGCTAGTGCTTAAGAAGTTTTTAACTCAAATTTGAGTCAAGTTTTGTTCATGTGTGTGCAGCCATGTGAATTGTATTATAAAAGAAAGGAGGAAGAGAAGGAGTCATAGATTTAAACAAATATAGCATAACTAAATTTATGATGCAGATAGTTGTTCTAGCAAATAAGATGTCTGAAGCACATAAAAATAATATTGAGTAAACCCCAGACTGATGAAGAAGAAACTCCCATCAGTAACTCTGCTGCAACAACTTCCTACTCCCCTGGCAAATGACTTCAGATATAACTCACCTAATCATCCTGCCTGAGAGAGGAGGGCTGCCCTCTCAGATTATGAGTAATCAGAAGGGCGAGGATTCAACTTGTGAGACAAAGAACAGATACTTGGATCTACTGATCTTGTTGTATCATGAGCAATTTTAAACAGAAACTGGTTTGGATTGTAAGCGTTACCCTTATTGTAACTGGCCTCAGTAATAAACAGCTGTTGTACTTTGATTGTTAAAATAATAATTTGGTGAGCAATAAATTCTCTTGGAGCTGCATATAAATTTTGTTCTTTGACCATAAATGAATAGTGCGCATATTATTCCTCTTGGAAAGCTGTGGAAGAATCTCACTCTTGAGTATCGTGGCTTCTTTCCACTCTGACACTTCTATGCAGAGACTAATAATATGAGACAAATTGCTTGCTGGTTTTGTGATGTACTCTGGAGATCTGGATGAAGACTTTTCTTTGTTATACTACCTATAAAAGCACATTTCAACTTCGTCCTAGAAGGACAACCTGCTGAGATTCATTTAGTTTCCCCCTTAAGTTGTAGTCTTGCAAGTAACTATTACTAGTCATGTCCAGCTGTGACAAAAGTTTTTAGATATAAACTTCACTTCATTAGGCACTAAGTTAAAACTGGAAATCTATAGGGGTCTGTGAGTTAGGTATTTGCAATGAATTCAGATCAAACGGGCTTTCAGGTTCTCTGATCATTGCTTTCAAAGCTCAGTCTGTGAGGTTAGTGCTTTCATACTGATACTTCTAGCATGCAGGCAATTCATTTCCTATCTTATTCACCCAATGTATGAAGCACAAAGTAAACAGGTTCAGTGGAAGACTATCATCCCTGGAGTGTTCATTTTAGATAGCAAAAATATGAAATGCTTTTTGCAGCTATCCAATCCACCTGGTAACTAAGACTTCTGAGGAGTACAAAATAGAAGATGGTCAGTACAAAATATGACAAAACAATTTTTTTTACTTTTGACTTGGGGTTGGAATAAAGAAATATAGTGTTAGTAAAGCCCTTCAAACTTTTAACAGTTGCCTTCTGCAAGAGCCTGTGCACATAGATGAAGATGGATATGCATTTATCCATAAGGCTGCATACATGCACCTATGTGCACTTGCAGGCAAGCAAGATTCAGAACTGAGACATAGCTGGAGTGCTTTACACACTAAGGAAAAATAATAAATTATATTAAATCACAAGTCAGAAAAACAAAGATTGCTTGGTTCAATAATACAGGCTAGAAGTAAACATAAATGAAATTCATTATTTCAATTTACATTGACCCAGATGATACTACTATGCTTCCTGCTAACCACATCTGTGACTACAACCTTAGCTTTGAATGGCTTTGTGAAAAAATGACTTTCTTTTCAATATGAAAAAAAATGTAACCTTACCTCTTGTATAAATAATGAAAAAAAGGTAAAAAGGTCTAGCAAAGAAAATACGAGCAACTTAAAGATTTCTGACTGTTTTTAGGACAAAGTGAATGTTAGGAGAAGCCTACAGTAAACTTTGACCAGTTATTGCATATGATCCAATTTGAATTTAATGAATATGAAGCAGTGTTTTTAGGACATGCCTTTAGCAACAACTCCCTTGGGCCTTCAGTCTGAGAAGATTTTGAAAGGCTACATCTTCATCTCTAGAGTATATTTTGTGTCAATGTGTTCACCATTGGTTATTATACATCCATTAAAAAATGTTACTCTTTAAAAATATGAAAGAAATTACACACTGCAAGATGATTTTCTGCAGTGAAAAATGATTTCCCACAGTTCTTTAGATTTGTGGGATGTTAAGTTATTGGCAACCTCACTGGCGCCATGATGAACTGTCGCTATTCAAAATGACACCTTTCATTCCTGCTTAAACAACCAGCACTGCATACTTTATTTTCTGCCAGTGCAGGAATCTCCTCTAAACATCTGCAGGATTATCTCA
The DNA here is from genome assembly GCF_964273445.1 of Streptopelia decaocto. NCBI lineage: Eukaryota > Metazoa > Chordata > Aves > Columbiformes > Columbidae > Streptopelia > Streptopelia decaocto. Next base: position 13,550,758 of record NC_138657.1, read on the forward strand.
TTATCCTTCCTTTCATCTCCCTGTGCAACTTTTCTTCACTGTGATACATACAAGAAAGCAACATCCATGCATACAAGTATACATATATACATACACATAAGCAAAAAGCATCAATGATTGCACTATGCATGCACTGTGAAGTTCTTGTCTAAAATTATAGCTTGTTAGCACAAAAATTCTAATGAAGTAATGAACAATTATGAACCAGCAGTATTTAAATGCTTGAGTGTGAATGAGAACATGTAAAATTGTTTTCTGACCTTTTGGGGGTATTTATCACATTTTTATACATTCTGAAAAATGAAATATATCACAGAATTCCTGGTTAAAAAATGAACTAGCTACTTTTTTGTCTTTCTCTGGCTCTGTTTAAGCCCAAAGCCAAGAGTCAAGTTACTGCTGGCTGATATTCTTTTTCAACACAGGACCTGAGTCAAAGTTCACCTATGCAATTAAGAAAGCTCATTAAAGTTATTAGTTAATAGTTCTATGTGATCTCACCCAGAACAGCCTTCTCTACTGCTTTGAAATACAAATAATTTTTCACAAAATTCTGCAGCTTTTAATCTACTCATAAATACTTTACAAGGATGTGTACATATCAGTACCCTGTAGCTTTTACATTGAAGAACTGTAATAAAAAATAAATAGCAACTTGACGCTCCCTCAAAATGCTGTGCAATTCTGAATATCATAGATAGGAATGTGTCAAGCCATGCAAATGTGCTATATATTGTATCACTGCTTCCACTCCCTTAGACTAATTTTGAAGCTTTTGTAGATGAAAGCCAGAGTGCATTTGACGAGGCCCCTTTCCTTGTCCAATCTGATGCTCTAGAGCTGTGTGGGACCAGGCTTTAGCCTGAAGAGATGAGAGTCAGAAGGTCTGTTTCTGTCTGTCCTGGTTTTGTTAAAAAACAAGTTTCTCTGTTAGTGAATTTGCCTGTCAGCTAAAGCCTTCATATTAGCTGCATTTTCCTGGAGAACCAGATACATGTTTTGGTAAACATAGCAATGGAATGCGAAGTTATTGATAAGGACAGATTCACATCTCACAAGACGAGCAACAAGAAACAGGTGACTGAGAAACTGACCAATGGTGTATAACATCCCATTCAAGTGAATACTTCATATTAAAGTGGATGATCATGAGGATCTCGCCCCCTTTTTTGTCCCTGTTTGGGTGCCAATTATCTGTCGTGGGTTTAGATTGCGAGGTGACAATAAAACCGTGGCAGATGTATTGTTACCCCTCTCTCTCCCCGCTTCCCCCTTTTTAGTCCCTCCCTCTCCCCCCTTCCCACCGAGGACAGGCGATCGGGAGGAAAAGAAGGACAGAGAGAAAAGAGTTGGAAAAATTAAAAATGTTTTATTAATGCTACTAATAAGAATAGAGAAAATAATACAAAATATACAAAACCAATCTTGAAAGTCCCAGCAACTGCAGAGCCGGCACCCGAAGTCCTGGACTGGACTCTGCAGCCAACCGGAGCTGGATTCAATCTCTCACTGGGCCTCAGTTCACAGGGATGACTGGCAAGATCCTCTCCTAATGTTGGCCATAAGCAAAAGGGAAAAGGGGGCGAGATCCTCATGATCTCCCACTTTCATATGAAGTATTCACGTGAATGGGATGGTACATGCCGTTGGTCAGTTTCTCGGTCACCTGTTTCTCGTTGCCCCTCTCGCGAGATGTGACTCTGTCCTTATCAATAACTTTGCATTCCATTGCTATGTTTACCAAAACATGTGTCTGGTTCTCCAGGAAAATGCAGCTAATATGAAGGCTTTAGCTGACAGGCAAATTCACTAAAAGAGAAACTTGTTTTTAACAAAACCAGGACACTGTCATTAGCTGCATATTTGATGCTCTGACTTGGTACTTTTGATTTCATATTTCCATCCCTTTCTCCCAGTCTTTCAGACAATTTAAAATTCCAGTGCATCATATCAGAAGTGACAGTTTTATCTGATGTTGAGCTTACTTGATAATTTCTCTTCTAAGATTCCATTTTCAATAACATAACTGTATCAAATAAACTTTCTAGGATGAAATGTTGCATGACAGGTATCTGACTTACTCTGATTATTCACCTAAATGCTACTAGCTAATCCTGAGAACTACATGAAGTCTCGGTTTTAAATGTGTGTGGTGGGTTGATCCTGGCTGGATGCTGTGTGCCCACCAAAGCCACCCTATCACTCCCCTCCTCAACTGAAGAGGGCAGAGAAAATATAACGAAAGGTTTGTGGGTCAACATAAAAACAGGGAGACATCACTCACCAATTTCCATCATGGGAAAACCAGACTCAGCTTGGGGAAATTAATTTAATTTATTATCAATCAAATCATAGTAGGATAAAGAGAAAACAAAACCTAAATCTCAAAGCCACTTTCCTACACCCTTCCCTTATTCCTGGGCTTAACTTTACTGCCAAGTTCTCTACCTCCTCACCCCGAGTGGCACACGGGGACAGGGAATGGGTTTGTGGTCAGTTCATCATACATTGTCTTTGCTGCTCCCTCCTCAGTGGGAGGACTCCTCACACTCTTCCCCTGCTTCAGTCTGGGCTTCCCTCCCCACAGGGCCACAGGTTCTGTCAGAAGCCTGCTCCAGCATGGGCTCCCCATGGAGTCACAGGCTCCTTCAGGCATGCACCTGCTCTGGTGTGGGATCCTCCATGGGCTGCAGGGGAACAGCCAGTCTCACCATGGTCTGCACCACGGGTTGCAGGGGAATCTCTGCTCCGGTGCCTGGAGCACCTCCTGCCCCTCCTTCACTGACCTTGGTGTCTGCAGAGCTGTTGCCCTCACATATTCTCATTCCTCTTTCCTGACTGCTGCAGTTGCTGCTGCACAGTTGTGGGTTTTTTTCCCCCTTCTTAACTATGTTATCCCAGAGATGCTACCACCAGTTGTCTGGCATTGACTCTGTCAGACACAGGGACAGCTTCTATGGGCTTCTCACAGAAGCCACCCCTGTATCCTCACCACTACCAAAACCTTGACATACAAACCCAATACAGATGTTTTAAACCATATCTGTCCTTTGCATTGTTCAAGGCACAAGGCATCAAGATGGACTTTTTGTGAGACTGTGCTCAGGGAAAGTAAATTTTTCTTCCTGTAGAAGATTGCTTCCTTCTCCTCTAGCTTGCTGAGTTTTAGCTTTCCTATATTTTGGAGCAGGGAACAGATACTGAGGAGTATGAAGAGTCCTGTCTTTGTGATCCTGTATGCATGTGTCATACTTCAGCAAGCAGTAAGGAAAAATCTTTGCTCATACCTTTGCAAGAAAACACCTTTGCTTGTGCGCTCAGCTGACAGTTAATGAATATGAACAGCTAAAACTATTGCAAATTTTACCTGTGTGGTGCAAATTTATCCAGCTCAGTGTGTTTTGGGAAGATTTTTATTCACAACCTTATCTCTCAACTATCTATTGCAATTATTTTGGAAGACCAGCTGTTCTGGCTTTCCAGCACTCTCTTGTGATGCTGGACCAGACCAGATAAGGGCAGTTTTGTCCAGGGGATAGACATGAACAGGCTGGAAAGAAGACAGAGGCAAACAGAGGTGGTTTTAGGGCCAGTCAAAAAGTAGCATGAATATATTAGACATTTAGGAATGTTATTACAATCAGACACAATGGCATAAGGAAGATGAATAAAATCACAACTGTGGCATTTTCTGACTAGACTGTGCAATCTTGACATTCCCACAATATGGACTTTCAATGTAAGAGTCAATGTGTAGCAAAGGCTTTACCTTACCAGGTCTTGCACTGGCAAATTATCTAAGCTTGCTGTATTGATCCCAAGCTCTATCACTGGCCAAGTGAAGCCTTCCTATACACTCTCCTAAGGAGGATTTTTCTTTAAATTAGTGCATCTCAGAAATTATTCCATTGAACTATGGTGTACTAACTTTCCTGCCTCTTTAATCAAGCCTTCTTTGCTTAAAGACAGATTTTGTTCTCCTTCCCTTCCTTGATCTCTTAAACATCTCAGCAGTTAAATAAACTGCAAAACATTAAGTAGCTGTCTATATGCATTCCAAAATTTAACAGATTGGAAGAAACCTTGAGTAGCAGCAGCAGCAGCAACAACAGCCACCAGTTTGTCAATTCATTGAATCAGAAACAAAGTTTTGAAGCAAAGTCCTGTGATCATTCTCTACTAATAAGTCATCAGGAAAAGTTTAATGGGCTAACATCAACTCAGAAACTACAGTCAAGTTGAGTTTGTTTTCAGAATAAATAATACTTGTTTCTAACAGCACCCTAGTTATACTTCTAAGGCTGAGACCCAGACCAGCATCCCATTATAAAAGACATGATGCAGAAATAGAAAAAAAACCCCAAAATAACATCCAGAGGAACATTTTGAATGGCTTACCCACCAGTATTACTGTGAGACTTGTTAAAATCTTAGTACCTGTTATAAAATTAGACAAGTGGGTATAGTTTTCACCTCAAATGCTTAGATTATTGTTTGAATCAAAGTGAAAGAAGCAAGTGTGCCAAACAACAGAAGGTAAGAAAATCACAACGATGAATTAATATGATTATACAAATTACCTATACAAGTCTTAGAAATCCAGATCATCTGAAATTAAGCAAATAAATGAAATCACCAGTACACCTTCTGTTTCTAACCCAATGTTTTTAAGATTGATTTATCAATTTCTTGCAGTTGTCACAGAGAAAGTGAATCTTGGGATGAAATCTGAAGGAAAAGATAATAAATCTTAAGGACTGTCTCACAGAAGACAATCCACGCATAACTAACAGGAAAAGAAAATGGAGACATTTGCAATAATTGTAGACAAAGTGATATTTCTACTGACGTCAGTAAGTTGAAGGGGAAGAGATTTACAAAAAGCTTGTATGAACAATTATGTGGAAGACTGTAAAAGAGGCTTGAAAGTAAAGTACAATTCAGAATTTTTTTGCATAAGTTAATGATACAAGTCAGGCATTCAGGGAAAGTAACACTACCATCATACCTGCATAATCAGCTACCTCATAAAAATTGCAAATATTTGTATAGAATTCTAAATTGAATAAATTAGTGAACTATTGTGAATAGCATATCTATTCCTTCTGAATGCAGAAGCAATTTTTTAAAATGTGAAATTCTGAAAAACTGCTTCTGCCATGTTGTTCACTCATCTCTAGCAAATAGTATCCCTATTTCACTGGTGAAAAGTTATGTTACTAACAGGTAAATATTCAGTGGCAAAGGCAAGAATAGCACAATTAGTATGACCCTAGGTGCGCTGATGCACCTAGATGTGACAATGCAGTAACAGAGAAAGATACAGACTTACGTCTCTGAAAACAGAGCAGCTTCTTGGTATTTTGTACAGTTTGTTGGGGCTGCTTAGTACTGGAAGAGCATCCAGCTATTGTAGCTAAACTCTGTATCTGGACTTGGTGTTAAGTATCTCTGCATGGTAGTCCACTGAGTGATGTGTCAATTCAAAAATTATGCATATTGTATTTTAAGAGCCCACATTATTATTAAGTTGCTTTAACCCTAACTGATACTAAGTATAAGTCTATCAAACTCTGTTTCACTGATGATTGTTGCAAGATTTGAATGTTCCAGATATTGAGAACAACTTATCACAGGTGATGAAAATCAAAGTTATTGTAATACAAGATGGAGAACCATATGACAACAAGGAAAGAGCTGAAGTTGTTACTCTTGGGGAATGAAGCCATCATAAGAGTTAAAATCTCTGGCAAGTTAGGATTCATTGTCTCAAAGAGGACCTTGCGTTTCATAGTATGTCTGAGTAGGTGAACCTTAGAAGGCTCTGCTGTTATGAAGAGGACACTGAACAAGAGGATGTGAAAGTCTTAACTACTATACTTGCTTGTCATATCTCCACTAAGTCTGAATAAATGGTCTCAAAACTACATCAGTAGGAAGGCAAAATATGTTGATGAAAGAGAAGGAAGGGAAGCTTTTGTCAACAGAAGTTCTACATTAAAAGATTATATTTCTTCATCTTGAAAGAAACAGACTTTCTTTTAAAACTGTCTAGGCATGTCAGTAAAAATGACACCCCTGTTGCCTGGACAGTATCTCCTATACTGAAAAACAGGGATAGAATTCCCTCTGAAATTTTAAATCTAACATACAGTTGTTCTTCAGCTTCAGTGAGTGAGGATCTCAGTGATGGAAAGCTACTGAGGGAAAAAGAAATAGGGAAGCTGTTTTAAATCTGGGCCAGTAGCAGACTTTTGAGGGCTAGTACATTCAAACATAATTGAATTTCACTTCAACAGTCCACTTAAGAAGCCACAAGCAGCCTACACTGAATCTAGGACATATAACCTGTTATAATACCTGCATGAGAAAGTCTAGAGATCTCTATGGCTGTCAGTAAAAATCAACTGTTCTTGTAATGTGCTGACTTCCACCTTTTGTAAACAGAGACACTCAGTGGTAAACTTAACCATATATTTTGCAAGATTGTCCTCATTTGCAAAATTTCATTTTTGTCAGATTTAACACCAAAAGATCTTCTTTGTTATCTTATCCACAAACACCATGCTAAAGCTAGGTGACAGTGACCTTATTGGCTGTTAAGTAGAGACACAGATTAATGTGCCATCCGTATAATGAAGGTAGGTAAGAACTTTTTTTCCCTAGCAGCCCTAGGTAAATACAGAACAGAACAAAGGGCAGACCAAAACTTCATGGTACTCCATAGGGTATAGGTCTCATAGAGCTAGTTTTTATTGTCAACCACAAAACTATGAGTCCAGGCAACAGGGAGGGTTTCTCCTGGCTTGGGTCCCTGCAAATTTTTATTATGGCAGCAGCACAGAACCTGGTGACTGATCATGCAATGTAGAGGATAAAGCAAGTGCACACAGAACGTGTCTGGGAAAAGTAAGATATCAATCAGTTAGTAGTACAAGTGTTGGTGTTGCTTCATAACACAACTCAAAGCCTGTTTAGCCAAAAGTCTCTGAATACTCAAGAGCCTGTATTTTTAAGAAATCTTATTAGCTAAGAACATCTGGAAAGCCAAATATATTTTAAAAGGGTAGCAATCCATCTTGACTGGAGCCAGATACAGTTTAAAGGTTATAGCTCCATCTGTTTGAAATTAGCTAAAAATGGAATTAAATGCAAAATCTGAAGAAATTTAAATCCACATATTTTCTTTTCTGCTAAGACAAGAATCTCAAAACTATGTGAACATGGTGGTGACTATGTGAACATGGTGGTGGTGAGACAAAGTACACTTAGTGAAGCTGTAACATATAATTTAAGTAGAATTTATCTGGCTCATACAAGGAAAAATGAAACCCATCAGCTCTGTCTTTTTCCACCTTGGTAAGCATGTTTGCAGCTGTTCTACTTGTATCTTGCACTGAAACCCTATCAGTCAAAACAAGGAGCATCTTTGCTGGGAACAGTCTTCACACCATCCTGTGCAAGGCCTTCAGAGCATGGCATGGAAGCAAGCTGCTGAGCTATCTAATGCTGCTCTTTGTAGACTACAGGAGTAATCAGAGTCTGTAAAGGCAGTACAGGAGCTACAGCATTACGTTTGGTCCATTAAAAATAAGCACAAGAGAGCAAACAAATTTCTTAGTCCTTGTCAGAGGGCCTTTGTTGATACAACACTGTCAAATTCAGAGTGCCTATCCTAGCAGAAAATTGTGGTCAGCACTTGGGGGTGGCACAAAGGAAAGGAGGGTTATATTTCAGCACATTGGTCAACAATAATTTAATATGATTTAAAATAGAGTTGATGATAATGTATACACTTGAGAAAAAAAGAAAAGAGTGAACTGCCTTGGGGATTTCCTGTTTGCTAAAGACACTCTTAAAATATATTTAGATTCAAAATCAGCCTGCAGAAGGGTCAAGGTAGGACATTCAGAAATAAGACCTGACATGTTGACAGGTGAACAAGACACAATAATTAATCTTTCCTTTAGTCATACCCATACTTCATAAATGTTACTCCAGATAGCTACTGGTGTCAGCATGAGCTGAACTAAGCCACTATTTTGAGAGAAAGACGGAGAGAAAGAGACAGGATGTGGAATAAACAGAATAGCTGAAATACTGTAGACAGAATTTTTCAGCTGTGTCAGTCATAATAAAGCTCTTAATCTGAGCCTGGCCAATTGCTGAGCTCCTGGTGTCGTAACAGTGCTGTAGGTAGCTCCCAAATGATGCAGTTAGAAAGAAGCTAACTCTTGTATGCTTCACAGCCAAACTATTCTTTTTGCATTGGAAACCCATTCTTCTGGGCATCTACTGTCACCTATTTGCTTGAAATCCCTACCCACATTTGCTAGGGTATCACGAGCAACTTTCCAAGACCTTTCCAAATCCTGGCAATGGAGATTGTTGCCTCATGACTTTTTTGACTTGGTATTTGTACATTTCATTGGAAGTCACTAGCTTCATTCCGCACTTCATTCTGCTGTTGTCAGACCTCATAAAGGCACTTTTTGTACAAGATAAAATCTCTGCTGCTTGAATTAGTCTATATTGGGTAAATATTTCCTTTAATTATTAGTAAAAGACAATATTCCACAATATCCCAGGAACACTTGTTTTCTTGATTAATTACATAAAATTAAAAAAAAAAAAGCACAGCTTCTTTCTCTTTCCCTTCCCTTCCCTTCCCTTCCCTTCCCTTCCCTTCCCTTCCCTTCCCTTCCCTTCCCTTCCCTTCCCTTCCCTTCCCTTCCCTTCCCTTCCCTTCCCTTCCCTTCCCTTCCCTTCCCTTCCCTTCCCTTCCCTTCCCTTCCCTTCCCTTCCCTTCCCTTCCCTTCCCTTCCCTTCCCTTCCCTTCCCTTCCCTTCCCTTCCCTTCCCTTCCCTTCCCTTCCCTTCCCTTCCCTTCCCTTTCCTTCCCCTATCTCGTGCTCACAATGGGTGGTGCTTTGTCCTGCAGTTTTTCCTGATCTACATGTGCTTTCCAGTGACTGACAGCTGGCAAGAAGACACTTGGATCCTGACAGCAATGAGCTGGTGCAGAGCTACAAATACTGTATTGCTGCATTGTCCATTTTCTTTTGCACCTATTATGAGCTCATCTACTGACTTTCTGTCTCTTGGGAGACCTGCAACAGTTCTTCATAGCACTGCTACACTTCCCTCTGCAAGTTGAGTCATAAACCTAAATTACATTCACATCACACCTGCAGTCGTTTTCTTCCTGGTTTAGATCTACAGGCTTATCTCAGAGATTTAGCTTACAATATGGTTTCTATCTCACTCCATAACTGTACAATAAAACTCTGCAAAAATAAAAAGTTTTTTTCTCTTGAAAAATAACTTATGCTGAAAAATTATTTTCCAATAATTATTTTTTCCACCTTAAGACATTTTCTACAACAGTTGTACTTAATTAAAAACACATTATTCTATCAAGAAACAGTTTCAATGGGTAATTTTCAACTAGCTCTATGTTCATGCATACTAGCATGCAAAAAATGCACATATGCTTAGAAGTCTTTAAAGGAGAGCACTGTTTATGCCATCTGTAATAATGCTTTCTGAGAATAGCATACTTGTCCTTGTCCTAAATAAAATTTATGCTAAAATATCTTTCTGTTGCCAGAGCACTTTCAGATGGCCTAATTAAAAAAAAAAACAAACCCAAACAAGCAACAAAATAAAAACCAAATGCTTCAGTCTGCATTAATACATCTATTCATAATGATGTCTCATTTTTATTCCTAATTAAAAGCTCATTAATATCAAAGACAATTGTAAGAAATCCAGATGAGACCATGTCATTTGGGATCTTAAGACTGAAGGCACCCATGCAATCAACTGAGATTCACTTATTCAAAAGCTACTGTAGGTGCTGTGTGAAATAAAATTTTATACTACAGGAAGAACTGATATAGCTCTTGATGAAGGCTGTTTGTAATACTTCACTCTTTCAGTTAGTTTCTAGCTCTGAAATGCCACTTGGGCCAACAGTAGCTGTAAAAAATGAAGAGGATAACTGAAGGAGGGTAATGGGTTCACTCTCAAAGCACTGGATATTTTAAGTACCACTGGACATGGGAGCAGGGAGGGGGATGCAAACAAAGAGGGTGTATGAACAGGAGGGATATCATCAGACCTGTGTACAGGAGATATTCCTTGCATCTCCTCCAGTGGAAGATATTTTGCACATCCGTGCATTTCTGAGCAGACAACTCCATAAATGCAAAGTATGTGTCATGACTGAGGAAAAAGAAAAGATGCACTAATTTGGCTTGTATCCTAAGAGAAAAATATGCCCTCTGAATCTGGAGGTGAAAGGACATCCACAAAGCAAAGGATGCTGGCAACTTCCCTCTCTTCTGAAATATGGGACACGACTTTCTCCAAGCTCCTTGACAGTTAGTGATAATTTATTTGATGTGGAAAATTCACTGCAGTCTTAAGCGTGGATACTCATCCCAATGACAAACATTGTTAGAATGATCTAGAATTCAAGAATGATCATAAGAACCATCTTTATTTGTACATGTATGTATAAGGATGATATCAGTTATCTGGCAATTAAAATTTTCTTTTCAAGCAGTTCCCCAACTAGGGCTAATTACTGTGATTTTGCTTTCGGTTGGATTAAACTCACAAGGATCTCCGAGTCCACTCCCTCGTCCTCACAGAACAACCTAAAACTAAACCATATGACTAAAAGTGTTGTCCAAATAGTCCTTGAACTCTGACAGGGAAGGTGCCATGATGATTTCCCTGGCAGCCTGTTCCAGTGACTGACCACCCTCTCGGTGAAGAACCTTTTCCTAATGTCCAATCTGACCCACCGGAGGAAGTTGTAGACTGTGATTACTTCACCCCTAAGCCTTCTCCAAGCTGAACAGAGCAAGTGATCTCAGCTGCTCCTCATAAGTCTTACCCTTGAAGACTTTCACCATCTTGGTCACCCTCCTCTGGTCACACTCTAGTAGTTTAAAGCCCTTCTTACACTGAGGTGCCTAAAACTGCACACAGGACTTGAGGTGGGGCTGCACCAGTGTAGTGTAGAGTGGGACAGCCACCTCCCTCAACTGCCTGGTGATGCTGTGCCCGATGTACTGCAGGACATGCTTGGCCCTTTCGGTTGCCAGGGCATAGTGTCGACTCATATTCAATCTGACATCAACCAAAACCCCCAGATCTCTGTCCATGGGGCTGCTGTCCAGCCTCTTGCCACCCTATTTGTACATTTAACCAGGATTATCCCATCCCAGGTGCAGAATCTGGCACTTGCTTCTGTTAAATTTCATACACTTGGTGACTGACCAGGTCTTTAATCTATCAAGATCTCTCTGTATGGTCTGTCTACCCTAGAGAAAACCCATAGCTCCTCCTAATTTAGTATCATCAGCAAACAATGTACATTTGATTCCTTAAACCAGACCATTTATAGAAACATTAAAAGGCACTAGCCCTAAAACTGAGCCCTGGTGAGCCCCACTGGTGACTGGCTGCCAGCCTGATATAACGCCATTTACTAGAACTCTTTGAGCCCAACCCATCAGCCAACCCGTCAGGTCACCCAACGTATCACAAACTTGTCCAGCTGTGAGCTGCGCATTTTGTCCAGAAGGGTGCCATGCAAGACAGTGTCAACAGCTTTGCTAAAATCCCAAACCCCCACATCTACTGGCTTCTTTATTCAGAGGCACTAAGACCTAGCTCTGTAAATGTAGTGTGGGGGTTAAAAAGTAATAACAACAAAAATCTCCCCTAGATTTTTTTAAAATTTACTTTGTTTTGAGAAATAATTAACAAGAAAATGGCAGGCCAGAGCCACACATGCAGTAAGCAACTGTCTGTTTCAACTGAGAGGTCTAGATAGAAAAAAATACATTATTAATCTCAATGAGCTTGCTAAGGTGCTCAGACAAGATTTTATCCTTGAAATGCACACACTCAGATGGAGATTTCCACTGCTCAAACAAACTGAATTTCATTGGTCAGTAGCGTAGAGAAACTTTTCTGCACATTGACATAAATCTCACGGGAATTACCATTGTTTGACTTTCCATATGGTATGAAGTTGCCAGTTGTGCAACTATTCATGGCCAGGAGCTGGTAAGTGGGATGACTGAAAAAAAAAGACAATAAAACCTGTAAAAACAACTATTTTCACTTGTGCAGAACTACTGAAAAATGGTTATGTGTGCCAGCATTTTTGGCATATGCCATGTTAGTATTTATGACCTCTAACTGTTCACATGTACTTTGTAAGGAGAAGCAATAAGCCTCAGAATAATATTTTGACTGTGTCCAAACTCAGAGTCCTCAAAAAAATTCGTACATTTATGACTTGCTATTGGTGTTTAGGGCCTCACACAACAACGTCATTCAAGATATTATGCTCAGTATGTTTTCACAGTTGCATCTCAGCCAAACTCAGCTTTTGTATTTAAGAATGCAGAAGAATGCTACTCCAAAAGGAACAACTGGGATGCACAGATTCCTCCATTACACATTTTTTTTGGGGGGGTGGCCAGATTTGAATTCAACATCTTTTACACAATTCACAGCCCAGCAATCATCTCTAAAGCAATAGTCCTTTTTCTTCCGTATGCCAGAAATACAAAACCAGCTCTCTTTCTTCCACATGATAATTTTTTTTCAAAGCTTTCCATTTGATGCCCTGATTCTGCATCCAAGTGTATCAAAAACATTGCAATGATGTGGCTCAGTGACTTCACTACCTGAAAGCAGGGGAGGAAAAAAATATAGCAATGACCATTTCTGTGCTTGTTACTGACACAGCTGCTATAGGAATAAGAAGAGTCACAAATAAACACCTGATAGACTCTTAAGATGATCTCTCTCCCTGAATACTCTGCTCTGGGAAATGAAAAGACCATGTGCTGTGCAAAATTCAGAGGATTCACACTTTGGGTTTTCTTTTTGTTTGTTTGGTGTGTATTTTTTTTTCCTTTGGGAAAGGAGCAATGACTATATGTTGCCTTATTGCATATAATTATAGGTGCACAAAACTGAGTTATAAATTGTAAAGGAAACCAATACCACACCCTGGCACAGTACACAAAGCTGTAAAAGGTGTTCAGTGTTTCAACAATATTGTTTTTACTGGCTAATTAAAAATAGAAATTATTTGCTGTTTTTCTCCTTTCCTAAGGTTTCTTGCTTATAAGCATGTATATACCATAACTGAATGAGGGCAAGAATAATATAGCAATTATCCAAAACTCCACTTTCAGTCTCTTTCGAAAGAGACAGAACACAAACTGTTGAATCGCTGTGGTTGGTAAAATAACACTTCATTACCAAAAATGAAAAGGATAACCAATTCAGTTCCATCAGAATAAAGTCTAGGTATTCCTCTACCCGTCTACAACTTCTTTAACTCTGTACAACACTTTTGGAAAGCAGATGATGTGAAAAATACAGAAATTCTCATAGGTTATTCTTTTTCTTCTATATGTAATGTATCTGGGATATAAATAAGCACTGTATCAACCTACCCAGGTATTTTAACCAAGCAATGACACGAGACATTACATTCAGACGATTCTTTTTTTTTGTGCCATTATGCCTTACATCCCATAATAGAAGAACTGGATACTTCAGCTTGAAGCTCAGGACATGGACGATTTGCTGAAAGGACATCCCCCACCTTCTATGCACACCTGTGATAAGACCTGCTATTTCTTGGAAAACACCTCTTTTTCCTTTTAAGATTTTAGTATCTGACCTCATATTAATAATAAAATTATGGTTTTACTATAATTGCTCTGAATGTTGAACCCAGGTTTACAGCACTGTCAAATCAAGCTTCCATGGGTAACAACAGTAAATGTCTATTTACTAAATGACCCTCTGTCAGCACGTGAGAACATATCTCTAGTATTTTGTGCTACATGAAAAAGAGCTGGTCAAAGATGGCTTCAAAAGACTTTCAGCAGAGTGCTGGGAACTGTCCTCTCCTCTGGTGCACATGTGTACCCTTTTGTGCCTCCCCTTTCTTGGGGAGGGCTCCAATTGTTGGAGTTTGGGCTGGAACACGTGAAGTTGTGGGTCACTTCAGCACTGCAAAAGGTGAACTTGTGGCTTGCACTGACAGCCCTTGAGACCCCTGTGCCTCTTACAGGTGGACACCTAAAACCTGGGTGTGGGTCTCATGCAACCATGGATGTAAGAACCCTGTCTGGTGTACTCATATCTGCGTGGGCATGTTGTCAGATGGGAATCCCACCATTGAATACAGTCACAGCTTGCTAAAATGATGTTGCAGCCTTTGAAGACAGTTGAGTGTTTGGTCTCACAGAGCAGCTTCACTTCCAGCTACCTCTTCTATTAGGTAAGAGGATGAAAAGGATCTTGTTCCCACTGCAGGCAAAGCAGTTTGCCAGTGGTATCACTGTAATCAGAAATACTGTGAACCAAATTCCAATTAATTTCCTCAAGCAAGTAATTTTGCCAATGGCTGTGCACTTCTGTACAAAGTATAGGGTCAGACACATACTAATTAATAGTAAGATTTTACCCATTATCAGGCTTTCCCTAAGCCTGGAAGATTTTCTGCAGCATTGATGCATCTGGAACAGTCTCCTGTAGTTGGATGGGACTTCCTCAGGTAATTAAGGAAGACAGAGAAATACTCTCTTTTTTAATATTACCAACAGTGGATATCTCAGATCAGAACACTGGATTTTCCTTCCTTCCTTCCTTCTTTATTATATAAACTGAGTTCAAATAAAAAGCTCTTTCACTTCCACACAGGTTCCTCTACCCTCAAAGGTATCACACGATACTTAAAAGCAGATGAACTACTGAATCTGACAGGATGACTCATATACATGAAGTCAGTCAGGTTAGGATAACTGTTCGCTCAACAAATTATGCGTCTTTTTCAATTTCTGTCTCTCTAACCTTTCTATAACTGTCTGGGATTTTGATTTCTCCTTCCATGATAGAAAATGTTTATTTTTTAATAGAGTCACTTAAAACTAATCCTTTCTGCTCCAAACCAAACCAAACCAAACCAAACCAAACCAAACCAAACCAAACCAAACCAAACCAAAAAACAAAAGAACAAACCAAAAAATGTTGTGCCATTCCTTCTTCAATCAATCAGTATAAAACAAAGCATACACTTAGGAGGTAGAAACAGAAAAAAGAATGCATTTCTCTAAGTGCATAGATAGACTTAGTCCAATAATAATGCCAGTTCTCATAAACTTTGAGCCTCTAGATTTTAAGCTAAGCTGCTGGATCCCAGTTAGAGAAATGAAGCCCACTTTTACAGATGTAATTTCAGTATGTTGAGTTTTAGGAACTGTGACCTCTAAAATATAGCAGCAATGACACACCAAAGAAGTTTAAAAAATCAAACAAAAAAAGGGAAACAACACAATATTATTTTTATAAAACTTTAGGATTACTTCATGCTAAATTTGTGATTTACAAGGATGATCTGACTATTGATGGCTTAATGTCTGGCATTGCTTATGCAGTGACACTGTGGGACAACGTGGTAATGGTGGAGAGTAAACAGCAGAGAATGAGGGTGCTATCTGTGCTTATATAAAATAAAAGCTTCTTCTGTAGAAAACTGATAGATGAGAATGGCACAGGCTAAATCTCAGTACTGTGATTTAGAACTCTCCTGCCCAAGCTTCATTTTCAGTATTTGGGAGTTCTGACAACCACTTTGGTAAGGAAAGCTGCACACTTCAATTATCTTCCAAAGTCTGACAGAGAAGAACACAGAGTTAATAACGGGCATTATATCTATTTTTTGAATCAGTGATTCAGAATGCCTTATTCTGCATTCTGCTTGCAGGTCTTGATGAATTGATTGTTCCCAAAAAGACTTAAGAAAACTACCGTACAGAACCAGGAATTGGTAGGCAGTTGGCCACTCTGTGGGATGTTTAATTAAAAATAAAATGAAATAAAAATTAATATAATACTCTGATTAGAAAATGGTAAATTAACTCCAAGTTTAGGTTACACAGATTATATAGCATTGAAAATTACAAAAAAAAAAAAAGCTACGTCAGCGCTGAAGACTTTGGCTAGCGTAGCTGAGCAAATAGCCACCTGTTGTGCTCCAGCTTCTTGATTTCTAGGAAATTCATATCTGAATGGACATGTTCTGTAATAACTTCTGGATCAAAGCCATAAACTGGAATTTTGACTAGTAATGCTGAAGATCCTTTTCAGTTTTGGTATTGCTTGAATTTGGGGAACAGAAGCTCCATGTTTATTTTGTTAACAGCAGTCACACATTTTAGGAAAAAGGGTTCTCAGCTATTACTATGGGAAGAAATTTTCAACCAGTATTTTTCAACGGGGTCCCAGCTAAGATCCTTCACAGTGAAGATAAGTGTCCTATTTTATGGGCAGCTTAGCTGGGAGAAGTGAGAGAAAATTCATAAAAACTAGTAATTTATTTTTACATTTGTAAGGACAACAACATTATCGAAAAATCCTTGACACAAGAGGGTGTTCAGAATGGCAGCTGCTGCTGTCCATGCTTCTGATTCCCAGACTAAGGATTTGGATCATTAACATCCCTTGATATTATCCAGGCAGATCTCTGCAGTGACACAGGATTTGCAGTAGGACCAACTACAGGACCTGGTCTCCAGCCTGTCCTTTAGTTTTGTCCTGCTCTATGGACAAGGGAAAGGAGCATGATGTCAAATGGCTGATAGCACAAAATAGCAGATACCACATCTGGGTGGATTGCGTTTTTTCCTTTTGGAGTCCATTAGGTGAATAATTCTTACTAAGCCTTAATTAAAGCCCAAGCCATTTGAAAGGAAATTGAATAATTTTCATATACATTATTTTAATGCATATATGTTTGCAACTTTTAAGTAACCCATAGAGAATTTGGAAACTAAAATAACTCAATTGTTAAACATACTTTTAATTTACATCTAGGGAGGGGCAGATGGACAGATTAAGCATTTACAGTCAGAGACCACCGTGCTTAAGTGACTTTGAAGACTATTCTTCCCAAAAGCAACATAGATGTGGGAGAATATACACTTATAGGTGCATTATCAAGTGAAGTTAAGTTTTGTGGCTGAAAAGGTGACAGCTTGAAGTCTGAGCCTTTGCAACAGGTCACGTGTAGGCTTTCACTTTGCATCACCTCTGAGATGCAACACATAAACTTACAAAGCCTAAAAGATTCTGGGACCCTTTTTATTTCAAAGTTGTCATGTGTAAAATCAGCCAGTGAGTGAGAAGGTCACTTCAATACTTAATGAAATGAGGATTTTTAGATGACTACCATGGCATTTGAGACAGAACCATGAGAAGACCATGTACAAATGAGTACGTTTGTTTCTTCTGTGAAGTTTTGACTCAAATTCTTGTGGCTTAAAACTTCTTATTGATTACGAAAATGAGCTATATCTGTCTACAAACAGGGGTTTTGTTAATTGATATATATTAACTGTCAATAAAGAGGTTGGTGGGTTGTTGGGGTTTTTTGTTTTGTTTGTTGTTTGTTTTTGGCTTTGTTCTTGTGTTTTCTTTGGTTTTGTGTTTTGTTTGGTTTATTTTTTTATTTTTTTTCCTTTTTAAAAACTGATTTTTATTGATGTATTTCTTTAAGAAATGTTTGGTCTGGCTAATTTATTTTCTGCATGGCAACTACATTCAAATACCAAAGTGTAAGCACTGACTGTAAAGATCTCATGAACAAGAATTTATAAGAAGAAGTTAGCATCAGGCAGATGTTTAGAGAGTGCAATTTGGCGTTTGATCAACATTTTACTAAATTCTGCACTATCAGCTGCACGGAAGAGGATTTCAGGTAGTTGCAAAGAGTGCTGCTATCTGCTTGTCACTCAGATAAGTGTACTGTGGGGACTCAGTGACCAGCTCTTGTCACTGGAAGGGAAAAGAAACAGCCCAAGCCTTCTGGCTTATGCACAAATATAAAGGTGAGAAAACAAGCTCCAAATACTGTTTATTCCCCTCTGCCTTCTCTGGAACTGAAAGAATATGTTCTGGTTGAGCACTTCTCCCTCTTTGCTAAAACATCCTGCCATATGGAGGAAAGAGAATGAATCATTGACTTCACATGGAGTAGGATGAAGGGGAAAAAGGTAAAGAAGAGATAGAAATGGCAGTCTGAACGTAGACCCCAAATGCCCCAAGCAGTTCCAAACAGCAATTTGGCTAATGGCTGTAATTTGGAATGGCTGTGCATCCTTAAAAAAGCACATGGGAGGTGGGTGGAGAGTAGATTAAATGTATCAGTCTCTGATCCACTTCCCACTGCCTGGCTAGCATGCATGTCCTCTGCATCCTTTCGCACAGTCTGGCGGTGCTGGTGGGAGGACATTCTGGTTGAGAGCTTCTACCATATGGAACAGCTTTCCCAAACCTGCCTCCTTTACTGAATCACCATTTCAAGCAAGAGCTCAGTGCTCTTCCCCTCTTTTAATGATTCTACCTGTATTATTAACTTTTAAACAATGCAAATGTTTTATTTAACTATGGAAATCAACCATGATACGATACCATCTGACCAAAGGAGCCTAGACAGTAAATTTATGCTTAGTTACGTTTCAGACATGGTCAAACTCTATCTGATTGGATGGCTTTAGCACTCACAACACTGACAAAAGACCTGATAATATTTATGGAACAAGCCCGGCACGACATGACAGCATAAACACAACAGCATCTGATTGGTAAAAATTCCCTCTGTCATCTCTCAAAAAGATAACCCAAAGAGAGCCTTGAAATTTTACTAATGTCTTGAGGGAAAAAAAAGTTGTTTTTATTAGAGCCTTTCTTTCAAGAAAAGCCATCTGCAAATTAAAAATATTGTGACTAATATTAATATGAAAAGTGCAGTTTCTGAAGAAATAACAAGCCTCACACAAACCATATAATACAAATAACTGAAATGTATATAATTGCTCTAGAAATGGGGAAAAAACCCACCACCCAATCTCTTGTGAGATTTACATTTCAAATTAACAGAGTCTCAAATCTGGGTAAGTGGGTTAACGCTGAGGTTGTAATTTCAATAATGCACAGACCCAGCCAGCAAGGGGCAAAACCCAAGCAAGTTATAATTCAAACAAGGCTTCTATTGCTAAGATCTTCTATTGTAACACCTTACAAATCAGGCGTTTATCTGAATTTACATGAGGAGTTTTAGGTATGTCCTTCCTTGCAGAAAATATTATCTTTGCAGTTTTAGTTCATAAAAGTTTTAGACAGTGTCCTGCCATGCCATTTGGTGTTAGCTGGTTGTTCAGGCAAAGTATTTCTCATGTGTTCAGGAACTGGTTTTAAATGGGTAAAAGTATGTATCACACTTGCTGGTCTGAGGTATGGTCAATAAAATTGACTAAACATCTGTAACAGAGACCCTAAAAGCTGCTCTAGCATGCTGCTACTTTAATTTGCCAAGGTGATACACTGCTTTTTTTACTTATGTATGATCCATAGCTTTTCCAGTGGAAATTATAGCTTTGCTCTCTTGTCTCAGATTTTAAATTACACTTGCACAATGTGATGTGTGAAGTGTCTGTAGCAGTCACCTTCTGGAAGCACAAGGACTTTAACAGAAGCAATTTTAATTAAGATAGCACTAGAGGTCAGCACTTCACACTGCCATTTCATTGGCCTTCTCAGCACTCCACTCCCCTGCTAGCTAATGTTGGTATATAATTTATAAACTTTTTCTTCTGTCATATTCTACTTGAAATATACTGTTAATGTACCAACAGGAATATCCATTCCCTGCCATAAATTCCAGAAGCAATGCAAAAAACCTCAAATATATTTAAGTAACTCTGTTACATGACAAATTATCTGGAAATATACACCTATATTTGCATGAAATTACATGTGCCATTTGAGGAAATGCTGAATACATCATTCTCAGTTCTGATTTAGACCGTATTTCTCAAAACAGCTGCTATACTACTTGAAATATCTTTATCATTGACTTAGCAAGACACTGATGAATAAGTATTTCCATACATCTATGCAGCCTGGTTCTCATGTGATTTCAAAGTCTCTTTTCACCACTGGAGACACTGAAAATTTTTAAGGCAAATGGAAACAAATGAACATAAAGCAAGCAAGTAAGTGAATCCTTCAGGCTGAGGAGAATAAAGAAATCTCAGAATAACTATGATATTCTACTTTGTTTTCATTCTACTTTGTTTTCTCCAATTCAAGTGTAGCAAATCAAATTTTTAATGCAAAGAAGCCATTCATTATTTGGCAATGATATCTAGAACAACTTTTGATTCTCGTAGAGCACAGTAAGAACAGAATGAAGCCACATTAGCAATGACAATTTCAGCAAACGGTAGGTAATACTTGTGTAAGAACTAGGAATACTGCAAAGAAGAATTGAATACATTCCTTATTCTAAAACTTTTTATTATCTTAATAAATACATAAAGCCCTAAAGCAAAATTCAGACCAAAAATTTGAGAATTTAATGAACTGTGTATTACTGTATGGTAATGGTTCAGGACCACACTGAACTTTCTTCACATTTAAAATTAAGATAGAAGCAAAGTGCTGCTAAAAGAATACGTAATGAAAGAAGTATATTTGTTGTAATTTGGAAAATGCAGAGTTTTAAAATGTTTCTGGATGTAGTCAGACCAAGAAATGAGCATACAAAACTTCTAATAACCTCTTTCCCAAGTGCTTTCTCTCAAGCCTCCTTTCAGAGCCCCTTGTGGCAGAGACAAAGAACAGAAAGCCATTATTCAGGAGTCAGGAGACCATCTTTGTACAATATTACAATACTAGCACTTTGGAGTAGTGTTTTTTGAACTCCAGTCATTGGTTACCTGATGATATATGGAGCCCTTCATCATCCTACACACAGTAAAACTGAGTTGACAATACAACCACAAAAGGTAATAAAGGCTGAGGTTTAATCAGAAGATCATAAATGTCAATGGCAAATTTTCAACCGACTTGGGGAAGTTTTGGATCAAACGTGGGAGAAAAACCTCTCTCCCTCATGTGGAACATAAGCAGAGGATGCTTATTCTATCTAATATTAATATACATACACTGAAAGAAGAGGATTCAGAGGGTCTGTGTTATGCCATATGATGAAGCCAGAGGAGGGAAAATCACATCTAACCAGTCTGTTACCATCTGTGGAAACAGATTTTGTTACAAGGCTTGCCATCAACTATTGTCTATGTCATCTCTAGCTTTGATAATCAATGAAATTATGGGACCTTAACTTCTGTTGACTACTTCATTTCAGGAAAGGTACTTTCCTGTGGTAAAGGGGTGGCCTCAGACTTTAATAACATGTGAATTACTGTGTATCATTATTGAATGTGACACAGCAACAAACCCCTAGAACAACAGCATAGGCAATGGTATCTGCTGTGAAAGATTATTTGTTTGAAAATAACCCACACAGGTCTTCGATAAGTCCAGTTCCAGACATATGGGATCAGCCCCTGTTTCTGCTTTTTGATTTAAAAGCTTATGAGCTGGTTTTCTCTGCTATGTAATGGCATTCACTTCAAAGCTCTTGACTGAAGGAACCAACCTCCCTGCAATTGGACCCTAAACTCTCCACCACCAGGTTTGGGCCATCTATCCTATTTTTTCTTTATTATCTTGGTGTTGTTTCAGCAACTCTTGAGTTGCCTTCACCAAAATGGCTTTGTGACACTGCTCTGTGCTGGGGGACACAGAGGCTCCTGGATCATGCAGAGGTGACAAGCGTGGGGTGCAGCTCCAGCCCGGGACAGCACCTCAGCACAGCAAACCATGTTTTGTGATTAGTGAACCGTGCTAACCTTCTGACATCTTTTTTCTCTGGTTTCTTCAGGATGCAGCCAGGACCCTGGCTAACTGCAGCTCACTCACGTTTATCACTATGACAGTTCTGGTGTTGCTGCCACCAAAAATGAGATACAATATTGGGCCAGATGGATCCTTGCCTGATGTGGTATGGCTGCTTTCATCAGCTGCAGTAGAAGGTGACCTTGTACACTGGGCATGTACTGGTTTAAATTTCACCTAGAAGTTGACCTGTGGCTTTACAGGAAAAGCATTTTACATGTAAAGATTTCTCAAGTGTCATTTAAGTGTCTCACATTCATATGTATTATTGATTTAGTGAGAAACTTTTAGTCCCAGGAGACAGAAAAATGTGGACCTGCATAATACCTATATGACAAAAGAAAATAACTATTTGCAGTACATTTAAAATTAACTTTAAACAACCAGAACCACAGGCATAAACAGCATTTCTCTGCATTAATACTAATAAAATAATGAAAGGGACATGTGGAATTTATGATTTTAAGTGACCTCCTGCTTGTTTGTTTCTGGAAACCCTGATACGGCAGTCATGCTATAATCAACAACCCTCTTTATTCTTTCCCTGCTTCACAGAAAAAAGTGCAGAGAAGGTTTGGAGTGCAAAATACTTTGAGACCTAAGACTGAAGCAGAGAAGCACCGAGAGCCTTTCCTCAGAAACCTTGTGAGTTTATTAGCAAGTGGCAGAAGCAATCCCAGCCTAAAACCAAAGCCACTAGGTGTCCCTGCCAACTTACAGCAGCGGCAGCAATCCCAGGTTGTGCTGCAAGACACAAACACACTTCATAAACCTGTCCGAAGAAAATACAGCACTACCAAATCTGGCAACTGTTCTTCCCAGCATCATGTGCCCAGCTGTGCATCACTTCATTGTACTGTCCGTAACTTCTGCCTTACAGTTGTTCAGGAATGTGGTTCCTGCAGGCAAGGTCAGTACTTGTCTACTGAACGGTTTCCTGTCCATTAAATAAACCACGTATGTCCCTGGCAAATGTTTTTTGAGACTGCAGGCTTTCTGAGACCACACGGTTCTCAATCAAAAGGCAGGAAGTCTTCTGTTGTGTCCATCACATCAGGTGCATCAAACTGAATAATGTAGCATTTATTGAAAAGGGCACAGATGCTAATCTTTTAGTGCTGACTGACTAAGACAAATATATTAAGGGACCATTTTTTTGCTACTCCATTCTTTCCATTCTCTGCTTTTAAAGCAATTGAGTCAAGTATGATTTGATTTAAAAGCTTGGTTTTGGGAAGGGTCACATTTTGTAGTATTTCAGATGCAGATTTAGGGATCCTTTAAGCAGCTGTGAAAGATCGCAGCATATTACTTTTAAAGAGCTCATATTCACATTCAGTTAAATAAGATTTTTATTATTGGCATTACTGGGAGCAGTCCTCACCCAGTGTTGTGCTTTTTCGTCATTCTAGAGGCTTCTCTATGCAATCATTAAGGGGTCTATCTTTCTTCTGATACTGAAAGACAAATAATGACCTTTGCTTTCTGAATGTAGTGTTGCCAGTTTCAAACAATAGCAGATACCTCTCCTTTGGGTCTATTTTTGCCCTAGGTATGAATTTTTTTTTTTTTCACTAGAGAAAAAAACACCAAAACCAAAAAACCCCACCCCCAAACAGCAAAGAACACCTCTCCTTTCTCACCAAAACTTTGGCATTTTTACTGATGGCCAAAATGCATAGGCATGACGGTCCCTCACTGGAATTACAATCTTGCTATATCCTACTTCTGTGAGCTCGGATTTCTACGAGCTGGATTGCTTCCCTCTGTGAGGCATCACTATATGTTCCTGAAAAGAGAGGGTTTCTTTTATAAGAATAATAAATTACATTACATTGTGATAGAAATAGTTCTGCCAGAAAGATGACGCTACAGAAAAGCATTGTAATACAACGCAACAGAACTGAAGATCCCCCCACACACAAAAGAAAGAAAAATGGCAAGTTTTGCTCAAAGCTTTCTTCTAACAGGGCATTTGAAAGTATATGTATGTTATTTACAAAACAAATGAAGTTCATGAGATTGTTTGTTTCAAAAATAGTTCAATGGGATGGGTTTTCTTTCCCACCCCCTCACTTTTATATGGCTGTTTGGTTTTAGAGTTCTGGGTCATTGATACCAGGCCTAAGAACATATTCTGTTAATTTTTCCTCATGAGTGATGATTTTTACTTATAGACTGTACTTTATCCCCTGGGAAAATCTTCCCATTTTCACTACTGTACTCCAATTTTTTCTCATTTAGTTTGCTGTGGAAATTCTGAAGAAATTCAACATGAATTTTTCAAGAGTCCATGTCCTACTTGTCTAAAACACTAGAGCCCTTTAAATCTGGAAGGCAGTAGAGTTTAATTCCATGGCTGTAAAAGCAAAAAACACAATAGATTTTTACTCCATACTCTTGGTTGCCCTCTTGGTGCTCTTTAATGCACGCACAATAGTAAAAGCACAATGGAGATAAGTGCTTAATGAATGCTGTCAGGTTTTTAATACTGACTTTATGCAACAGATCATTCTCAGGCTAAACAGGAATACTGAAACATTTAAGAAATCACTATTATTTAAGAAAATTTTCAACCATTGTCAGAGAAAATAAAGGAACAATGAAGATCACTTTATTTCAGGCTCATCTTGACCTTGATTTCTTTATGTTGCCAAAGCAAGGAAGCAGAGAGGATGCATTACTCATACAAAGGAGCTATCTTCTTTCTATAATGTAGAGAGATGCTACTTATCAACCCCGACCAAAGAAGACTTATAATTGTCACCACAATTTAAAAAATGTAAACCGTTACCCAAAGACTTCTACCATTCCCACATCAATAGACTAAAAAAGTCCACATGCCACATATCTTCCTTCATTCCTGCAAAGCCTTTCTTGCTTTTACAAGACCAGAAATTAACATTATGCAAAACTGTATTGCCTGCTTTGGTTGATGGTGGTTAACTGAGAGCCATGACCAGTTGGATTGTTCTGCTCCTGATGGATATTTATAAAACAGTATGCTGTTGTGACACCATCCTTTGTTTAAATCACTACAACAAATGTACTATGATACAAACAACCTGGCACAACCTTCCCTACCCAGGCCAAAGCTGTCCTCTCAGTTTATTGTCATCATTCACACATTGCTAAACCTGAGACAATTAGGAAGAATATTCTAACTGCATTACTATCAAATGCAAGTAAAATTCAGGTCATAACATTTAAAAAGAATAATATAAGACAATAAAGAATAGATGGAAACTCAGCAGCTGTGTGAGATCAAGGGATAGCACAAGGCATCCCGTGCTATCAGAGTACCATGCAGCCTAAAATCAACACACTAAAAAGCAATCTCTCTGGGAGTCAACTTTAACACTGCTAAGAAAACAGTTAACCTCCTTGCAGAGGAACTGCAGAGGTTTGTAAACTGATGTTTACAAACATCAGGCTCAGAAGCATAGTTCCTAGAGCCATTTTTCCCCTTTTCCTTTTCCTTTCTTTTGTTTTGCTGCTCCAGTCCACATGCACACGGTAAGACATGATTGACAGCCTCTCAGTGGTGCTTTTTCAAAGGTCAGGCAGATTTCCATGGCCTTCAGAGGAGCAGAGCTGTGGGGAGGGACCAAGCTGCAGGGAAGACAGATCGCTGTTTGCAGGAGGCAATCCTCCTGCAAGAATGAATCTGTATGCTAAGAAGCAATAGGATGCAACAGGAGAACAAAATAGCAAAGGGAAGAAAAAAGAGGGAGGGGGAATAAAATGAAAGCAAAAAAATAGTAGCACAGGAGAGGCTATGACTAAAAAATAGGGGAGCTGGGGAAAAAGACAGCTAGGGAAAAAAGAATGTCTGTTCTTCTAAAATGTAAAAAGATCAGAAGAGAAGAGATGAAAGATACTGCATTTTTCCAGGTTCGACACTTTATTTATTGCTCTGTTGGGCAAACTATTCCTATTCTATACAACACAATAACACTCCATCCATAAAATAGGACTTACCACACTAGCTAAATTAAACAGAAAAAGGAAGAAAAGTATTGCTTAACAGCAGAGTATTTATGGCAAAATCTGTGATTCAAAGAGAAGGAAAAATATGTTCATCCTTTTCATTAACAGCAAATTTTGCAGATTGGGAAAGTGATGTAGTCTCATAGCAAGGCTACTGGCACGTGCAAAAAAGTTTCAAGGCTCAGACTGAGATTCAGGAAATAGAGGTATGTACCTTGCCTTTGCCACTGATTCTCTACCTGGGTCAGTATCCGTCTCAGTTCTTGGTCTTGGGTCATTCTCAGTTCTTAAACACTGCCTTCCTCTCACCACTTTCCTCACTTGTGTAATTGATCTCTAAGCCCTTTGGGAACTGACAGCTTCTTGCTGTGAGAGCCTTCTACCTCTCAGTTAAGTGTTAGCTGCTGCCTTTTCACAATCCCGTAACTCACATAAAAATTACTCTTGTCTTTTACTCTCCTCAGCACGTTGTGCCATGCAGCTGATGATGGACTGTGGACTGGTTCAGCATGTGTGCAGTACAGTCTGCACTGGTATCACCCACCACACGTATGCACACGGTATTATGCAGTCAGCCTACGCTCTGTGTGAGGACCAACTTCATCTAGGGAGTGAGCCAGAGCTGCTGGAGCCAGCTGAGTGTTAGGGAAGGGATGCTTGACTGCAGAGGTCTATGGGACAAGAAGGAGACACAGTTCCCTCTTGTGCTGCAAGTTTCCCTGTTGCTGAGCTCACATATGCGGGGCCATGGCTGCTGGTTAGGGCTGGTTGACTTTAAGTAGGAGTTAACTAAGGAATGGGGAAAGGAAGATCCCCTTCTCATCCCCGGCCACTTTAATTTCCAATAAACCTTCAACTTCCTGTACTTACATAACAACGATTTCTTTCATATTAGTAATGGTGAAATGCAAGTGTTGCTGCCATTTACAAGCCACAAACTAAATCTTATGATTTTTTCTGTACTGGAAGCTTGTTTTGTTCCACTGAAGTCAGTGCTGCTCTTGCTTTTTCTGCACACAATGCTATAATAGCAACTTTATTAACATAAACCACATGTACTTGGATGTTTCTTATCTTTGTGCCTTTGATCCTGTGAGGAGGTGAAAGCTGCACTGCAGTCAGACACATTCTTACAGGAAAAATGAGGAATGCAATATTTATTTTTTGTTTCCACTGAAAATATTTCTTATTGTTTTTTCCCATGTTGTCATCAGCATACCAGAGTCAGAATGGGAAAGGGTTCAAAGGAGTAAGAAACAAGTCCATGGAAGGGATTTATCAACCTCAAACACCACAGTCAACCACATACATTTCCTCATCATCCACTTTCTATTAAAACCACTATGACTGATACACTGGATCCAGCTCCTAATGTATCTTTACTGTGGACCACAAACTTGGTGGCTTCAGAGTCACACAAAGAAGCCTGCTTCTGTTGATAAGCAATTATCACTGGGATGAAAGGACAGAAGATAAAGTCTTGGTCTATAAGACAGAAAGACAGTATCATTCACCTCAGTGTTATCAGTATTTCAGAGTAGTTACTTCTGAGGAGCAAACACATGGGAAGTTAGAGTGCTTGAACATATTTATCTAGCATAATAAGGAGTCTGAATGCAAATTAAATACAGACACAAGAAAGGAATCCATTATCACATTTTCATGAGCTTTAATAACAAAATTCCTCTGGAACTTCTGAAAGCAGAGTCAAGCTCTTGATTTTAAAATGGAGCTGGCGCAGAAATATTCTGAGCACAAGAAACAGAAGGCTAATAAAAAGGATGGAGAGAGAAAAAAGGTGAAAAATAATCCATGTGCATGAAAAAAGTACTCACAACAATTGAAATATTTTATACAGCTAATATTTAGAAAAGAATAGCAATGTAGGAAGTTTATAGAGTTGCATTCAGAGATTTGGATTATATGGCGCCATGTCAACTCAACTTGGAAAACTCAGCAAGATTTTCAATATGAAGGTTTAATGTATAGTTAATACAGGGGAAGTTGTTGCACAGATTACTGTATATTCACTTTCTTCTTGTTTAAAATACTTCGCTTTCCTGTGTGTATCTCAATAATTCCTTCACTGAGAGATCACAGTATCTCTACATATGATATATGACCATATTGTATCTCAAACCTTTGGTCTCTTCAGGATGAAAATACTTAACCCTAATTATAAACAGCAGACTTTGCCACCAAATAAGTGGGGTAAAAAACTCAAACCAAACAAACCCCAAACAGACACCATTTTCCTATAAGTAACTTCAGGGATGGGGAAGTTTTAGAAAGTTGTTCTGCTACAATATCACACTCCTTCTTCTGAGTGAAAACATAAAATGTAATCACAATTTAGGCACCAACAATCACATCTAGCTGTCTGTTGTGACAGGTGGATCCAATGCCCTGCTAAAAGGCGTAGTCAAGAAATGCAAAATCCACATCTGCTGGTTCACATTTACAGCTGTGGTATAGACATGTGTAGGACTTCGCTCTAGCCATCTTTTTCCTTGAGAGAACCCTTTCAGTAAAAATATTATATTTAGTTCAAAAAACTGATTGTACCTTTGATTGCAGTTAATGATTTGGAATAATCTAGCTAAACACTTTTTCTTGAGATGTTGTGCCAGACAATCTGCATCTCAGACAGCAGTTTCTTCTAAGCAAGGTCAGCAGAACTGAACAACCACAGGCATGTGTATGGATATATGAACAAGGCAGCCAGTATCCCAGCATCCAATCTTGCCATGGCTGTCACATATGATAGGCTTAGCTTTACTCTTATGCCACTTAATATAAATCTCTTTCTGTGTCACTTTCATTATTTCAGTTTATCTAGTTTTACACTGCCAAGAATCATAGAAATAAGTCCAGAGAAGGTGTTACATATGCTATATAAAGCAATACCCAATTTAGCAGCTGGAGGCTCTCATCTGTTTAATAATTATCCAAATTTTTGTCTTGATCTTTGCAAAATTCAGCATCTTCAGTGTGGTTAAGTGTCTGGAGTCTAATTTTAGGTGACCACAAGACCAGTCTTTTGTGCTAGCACAATCTTTCCTTGTCATCTTCATATTAGAGAAGATCATGAGTATGTAACTACCTAGCATGTAATTGCCATAATATGAAGACGGCTTTTTCTGTGGACCTCTGCTTTTGCAATGGACCTCAAGACCTCAAAATGAAATACAAGGAATGTGCTTTTCTGCGATGTTTGAAATCTCAGCAGTAGAGACCCAGTCAATCTGGGTACCAATGTTATCTTGCGAGCCCTGTTAGTATCACCATACAGAACCGAGACAAGGGTGTCAAACTCAAACGGATCTTCCCAGAAGATGGGAGAGGAAGGTATCAGTCATGGTTCCCTGCCATGCAGATGTCTCTTAGCAGATTCAATGTACCATGATGCTTACTCAACTTTCTGTTATGATCTCACTTATCTTTTTTATCAATTTTTACTAGGCCTGACAAGAGCTTACTGTATTAATAATTCAATTCTTTCTTCTAGCCCCTTCTTTTATACTCTCACATGTCCTTTGTGCATCTCTGTAAACAAGAGATGCTGCCGGTATCCTGCTTAGAGCCCAGCCTGCAGATGCCAGGCTGCAAGTATCTGCAGACACTGATTATGGATACAAAGGAATGTATCCTCAGCTCATGTGAAATATTGGAAAAGTATTGCACTCTACAGATCTGTGTTGTTTATGATAGCTAGGAAATCTGCTCCTATGTCATTTACTATCACAACAAAACATATTAAACTAGTATGTCCTGTTTTCGAAAAGAAATAATTTTAC
The DNA here is from genome assembly GCF_964273445.1 of Streptopelia decaocto. Taxonomy (NCBI): domain Eukaryota; kingdom Metazoa; phylum Chordata; class Aves; order Columbiformes; family Columbidae; genus Streptopelia; species Streptopelia decaocto. The sequence goes on from NC_138657.1 coordinate 13,580,399, forward strand.
CTTGCAGGGATTTAAATGTCCAATGAAAATAACCATCCTATTGCCATGTTTTAACTTCATACAACAAGGTCTCATTCAATTTACAGCTGGTATCTTAGTGTCTTTGCAACCAATACATCCATGTCAGCAATCAGATCCATGAATATTTTTGCATTTAATAGGTATAATTTCCATGAATCACTAATGGAACCAGTAGGAGTACATAATGTGTATGCAAAAAAAATGAGGTGGTGCCCTTCAGAATCCTGGAGGGATTTCATCAGCACAAAACAGCCTGTTTCTTTACTCTACAAAGCCAGGGGTTTTCTCCCAATTAGAATTTTCACAGCAATCTGTAATACAGCTCTAGGAGGCCACACTGGATTTTTGTTTCTTTTTTTTTTTGGTAAGCATTATTTAAAAAAAAAAAAAAAAAGTCAACCGTTTTAACAAAGCTGAAACTTAAGACATCTGGAAAAAAAAGCTTTTTCTAAGCCTGAGAAACATTAAACAATTTGGCTAATACAGACATTTCCACCCCAGCTCTGCCCAATTTAATGCAGAGTGATTGATTGGGAGAAAATGCTCAGGTCCTACACTGGCTCTAGAGGACTGAATAATTTGGAAGGGAATTAGTTCATTAATGCTCTCAGAGCTTACCAGTACTTCATCACAAAGAAAAATGGGTAGGAATAATTCAGTCTTTGTAGAGCTTCGGATCAGTCATAAACTGGAAGAAAGATTCAGTACTTTGATTCTACTCAAGATCTACATTGACTTTAATTGGCTTTGGATCAAGGACTACATTAAGCCTTTTTACAATCAGGTTTGTAGACCACATTCTGTCTGTGAGGCCTAATCATATACACTTAAAGGCAGAGTGATTTGTTGTGGCTGAGAACCCTACCTAGTGTTAACTGCAGGTAAGGGGCAACTTTTTATCTTTGGTTAATACTCATAAGGCAAGAACCAGCAGTAAACTCTTGCTAATATCTGGCACTTCCAAAGAACTGCTATGTATCTTATTTGCAAATCTTCAGCAAGGAAGAAGTGTCTCTATGGATACTTCTTTTTCTGGATTGGCAGCGCCTCCATTATGGGGAAAGCATTTATCAGTCTGTAAAAGTTCCCTGTGACACGTGGCACATACAGAAAAAGGTGAGATTTTATCACTGTCGTTCTTATTAAAAAGGCAACACTACATGTTTACTGACCAACTGCAATGTGGTGTGTACAGGGGATTAGCGCATCCAGCACAAACAGCTTTCACGTCAGCTGTGGCTGTATCATTCTGGATTGTGTCCAGCATCTGGCCTAGAGCTGACTTGCATGAGAATCTCACTGCTGGCTTCTTAGACTGTACATTTTTGCAGTAACTTCAAGAAAACAATATGTGGAAGCAAGCAAGCAAGTCTTTTCCCCATAGTATTTAATTGAGCTTTGTATGTTGCTTCAAGGCATCTTTCTTGCCACATTACAAAGAGCTCCACTCAATGTCCATCTTTACTATGGCACAGCTAATGGTTGGCTTCCTTTCCTGGTACCTGACACAGTGACTAGGCTCACATGTCAGCTGGGGTACATACATGCTCCTCACAAACGTCATTCCTTCCATCGTGACTTTTCTTGTGCTCAGCATGTAGGCGCTAGTCAAAATACTTCTCAAATTTACTCCCTTTGCCTGCAGCAGGGGGATAATCATTACTATATTTCAGTTAGGTAGATTACAGACAGCTTCTGGGACCCTGTCTGCTCAGATTGCTTGAGTATACCAAGTTTCAGTGAAACATGGGCATATTCTTTATAATGCAGTATGTAAGGAAAAGCCGTAATGATCTTTTGGTGCAACGGGAAAGGAAAGACACTACCTGTGTGCAACTTAACACAGCATAGACTGGTGAGCATCCACCAACTGCAAAGCACACACAAAGAATAAGGAATCAACTGGAGGAAAGAAGAAACTGAAAAGTAAGATTGAGGGAATTGATTAATTTAAAAAAAAAAGAGTACTCAGCACTACTAAAATAAGCGCTCGGAAAAGAAAGAAGCCTTTTGCTACCAACATTCATATTTCAAATTATATTATAACAATCTCAGACATATGTATTAGACTTCAAATAAAGCCAACATGAAGCATGCTGGTTGTGACTTCTCAGGCAGTTGTGCTGTGTAAGCAGAAAGCTGCCATATCCTGTAATTGCTTTGCAAGGCATAAGATCAGATGAATTAGCAGTGGAATTCCACAGCAGGCTCAGCTCAGTAGCCATTTACAGGTATGTCTGTATCACAGCAAAGCAACAGCGACAAGGACCTTTTTCCACTGATATCCCTGTTGCTCTTACATAGTTGTTCTTTTTGTGATAGTAGCACAGAAGAAAAACAAGATGTCTGACATAATTGCAATTGCATTATCATGTTAAAACTCATTTCAGCACAGCTTTCTGAACATGATCTTCCATTCTGGAAGGCATACTAAAGCAATAAAGCTGAACAGGATTCTTATAGGCTCTCTAGGCAAATCCATCACTGAAAATTGTGGAGTTACGACAAAAATTAATCTGGTGCCTGAATTTAGTAATAAATGAAAGATTTATTCAAGCTATTAAATAATATATCGTAAACACACCACTTTCAAAAGCAAATTACTTACAAGAAAACTGCTATTAAGAGATTCAGATTGCAAGGTTACCTGACAACTTCATACAAATATGTGTTCCTGATTTCCTGGTATTTAAAAGAAGACTCATTAAATTAAGAATTCAGTTCAAGCACATGTATTGGACTACATTTAATGAACGGGATAGGAATAAAAGGGGAGAAATTGGGGTGCCCATAAGACAGCAATTCTGCACAACCAGAATTTTGAATCATGAGAGATGCAGAGAGGAGACAGGAATCACCATGCCATTCACATTAGAGGACTTACTTGTCCTTGTTCTAAAGAAAATAAATCTACACTATATGAATGCAAGTTATTACTTTATGGAAGAAACAAAGGACGACAAGTATGAGCTTCTGTTAACTGCTGTACACTGATAAAAAGCTTATGAATGTCTGGCTCCAGTGCCTGGAAGGCCCATGTCGTGGGTTGACCCTGGCAAGTTGCCAGGTGCTCACCAAGCTGCTCTGTCATTCCCCTCCTCAACTGGACAGCGGGGAGAAAAACATGACAAAAGGCTTGTAGGTTGAGATAAGAACAGGGAGATCACTCAGCCATTAATGCCATGGGCAAAACAAAAATGCTCAGAGGAATGGAACACCTCTCCTAGGAGGACAGGCTGAGAGAGTTGGCATTGTTCAGCATGGAGAAGAACAGGGTCTGGAGAGACCTTGTGGCAGCCTTTCAGTACTTAAAAGGGACCTATAATAGAGATAGGGACAGACTTTTTAGCAGGGCCTATTACGATAAGATGAGGGGTGATGGTTTTAAACGAAAGGAGGGGAGATGCAGGCTAGACATGAGGAAGACATTTTTTACAATGAGGGTGGTAAAACACTGGCCCAGGTTGCCCAGAGAGGTGGGAGATGCCCCATTCCTGGAGACATTCCAGGCCAGGCAGGATGGGGCTCTGAGCAACCGGATCTGGTTGAAGATGTCCCTGCTCATTGCAGGGCGGTTGAACTAGATGAGCCTTGAAAGTCCTTTCCAACCCAAACTATTCTATGATTGTATGAAAACAGACTCATCTAGGTGAATTTAATTTAATGTAATTTATTACTAATGAAATCAAAGTAAGATAATGAGAAATAAAACCAACTCTGAATATACCCTCCTCCACCCTTCCTTTTTTCCCAGGCTCAACTTCTTTCTATCCACCCCTCCCTCCTTCTCCTGAGCAGCATAGGGGAATGGGGAAGGGGGGTTGTGGTCGGTTCATCACGTGTTGTCTACTGCTCCTTCCTTCTCACGCTCTTCCCTTGCTCCAGTGTGGGGTCCCTCCCATGGGAAACACTTCTCTATGAACTTCACCAATGTGGATCCTTCCTGTGGGCTGCAGTTCTTCACAAACTGCTCCAGCATGTGTGCTTTTCATGTGTCCCTTCCAAGGGGTGCAGTCCTTCAGGAACAGACTGCTCCAGCCGGGGTCCCTCACAGGTCACAAGTCCTGCCAGCAAATCTGCTCCAGTGTGGTCTTCCCACAGGGTCATCTGCCTCCTTTGGGCAGCCACTTGCTCCAGTGTGGGGTCCTCCACAGATGCAGGTGAATCTCTGCTCCACCGTGGACCTCCATGGGCTGCAGGGAAATCTCTGCTCTGGCAACTGGAGCGTCTCCTCCCCCTCCTTCCTCACTGGCCTGTGTTTCCACAGAGCTGTTGCTCGCACATTCTCACTCCTCTCATCCAGCTGCCATTGTGCACTGGTTTTTCTTAACTATGTTAGCCCAGAGGCTCTACCACTGTTGCTGATGGGCTCAGCCTTGACCAGTGATGGGTCCACCTTGGAGATGGTTGACATGGGCTCTATCAGACATGGCGCCAGCTTCTAGCAACTTCTCACAAAAGCCACCCTTAATAATCGTGCTGCTACCAAAAACTTGCCACTCAAACCCAAAACAGCTGGTTTTCCAAGAAAAGCTGACATAAGATAAAAAAGTATAGATAAAAGAAAAACTGTGATAAGAAATTCCTAGGTCTTTGAATTTTACTCAAATGTGGAAAACAGACAGAAAGAAATAAGACTTCAGATGGTCAGATTTGTTTTACTGATATTAGCTTGCAGGTTTTGGAAGACACATTGCTGATTTCTAACACCTTTTTTTTTGCAATGTGACTTTTTTTCAAATCATATATACAAAAAGGAAGAGCGCAGTGTATGTGGACAGGACAGAATACAACAGGGAACAAAAGATAACAAATGGCAAAGTGAAGAGTGCAAGATTAGTTAACATCAATTTAGACAAAAATAGAATAACCTATAATTTCCATCCAAACACATGTAGAACTAAACTTTCCAAAAGGAAATAGTTCCAAAGATAATGTACTTGTTTTTTTAAAATGTGAATAGTTAAAAAAAACCTTGCAAATTTTATCTGCCTGACTTCTGCTACAGGAATGTGTCACTTGAAAAGTGGATGGTTGTAGTTAACTGGTTCTCTGAGCACTGCTGAGGAGAAGGGGACGAAGGCTTACGGACTAAGTCACAGGAAAAAAACCCTTTGTTCTGAGTGAAAACAAATATAATATGCAGTGTGACTGGGTCTGTCTGGGACAGGTCCTGAAACGCTACATGACGTGTAAAAAAGAGTAAAGTTAAAAGGGATTTATTCCCTCCTAAGAAGTAGACTTTGTGATGCACTCAGGAAAGCTTACAGAAGAAAGCAGAAAATACTAGTAGGAAAAGCTGGAACTACCCTTGTGAAGGTCTTGTAATAGTTTGTGTTTGGTTTTTTTTTTTTCTTATTTTCTGTTCTTAGTCCTCAGATAACTGCTTTAGTGAGTGAGGTGCCAGTAGACGCATACACATTTGGAGGAAGAATTTCATTGTAAAGCACAAAATCTACTCTTTGTTTGAGAACGTATCCAGAAAAATGTGGCTTTTCATATAGATTTTCTGGAGATGATACATTGTTCGAACAGTATGTGGATGATCATCCTTACTCAAATTCTTTAATCTATCCTATTTCTTTCTGCTGTTGTGACCTTTTGTGATTCTTCCAGCAGGAGGAGGTGAAAAGTAATAAAAAACAAGTGAGGGGATGATATTTGAATCCTCAGTGCTCCTTTTAAGGTACTATTCCATCAAGACTTATTGTCCCAGGTGTAGTTAAAATAATTGCAGAGCAATTACAGCCTAATGAGGAAGAATGGTGCCATCTACTCAGAATGAGTAAGAGAAAGAAAGTAGTATTCCCTGGGACTGATAATGTCACCTTATATGCTTGTTAATATTCTACAAAGACACCAAGAAATCCAATATGTTTGGCAGCTAAAACAACCAGCCTGTGCTAAACATCTTCCATACACAGGGAGACAGATAGTTCCTGCCTGAGGTGTCTGTCCTTAAAAACTGAAAGGCTGGTGCAAAGAATCTATGATACAGGTAAGAAATGTCTGGGTTGTGGTGTTTTTATTTGTTTGTTTGGTTGGTTGGTTGGTTTTGGTTTTGGTTTGGTTTGGTTTGTTTTTTTTGTGTGTGCTTTTTTGTTTTGTTTTGTTTGTTTTGTTTTGTTTTCCATCTCCCCTTTTTAAACTATTTGAATCCACAACGTAGGCAGAGTAATAAGACTTTCAAAAGCATTTAAAAAACCTTGCAATTTCAGGACTTATATTTGCAAGGAAGCATTCAGCACTGAAGAGGTGATGTCACTTAGATCACAAAGGGAAAAGTGAAACAAGGAGGGTTGTCTGCCCAGTTCCTAAGTGCTGAATGTCCTTTTGAAAATGGCATTATAGTTCATAAGCTATCTGGTATACTTGCACACTGCCAGCTACAATGCAGTACTGAGTTACTTACTCTGTCTCTTGGAAGGGTAAAAGCAAAGTTAAAACTAAAGGGAGACTTCTCAGTGCTATAATATATTGCAGTGCCCAGTGCAAATTTACCTTAGTCAGAAAGAGATTTTCATTGATTTTCAGTACTCATTATTCAATACAGCTACAAACTGGATCACCCTAGGTGTAAAATGATGTCTTGCTATTCAGCTTGTAAATCATGGTTGCCCACTGACTTTGCAAAAGGAAGATTTTCATGGAATATTTGGAAATCTTGTTTGGGCATGGACTCAATGACATCTTACAGCAGTTTTGCTCTATGATTAGAATTTAGTTGAATTTCTAAATATAGTAATCACACCATTAAACATATGAATTTTTGGCTGAAGCTCAGTCTGTAGGAATGATAAATAAATAATCCTTGTGAAGTCCTGGTGATGCTACTGTCGTGCATTGTATGCATAAAACCTAGCCTTTCCTCCTATCTCCTCCCTCCTGCTCTCCTGAAGATTTTTTAATCAGTTATACCTTGGATCATGATTTCTAACCTCTTTAATATAAATTGGCATTGCATTCCTTTGTGGTTGCATTTTAATACACCTCCTGGACATCCTGCAGAGCAGAAGTTAAACACAACAAGGATAAACACCTAGGGCTGTAGATGTCTGAGCCACTTGGTGCCACAGGCAACTGTGGTGCATTCTCAGCATTCTTCTTTGTTCTTTTTAGAAATGGATCACGCAGACACCCCAATAATTAAATCATTTTCTTACTGGGGGTTACAGCAACTTGTAATGATCAAGACATTGCACAATCAGCAGGCTGCTCTCATTTGTTCTGCTGCTTAACATCACCACTGTGAGAACATCATTGTTTATTATGGCTCACAGGCAGTAATCATTTTACATAACATGAGGATTTTTTTCACTCAATTGCTTTCATGCTTTAGGCTGATGAGAATAATGATCATGCAACAATTACTTGCACCTCTTCAGGTGATGCTCAGTAATTCAGGTCATTGAATACATTGTATATAAATTTTTGTGGGGATACACTTTTTGCTTCTATACCTTTTAAGGGATAAGAATAAAAATCTGGATCATTGCCTTCTTTTCCCCTGTGCTGAGAACCCTTATTAAAATCAAAAGACTAACAGTATTCAGTAGCAGGACACTTTTTGCTTATCATACAAAATAATTCAGAAGCTAAAGATGTAGATGAAGGATTAGGTACACAACTGTGACCTACCAACATGAATACAAATGAAAGAGTTAAATCCATCGGGCACTAATTTGATTTGAGGGTTTACTTAAGAATAGTTCAAGCTGTATCTATTTCAACTATTGGCAGCTGAAAATACTGCAACAATCTTTTCTAAAAGCAAATAGCTATAATAAGCAGTGTAAAGTTCAATGCACACATCTTTTGATCTGCTAGTAGTAGCTAACCATAAATACAGATCTCATCCTAAAAGGTTTGCACCTGATGTCCAGTTCAGCATGAAAAATAATGCTAAATGACCTTGTAATTGATACCACAAGGAATTTTTTTGCTTGACCAAAGGAGGCAAAGCATGTATGAGATTGAAAAGTACTTAACTGAAATCGTGGTGATTTGAGAGTATGAGGGTCAAATGCTGGACTTCAGCATAAAATATCTTAATAAAGAGGAAAATTCAGACAAAAAGACTTCTGTGCTGGAGAAGAGCATTTTGGGCTGCGTCTTCTACACAAATCCATTGAGTCAATTCACTCCAAGAACTCAAAATTATAAGATAGGAGAGAATCATGAAGGCAGATGTCTGTGAGAAAGTAGCAAAGGATTTCATGGAGTACTCAAAGATACATCATAGTTTTAAGAATATTTTGCTTGTTTTGCTCCTTTTCCTACTTTCCATCTCATAGATGCAAAGAAAGAAGAATGGTTGTCATCAGTAGAAAATTTGGCAAAGCACATATGATTGCAAGGCAAAGAGATTCAGACATCAAGAGTTGTAGTCAAGGGGACATCATGGAAGCACATAGAGATCACTGCCCCCATGTTCTTATGGGGGACTTCAACCTACCAGTTGTCTGCTGGAAATAAAACACAACAGAGAGGAAGCAGCCTAGGAGGCTCTTGCAGTGCATGGAAGACAACTTCCTAACACAGCTGGTTAGCAAGCCTACTAGTGAAGGATCCCCACTGGATCTGCTGTCTGTAAATAGAGAAGGACTCATGCGCAATGTGTCGGCTGGAGGTCACCTTGGGCATAGTGATTGTGAAGGACTGTTTTCTATTCTTGGAGAAGTTAGAAAGGTGGTCAGCAGAACTTCACTTCGGACTTCCAAAGGGCAGAGTTTGACCTGTTTAGAAGGCTGGTTGTCAGAGTCCCTTGGAGACAGTCCTGAAGGACAAAGCAGTCCAGGAAGGCTGGTCTCTCTTCAACAAAGTAAGCTTAGAAATGCAGGAGCAGGCTGTCCCCGTGTGCTGGAGGGTGAGCTGGTGGGGAAGTAGGCCGGCCTGGCTGAATATAGAGCTGAGGCTGAAACTTAGAAATAAAAAGGTAATTTATAACCTTTGAAGGAGAGGCAGGCTACTCAAGAAGAATACAAGAATTCTGTGAAGTTATGCAGGGAGAAAATCTGAAGGGCCAAAGCCTAACTGGAGCTAAGACTGGCTACCACTGTTAAACCCAAAAAGAAATCTTTACACAAATATATCAGCAACAAGAGGAGGGCTAAGGAGAATCTCCATCCCTCGATAGATGCAGGGGGAAACATAGTGACAGAAGAAAGGGAAAGTGTAGAGTCCTGCATCTGGGCAGGAACAACCCCAGGTTCCAGTATAGGCTGGGGAATGACCTATTAGAGAGCAGTGTAGGGGAAAGGGACCTGGGCGTCCTGGTGGACAACAGGATGACCATGAGCCAGCACTGTGCCCTTGTGGCCAGGAAGGCCAATGGCATCCTGGGCTGTATTAGAAGGGAGGTGGTTAGTAGATCAAAAGAGGTTCTCCTTCCCCTCTACTCCACCCTGGTGAGACCCCATCTGGAATATTGTGTCCAGTTCTGGGTCCCTCAGTTCCAGAAGGACAGGGAACTGCTGGAGAGGGTCCAGCGTAGGGCAACAAAGATGACGAAGGGAGTGGAGCACCTCCCTTATGAAGAAAGGCTGAGGGAGCTGGGTCTCTTCAGTCTGGAGAAGAGGAGGCTAAGGGGGGACCTTATTAATGTCTAGAAGTATAAAAAGGTGAGTGCCACGAGGATGGAGCCAGGCTCTTCTCAGTGGCAAACAATGATAGGACAAGGGGTAATGGGATCAAGCTGGAACACAGATGATCTTCTGAGGTCCCTTCCAATCCCAAACATACTGTGATACTGTGTGATGATGGAAAGGCTAAGGTACTAAACGCCTTCTTTGCCTCCATCTTTATTAGTCAGAACAGTTGTGCTCCAGGTACCCAGCCCACTGAGCCAGAAAACAGGTCTGGGGAGCAGAAAGAAGCCCCAATAATCAAAGGGGAAATGGTTAGCGATCTGCTACACTATTTGGACACCCAAAAGTCTATGGGGCCAGATGGAATACACCCAAGGGTGCTGAGGGAGCTGGTGGTGGTGATCACTAAGCCACTTCCCGTTATCTGTCAGCAATCATGGTTGAGCAGGGAGGACACAGTTGACTGGAAGGTGGCTAATGAGATGCCCATCTACAAGAAGGGCTGGAAGGATGATCTAGGGAACTACAGACCTGTCAGTCTAACCTCAGTCATGGAGTAGATCATCCTGAGAGACATCACACGGCACATTAAAGAAAACCATGTGATCAGGCCCAGTCAACATGGGATTATGAAAGGCAGGTCCTGTTTGACCAACCTGATGTGCTTCTACAACAAGGTGACCGACCTAGTAGATGAGGGAAAGGCTGTGGATGTTGTGTACTTAGACTTCAGTAAAGCCTTTGACACGATATCCCACAGCATTCTCCTGGAGAAGCTGGCAGCTCATGGCCTGGATGGGTGTACTCTGCGATGGATAAAGAAATGGCTGGAGAGCTGGGCCCAAATAGTTGTGTTGAATGGAGTCAAAACCAGCTGGCAGCCAGTCACAAGTGGTGTTCCCCAGGGCTCAGTATTGGAGACAGTTCTGTTTAATCTCTTTATCAAGTTTGCAGATGACACCAAATTGGGTGGCAGTGTTGATTTGCTGGAGGGTAGCAAGGCCATACAGAGGGATCTGGACCAGCCGGACTGTTGGGCTGAGGCCAACTGTATGAGGTTTAACAAGGCCAAGTGCCAGGTCCTGCACTTGGGTCACAACAACCCCAGGCAGCACCACAGGCTCGGGGAAGAGTGGCTGGAAAGCTGCCTAGCAGAGAGGGATCTGGGGGTGTTGATTGACAGCTGGCTGAACATGAACCAGCAGTGTGCCTGGGTGGCCAAAATGGCCAACAGCATCCTGGTTTGTATCAGGAATAGTGCGACCAGCAGGACTAGAGAAGATTGTGCCACTGTACTCCGCTCTGGTGAAACTTGTGTTGAATCCTTGTGTTGATACTCGTGCTTGATACTTGAATCCTGTGTACTGTTTTGGGCCCCTCATCATAAGAGGTACTAGAGAAACTGCAGAGGACGGTGACAAAGCTGGTGAGGGGTCTGGAGCACAAATCTGATGAGGAGCAGCTGAGGGAACTGGGGCTGTTCAGCCTGGAGAAAAGGAGGCTGAGGGGAGATCTTACTGCTGTCTACAACTACCTGAAAGGAGTTTGTGGCATCGAGGGCGTTGATCTCTCCTCCCAAGTAGCAAGTGATAGGACAAGAGGAAATGGCCTCTAGTTGCACCAGGGGAGATTTAGATTGGATATTAGGAAAAAAATTCCTCATGGAGAGGGTTGTCAGGTATTGGAACAGGCTGCCCAGGGAAGTGGTGGAGTCACCATCCCTGAAGGGGTTTGAAAGGTGCATAGAAGAGGTTCTTAGAGACATGGTTAATACTAGAGTTAGGTTATGGTTGGACTCGATGATCCTGAGAGTCTCTTCCAATCGAAATGATTCTATGACTCTAAAGCTTTATCGTAATGTAATCCGCCTGCCCAAAGCAGCCTCACATTCCTAAAATGGCAGGCGATCACAGACAGGGAAAAGAGAAGCTACAGATGCTCTACTGGTGACCAAGGGCCAGAGAGCAGCCAGATACTGCTTCTGGGAAGAGCAAATGCTAAATCTAACAGGTAACTTTAGAAAGAAGAAAGCACAGAGATGTTGCAAAGATGGAAGAATATTTAAACTGTGTTTTCACTAAAACATACAAGTAGTGTAAGTGGCCAGTTATTCAACATCTTAGTCAGATATAGCAAAAAAAACTCAAAGCAAACCCTTCTGAAAACTCTGTGGAACTTCAAATCATGTTATAAGGAATTTGTGTCTTTTGATGAGTGACAAAAAACCCCAAAATCCAGAACAAAAGCACTCCTGAAAACAGACAATTGATAGCATTCATCTCTGAAATTTCAAAGCATAACCATGTCAGTGTAATTTTTTGATAACTTATGTATTGTGATGCAGATAACTTGTTTAAAAGCCACCAAGCCTTGAAATAGGAAGCTTAATATTACCATAATAAGCCATTTATTGGGACAACAGGGAGGATCAACCTTTACCTTCCTTTAACAGTGTACAGGAAACCCCTTCTTGTTTGAAGTCTTTGAATAAATATTTGGATCTTTTTTTAGTTAAATACTGGAATGCAAAGCCCATGTTAATTTCTTTTTAATCTATAAAATGGAGTTTAAATTTTAAAGATGGTAGGGACCGTTATGACCTTTTAATCCGACTTCTGTTCTATCCTCCAAGTTCCAGCAAAACAAATTTCTTAACTTGTTTCAGATCCCAAGAGAGGAACTCACACTTTGCTCATACCTATACCATGCCAGCTTAGTTGATATAGCTCAAAGCACAGTTATTATTCGAGCTGGCAAGGAATTAGCAGCACAGCATTTAGTGAATCAGCTGAACCTCTTTTCAGGTTCAGTTTGTCTCAGACAACTGTCAAATCCCAGTATCTTTAAACTTCAGTACAGGTCATTTTAAAATCCTGCCAAGTTTTAGTTTCGTTACATATTCAAGTGATTAACTATTTCAAGTAATTAACTATTTCTGTTTTCACTCACAGTTGAAAACAAGCAGGTCTTGGGAGATTCTGCCCTGTGTTTTCAGCTTGGACCCTTCCATTAAAATTCTTGTGGCTGCATCATTGTTTATGTTTTATACTGCTAAGGTTATGCACTCTCCTTTCCAGAACCGACACCAAGGTAAGATAAATGTTTCTTTCAAGGTCCTGAAGGAAGCCTGCCTTTGAGTCAAAAAATCAATATTTTTTAATTTCATCTGGAGCTTTACATGAGCTGCAAGGACTTCTTTATAATGTGAGCTTTGAACTGGTGAATTTTACTGCAAAAATCAAAGTGATTCTTAGAATTTGATACAAGAAATATTCCAAAAGGACATAAATTCAATTAGTCACAAGGTAAGTGTTTTCTTAGCTCCTAAGTGAGCCAACTGGAAAAGTGCAAAGTGCTTTCCGCTTTACTTCTTTCTTTACTTATTTATTTATTTATCTATTTGCTTGGGCAGTACTTGCAAAGTTTTTAAGCCACTTTGAGTGGCTTAGTTTTGAGACTTAGAGTGTTCATTCATGAAAAAAACTGCCATGCAACTACCTGAAAGGTGGTTGTAATGAGGAGGGTGTTGATCTCTTTTCCCAAGTAACGAGTGATAGGACAACAGGAAAGGACCTCAACTTGTGCCACGGGAGGTTCAGATTGGATATTAAGAAAAATTTATTCACAGGAAGGGTTGTGAAGCATTAGTACAGGCTGCCCAGGGAAGTGGTTCAATCACCATGTCTGGAGGTGTTTAAAAGACATATGGATGAGGTTCTTAGAGACATGGTTTAGTGTCAGAGTTAGGTTAACAGCTGGACTCAATGACTTGAGGGCATCTTCCAACCAAAATGATTCTATGATGGACATTTTAAACTTCTATAGCAAAGTTTTAGGCAACTGATTTGGTAAGATTCACATTCTGCTTAGAGCAAAATTATTTGAGAAAGGTGAGGTTCTCCCAGTCTTGTGGAAACATGCTTCCTTATGTTCTACTTTCCCCATCAATTCCTGAGAAAAATAAAGCCCAGCAGTATTCTATAACCAAATAAGCACCTACATATGTATTCACATAATCCTTATTTTCAGAGGATAGTGTTTTATTAAGCAGTATAGCTTCATTTTCACAGAGGCCAAGAACAAAAAAAATTCTAACCCACTTAGTGGTTATTTCTGCACTTTTACCAATTCCCTCTTTCTATGTTAGTCTGAAAAGTATAGAGAAAATTCAGATGAACTCTGTCATCTGGTCTGATAATATATTTGGGAAAAAAAAAGTCCCTTCTGAAGTCTGATACTGAGGATACATTCAATAATACATATGCATATATGCAGGGACAAGAGTCAGACTCGATGAGCATTGCTGATCCCTTCCAGCTCAGGACATTCTATGATTCTATGACATACACACTACCTTCAGAGCCTAAGGAGAATCACAACAGCAATTTTGCTATAGCAATCTAAGCATGCCACTGCCATTCCATGCATCTCTTAGCTAAAAGGTAGCTGCTTCCAGGTTTTGGGTTGCAGCTGGATGTCCCACAAGCAAGGGCTAAAGTTCTCAAAAAAGCAGAATGTAGAAAAATCTATCAGGTAACAACTGATAGTTTAAAAATATCTCAAGAAATTTATCAAGTTATTTCTTAAGTAATTGGCCAATTCTTGCTTTTTGGTACTATCTGAGAGATTGAAGTGGTTCTCTGGAAATTGCCAAGCAGCTACAAAAAGGCAAAGGCCACATCCAGGGAAGACATGTGTGTGCTTTTATGAAAGGGCATAGGCAAGATTTCATGATGTCATAGGGGATATTAAGAAATTGTGGTAATTTTTATCTATCTATCTATCTATCTATCTATCTATCTATCTATCTATTTATCTATCTATCTAATAATCTATATCTATATCTATATCTATGTCTATATCTATATCATCTATATCTATGTCTATATCTATATCATCTATATCTATATCATCTATATCTATATCATCTATATCTACCTATCTATATCTATATCTACAATAAAAGGCACTTCCTTCCCTTTCTATTACAATGTCTTCTAATTAACCTCCTACTTTAATAGGTACAAGTTTTATTGGGTTTTATACATGTTGAACTTGCATGTGTATGTTAGCTGTTTCTTATTCACTCTTGTCCTAAAAGAAAAGCATAATGTGTGTGATGGCTTGCCATAAGGGGAGAGATCAGCATTTCCTTAAAATATGCAAATGACATACTTGAAGTATTAAAGGTATAGACTTTATATTCTTTATTTTTTTGCAGTTATATAGTTTAAAATTCAGCCTTAAACTTAATATATAACAAAAGCATTTCTACCTGATAACTGCAGAACTGCAGAAAAAAGTTATTGAGGGTGTGTGAGGATACATTTCACAGTGAAGACGTAAGGATAATGGATGAGACAGACAATGACAAATTAGAAGTAGAAAAAGTTTTCCAAATTCTGTGAATCATAGATTATTACTATTTTTTTTTCCTTCATTTCTCAATTTCACTGGCCATTTTACAGCACTTCACTGAATTGCATAATTAAAAGTGCAGCTTGTTAGAAAGAATTGTAGGATGTCAGAATGCTAGGGCTATACATATGTCTTCTCTGACCAAGCAGAGCTATGCCTTCTTATTGCTGTGGAATGTATCAAAATTTGGATAATGTCTACTATGACTGTTTGACATTGTCATAAGAATACTAGTTTGCATGCATGTGCTCAGAAGACGCCAGATTGAAGAAAATATCAGCATTTACTTGCATAAAATTAAATAAGATTTACCACAAAGATACTCTTTATGTTCTCTTACTGTGCCTCTTTCTCTCATATAGCGTGCTTACACTGCATTTTTGTCTCCAGCAAAAACTAGTCAGTTACACTTGCAGTGTTTGATAAACAGAAAAGATGAGCTAGTCAGGCAGATAGAAAGGTTGTCTCTGCGATGGGCAAAAATACATTTGTTTGAGAATGAATGGATGGCTCTGTCCATTGACCTGCCTCTGCTAAGAAAGGGACACTTGGAAGTTGAGGCCTGGAGAAGAAACATATGTATTGCTGCTTTCTACCATCTTGTTCTTGCTTTTACTATTATACTTACTAGAATGCAGGTATTTCTCAGGAATTATTACTGTATTTGTATTATTCTCCTCCCGTGCTCTACCTGCAACTCTCAGTCTCCACTGTCACAGTGACAGTGTCCTATGACACCACAACATAGTCTTCACATTTACCATTTCTGCAGGAAAGAATATCTCCTACCCTTTCTCTCTCTCATTCCCCTAAGAAGTATCAGTAATCACATGGTGAACTACTTTGAATAAAATTGTGACGATGGCTCTAATTAAAGAAATATCAATGGCATATGCAGAATGAATTTTCCAACCACAGCTAGCAATGCCCATGAGTGAAACCAAGTACTGACTGGCAAAGATATGTACTGCAGTAGTATGCACATGCACAAAGACTTCTGTGTTTAATAGAAACATTTCCTGAATTCAATAGAATAGCACAGGCAAAGTCATTGCTTCCCAATTTGTGGTAAGAATCATAGTATTAAGAGTATACTCTAAGGGGAGCTTGTGAAATATACCAGAGAACACAAAAGGAAGAGTGGAATATGATTAGGTTTTTACTCAATAGTGTCCACTGGAGGAGGGAAAAAAAAAAAAAGAAAAAAAAAAAAAGGAAAGAAAACCAAAAAGATGTGCTAGAAAAAATGCACTGGGAAATCAGTGCTGGTTATTGTTTCATTTCCTTTTGAAGTCATCTTATTCTTCTGAGCTTCAGAGACTTGCATGACTAGTAAAACCTGCCTTCAAAAATCTAATTTTTATATAAGAAAATAGAGAAGTTTTAATTTCTAATGACACTCAACTTTGGGGGCTGCAGTTTTTAGAACTTATTTTTCATGGACATCTCCACTAAGAAGAACAGGAAAGGGGCAGCATTTTTTGTTTCTCTACATGTTTTTCCACCTCTTGATCATTTTTAATTTACCTAAAAATTGTGGAAAGAAAAAAACAGATCAAAGAGATGAAACTAGTTGATATGATGCTGGAGGAGTCCAGGAGCAATTTGCTGCTCATCAGGCAAGATCTCCACAAAGATAAAATAATAACACTGGAAATCCAAAGGGCAGCATGGTATATCAGTGTCGAATTTTGAGCTCAAGAGTCAGCTTTACTGAACTAACATAGTTCCAGCAGATGGGATCTAATCTCATCAAAACCAATCCACCCTCCCTCTTTGCAGTCTGCAAAATCCCTTTGAGGAGCCATACGCTGCTGCTGCTCTTCCAGGAGGTGATTTCCAGTGGCTGAAAGCAGCTCTGGGTCAGACTCCATTCACATAGCTGCTCCCAAGACAGAATGGAGTTCATAACCTGACCTCTCTTTAACTATTATTCGACTCTTTATTAAAGGTAAAATTACATGCCCATCAAGATTGTTTTTATTATTACTGTCTGCTTATCGACCCTATTATGCCACTTCTTTTGTTATTTGCCATCAATGTTCTCTTTTTCTGGGAATCAATACCGAGACAAGATTACTGTTACAACTGAGTGAAATTCAGTATCAATCAACTATGACGGATAATTGTGGCCAATTAGGTCCAGGGTGACTACAAGCAGGACTCACTTTTGATTAATGTGAGTCCAGAATGAAATGAAATGTGAAGAAATATCCTCACTGATGAGGCTGAGTACTGCAATGCTAACAGATGCTACTGGTTATGTAGTAACCTGAGGACAATTCAGATCATACCCACCTCTTCTCAGTCATGCTATGCAGCTGTTCACAAAGCACCCTTGCACATCATATGCATGGAAAACAGCAGGTGCCGGCGACTCAATTAAAGGTGTTTTTGGTCTCAGTTCTTTGGCGTGTCAGGACTAAATTCTCTGTGAGTGAACTGAATACAGTTGAAAGGAGCAGAGGCCACTGAGGCCTCGTGGAGAAGAACCCTGGGGAAGGGGCTGAATATCCCATAATTATACCACAGATGCAGCTCTACCCACTAGATGCAGATGGCTAGCAGACAGCCAAAACTTGTTTTCTACTTTATACCTCTATCTGTGTCTCCCGTTCACTGTTTTCTTTCTTTTTTAGTCCTTATATAGGTGCTCTGTAAGGCTCCTCCAGGGGAGACTTTATCACAGCTGTCATGGAAGTCTGTTTTCATATAGGACCCTCCCAAGTTACAGGATCAGTTGGGGACTGCAGTTTTAACAGGTTTAAAATTTTCAAGTCTTCAAAAGTGGGCAGAAGCTCATCTTAGCTGCAGTCCCAACCTGATTTTTGAATGTTTGCTCTGGGCAGCCTGATATCTTTTGTAAGATGTGAGCAATAGCAACCCTATAAATTCTCTGATATTTGCAGGTCTGAGTATTGGATGCATAGACATCCTTTTGCCTCAAGTAGGAAGTCTTCCACTTATATCAATATATCTAGGAAACTAATATTCTGAATTCAAACAGCACAGACTTTTCAGCATAACAAAGAATACATCCAGCAACAAAGCTTCACATACTGTTTTAAATAGTTCCTTCTATTTGGACAGAAAAAGACCAAGCCATAACCTTGACCCTTCAACCCCACCCTGGCTGAGCTGAGATGGTAGGAGGTAATCTCCAACTTAATATTGAAAGTACATGTTGTGAATAACTAAACCATCAACCTATTTTCAGAAACCTGTGTAGCTGTTCAGACTTATAGGTAATTTAGATTTACTGCTGGTCCTTTATGTCTCTCATGAAAAATCAACTGTGTTCTTAAGCTGCAACTACTTGTGTTACCCTTCTCTCCAAGGCATTTCGGCTTACATACTAGAAACAGTGAAATGTCTTTTACCCACTTTAAAATTTCAAGATTATGGTCATTAACATCAAGCACTAATCTTTTGTTAGTTCAACCTCTCTGACACGTAGTCCCTTAGGTCTCATGTGCTAAAAGTTCAGAAAAATTCACCATGCCATGAATACATTATTCCTTAAAAACATCAGGACAGAAACAAACACTCCTGTTCTGAGCCTCCTGTCATGTTTCATCTAATAACAGTTTTCCCATTCATGGTTTTGTGATGTCAGGTTGCTTCAGAAATAATTTGTTTCAAACTCCACAATACTGTTACTATAATTAAGAGACATTTCTTGGTAGGGCAAATTGCTTCCTCTATAATTCTTTAAAGTTAATTTGATTCCTAAGCTAATATATATGACCCCCAATAAAAATATAGACTTATACAAGTCTACTTTGCATTCAATTTTGTGTAACAATCAAACTCAACACAACATTTTGAAGGAGAAAGAGTTACACTCATTTCAAAACCTCATCTCATTTAAGGAAGAATTCAACATTGCAAAGAAAAACACTAAAAAGCTGGGAAACAGTAGATGCAAAGTTTCCAGAGTACCTCCTTTTTTGGTATTTGTGTTATGACAGAATACTTTTTCCCACAAAGAATATTGAGCACTCAGTAAATGAGCAGAAAATGCTTCCTGTAAGAGCATCTGTTCTATGTTTTATTTAAAATTTAACTCCTTAGGGAATATGAATCTTTATAGTCCGTTTTTACCAACATACCCAAGTTTTGCTTACAACACAAGCATTTTTTTTTCCCAATAAATCTTTTTAATGGGTCTCACTAACACAGGGACCAAATTTTAAATGAATAATTTATAAAGTGTTGTTCCTGTTCAGTCAGTCTGTGTCTCCCTATCACAAATACCTCATTAGATTTAGGACTTTGCTGCACTTCTATATCAGTTTTTGGTTTTGGTTTCTACTTCATCCTTTATGCTCATGCCCAGGTAACCCGAGACTCTGCATAAGGTTCATGCTGCCTATATCATCTTGTCCAGACTTGTGCTATTGGTTTTACTTGTCTCAAAGGGGTCTTCTCAGGATAAGAGAGTAACTGCTGGAGTGGTGACAGAGCCGTGGGATGGTGATGGGAGGCACTGTAAGGCAGAGATGAACTTTGCAAAGTTTTGTCCATAGAGTTGTTGCCTGATGAGAATGGTCTGTGGCACGTGCACGTTTCAAAGCACAGCTGGGTGTTTTCTCACAAACAGCTGATGAAGGGAGAAAGCAATAATTAAGAGTATTGGTGATCCAGTGTTCCAATTTGCTGGCTGGACCTATTTTATTTAACAATATACACAGAATATGGCACACAAGCTTATAAATACTCTGTGTTCTTGGCTCTGCCCATAACTGAGCATTACTTCCATGATAGTGCCTTTAAATATTTTAACTTCCTTCTGACATGAATTTTGCCTTGTATTTTTTTCACAATTATCTCACAACTTATCTAAAAACACATGGTGGGTTCTTTTAGTTTTTTTTCTTTTTTTTAAGATTTTTTTTTTTTAAAACTTTGTTTTTAGCATACTCTTATGGGGTTTTTTTATGCTACAGAGAGACTACATAAGGACGTAGCATAAATAATTAGAAGTCAGTTGCCCCAGTCCACTGTTGTGAATTAACTCAAAATTTGTGTTTTAAAGTTATATCAGCTGTTAAAAATTACTATTTCTAACAGACCTCAGATGGGAGAAAAGATGTGGAAGAACTGAGAGGCTTCAGACCAGAACAAATGCAAAATTATTTCTTATATACCTGTGGATTTTAAAGCAGATCTGCTTTCCAGTTCTGTGCCAGGTATGAGACTGAATCTGGGAGCTCTGAGTGCCAAATAAATGCTCAAGCATCCTTGTAAAACTTATCTGAGTTTCTTAACTCCTATTTCTCAAGATGAATTACTGTTATCAAATCAACCAGTTAATCTGATTCATTTATGATTTCCAAGAATTTTAAGATGTCAGATCTTTTCATCATGATCATTTTTTTAAACCAGCAAACAACTTCTGAGAAGTTCAGCCTCTGCACCTTCTCACATCAGCACTCTACCATTAATTTTTCTGGCCATTTATATGGCAAATTTGAAGTGACTTGCCATTACCTCTTCTCTGAGAGAGCTCAGAAGTAAAAGAAGTGCTTCCTTTTCTCAGGGACACCTGGTTATTGGACTCTGGTTCTTACTCCAGATTGTAATCTTTCTACAGCTCTTTGTTCTCTTGAGTTGCAATAATTGATTCTGAAAAGACTTGCCTTTTTTTTTTTTTTAACTTCAAAACCTGCTGTAATAGTAATAACATAAAGATTTAAAACTTTATGTATGCTTTGAGAATCATTCTAGGGAGAAAAAGGGTTCCATCAGTACAACCAAGGACAGTACGTGGTCCAGACTCTCTGTTCTCAAAAAATGGTCTTTTTGCAATTACGTTTTTTGAAAAATGCAGACAGTTGCCACAGCTTTCAACGAGATGCATATTTCTCAGCAGTTGAAATTCAGATAATTTTGGAGAATCACAGATGACATATTTATTGACATAGTGGGTACCCAAGACAGTAAATATTGGGAAATTTTGCAGGGAGGCAGGTGGGCCTGCTGAAGGGACTGAGCAAGGGTAGTATAAAATAGGTTTATGTCAAGTCCCTTCATAGTATTACAGTCTTCCCAGAGGAGGTGAACTAAAATCAGAGGAGGAGATCAAAAGTAACCACGAAAATGGGAAAATGGGAGAGTCTCCTTTCTATAATCTTGCTTCTCCATCTGCCTGGCAGATGTATGAGAAGGGCAGTGATGCCAGGGGTAAAATGGGACTCCACCAACAGACTTCAGACTCCTCAAGTTCAGCTGGCAGACTGCTCCTCCAGTTTTCTATAGCATGTAGAACATACTTCCTAGACTGCAGCAAAATCCCAACAAATGAAAAAGAGACTCTGAAATTTTTGCAGGTCCATGCACATTTCAATTGTATTCATGGACATTTCAACTGTAAAAGGCAAATTAACTTTTTTTTTTTTTTAAAAAAAAAAAGGTGAGGGGGAAAAGAACAAATTTAATCATTAATTTTTAAAAGCTGTAAAAGAACAGAGCACTTTGAAAGATAACAAGTGCACTTTGTAAGTGCTGGGAGGAATTACATGAGCAGTGCTTTGCCTTTTGAGACTATGAGCAGGGCTAATAAAGGGCAGGCTCATTTGTCAGGAAACAGCAGCAAATCGATTGTATGAGATCACTCAAACCACTGCTCCCCTGCTAAGTGCAGGAAGCTAAGCGCCGCTTGCTGGCGCCATTTGTAAGGCTCAGTTCCTCAAGCCTGGGAAATCCCTTCCCCAAACACACAACTAGGATGCAGCATCTGCTTCCCTCCTCATTAGAATGTTCTCACACAACAGACCCAATTTGAACCACACTGTGGGAGAAGGCACATCTTGCACAAAATTTTGGTTTTCATAAAAGGCTTCAAGGGTGATGCTGGCCATCATTCCTCCCATTCCTGCTCTCCAAGGACACAAACTATCATTGTAATGCACACGAAACTCTTACAAGAAGGAAGTCCATACAACTTGGCTATGAAATGGAAAGGCCACATCAAGATGACTGCAAACATGTATGGTTGTTAGATGAATCTGCATCCTTGAGGTAATAAAATGGGGCATTGTTGACAATGAGAAAATGCACTAATCTGGCCTTGAAATAAGACAAGTGTATTCACCGGCAGGTCTTAGTCTGTCCTACCGACCACCTAGACAATAATGCCATGTTTGACTTACAGATGGAAGGAGCATCTATTCACAAATTTGAAACAAAACAAAACAAAAGAAAACTCAAGCAAAACACATAGGAACACAGTTTCAAAGAAAATCACTGGTGTACTTGCTTGTGTTCACTTCCCGTTCCTGCTTCCGTTCCCATTCCCATTCCTGTTTCTGTTCCCATTCCCATTCCTATTCCCATTCCCATTCCTGATATAGTTGACCAGCTTTGTGAATAGCAACTGAGCAAAGCAAAATCTGCTAGTTCTGCAATACAGAAATTGTATAAATGGCAACGTTTTTTATGGTACTGCAAATATTGAGGTGAGATAGGCTTGTGGTTCAAGACATGGACAGATTCATCACTTTCTACTAGGCTGCAAAGGAGATCACTCTCCTATCTATATTCTTCAACACTCCAGCAATTTTTACCTATAAACCTTTATGTGTACACTACAGTGTACAGTTCTTTGAAGGGTTTCCCTGTTGTTATGTGTATGACAATGAGTGGTACTGGTGGTTATTACTTTGGTTTGGGAACTACAGCTGCTGACAGATTACAAATAATATTTTAATGAATAACTTATTTTCAGTTATTGAAAGATTAACACTGTCTTCCATGTGGAGAAATGTCCTGTGGAGTATCAGTATTTCTCACTGATTAGCTTATTATTGTAGTTTCATGGTTTTTGAGGTTTCAAAAATATTAGCAGTTTCCAGGAACATGTTTTTTTTTCCTGTAATTCAGCTGTGGGGTAATATTTGAAAAGTGTGGTCTTTTTTGAATCTGCATGTTTTTTTAATAGACAAAAGATAAAAACTTACCAGACATGAACTCAATGCCCAAAAAGTTCAGTCTGACACAAGTTGATTGTGCTGTTTATAAAATATAAAATATTTCACATATGTCTTATTGAATGTTTTCCCCTCTCCTTCTTCTTACTGCATTTAACATTTTCAAGAATGACCAGGTTTTCATACTCATCTTGCAGTCTTCTCTAGTCAGAAAGAAAGAATATCTATATTGATTTTAATTTCAGAAGTTGGAAAGCTTGAATGAGCCAAATCAAACTGCAGATTCTGAATTTAGTTTACACTTTTCTTGTTTTCTTGCTCTGAGGCTTTGTTGCAGATCACGAAAGCTTTGTTAGGTAAAGAGTGCCACTGAAATTGCAAACTCCTTGAGTTTCCTAAGGAAATTTGGATTTTCACAGAAGTCTTATTCTCCATAGATTTAACACTGTAAAGGAGAACTCATCCATGGGTATTACTCCTAAGCATACTGTTATGAGTAAATAATTATTTATATGAATGCTATAATGAAGCACTGAACAAAACCAGTGCTTTGGAAGAATAAAACAGGAGGCTGTAAAATCACTTTTTTTGTGTGTGTGTGTATACCATCACTGGCAGCTTTCCCTTATGGCTTCTCTTTTAAACTTTGCTTTGTGGGTTCATTTACATGTATTTTAAAACATGGAACACTTTCAGACAGGATCTTGTGAAACTGGGTGATAACAGGTCTGTACGTAGTTTCAATACTGTAAGCAGTGCAATCACATGAGCATACAGCTCTGTACAGACTAAAGAACTTTGGGTTTGGCTATAATGCACCACGCAGGACACAGTGTGTGTGTGATCTCTGATTCTGTATAGTCTTTTGGGGTTTGGTACAAAAATCACACCAAAAGACAAATGGGTTGGGGCCAAGAACACCAGTTTGACAAGACTTTGATAACACACAAATCATAACATCACCGGCCTTTGACTCAGCAAATCAAGCTGCACACAGCATGGATCAGTTGTCAAAACAGAATTTTTGTCTTCATCCACTTACTGTGAATGAAGACTTCATTGAATGCTTTGCTGATCAGAGGTGGCTGTGTTTACAAACATAATAAGACTAAGCATATCTGACCTCTCATAAAGCTCTTAATGTGTCTGTAGAAAAATAGATCTAGCACCCCTCAAAACTAATTACATTTGTAACTCAGGCTACTTCAAGTATGAACAGAAGTATCTTAGTTCCATTAACACTAAAAATGAAAATACATCGATTTAGCTCAAATGTTGTAACAATTTCAATTAAAGACTGCAGGTACATTCTCTTCTCACTCAGAACCCACATGGTGCAAGTATTCACCCTTTTCAGAAATGCATTAAGAGCCACAGAGCAGCCTTTAAATTGTTACTCTTTTCTTCTTTATTTTCTTGAGCTATCTGTGAGTTTCCATGTAAAGTTTCAGGAAGCTCTCTTTCCCCATCCCTCCCTTCTTCCCCTGCATTTGCTGCACTTACACAACCAAATTCGCTGGGGTGATCCTGTTGCAGAAACACTCAGCATTAAAGGAAGGAAAAAAACATCAAATAATAAAAGGTCAGATCACTGAGAGGGCAGCAGCAGTAGCAGCAATGAAAAGAAATTGTAAAAGATGCAATCACCTTACCATTCATTTTGGCTTCCTGCTGCCCTTAGTGCTTTCTGAAGTGGACAGCAGTTAAGTGACAGTTTTCCTGTCTTTTAAGTGCCTTTGGCTGCAGGCACAGGCATTTTCACAAGTGCTGTACATTTAACCTTGTTCAGAAAACTACCTTTGTAGGAAATAAGCCTAACTGAAAAGCAGTGGTGGTTTACCAGAGCCTTATGAGATCCCCTGTGGGCAACTGCAGGGTCGAGTCATGGTGGCAAGCAAAGATGCACACCAGTCTGCCTTGTCTTGGTATCGTAAACCTAGTAAGTGAGGCGTAGAAGACCTCACTGGCTTTGAACAATCTCCATGCAACACCTCTGGCAGAGATTGTGAAAAATTCAAGTGGTCTTGCTTGCTAGCAAGATTTGGGCACTGCCTCATCAGTTTAATTAACCATCGGGGAAAACTGTACGATGCTACTCCAAATATAAAGTAATGGGTCCATCAGGCACAATTAGAGCCCAGCTGAAACACTGTAGCTTGCTTGAAAACTATTCAAGTAAACAATCGTGGGTCCTGGATGAGGCTTCTTTTCTGATTAATCCATAGAGAACTGAAATATTAGCTTTTCCTCAACAAAGCATTTCCTAATATGCAATAGTGTTTTCCTCATGCTTCAAGTCTTGCTGGTAATTAAAGGCACATTTTCATATAGGTATCCATTCCGTCACCAGAGCACCCTTTTAGAAATGCGTCTCCTTGTGGCATCCCAAACTGTTGTGCTATTACATCATTCCCAAAGGTATATCGCATGTGACATGATGTAATAGCATCAGGGAGAAAGAAGTGCTCGCAGTAACATAATGTTCCAGAAAGCATGTCTTTCATGACAAGAGAATTTACAGAAAAGGCTAATCAGTCACTCAATTGAATGGGGGAGGTTTGGTGACTGCAAGTTACATTCAAGTTCTGTGAATTTTAGGTACTACCAAGGACCTAAAAAGAGAAGAATGTCTATTTGCTTGGAAACTAAGCATTGCTAATAGATGTATAACTACCTTCAATCTAATATAAGCAGATGTCTGACCTCAACTTCTGAATATAAAAGAGGACTAACTAGTTCTATTAACTGCATTTAACTCAGTGGGAGAGGAGCCCACTTGAATATAGCCCTACAGAATATGTGGCAGAAAAAACATATATAACATATGACCAGATCAGCCTAACTGGAAGGACAAGTTTTTGTTGCTTTTGCTAGAGTACAAAAATGGTGTAACATCATGCATGTTTCTCTAACAATGTCTTCTTGTACTGAAGTTAAACTTCTGGGGTAATTCAGAAGAACTTAAGACCTATCACAGGCTGGTGGGAAGAAGTTCATCCATGCAACGTTACTTAACTGCTTCGTAAAATCACTGTATCATTTTGGTTGGAAAAGACCTTTAAGATCATCAAGTCCAACTATTAACCTAACACTGTCAAGTCTACCACTAAACCATGTCCCTAAGAAACTCATCTGTGTGTCTTTTGAACACCTCCAGGGATGGTGACTCAAACCACTTCCCTGGGCAGCCTGTTCCGATGCCTGACAACCCTTTCTGTGCGGAAGTTTTTCCTAGCATTCAATCTAAACCTCCCCTGGCACAACTTGAGGCTATTTCCTCCTAACGCTTGTTAGGAGGGGGAAAAGAGATCAACACCCTCCATGCTACAGCCTCCTTTGAGGTAGTTGTAGAGAGCGAGAAGGTCTCTCCTCAGCCTCCTTTTCTCCAGGCTAAACAGCTCCAGTTCCCTTAACTGCTTCTCATCGAACTTGTGCTCCAGACCCTTCATCAGTTTCATTGCCCTTCTTTGAAATCGCTCCAGCACCTCAACGTACAGCTAGCATTAAATCTGCTCATCTGACAGATGTATTGCCTTCTGAAAGAACCATCACACACCTGAGATACTGAGAGTTATAAGGAATTTGTATGAAGAGGTTGACACTGTGAGGGAAAAGTAAAGGAAGGTTTTACCTCAGGTCAAGATCCATTTCAAAGAATTACATTCTTGACATGAAGAGCCACTTGGCTCAGTTGTCGTAGGTAAGAGAATACCTCAAAAACTTACTGAGTTCTCCATTCAAAGAAGGCACTGTATGTAGGAAGCATCTCATCTGAGACCCAGATCACAGCTATAATAGCTGTGTGACTTATCCTTGTTTGCCCAACCTCATAGTCTGCCAGGTGAATATGACAAGGGAATGTGTTGTTGTACATTCAAGTCAGAGTATTTCTAAAGAGGAAAACAAAACAAAATGAAACAAAACCCCACTCTAATGTATTAAGATCCTGACATGCAATAATGCTTGCATGGAAATGTAATCTGCTGAGCAAGATGACTGCTTTCTGTCTGGTGGTGATGGGAGTCTCCGTGACAAGTATACTCACAGAGATGTTTTCAGCTGGATGAGGAGGTGCTGCCCATACTTTCATTCTGCACAGTTCTTATAACTCATCTGGCTGTGGTCTTACAAAACCACCCCAGCAGAAGTGTTTTCCGCGTCTAATAGTATCTGCTGTTATAGATTTTCTCAGCTACATATGAAAGACCATTCTAAATGACTGCTTCTGAAGGAAAAGTTTCTATTGTCTTTTTACAAATTTATTATTTGATTACTTCTGCAGTAGGAATGGCCTAGGGAAGTCTTTGGTTCACTCTGTCTAGGAAGTTAAGTCAACATTTTAAAGCATACAAATAAGAGCGACACAGCAGCAGCTTCCTTCGGGAAAATCTCAAGACCTGCCTGAAATTCCCACCTGCATGGCCCCTGTACCAATCAAAGACTCCACTGTGAAGGTTCAGTCAGTCACCCAGTTCCAAGTGTGTCCGTTGTCTCTAACCAGACCATTGTCTCATATGTGCTGACAACTGGCTCCGACCCCCCACATTAACGACTCTAGTCCCGTGCGTGTGTGCACAGACACCTCCCTGAAAAACCACAGTTAGAACTAACAGACAAACTTGATTTTCATACTCCTAATTTACTTATAACTTAAGTTCCATAGTGCACACAACAATCTTAAGCTAAACCAAAGCAAATCAGGTCATTATTTCATTGTCACATTTTCAATCACTGTTATGAGGGTTATATTTTGGTGGGTTTTTTGTTTTGTTGTGGCTTGATATTTTACACCCCTGTTAAACACTTCCCAGCTTTACCAGCATCAGCAGTGATCCAAGGCTAGCCTGGAATGTGGTGGCTGTCCCATCTGCCAAGGAATGAAGATCTTCTAGATGTTACTTGCTTTCTTTCAGGGTGAGAGCCCAACAGGCGAAGATTTCCTCAAGACACTGCAGAGCCCTCTTTCACACAAAAGCATAATTCTGGGTTGGTAAAGGTGAAGATACTGAGACAACTCTCGCTTCTTTGGCCAGCAGAGTCTTTGTGGAAAGCATCAAAACACCGAAATGAGGGCATGAAACTTATGTTGCACTTACCGAGTGTTACCTCAATGGCACAACCTGCATTTCTCTCTTGTCAAGGCTGGACCCTGTTCACAGGCCCCAATATCTCACATACTCCTGATTGTACAGACACAATGTTTTTAGTTTCTGAAGCTACAAAAGTACTGTTCCTCTTTGTGCCTCAGAAATAATAATTTAGGATATAGAGGCAATTCTTTTCTAACTAAATAGATGTGCAAACTGTAGCAGCACTTTTTTCACTATGACAGTGCACTAACATTCAGTTAAATAGGCTTTTATAGTACTAGAAACTCTCAGACTGCCCCCAGGTTAATAACAACATCAGAGCTATGAATTTATGAGCTTCTACTGGATTCCTTATATAATTTGTCTGTGTCAGTGAAGTACAGTATAATTTCCTGCTCCTGTCCTTCAGTAGCAAATTAGATTGCCATGTACAGTGTAGCTTTCAACAGTGATCAAGTGTGGAAACTGATTTTTTTTCTGATTGACTATAATCAATGGCAAATTATAGCATACAGCATCTTAAATTCCCATTGACATACATATTCAGTTCTTTAATTTTCAAGTTCCTCCTTAATCAGAGCGAGATATGGATGCTGGGCTGAAAGTGACAAACCTGGCGTTACTGTAGCTATTATGTAAGCTACATGATTTAAGTTGGTGTGTTCAGTCCAGCTACTGCTGAATCCTGTTGGGCAATTTCAGAAGAAAGGACTGTAACTTGACAGATAGAGCTAAGCCCTGATGGCTCAAGGGCCTATCACGCAAGAAAAGGAACAGGCTGCTTGTTCTCTGGTAAGAGGACTTCTGGTGTAAGGGCTGTTAATCCAGCAGACTGTACCAAATGCAGACAAAAGAATAATCTCTTGAAAGAGAAAAAAAATCCTCTTAACGTACTCTTACATTTCTCCATAAAGAATGGGTTTTTTGTTTGTTTGGTGTTTTATTTTTGTTTGTTTGGTTGGTTGGTTTTTCCTTTTTCTTTTTGTGCCTGGAATTCTGTGCAACAGCATTGGCTATATTGTGCTGTGATATAATAAGGCCAACCGGGAAATGTTTTTCAGCAGCATTTCACCCTCCCTGCCCTGAAGATTTCTCATGCACCATACTCTCCTGAGTTTTAAGCTGGAAATCAGGTTGGAGGAGCAGTAAGCCTGAGATATAATCATTTGAGTATGATAAACTTCCCCAAACTGGGTTCTCTGTGTGTGAAAATAAAAAGCATTCCTCCTGCTTAGCCTCCCCACAGTTTTTGCATGGAGTCTAATGATATCTAACAGACAAAACCCCTTTGTTTTTTATTGGCAAGATTTCTTACCCCTGCAGCTGAATCTGTCTTACCTAGAGTCATCAGAAGTGGTCTTGAAAATCTCCCATCTCCAGACCTGCTTTTGGTAACCCGTTCTTGCATTCCTTGCATCCTCCAGTATCCCCAGTGTCAGGCAGCATGCTATTGATACATCCTGAGTGTTAATGTGTTATTCATATTTCTCTGAGTTCATCAGTGTCTCAGCTTGTTATTCTCACAGTTCCCCAGAATAATAGAGCTTAGTGAGGCAATTTGTGCTCAGTTTCTGCAGTGTGTGCAACTAACATTTTCTATTCAAAAATATTTCAGAAAAAATAGCAACTACATCTAATCACCTTTCCTCCAGAGATTTAAAGTGCAATAACATTCTTTCTAACTGTACTCAACTGTTTTTAAAATAATACTTTCTACTGTAGAATTGCTCAGATGCTCCCTTCAAAGGAGCATTTTTCTCTCCTCCCTTTGGCTTTAGCTCCTGGTGGAGACTCACTTGAGATAATGTCTCATCAGTGTAAACAAGGAGTAATGCCTCCAATGTCAGCACAGTCACAATGGGGTAAGAAAGAAGAGTGAGAGTTAAGCCCTTAGTATTGTGTAATACGCAAAGTTGCTTCTATCTACAGTTTGCTAATATCATAGCGATGCCTGTTTTTATGCTGACATAGCTTTGCACCAGATTGGATTTTCACATACAAGAGGGGAAATTTCTGTGCCAATATAATCTACATTATAAATTTACCCTTATGTTGAGAGTTTATTTAAAGTATTATAGGATTATGATGAAGTATTAATATTTTCTAGGGCAGGCTGCCCCAGCACAACCCAAATCAAACACTTCAGTTTTGTCAGATTTCAGTGCACAGAAGGAACAGAATTTTCTCCTGCTATATTGTCTGTTCAGTGCAGTGTGCAGACCTGCATTCATCCTCTCATGCATGCATGAGATCAAGTATCATGAGGCATGAACAGAATAACAAATTAGATATTGTAAGTTCTTCAGCCTTCATCTTTTGCTAGGCAGCACCTCAAGTGCCAAAAAATGTGCATCAAAATATATTATTTAGAGATATAAATAACAGGGAATGAAAAAATATTTAAAACAAAATAATTGACAGACCTCTCCTTGCATTATCTATTATACATAGATCTTCCAGATTCTTCTAGCTACAACCTCTGAAAATACGATATAAATTCTTTTCATCTTAATTGGAGAACTTAGACACCAAAACGGATTTAATTTTGTTTAAGTTAACATTTCCACTTAAGAATTTAAGAAAATATCTGATTAACTAAATGACTAAAACCACACTATGCTTGTTTTATCACACAGTTAACGCAATCTACTCTCTGTATGCATTGCTTTAGTGTAAAGAGTGCAATGGACTTACGTGTTAATTTCCCTCAAATTTCCATAAGTTTCACACAGGATAGCAGCAGAGAGGAATTGTATACAGTACACAGGACCTGCATCAACCTTGCAGCTACTGTTCCTTCGCACCACACAGCCAAGATCTGTTACATGTAGAGTTGCTTCTCTGTTCCCACTGTTCCCTCTGGTTTTCAGGGGCTGACAGCATAGGTCTGTCTGTAATTCTATTATGAACCTCTGTACAGAAGCTGTGTCATAGGAGCTTCAGACTTTGACATTAGGCCAGGTTTACACCACAAGCGGCAGAGAATTTCTGAAGGACATTCTCCAGGTCCAGCAGAACATATCTAGCACAAAAGCACAGGAGTTTTTTTATTCTGAAACATGACACCTGGAAAGATGTCTGTGACTCTTCAAATACTGTAGGAATGACAATATAAATAGCATGGTGAAGTTGTTGTGATGGCCCTATAGACTATTCCTCCAGAAGCTACTCTGAGAAACAAGACCATCAGTATTTCAATACTCAGCACAAAAAGAAGGCAAACTTGTAAGATTTGATAGACAGAGATTTAAATACATATTTTTGTGCAAGACTGTGGATGTAAAAAAGCATCCACATACGAAATTCAGCAGTTCACTATTCCTATATTTTCTCAAAACCTTGACGAATTTGGATAAGGACCTACCGCAGGATACTTTTTCTATCTCCTTGTATTCTTGTGTCAACATATGCAGGATTTCATAGCAAAGAAACAAATCTGCTCCTGTGGACAAAGTAAAATCCAGCAAAACTGTCTTCTTGCAGAAGTATATATTTAGACTTTGAAGGGTCATTAAAAAAAGAAAGAAAAATTTATCATTAAGGTCGTTTTCCCATTTTTTTGATGAAGTGCAGATAGAATCACATGTTGAAGAAAGGAATTGATTTGAGTTTCAGCAAAAATATTAGATCACATTTATCGTGCCATGAAGAGAGGCAACAAAGCTCATGAAAGGTCTGGAAAGCATGTCCTACGAGAGTCAGCTGGGGACTCTGAATTCGTGTAGTTTGGAGAAAAGGAGGCTGAGAGGTGACATCATCGCTCTCTGCAGCTTCCTGAGGTGGGGACGTGCAGATGGAGGTGCTGAGCTCTTTTCCCTGGTACCCAGTGACAGGATGTATGAGAATGACTCAAAGCTGTGTCATAGGAGGTTCAGACTTTGACGTTAGGAAGCATTTCTTTATAGAAAGAGTGCCTGTCAGTGTTTAAGAGGCATTTGGACAATGATCTTAACAACATGATGTAACTTTTGGTCAGCCCTGAAGTGGTTTGTCAGTTGGACTAGAAAAGCACCATAGGTCCCTTCCAAGAGAAGAATTCTATTCTATTCTAGTCTAGTCTAGCCTAGCCTAGTCTAGTCTAGTCTTTGTATGTTTTTTTATTGCCTTCAATTTTATATTTTAATTGTCAATTACATATTTCTCCTTTGATATATTTTTACTTCAGTTCATTTTGACTACCATTTTGATTCCTGACAAAGATAAAAAAAAATTACACATATGACCTGTGATGCTACCTGGCCATAGAAGAGGAAACAGACATTTAAAAACACAGGATAAACAGTGGTATATAGTATTGTTTTTCACTTATAATATACACTGAAATAAAACTGGGTGTTCCAGACAGTGCAGAATTAAGTATAACTCTTGCATGGAGACTGGCAGTGTGACTTTGTTGGAGTTGGAGTTTCTAAGTAGATTGAACTCTTGTGTTGTGGACAAACTGGTCAACCAGCTGTCCACTAAATGCAGGTGCATGAGATGCAGATGCACGATATCGTATTTTGCCTGTAAGTGTTGCAACTGCCTTGGTGTCACCATTTCCTCTACCCTTGCATCCACTGCCAGAGGCCCCACTGTTTGCTTCTCTGCTGCATAAGACACATGAGTTTACATCTAAAAAGATTTTACCAAGTAACTCGATCTGCTGGGAATCATAGTTACTCAAAACTAGATCACAGTGATATCTGGAAAGGGACACCATTAACCAATTGCACAACAACCCAAAGCATAAAACATAAACTATAAGACTTTTGATATCAGCTGGGAAGAGAGGAAGGAAAAACAATCCAAGGTACAGTTATATTTCCATTAGGAAATGAATTTTCCCAAATGGGCTGGAGGTTTTAAAGCACAATGCAAGATTTCAAGATGATGTACTATGCTTTGCTGTTTTCTGATTAACAAAAAATGTTTTCTTTTTGTTTTTTTTCTGGCAAAACCCCCTACTTTTTTTTTTTTTTATTGTTGTTTTGTGTCAGCCATTGTGTTTGTCTTTATGAAATTTATGATTTAAAAGAAAACAAAAGCTGCATTGCTATAATGATAGATGTCTAAAAAATTCAGTCAGAAGATAATTATAATAATAAAAGCTCTTTCAGATTCAATGAGTTACAACTGGTAGGGTAATAATTGTTTCTGGAAAAATAAGGGTGTCTTTTCTCCCTTTCAGTTCAGTAATACAATTTGGAAAGGTTGTATCTTTATTCAAGTCACAGGATGAGAATGAATTCAGTTTAACACAATTGACAGGCATCCTAAGGAAATAAAAAAAGAAAAGAGATTTGTTCTTGGTCAATCTGAATTGCTTAGGTTTAACGGGATTGTGAACATTTTTGAACTCTGTTCTCTTTCTATGCTGCAAATTATTTCTGGTAGACTTACTGCTCAGTCCTACTGTGGTAAAGAACAGAAGTTTATTGTGACTAAAGTGTGATGAAAAATTATAATTTTCCTTTTGGCTAAATATAAGGGAAACAAGGGTACCATGAAATTTTGACAGTATCCAGACTTGGTGGGGATACTCTACAAGGTCTTTCAATGCAATGGATTCCTGTGTCTAAGGAACTTACAGATGCTGACAGTATGAAAGTAAGATACCTGGTGCAGAAGCTTATAGGACATGGCCATGAATAGGCACAGCTGTTCCACAGTTTAATGATCTTAGAAGCTTCCATATCAACCTATAATGTCCTCTGTTATCTGACTCAGCTTTTTCTGCCACAGAATATTAGATTGGATCAATGTCCCTCTCTATACTTTAGCATGCTATCATGGTTTGCCTGTATATTGTGTTGGGACTAGAAAAAAATCAAAGGAGTTCTTTTTTAGTTCATGCTGTCTTCATCTTCAGTGAATTATACTTTCCTTAAGTGTCTTACAGCAGATCCTGAAACATTCTCCTACATGTTACTATTTTTTGGTAGCATAATACTACCTACATATTACACAGAAGAACCACGATCATACTGTGTTACGATCTTTTGAAACACAGAACAAGCAATTTCTTGACCTTAATGGTCTTCTGTCTAATAAACAGTGTTGTCTTTCATGTTTGAGTTCCCATGTGCATTCTTTGATGACTACTTTCCTGAAAGCTTTATTAGTATCGTTCTCTTCTTGTAGGTTTATTTGTGCAAAATTAATAGGAAATTACTAGCTTTTGAAATAGAAGCCTCTGTGAAATTTGGCTGAAACTGAGGAGCTTATTCAGACTTTGCTGGTAAGAGACCAATCCATAGCTAGAGAGCATAGCCTCTTTTGTTTACGAAATGAGGCTATCACAGCTACTTGTTCCAAGGAATGTATAAGTTGAAAAAAATGGAAGAAGACAGCAAATGTCTTTGGAAGGGGAGGGTGCTCAAAAAGAAAATGCTGAGGAACCGGTCAGAGAATAAGAGGATTATCACAAGCACGGGAGCATTACCTCCTCTGCAAAGCTGTCACGAGAATGGTGGAGGAACAGGAAGAAGGATAATGAGGTTCTGCAGGTGTTTGTAGGAACATTCTAGTTTGAATAGAGGGGCAAACAAAACCAAGCAGATAGGGGTGGTGACTTTGGATGATTTATCATCAAAAGTAAGGTAGCCTTAGATATCAGCAGGCAGACCCTAAATTTGGGCTATTTTTGGTGAGTTTTTCCATTCACATCATGTGTAGTCTGAGAACACACACCGCTGCTACATATTTATTTGCTTTTGTCTTTAAATTGATGATGGCTACTGTTCTTAGATCAATCAATCAATATTTTAAAAAGCCTAATCAACTAGGAAGCAGTTGTATTATTGAAATATAAAATATAAAAATACAGAGGCCTTTGTGAATAAATCCTTTACTTTCAGCCATCACAAAAATGCAAACTGCAAAATACTACAAAACAAGGACAAGTAACTTGAAGCACTGACAACATTTTCTGCATTGTTCAACCTCTAAAATTAAGATACAAGATGCTTAGATGACATGATAGCAGTCTCTGAAGTCTGAAGTGGATGTTCAAAGCCTCAGAGACAGGGAGAAACAGAATTCAGAACCGAAGTAACGAATAAGAATGAGAAAAAGAAGCAAAAAAAAAAAAAAAAAAAAAAGAAAAAATATTAAGAGTAGGAACAAGCAAGCAGGCAATAACTTTTTCATTTTTCATCTTTTGTAGCTGAGAATTAAGCAGAAATCTACTTTTGTTTAAGGTATTGGAAAGACTTTGAACACTGAAATGAAATTAAGGGACTGAAGTACTGCTGATAAATTATAGACATCCTTTTATCTAGCTACTAGCTAAGTAGTAGACTATTTCTAGGGAAAGGGTAAACTGGGCTTTTTAATGTGATGAGTGTTTAAATATTTTTCTCTGTACAGAATACATATGGCAATAGATTATTTTTTCTAATGCAAATACTTTCTCTTCATTCCTGCTTGCAATTTTTCCTTGCTGATTTAATGTTTTCAAATTTTCCATTTCCCAGTAGTACAATGGATGGATTCCAGACACGTTACATAGCTGAAGACAGACTACTATGCTGTTCTTTCATAGTCCACAGTAGTTTTATCATTCACTGTACTAGGAAAAGGATCAGTCCTTCTATGTGAGAACCACCTTATTTTAAAGTAGAGCTTTAAAAAAAAAAATTAAGAAAGCCTTCACCACCTCAAATACACGAAGTGCTTACTGCTAGCTAGGGGGAGGAGGAAGAACTCATTTCAGAAGTTGTTTGCTAAAAGGGATGAACTCAGAGACAGTTAGCCTTGATAAGTCCCTTATGTTTTGCACTGAATAAAATATTTTGACATTTTTGTGGTTTAAATGAGAGCTGTCGAGAGCTGTTCACAGGCAATTCAAACTTTAGTGAGCAAGTCACTGTAGGCTGGTATGAATTCATACCATCATCTTCCCCTGTCAATTACCCTGTCAGGCCATCCTCCGGTTCACTCTCTGCATGTAGAGATGTAAAGAGCAGAAGAGCCAGAAAACATGTGGGTCTTCCCACCTCCAAAGGGCTCTTCAGAAGGTCCTGGTGCTGGCAAACTGTGCCTAGAGTAAATCACGCTCCATCTTCCTCCCCTCCCGCTCCTCACAGACAGTGAGCAATGCTTGAGCCCTGAGTCAGGATACAACCATGCCGTCTACTAATCTTTCAGTGATGAATTATTATTATCTGGCCAACTCTGTTGGAGAGGGTTACCTACAAAGGTGCAAGGGAATGTTACAACTTGGGTGCATGCAAAACACCTTCAATTCATATGCCATCCACTACCAGGGTCTGTCAAGGTGCCCACATGCTTCCTCTTGTCCTGCAAACTCCAGCATAAAGCTTTTCCACTCTCCCCACATTTGTAGAATCACAGAATCATTTTGGTGTTAAGAGACCCTCATGATCATCGAGTCCAACCATAACCTAGCTCTAGCACTAAACCATGTCCCTAAGAATCTCATCTATGTGCCTTTTAAACACCTCCAGGGGTGGTGACTCAACCACTTCCCTGGGCAGCCTGTTCCAATGCCTGACAACCCTTTCCATGAAGAATTTTTTGCTAATATCCAATCTGAACCTTCCCTGGCACAACTTGAGGCCATTTCCTCTTATTCTATTGCTTGTTACTTAGCAGAAGAAACCAACAGCCTCCATGCTCCAACCTCCTTTCAGGTAGTTGTAGAGAGTGATAAAGTCTCCCCTCAGTCTCCTTTTCTCCAGGTTGAACAGCCCCAGTTCCCTCAGCTGCTCCTCATCAGACTCACACTCCAGACCTCTCACCAGCCCCATTGCCCTCCTCTGCACTCTTTCTAGTACCTAAATGTCTTTCTTGTAGTGAGTCACTCAAAACTGTGGCCCCACCAGTAGCGAGTACAGTGGCATGAACACTTCTCTAGTACTGATGGCCACGCTATTCTTGATGCATACAGGAACAGCAGAGATGGGGAAAAGAGGTGGTACAAAGAACAGAGACAATGTGCAAATAAAAAGAGATCTAGAGGAGTTTTGCAAAAAAAAAAAAAGGGTGGGAGGTAAGAGAATGGAGCAGCTTGCAGGAAAGGAGAAATTATGGCAAAAATGCTCAGAAGGAAGACTGCAATCAAAAGGAGAAATAAACAAGGAAACACTGTAAGGTTTTAAACTGGGTGGGGTGGAAGAGACATTCTAAGACAGAAGGAAAACTGGCTGATGCTGAGACATGACATTGGAAAGAAAAGTGACTTACGTAGGAAAGAATATGTAGGAGAGAAAAGAAACAGGCAAATGAAAAAATGGGGCAGGATAAGAAATAAAGAAAACAAAATGAAGGAAAATGCTGCAGAAATAGAAAAGGAAAAGAGAATCAGAGAGAAGAAGAGTGGGGCAGAAATGTCAGGATGAAGAGAATTAAATGGGAGATAGGCAAACAGTGAAAGGAAAGGGGGCAGCTGAAGCAAATAACCTTGGGATGGACTAAATTTAATTTAATTTAATTGGACTCCAGATTTTAACTATTCTTTGGTACTGTTTATAAACATTCACTGTGTAAGTGGCACCTTGCAGGCTCCATATATTTTATTAGTGGATAGAAGATACACAGCAATGGAACGGACTTATTGAAGGAAACAAAATCAGTTTTGAGAGGTCAGAGATTTTTCCAAGCTGGTAAGATATTATTATTACCCAGTTGGAAGTAGATTAAAGGATTGCAGTGTAAATTAACAGCCATGGTAGGCTGTTGCTGTTAAAAAAAAAGAAAAAAAAAGAAAAAAAAAGACTTTTCAAAAGGATTTTAGAGAGTAGAAAAATGGCTTTTTGACTGAATGGCTAAGGAGACTGTGGTAGATGGAAGAAGAAAGTTATGAGAGTAAAAACTTGATATGAAGATGGAGGAGCACAGAACATCAGAGCTGTGGGTGTGTGCCTTGCAGTGAAAGAAAATTAGAAAATACGAGAGAGAATTTGTTCCGAGACTTGAAAGGTGAGACAAATTAATGACAGAGTGGAATGGGTAAATTGCTGAGTGGACTGGAATGACAGGAGGTGGGATGGCTAATGTCTGACTTTTCTGAACACAAGCAGGATTTGGGCAAGGGGCTGCTGGAGAGCAGCCCTGCAGAAAGGGATCTGGGGGTGCTGGTTGTCAGCAGCCCAGTGTGAGTCAGCAGCGTGTGCCCTGGCAGCCAAGGGGCAAACCCCACCCTGGGGTGTATCATACCCAGCATAACCAGCCAGATAAAACAGGTAATTATCCCTCTGTATTCAGTATTGGTGTGGCCTCACCTTGGGTGCTGTATGCAGTTCTGGGCCCCACAATTTAAGGACATGAAGATACTTGAATGTGTCCAAAGGAAGGCGACAAAGCTGGTGAAAAGTCTGGAAAGTATGTCATGTGACGAGCAGCTGAGGACTTTGCGCTTTTAGAGTTTGGAGAAAAGAAGGCTGAGAGGTGACTTCATTGCTCTCTGCAGCTTCCTGAGGTGGGAAAGAGGAGATGGAGGTGCTGAGGTGTGATAGGGTGCATGGGAATGGCTCAAAGCTGTGTCAGAGGAGGTTCAGACTTGACATTAGGAAGCATTTCTTTCCTAAGAGGTGGTCAAACACTGGAACAGGCTTCCTAGAGAGGTGGTCGAGGCCCCAAACCTGTCAGTGTTTATGACACATTTGGGCAATGGCCTTAACAACGTGCTTTAACTTTTGGTGAGCTCTGAAGTGGTCAGGCAGTTGGACTAGATGATTGTTGTAGGTCCCTTCCAACTGAACTATTCTATTCTATTCTATTCTATTCTATTCTATTCTATTCTATTCTATTCTATTCTATTCTATTCTGTTCTGTTCTGTTCTGTTCTGTTCTGTTCTGTTCTGTTCTGTTCTGTGCCGTGCCGTGCCGTGCCGTGCCGTGCCGTGCCGTGCCGTGCCGTGCCGTGCCGTGCCGTGCCGTGCCGTGCCCTTCTTTTAGTCTTGTCTAGTCCCCATGGGAGGTCATTTGATACCTCCTCTTTACTCTAACGTATTTACCTCATTTGTTAACAAGTACCTTCTCCTTAAAATGAATTCAAGTTCATTCATTCTCATTTAAATTACATAAAGATTCATTTGAATTTAGAAAAAAAAAATATTTTATCCAGCCCAGGCAAAATAAGTCACTAGCAGGACTCTGCATTACATGGTATTCAAATCATAGCAAAAATTTATTTGGGTTCCTAAGTATTGCTGTTCTTATTTCTGGAAAATTATTGACTAGGACTTGACGGCCAGGAGGAAGGTAAAAATTAGGATAGATACCTATTTTGTCATCACTTCAGAACGAGAGAGAATAAAATAATTCCTCCGTAGGAATTAGAGAAAAAATATGCCACCTTAAGACAAGACCATTTCTCTTGCTTTAAAACAGAGAATGACAGGTAAGATACAAGAAAAATCCCAATTATTTTAACTAAAATATAAGCACATATTTGAGTATGAATAGAAATCACAAATCAAATCCTACAGCTTGAAAGTCAAACATATACTAGTATTTCTTTTGATTTTGCTTTTCCAAAACAAACTGTCTTCAATCCAGTGTCAGAGTAGAAGTCTCTCAAAAGAACATCAAAGCAGACACAAACATCTTTTAAAGCAACTAGACATTGCAGCATGAAAAATCTAGTGAGGTCTAATACACCAAAATTTAACACAAAACTGTGACTTCCTAATGAGTATGGTGTGCTTAAGAGACAAAAGAAAGCATTTTTAGAGCTCCTATCATTCCTCAGGACATAGATGAGTAAGGATTTTTACCGACATTAAAGAACAAAGGAAAAAACCTCTGTATTTCTCACTGACTTCATGCTGTTTCAAAACTGAAGGGACAGTAAGTTTCCAGAGTTACCTTCTTAAACCTCCACAGGTGTTTCAGAAGTGGACATAAGCGTCTCCTATGGCTAACCTGGTTTAGGAACTGAAGTCCCAATGTCCAGTTACGATAAACATGTACCCACCTCACACCACTAGATTTTCTGCTTTAATTTTTAGAGGCTTGTTGGAAAACCTATACCACAGGCTGCAATGCAGAAAAGAAATACTGACACTAACCCCGTGTAAGAAGCAGGGTAAATTGCTAAAGGTTCTTTCACTTTTGTAGGCATCCTTATTGTAGCTACGTTAGTGTGCTGTGGAGGCAAGTCAACTTCTTGAAAGAGGTCATTTCAGTGTTTTTGAAATAGTCTCTTCTCCATTGCCAGTGATGTGTGTTTAAAATGTCCAAGAAGAGAAAGGAAGAATGAAAGTGCAGTACCATTTTGATACATGTGAAAGATGGATTGGTCATGATTAAAAGTGAAAGAATCCTTATCCTTACCAATTAATTATGTGTTTAATATAAATTAATCCTTATTTAATGAGGTCTGAGTCATTAGAATCAAATTTGCATAGATACAGATAGATAGACAGATAGGTGTAATTGGTGCTACAAAAGTGTAACTTTTATATGTGAAATGAAGGTCAGAGCTAAAGACAGACACAGTTTTATTACTAAAGAGATGCCAGACTCATTATTGATATACTGCCCAGGGTATTGCTATGATAATTCCACAGTTAAGGCTCCTGGAGGGATTTGATTAAAAATGTAAATGATTGCTTTTCTTGCTTGGAGAGAATGACACACAGTACGCATTGTAAAGATAA
Source organism: Streptopelia decaocto (assembly GCF_964273445.1). Classification (NCBI taxonomy): domain Eukaryota; kingdom Metazoa; phylum Chordata; class Aves; order Columbiformes; family Columbidae; genus Streptopelia; species Streptopelia decaocto. The sequence goes on from NC_138657.1 coordinate 13,621,054, forward strand.
TCTTTAAGCACAAGAGACAGTATTGCTTACTGAGTCACTCAGTAGTCTGCCTCCCAGAGAGGGTAACTCTGCTTTGGGACAGGCACAGCAATTTGACCCATGGGAGAGAGGAAGACATATACCCCAGATTCAGAAAACTACCCAAGTCTTTGTGTAATTCTGTGTACACAGCCCCCATGAACTTTGTTAAAACTATACTTTTTTTTTTTTTTTTTCATTTACTGCCAAGAGCAGGAGTTCTAGTATGAACTGCCACGAGGAAAAGAAGTAGTTAGTCATACATTTCCCTGACTGATTTACTGACCTTAGTCATGAAGGTGCTTTGGCTGTGTTCACCTGGTGGTCATTGAAGAACTCAACATCTCTGCTGATGTGATGGAGAGAAAACTAACAATGCTTCTCTCCTCATGTTTCCCCTGAAGCAGATGACTGGGATCTCCATTTTGTGCCACAAGCTGCATTTTAAGAAGACCAGGGATTGTGGGAAGTTTTAGTTCTGTTTTGGCTGTTCACTAAACGTAAAAGAAACAGAGATGATAACCTCCTACCTTCAGAAAGCAACTATTGTGTAGATGAGGTTCCATGCCTGTTCATATAGGGCATCTAAAGGAACTAGGAAATAATATTTGTTTTGAGAGGTGAGCAGGAATCAGACTGAGGTCTTTCAGGGAAGACGTGAGCATAGTTCATTTTTTTTTCCCAGGAAAAATACACATTTCTCATAACTTATGGAGATCAGCTAAAAAAAGTTCCAAAAAAATGCTCCACTCCTGAAATGCTCATGATCTTGAAAACAGACAATGTGTTTTTTTCTTCATGTAAAGACTTTCCTGAATCTGCCTGTGCAAACCTGCAGTGCTGGAAATGCTGGTGTATATATTTCCTTTGTTACTTTTGTGGGCCGGAAAAAAAAGCAATCTTGCCATCACTCTTACACTTACAAAAGCAGTTAGGGGAAAAAACAAACAAAACAACATACAAATTGTCTTTAACTGAACTCCTAAAAAATTATTTATTTCCTTTAACTAATCTGCTCTTGAGATAGATGTAGCTGGTGACTAAGAGAAACCAGAACAGTAGATACCCATTTGATTAGCCTATGCATAGCTATCTAAGCAACACAACTACACTAAGAAGTATTAGAAAGGAGTGGCACAAGGAATAAAGAAATATGCAAGTGTGAGTCTGACATTACTTTTTGTTGTTGTTGTTTTTGTTGTTGTTGTTGTAGTTTTATTGTGTTTTTGGTTTTTTTGGTTTTTTTTTTTTTTTGGTAGCTGAACCTCCTAGCACACAACTTAAAACAGAAGGAATCAGGAATGTACCATTTTACCATGAATTAAAAGCTACTTGCACAGCACTTCAGTTACTAGATTGGCTTGAGGTCAAGACAATGCATGAACTAGTGAGGAAAAAGGCATTAATGACTTCCCTTCACTCCTAATGAACAGAATTAAAAGTAGAAGAAAAAAAAAATCTCTCTTTTATTCCTTCCATTGGAGTGAAGTGGGAAGAATAACAAGAGAGCACACAACTGGGTATACATTCTGCATTTCATTTAAATTCAACTGTCAAAATATCACAAAGATTTTGAAGAGATAAGTTGTAACTTTCATTCAGTGTCTTACAATTCGCACATAGACCCCACCATTCTAAATGGTATTTATTGACCCAAAGTGGTTTTTATGAACAGCCCTTCCGATTCAGCTGTTATGATTGTTAAAGAAAGGGGAAACAATCTTGACCCAAGAAAATAAAATGTTAAAAAAGAACCCTGTCCTGGTTTTGTTAAAAACAAGACCAGTTCTTTTTTAGTGATTTTTCATTCAGCTAAGTTCTTCTAGGTTGCTGTACTTCTCTGAGTTTTAGCCTGCATATTTTTCCTCAGATGCTGTACTTGGTGCTGATAAGAGACCAATGGAATGCTGAAGAAGCTCATGCTTAGATTTATTACTATGGTAGCCAAGAAAGACTGATAGGTTTTCCCACATTCTGTTGTGAGAGGGGCGTGTTTGAGGAGGTGTGGATGGAACAGGTGACTTAAATTGACCAATTAAGTATTCCATCCCATAATCATCATACCCCCTATATAAGAGGGTGATCACGAGGGTCACTCTCTCTTCGACCATGGCCGGCATCTAGAGAGGAGCCTGCCTATCTGCCTGTGGTCTACAGGCCTCAGGTCCTGCAACCAGGTTCCGGTTTGCCGTGAAGTCCAGCCCATGACTTCTGGGGCCTGAGCTGCACCTGCTGGTGCCGGCAGCTCCGCACACCCAGCTCTGCTTCTGGAGTGACGCCAGCTCCATATGAGCACTTGAGATTGGTTTTGTATATTTTGTATCTATATTCTTTATTTATTAGTAGCATTAGTAAAACTCTTTAAAACCTTCGAACTTGAAGGCTAAGTCTCTCTTCCTTCTCTTTTATCTTCCCTATCCTTTTTCCAATCTAAAGGAAAAGGGGTGGCAGGAGGTGGGAGGGTAACAAGGAGCATCTGCCATGGTTTATTGCTGCCTTGCCTTAAACCTTGACAACCCCAAAAGTAATTTGTTAAGAGTGATGGCAAACATTCTTCAGAAAATGGTATTGAAATCACCCATCCTTCAGTATAATTAGCAAAAATCAAAATTTTAAATTAAAAAAATATATATTTTGTTAGTTTGAAATACTTGAAAAAAAGCTTTGGATAAACATGTAAAACATTTACAAGAATACCTTTATATAGCTAAGGCTCAATACATTACATTTTTCTAAACCATTCCAGTAAAAACCCAGCAGTCTCTGCCTTGGCTTCTGTCTGGAAAAGCTTAATGAGTTGCTAAAGCATGTTATGGCCACCCTGCAAATCCTCTGACCTAAACAGAGCTAAATGTTTTCAATATGCTACAGATGACTTTCTGCACTTGCAGAGCAAAGTGGTGTGTCACTGCTGAAACAATCTGTGAGAGTTTATCTCTACTGCCTACTCAGGCACGACATCAAGAACAGAAAAAGCAGTATAATCCTTCCAAAACAAAGACGTACAATATGATTACCTTCTAGCAGAATAAATCAACTCACCACTCATCTGTCTTGTTAAATTTTTGATCTCATCTCCCAACTTCAGTCTCCCTCATGACATTTTAACCTTCTGTTCCTCTGGCTTTGCCTTTTGTTCATGTGTTTTATTTTGAGGCAGAGAGTCTCTTGTTGACCCCTTTACAACAAACTAAGCCAAAGGTACATCACACAATACATGTGAGGAGAATGGTGCCAGAATTAAAATGTTTGCCATCACTGAAATTGAGTGTTATTTACAAATTCCACTCAGCAACTCAGAGGAATGATGCAATTCTGGGATAGCATTAGTCAGTTTTCATAACATATTATTTTTCTGAGGAATCATAATGACAAAATGCCAAAGTAATTTGAACATATATTTCTATAGTAAATATATATGGGATACATATACTTGCATCTAAGTGATATATATTCCTCTCAAACCTTCAGGATACAAATACAACTTATTTTATAGGAACAATTAGGTTTTCCCAGTCACCACATCTTTACATGTTTTATCAACAAATGACAGATGTTTTGTATTTTTCTTATGTAAGAAGAAACAAACAATTATGGATACTCAATTACTATTTCAGGCAATGAAGTCTTAACTAGGGATCTGCTTCTGATGAGCTCTCCCTTAAGTCTCACTGCAGGGCACGCTGATATGAGATTAATGGAGACAAGATTTCACTGTCATCGGTAATGGAGAGACAACTGAAGAGCCAGGGGCACATTCAGAGTCTAGTTGAGATAGACTTAGATAGCTCAGATCTGAGTCTTATTGTAATTTGCTCTGTATGCACTGAATCATAAGAACGTTGTGACTACTTACATAATACAAAGAAACATAAAGCTGTCCAAAAGGGTAAAAACAACTTCAGCAATGTTACAAAAACAAGAGTTAGGTAATGACCTGATAGATTTGGAGGCAGAAAATGTAAGGTAGTAAAAATTACTCTCGGGTTAGCTAAGGACATCTAATAACTTGGAGAGAGCCTAGAAAGCATGCAATATTCATTTGCTATAGCAATGTGTAGTTTCCAAAATGGAGCAAGCTAATAATCTAGTATACTATTCCCCTTTAAGAAAGCACAGTGGAAAAAAGTTTGTTTTCAAAGTGGCAGCTGATTTGGCAGGTTTGGTGCCAATGCTCCCCTGTCTCCAGATGAACGGAATACATCCAGTGTGGGGTTGAGAGTGCCTGACAGAGCATCTCTACCCTGTTGTGCAGCCTTCTTCAAAATCATTGTCAGTACTGCCTTTTGATAACCAGCACTTCTCCATGCTGTGAAAAATATAAAGAACTTCTGTACTCCTGATTCAGTCTTCACAAAGCTTTAATGAGTGCAAAACCAGAACAACCCTCACTGTGCTATGGACTGTCTTCACTGTCCTTGGGATAATGGAATATAATGCAGTTTCCTGGCTGCAGGTTGCTTGCACAGCAACCCACAAAGCCTCTGAATGTTTGATTACCAGGGGAGTTAAGTCCCCTCCTCCCCACTGTTTAGTTTTGGTATAACAGGTGCTATCCAACTACATTAAATAGATCCTTGTAATACTGTATTCAGGAAAATATTGACTTATTTTATTTGCTTACGAGCTTTCTCATGGTGGAAATGCAGAAACGTTTGATTTCTAAGAGGTATGAAGAGGAGGAGGAAACAAGGAATCATCCAAAAAATGACAAAACTGGAATTCCAGTCCTAATGGGGTGTCAAATCAAACATTTCTGTATGTATAAAAATTGACCAGAATATCCTCTCAGTCACATACTTCCTTGGAAAATGAAGGGATGTCTCATTCGCTGCTCTGTTGACTGAAATGAAAGCACTGGCAGGCAGATGAAGGGACCAGAAGTCCAACTAGCTGGAAGTAGTTCGTACGACCAAGTCACACTGTCTATTGTATCAGCCTTTATGTTCTCAAGTTGTACTAGTACCTACTGTACTGTACTCCACAGCTAGCTTTAATTTAGCAATTTAGAAAGGATAGATCCCATCTCTTCTACCACACCCACCTCCTGGAAATATTAAACATTTCATATGGTTATTGTTGCCAGGGAAACTGATACTTCATTTCCATGTCATGACACAGTACCACAGAAATCAGGGAAGAGAGAGAGAAAGAAAGAAACCCACAAAAACTAGAATCAGATTGTTGTGAGGAAAACACACAACAAATGCAGTTGGAACAGTAGCTTTGAAGCAGAAACAGCATGCAGCACAGAAGATGGAAGTGGAGCATCTTATCATTGCAGGGATGAAGGACTTGATTCTAAAATGTGCTGAACATCCATAATTCCCATTGATATCAGTGTAAATAAAATGTCAGAAAATGAGTAAGATTTGAAGGGATTTCAACACTTCTCAGGATTAAAATGATTTCATTTAAAAAATTAACTTTTTTATAAATGTTGAGGCCCTAGTAAAGAATAAGGGGTACGCATTCTCCCAAAGCTGTAGGGAGAAACCTTGATGTTTGAAGTTCTTCCCTCCCTGTTTTCATATTTCCATCTTTAGCCAGAACTGAAGTGAGTTTATCAGAGAAGACTATTTCAAAACTGTTAATTCCTGGTTAGACTCAATGATCTTGAGGGTAAAGCAATATAGAATCATAGAATCATTTTGGCTGGAAGAGACCCTCAAGATCATTGAGTCCAACCAGGACCTAACTCTAGCACTAAACAATGTTTCTAAGAACCTCAGCTATGTGTCCTTTAAACACCTCCAGGTATGGTGTCTTCATGACTTTCCTGGGCAGACTGCTTCACAACCCTTACTGTAAAGACATTTTTCCTAATATCCAATCTGAACCTTCCCTGGCACAACTTGAAGCCATTCCTCTTATTCTGTGCTTGTTACTTGGGGGAAGAGACCAACCCCCTCCATGCTACAACCTCCTTTCAGATAGCCATAGACAGTGATAAGGTCTCCCTTCAGCCTCCTTTTCTCCAGACTGAACAGCCCCAGTTCCCTCAGCTGCTCCTCATCAGACTTGTTCTCCAGACCCCTCACCAGCTTCGTTGTCCTTGTCTGAACTCTCTCCAGCACCTCGATGTATTTCTTGTACTGAGGGGCCCAAAACTGAACACAGGATTCAAGGTGGGGCCTCACCAGTGCGGAGTACAGTGGCATGATCACTTCTCCAGTCCTGCTGGCCACACTATTCCTGATACAAGCCAGGATGGTGTCAGCCTTTTTGGTCACCTGGGCACATTGCTGGCTCATGTTCAGCCAGCTGTCAATTAACACCCCCAGGTCCTTTTCCACCAGGCAGCTTTCCAGCCACTCTTCCCCGAGCCTGTGGTGCTGCCTGGGGTTGTTGTGACCCAAGTGCAGGACCCAGCACTTGGCCTTGTTGAACCTCACATAATTGGCCTCAGCCCAATGATCTGGCCTGTCCAGATTCTTTTGTAGAACCTAATTGAATAATATAATTGAGGGGAGGGGATGAGTAGTGTCCATATGCTGATTTCCTTCTTTACTCTATGAGACATAACACAAATAAATTTTTAAATATCCAGTTAATATATCACTAACCAAGCAGCAGCCCTATTAGCTCTCCCAGTCACGGAAGTCATGCCACTCAGAAGTGCTCTTATCTGCTAAAATTGGAGAACAGTGCCAAAAGTAATCTGTCTTGATCCAAGGGAGTTGAAATTCGACTTATAAAATTGCCATTTGACTTCAGCATTGATCAGGTTTTCTCTTGGTGCCAATACAGCCTTCAAACCACAGTTCTCAGGCTACCATGACTTCTTTCCTGAGCTTGCTAGTTTTACTTCAGTATTTTGTTGTCTTCACACGAAGCACAAGAGTCTGACAAATCCTGAGATACTGTTTATAGACAAATAACACTATATGTCAGCTGTTCAAAGACAGACACCTGCACCTACCCTTTTTACAAAATTCTTTTCAGATTTGGAAGCAGAACATTTTGGGCACTAAGGACATTTACAGAATAACAAGCAAACCTGTACAGCTAAATATCCCAGAGCTTCCCAGGGAGCATGCATTTTAATATCAGTTAAAATTTGTGGAATTAGTTTAAAAATATTTATGTCTGGAAACCTAAATGCCTCCTTCTCTCTCCTAGGAATTTCCTGAATTTGGAAAGGCTGTAAAGTCCTTGGACTTCTCTCTCAAACAGCCTCCTGAGCCATTTGTATTAGGAGGGAATGGCTGGCATGACAGTGATAGCAAAGAGAGCTGAAGCATTGGCTGTCAGGGTCTCTTGAAGTCTACAGAGCCTTATTCAGAAAAGCTCCACAGAATATTAGGGAGCCGTAACCTTTGGTACCTTAGAAGTGACTCTCAAATGCAAAAATCACATCTTTTGATTGCCTTTAAAATGTATTTAAATGATATTGAGTATACAGCATTAATAAAACTGCTGAATTATAAGCTAGAGTAGCCAAAGTACATAAGCTGAGGGGGAGCTGTTACAATAACTACTATAATTATATGTAATTGTGTAATATGCATTCTATATTATAGATAGATACAATACATTATATATTTGTATTGTGTAATTATACAGTACACAATTAATTATGCATCATATAATTAGTTAAAGGTATAAATATTTATTACTTATTACTAATTAGTATAGCCACATATCCAGCCTCTTTAACTAGCAGCACTAATTCCTCCTCTGCAAAAATTCAATAAAGCAGGCAGTTTCTACCCAAAAGAGTAAACAACTGTCTTCTTACTTTTTTTTTTTGCATATTCACCAACATACAGGTAGAAGGAAAGCTGCTTAAATGTAAAGAAATGTACACTTAGGACGTTAGACCTTTAATTAACATTATCGGAGAGGTTTAGCCAATATGCTGAAAAGCAACACGGCCAAGTCTAAGTCTGCAGGTCACACGCACTACCTTTAATTATCAGCTCCACTGATTAATCATGCCCAAGTACTTTTTACTATACTGGGCCTCTGTTTCCACTCTGCATGACAAAGAATAATGATACTGAACACTCTTACAAAGCAATTTTAGGTCTGTGGTAAAATAAATCCAAGGTGACACTATTACTGTTGTTTTCCTTTGAAACAGTAAGGATGGAAACATAGGTTGTAAAAGGAAGAGCCCCGCACCAGTCAAATGAGCCCATGATTTGAGACAAGCATGCCTTGGGTGAAGCAGTAGCCACACAGTCATTTTTGGCATTTTCTCTTTTTCTGTATTCTGAATAATAAATGCTAATGGTTCCCAGGTTTCACTAAAGAAAACAGCTCAGCACACCTTGAGGAAACAATACTTCCACTTTACTTCTGTGCAGTGTATTTTTAAATAAAGAATGTGTTAATTATCTCTGAAAGAACTATAAACCACTTCTTAAAAGACTTACAGAGACATATCACTGCTCTATTGAGATTAAAACCAAATTATTTTGGAGGAGTTTGGCCCACAGTATTTTTCAGAACAGGCTTTTTCAACAGACTTCATGTGACCAATTCTTGAAGTTGGTTTCAGGTACTGAAAATACAGAGATGCATCTCTGATGTGACATGTTCCATACCACTCCAATTTGCACAACCGTTGATGCTCTGAAGCATTTGCCAAGAGATTTCATGTACACTTAAGCAGCTTTGATTGCTCTGTGTGCTGTTAGGCAGTAGTTTCTCTGTCTTAATTTCCGTTACAATGTACAACAGCTAAAATTTAGCCTATGTAAGTGAATGAGCTTATACAGTAACCTCAACTTTGTGGCCATTTTATCTTGCTTAGATAGCACTTGTCATCTTAAAATACTGACAGTGCCATGATTTATTTATAAAAGAGTGAAGTCATATTTCTTTGAATCATTTCCTTCTCATTTGTAATTTTTTTTTTTTTAATCCACAAGGATGGCAGATTAAATACATGTTCTGAAATTGTTTTCTTCCTCAATACCTATCACTCAAATTGAGCATCCTGCAATATTTGGTTATGAATTAAATTTGATGGAATGCAATTTGTGCTACATTACAACTAATGTTTAGACAGCCACCTGGGGCAGATGGGAATACAAAACCAATCCTTTCCTTCTACATCCTGATTACCTCAATGCAGGGTGTTTATACAAAACTTGGATAAAAAATGGCAGGAGAATGGCTGTTCCTAACACAATATTTGTAGCCATGAATATAAATAGTCATACCTTAAACATTTTAATGTATATATACACACACATACATTCGTGCCCATAGCTGCTAAGATATCTTTTTTTAAATGGAAGAAAGTGACACATTTAGAATAACCCTCCACTGATCTAACTCCTACCTATGACTTTTCATACACCCCCCCCTGCTCCCCCCCAGTACATTTCCTCTGAACTGGAAAAGGCCAGAGAGATGCTGATTTTAAGAAATCCATGAGAGATTTGAAGTACCACCTTCTTTGTGTTGTACAGAGGTATCTAACATAATTAAAATACCATTAGCACTGAAAATAGTACTGCATGGCAGAGCAGAGTTGCACACCGGAAAGGCATCTAGCTGAGAAAGAATTTATCTATGCTGAGCACCATTTCTGTGCATCTAGTATCTGATCAACATAGTTTTTAAGCCAACTCAGTAGCCTGGCACTCTTTAGGGTTTATATAGCCTCTGATATTGCACTGATAGGCAGAAGTGACACATCCTTACACAGAGAAAAAAAATTCTCTTCTGTTTCATTAAAAAAATAAAATAAAATGGAATGACAACAGTGAAAAAATGTGAGATGGGATAATGATGTATTGTGTGGTCTGGGGAATCCAATTTCTAATTTTTTTTTTTTTTTTTGAGACAAATTCCATATGACTAAATAAATAATGTAAATCCTGACTGGAGAACAATCTGGAAGTTCCACTATGCAAAGCTTATTTTGCTTCCAAAAATTTATTTATTTGGTCATAACGTTTTCTTAATTAATTCTTACAGGAAAAATGAAGTATTTTCTTCTGCATTTTTCCAAACAAATTGCTGAAGACATTGCTTTGTTTCAGTAGTTTTCCCTTTCACTCTCTAGGAAGAAGGTAAAGAATGACATATTCAAACCAAGACACTAAGTAATTTTCAATATCTGAAAGAAGAAGCAAGCCCTGAAGTCCAAAAAAAAAGGAACGTAGCAGAAGCAGCTGCACCAGTAGTGGATATGATATATTCTATTGATCAAAAAAGGAGAGAGTGGGTAAAGCTCCTTGGGGATTTAAAGCACTGTAACAAACTGGGCTAATGGTATGAACAAAGGCTAATCATATTTCCTCTGTTTGCATTTTTTAGATAACATACACTAACAAAAAAGAAGCAAAGAAACTGTTTGTTGCTTTATTGCTGAAAATACAGTTAACTTCTGTTTTGGTGCAGTGTAACACCAGTATATAGTATAACTGGCAGCAGCGGTGTGCGTGCATGCACTGTGTGCCCATGGTGACCCAAAGAGTGCTTCTGCCTCCATTCATCTACCTCTGCCAGCTGCCTGCTCAACTCCTGCTGGCAAGCGGCTCTTCCCAGCTGCTCAGCACTGACCCTCATGGTTCAGTGGAAGTCAAGCTTTGGATGCTATATCCCTTAAATCCACACTGAGTTGTAGATCCCTTTGGGGAGAGCACTCAGCTTTCATCATCTAAAGGGATGCTCTTTCTGCCTTTGGTCCTCGAAGGTGAATCATCCGAGCTACTGTTCTTTAGTGCTATCCTCAGAATAGCCAACTCATTCTCCACTTCTCATCTTCTGTCATTTTTAATTTATCAGTTAGACAGCAGATATTATGAGTGCTCAAGTGAAAGTTTATGAGTTAAGCCTGAGGATTTCCAAGGCCAAGAGAAAACATAAAGCTGTTCTGCTAAATCACCCAGGGAAGCCAACTGCAACTGCAGATCTCATTACCTCACCTAAGTTAAAGATTGGTGTTGTTTCCTTGAGCTAATTCACTAGAGTTCTTGGGACGTCATCTAAATAAAATGTCAAACATGGAAGTAAGAGCAAAAACAAACTGCTTCATGCACAGGCAGTTGTGGGCGTCCTCCCTTTTAATACATCTTTAACCCGTTTTTCTACAAATTGCAATTTCTATACAAGTACACACTGAACCATCTGCTCATTTATTATACTAAGGAGTATAAAAGGTCTGTCAAGCATGTGTGCCCATGTGTGTATGCGTATAAATAATACAAAACATTCAGCTGGCAATACGAATCTGGGATTGTTTTTTCAAGATCATTGGCGGGCAGAGCCCAAGCACACCAAGAAGGTGAAAAAGTATGCCTCTGTGTTCAAATCTGCTGCTTCTGTCAACAGTGTCCAACTGTCTAACCAAAGAGTAAGGCATCTAGCAGGACAGCTGCCAACTTTCATTAGCAGCTGGAGCAGTACAAAGCGAGGGGCAGCTGCTGGAGATAGATGGTCAAAAGAAAAACAGAAGAAAGAGTAAGAGGATGTGTCACTTCTTTACCTGCCCTTTCTGGCACTCATAATATGCCATTTCCTTTGTTCAGTTTCACTCAATCATTTATCATGTGGTGACTAAAGAAGCTGTACTTTTCTTAACAGCAACACTGAAAGAAAAAAAATCCTTAGAAGATGATTTCATGTTGTGTCGGAAAAGACAGCGGTGTATTATTTACACTTCAAATGCCACAGATAACATAAATATTTGCCTACAAATACTCATACTAATAGTAGGCAAAAATCATGGAGTAGGTTAAAAAAAAGCCAGAGTTACATTCTCTTCCAGTTTTAGCCAGCTGACTCCCAGAAACTTTATGAGGAAGATAAGTCAAGTGCTGCTTCTCTGTTGTTTTTGTTATTGTTTCTTTGTTTGCTTGGTTTTGTTTTCTTTTTAAGATACTGTCATGATTAAAGTTTTCATAAGACCCAAAGGAAGCTCTGGCAATAAATTCTGAAAGGCCTTCAATGGTCCAGTAAGCATGATAATCCTTTGGCTTATGGGGAAATAAATGACTCATACTCTGTTCCATAACTGAAGATCACCCTTGACCTAAGCTATTTTTTTTTCCATCTATCTAAAGAGCATTTATATGTATTTGAAAGAGACACATGCACCAAGAAAATTATGAATGATTTTAGGGTAAGTATATGACATGGATACCTGTCTGCACAGGCATGAGAAAGAGTAGCCTAAAAGATGCCCGGATTAATGTGGGTAATGGATTTTTCTTCTCTTTGTAAGATATATAGCAACGGTAAGTAGCAATATAAATGACCCACATAAGCAGGGCTTTTTCAGAGTCCACTCATAAGTAAGAAAAGTTTCAGTTCCAGCTGGCTAATGTGCACTTTGATTGCTGAGCGTTGAACTGCAGGGAAACAAGGAAAGGAGAATGGACGAAGAATTCGAGTGGCCTTCCCTCTGCTGAAGTGGCAGAGCCCATGAATCTGGCCGATGATATTAATGAAAAGCTGAGGCATTGCACAAGCTTGATCAGTCACAGAAAATAGACAATTCCAGGGGCTGAGCTTTTACGTTCCCCCAAAGTCACTAATTGCCAACACACTTATTCTTCATTTGCAGTAAAAGCTCCCTTGTGAAAATCCCTCTACTCATCAACTGGCTCCTGGATGTGATCTCTGTCTAGCAAAATTGTGCTGGATTTAGGTCTTCATAAATCTTAGGTACTCAGGTTAACAACACAGCTCTTAATATGTTCTGCCCACCGCATCTTACAAAAGTTATTTAACTTTGTTTAAAAATGCTATTTAAGTTTTGGACTTGGCAGAGAACAGAAGAAATGCCTGCCTAATGTCCTTTGGCAGATGAACATGACTGAAGAGAGCACAAACTGGGAAGTCGGAAAAGGTAGAGCCTTGTTTCTATGAGTAGCTGTCTTGGAGCACAGAATGAAATAAGCTGTGCCATGGTAGGTTAAAGACGGAAAAGGGACATAACTTACTCTACCCCTCTTGACACCAGATTAATTGATGTAAAGAGCAGAAAAAAATATAGTCACCAGTTCAAACAGTGCCTTTATCTGATCCTTGCTATTGAATAAGTTACTGTACACACATCAATACAAAGGTTATTCTTAAGAATTCTTGCAGAACTTCAGGTAGAAATATGAGTCTGGCAGTGCAGCTGCAATCACTGAAGTGAGATGCCCATCTGGAAAGTTGGGTTTGCTCTGCTGGAACATCAAGCCTAGATTTGCATTGCAGAAAAATGTGGTATAACTGTCACAGAATGCAGAGCAAAGTGAATAGTAGTGGAACATATTTCATTAGTGCTTGTTCAAATGCAAAACTAATTTTCAGTTTGGCATGTTTTAGTGCCTTTTGTTTGCTTTCTGCAGACTTCTGAGCTGTCAAACCATTTTAGCATGAACAAACACAAGTGAACCATAAGCTTCATTGCTCACCTATTTGAAAGACGTACATGATTTTAAGAGATACTGTTCATTCCTTGTTAGATATTGCTAAAATAATTTAATCAGAGTGGGGGGAAAAAGATCAGTGACCTGACTTTGGCAGCTAAAAATTAACTATGCCAAAATAACACTAAACCTATCTGTACAAAAAGAAAAACATGCTCTGGAAATACATACAAAATCATAGAATCATGGAATCATTTTTGTTGGAAGAGACCCTTAAGATCATCGAGTTCAACCATAATCTAACTCTAGCACTAAACCATGTGCCTAAGAACCTCATCTATATGCCTTTTAAACATCTCCAGGGATGGTGAATCCACCACTTCCCTGCGTAGCCAATTGCCTGACAACCCTTTCCATGAAGAATTTTTTCCTAATATCCAATCTGAACCTTCCCTCATGCAACTTGAGGCCATTTCCTCTTGTCCTATCACTTACTACTCGGGAGAAGAGACCAACACCCTCCATGCTACAACCTCCTTTCAGGTAGTTGTAGAGAGCAAGAAGCTCTCCCCTCAGTCTTCTTTTCTCCAGGTTAAACAGCCTCAGCTCCCTTAGCAGCTCTTCGAGATAAAGATTTTGAAGGTAGATATGAGAATATAATAACTTATGGGCAATTCAGAAACTAACAGAAAGACAAACTGTTGAATAACTAATTAATTTAGTTGCTTTCAAGTTATGACAGGGGAAAATGAGTGCCATTTCAATTTAGGAAAAGACGAGAGAATATATCAGTGAGTTCTGTTTTCTGACACATTTCACTTTTTTCCTCTTTTCTGACTTTTGGTTAGCAGCATCTTTTAGATTTTAAAGATACTCAGGATCAAAAGTTCAAATACTGGCACCTCAGCTGTTGCTGCATTAATTTATCTCATTGACCTTCTACTTCTGCCTTCAAAGGCAACCTTCTTTGTGAGTAAAAAGACCAGGTGTAAGCAATACCCGACTACTGAAATTGGCAATAATAAGTAACCCCTAAATACTTCTGGGCCTTAAAAAACATTACAAATCTTGGACCTCATTTGACAAACGAGTTTACTTTCTCATACAGAAAGGTCTGAAATGCAGTTCTGGAGCTCGTATACACAGTCACAAATTGGGAATAAAAAACAGAGCTTGCAGTAAAGCAATTTGTTCTCAAAGTTCAGAAGCATGAGTAATATAAGAAATAAGGAACTGATATAACAAAAGTGATCTGAATATTAGTTTTGACATCCTGAACTACGCATTCTGCATGGAGTCCCACAAAAGCACAACTGTTAGCTCAGCTCAACCCTTTAGACAAATGCTATTGGAAATGCATAAACCACCTCAGCTATATTATCAGGAGTGTATATGTGTTCAGAACAAGATTAGCTGCTGCTGCTGTTATGTAAAAAACACCAGCCCCCTCCCTTTTACAAAACCGAAACCCAAAACACACAGAGATAATCATATCAGAGCCTGCGAGAATTGTATTTTCTAAGAACGAGGATATATTACATGAAAGCTGAAAGAAGCACTACAAATTGAGATTTCTGGAATCAGAAACCACTAACAAGAGAAACATTAGAAAGAGATGACTAAGAAAACGGTAATTTAAATCTCTTCAGGGCTAACCAATCCCAGGACTCTGTACCATGTTATCATTAATATGAAAAGTATCCTGTACAATTTTCATATTTGATCTTTTTTATAATTGTAAAGCAATTGTTCGTAACTTTCACCTCTGTCATACCACAGCATGATGAATGTATAACAGGAAAATGTTGTGTATGATCTGATCACCAAGACCCTTTTTACACTGTTGAATGAAAGGAAGACCTATAACAGCACACACCTCTGCTTCACTGTGGCTTTAAGGAAAAACAGAACCAAAAGCTTTCCCTGCCTTCTCTAGTCTTCGTCAAAGAGCCCAGCCAAGTGATGATCCCAGAAAGCCAATCTAATTCAAAAAGGCTAGACTTTGACATCCCTGATTAACAATGTACCCATTTGGAGGAGACTGGACAGCTAGACGACTGGAGTGATCCTCCCAGAGAAACGAACAGTTCAATTACACATTACACTTCATTAGCTTGGAGAAGATTAATCCAACTGCAGATGGCAAAATGCAACTAAAGCTGTATAATTTTGGTGGAAGTACCAGTAAAACTTAATTTTCCCTAAAATTACAAGTTTAGAGAGTAATTCCTCTCTCCATCCCTCTAACTGCAAGAAAGCAGTAAATTACTAGAGTCTAGAGTCTGAAGGCAAGTTTAATGGGGCTGGGAGGCAAAGCAAGTATGTTCCAGTAACAGATGTATTCAGCTGTATTATTCATATTTTTAAATGCATCCATCATGTTTCTTGGCCTATGTATGTAAGTGAGCATTACCGCTAATGCTGATGTCTCCTGACATCAGAGTAAATCTATCAAGATTAATCACAGAGAATTTAGGGATGCAGAGATGTTCCTGCATAGACACGACCAAGCTTTTTGTAACCCAACAGCTTCTGGTCAAAACCAGAAGCACTCCTGAAATAAGAAGCTATTGAAGGGAATGTGTAATTTCAGATAAAAATTTTTAAGAAATTATTTATCAAGTACAGGACTCATTCAGCAGGTAAGAAGTCCAACAGATATGAAGAAAGTTAAAAGTGCATTTTGGGAACCTTACCTTATAAATTCTTGTTTAGCAGCTTTTAAATTATTAATACTGAGGTGGACAGTTTCAATAAAGGATGAAAGACTTTTCTACAAAACCATGATACTTAGCTAGTTTGTGAAACTATCACAAGGAAGGCTTTGAAATTGAGCCTTTCTGTGAACAAATAAACCGAATCACAAAGACAGGCTATTCTAGATTAGTTCCTTTACGTTTTTTCATGAGAAGCTTGGCAGATGAGTTTCACCACAATTTTAAGTAGGATTTTTTCCTCCTGCAGCTTCCTATGCTATTCTCCTAAACAGAAAACTTTATCAAAAACTTTTCTTTGTATCCATGTATCTTTTATCTTCAGAATTAGAAAGGCTTAATCTTTTCTTTAAGATTTCCATAGCAAATCATCCTTTCTGTATTTTCTGCAGAAGACCACTGACATCCAAGTCATCATATTGACCCTGCTGAGTGAGATCACTTTAGGAAAAGCAAAAGCATGCAGAAACTGAGGTTGAGAATATTGGTGATATATGACACCCTAATAACTGATGACATGAGAAATTATTAATAATGCTTCTTCATCTCTGAAGATGTAATAATGTAAAGTAGTACTGATATATCAACAACAAAAGAATGATCGTCTTTTCTTTTTCTATCTTCTCTGGCCAGATCTTTTATCATTTTTTCATAAATTTTTCAAATAAAATTATTTGAAACTTCTGATGAGCTGTTGCAAATCTTCCATGTCAAGCAGGCAAACCCCAAAACAATAGGCAATGTGCAGTAAGTGCTGAGCGGCCAACTGCAATTGCTGTGTGACATTATGTTGACTCATGCTGCCACTTCAGTTGGTCAAGTGGTAACCTCAGAGTTCTTGAAGTGAACTAACAGTGCCATGCATGCTTGATGCGCGTACCTCATTTATTTTTAACAACATTGCCACAGAAAAAGAGGAAAGCAGCACAGACAAATGCTTAGCATTTAGACCAAAAAAAAAAACCCAAAACAACAAACCACTTAACAAAAAACCAAACCAAACCAACCAACCAATGAAAATCCAAGAAAAACAAAACCAAACCCAAAACCCAAACCCCAACCAACCAACCAACCAACCAATCAACCAACCAACCAACCAACCAACCACCAACAACAACCAACAAACCACAACACAAAACATAGTAAACCACACCAGGCAGGGATGATTCATTATTTCAACTCTTCAAGGGTTTCTACAACAGATTTGGCAGGGCAGTGACTTACTGACATGATTCAGATTGTTGAATCAGTGATCAGTTGAATTGCATTTTGTCAGCTTTCTACAGGTCGGTTCTAGAAAACGAAATTATTTCTGCTCAGAAAGAAAAGACAAGACAATGGCAGGATCAGAGAACAGAGCAGATGTGAAGACTATAAGGGCAACTAGTGATCAAGTGACAGCTTTGGTAACCATGTTTCCAACCAGACAGTTCTAAGTTATGGTACAAATAAGCTTCCCTTGCATAGACTGCACAATGCCTTTTCAAGGACACCTATTAAGCTACTCTTAGTTACTACTCACATTGAATAAATGTGAAAGAATTTGTTTCTAAATGGAATATAAATAACATTTAGATCTCTTTGTTTTACTTAGAGACCTGTGTAGTGTATTTTAGGAGCCCAAAGTACAGCTTTCAATTAGAATTAGTCTGGTGATCAACAAACTGAAGAAAACACGTACACTGAAAATTACTGTATTGAAATTCTTTTAGGCTAGAAGGAAAATTCAACCTATATGAAGAAGTAACTGGGAACAATGTGGTTTAGAGGCCAATCTTTAGTGCCTCTATAGAGTATTCAGCACCTATAGAACTATGTGCACAAAATAAGTTAACAATGTAAAAATTGATAGTTAAGTTCCAAGTGGTCTCTACAAATTCTTTTTTAGACAGAAATTGATTCTTACTGTAGGTAAACTCCTAACCAGAGTATGCCAAAAGTGAGAATGAATATGTGACCCTCATTCTGAGCTGTTACAAATTCAGCAGCTCGAGGAGTATTATAAATGGGCACAAAGGGCTGTACCAGTGAAAAATAAAAAAAAACAAAAACAAAAAACCCCAACCCTTCCCCCAAAACAAATAAACAAACACACACACAAAAACCCCAACAAAACCCCCTCCCCCAAAAAAAGAAAATGAAACAACAAAAAAAACCCCCACACAAACAAAACCACAAAAAACCCCAAACAACAAACCCTCAAAAACCCCCCCAAACCCCAAAACCAACAATAGAAAAACAACAAAAAGAAACAAAACTTAAAAAAAATCCCAAACAGCACAATGGGATAGTATAACCTGGACTAGTCTCTGTATCCTGCTCAAATTCTGAATGGAAGCATGAGTGAAAATGTAAAGTGACCTTCTCAGGCATCTAGTGTGTGAAAAATGAGGACAATTTGTATGCCACGGGAAGGAAATGTGGGCAGGGCAATTCAGCAGAAAATGCACACATGGTAACTAATGGGATGATGTAAACAAAGTAACAGGTCTCATATATGCTTAACTATTCAGCCTATTATAATCTCTTTCTGTTCCTTCTCAAAAATCATCTCAGTGCATTTCTCTGCTCTTCCTGTTGCATTCCACGTTCTGAGTAATTTTGCTATTATTAATTTTCTCTTATACACCAGAAAACTATCATGAAGGCATCATAAAGTATTTGGCTTCAAATATCTGCAATTCAGATACATTTGTTATTAGTAGATGTGAAATTAAAAGATATTTGGGTTTAAGAATGAGAGAATAGGTATCTTATTTTAAGAAAATAAATTTTAACAACATCCTCAGGCATTTCCTGTGTATGCTGCTGAGATTACAGATACAGTTAAAATCTGAACCAAATCAAATTTTTTAAAAAAGAAAATTCTGCAAAGTTCTGACAACAGGTAAAGATGACATCAATGCAGATATACTGTGACCTACAACAATGGTAACATACAGAAAGTTTAGTTTGGAGTTGCCAGTGCTTTCCACTTCAGGTCTTTTAATACCAGTCAGCCTAAATGCACAACATACTAGAAGAAAATTTTACTCATTCCAGGTCAGCTAAGAAGCACAGATTGACTGGCTTTTCTAAAACTGTATCCTGCAGCCAAAGAACCTCTGTATGAAATTCTGGAAACACTGACATAAAACAACCTTAAGGAAGGCTCAATTCTATCTACCTATTAACTCAGGTCAACATCTCAAGTACAACATCTGCAGTACTAATCAGCTGCCTAAATGGTTATTGAATATTACAGATAATATATTAAATTCCATATTCCTTCTCTTTCACACATGCTCTACAACTTGCACAATAACTGTGTGTTGACCATGCAGACTTCACTGAGAATGGCATACCTGCAACGTGGCATAATTCTATGCTGTATTTTTCACCACATTTCATTTACTTATTCAAACAATATTACCATTCTTTTCAAATGCCCACGAATAGATGGTGAAAATCTTAAAAGCAGAGTCACTTCTAAGGGTACAAACCTTGGAAAATTCTGCTTAACATGCAGAACCATTAAAACTGGCAAAACATTAAAAATAAAAGTGAGTACGCATTAGCTCAGGCTCACCCACTAAATCAACTGTGGCAAAAGATTATCTGTCAGTAGCTGATGTGGACACATACCCTTCACTCAGGAAAGTAACCTTTTCTTACTCTATGTGGGAGGGAATGTTCATTTCCTAATAGCAGTTAAGTGATCGTAGTCATTTTATTCCTAGAACTATTGCCATGCTAAGGTGATAAATCACTCAGCTTCTTATATTACAATAGATTCAAGGATTGCATTTGCTTGCATGTATCATATTTCATAGTAGAACTGATGTTTTCCCCGCAGAGTAGTTCTTAATACTTTGTAGAGGGCTTGACTTTCTGCGTTTTGATGGTGTTACTGAAAATATTGTGATGAAAGAGGCATCCCATGATACTGGAAGAATTGTTCACAAAAGTTGAAAATTTAAGCTAAATGGAGGTTAAATAATATAAAGCACAAAGCTTGCAGCCCCTACACTTACTAAAGTTTTGTAGATTTTAATAAAAATAAATGTTATTTTGCATCTGCCTCTGTCTGAAGCATTTCAATTTTAACTAAAATGAGAGTCCATGGAAAGGAGGGGAATCCACTGCTAAGTTTAATATCTTGGTATCTATTATTTTCTTTTGCTGAAGGCAGATCTTCAAATCGTATGTGATTTATGGTGTTATAGGCTGATTTTGGAGGAACAATAAGGAACAAGTCAGAGAAACATAGCACAATGAAACTGTGGAAGAGGAAAAAGTAGCATTTCTTTTCTTCCAAAGCATGAATTTTGTAGAGGAATTCAAATAATGATATACCACGGCATCATTTTGCTCTCTTACTCCAAAAATCATCCATTCTGTGGCTGTATAATGCACTGGTGGCAGTGGACTGGAGCTAGTTAAGAATGAGATAGGCTGCAGCAACAAAAGCTGCTTCACATTCCCATCTGATCTTGCCAAGCCTAACTCTGGTCCCACAAGGTGATCTGAGTTCAGTAGCACTTTTCTATGTGTATCTAAAATCGGAAAAAGTGCAGTGCTTCTTAGGATTTGGCAGTCAAAACCAGACAATGCACACTGTATAACAAAGAATAAGACAAACCTCCAGCTTGATTCAGCTGGAAGAGGCTGTCTTTTTTTTTTTTTTTTTAATCTTTTAATCACCATGGTATGAAAATTTCTGACCTACAGTAAGTGGTGAAAAGGAAGGGATTCTTTTTCCTACTCGTGCTAAAAGTACCTGGCAACAGAAAATAAAGGACTTTGATTGCAGCAGTTTGAAGTTTTACCTTGTTACATACTCAGTGGCTAGCAAGTGAAGAAAAGTGGTCCTATGTCTAGGTCATAAGATCAGGAACAAATTCCATTTTCTAACTATCATATAGACTGTATCATCTTGGATAATTTATTTGAGCTATGTGTCCTTCTATTTTTTTTTCTCTTATGTTAGAACATTATGTGTATGTCATGTGGATAGGAGGTAGGTTTTTTCCTCCACAAATGGCAAGTCTGGAGAAGGTTCTTAAATTGAAGGCATAGTCAAGTGCATCTTTATGAATTTGTTCTCAACAGTGTAGTATAACCACAGTAGAAAATACACTGGCTACACTATAGAGCATTTTTCTGGTCACACAGCTAACTGTCCTAGATGGAAAATGGATTGATTAAATGATTTTATGTTACTTCTCCACAGTAAAAAAACTCAGTCAAGAGACCTTCTTCTCTGGACGGGTAATCTATCTACACAGGGGTTTTCAGCACACTGGCAGCAGCTAACATGTATTTCTTCAGACTCCAAGCTAGCAGAGCAATGTTTGCCCAACTTTGCAATATAAGCACCATCCAATTCTACTCAAAGTGACAAAATGCTGTTGGGGGGAACTAAAGCAGTACACAATACCTCAGCACAGCAGGGACCTTGGGAGGTCCCTAGTCCAAACCTCTGCCCAGAGCAGGTCCAGCCATGGGGTTAGAATAGGTTGCTCAGAGCTATAACCCATGGGGTCTGGAAATCAACCAAGAAGGAGATGGCACCATCTCCTTGAGCCTCAGCCTTGCTACCTGGTTGTCTTTGTGGGGAAGAAACTTTTTCTGAAACCCAACCTGAACGTCTCCTGTTTTGGCCAGTATCTTCCACTCTCCCACAGGCAGCACTGTGAAGAGTCCCTCCCCATCCTTATCATCCAATTCTGTATATACTAGGCTGCAGTTAGGTGCTGTGAAACCATCTCTGCTCCCACTAAATCAGGCCTGGCCCCCCATCTTCTCCTCAGAAGGCAAGTGCTTCAACCCTGCTGTCCCAGTGGCCTCCCCTGAGACCTTCCAGTTTGTTGACATTTCTCCTACCCGCTGGCCCAAGCAGGATAGTTCATCATTGCCCAAGACATGCTGGCACTTGCACATCACATCCTTCTCCCTCACATGGCCTGAGATGGGCTCCAAGAGGACGGGCTCCATGACTTTTTTTAGGAGGTGTAGTAAGGCTGCATGTTCCCTTGGTCTTCAGAACCCCTCCTACCTGTTAGAGGGTTAAATTGTTTAAATGATACAACTAATATATTTGGAAAAAATAATTAAGTCTCTGCATTAGAACTGACAAAGCAGTAGCAAGCTTCAAGCTAAGAACAGGTG
This sequence comes from Streptopelia decaocto, assembly GCF_964273445.1. Lineage (NCBI taxonomy): Eukaryota > Metazoa > Chordata > Aves > Columbiformes > Columbidae > Streptopelia > Streptopelia decaocto. The sequence goes on from NC_138657.1 coordinate 13,643,261, forward strand.
AAAAACAATGGGCCTAAGTTGAACCTAATTAAGTTCATTAGTTGAACAAATAGAGAAAAAAAGGTAATTAGCACCACTCCACTGGTAACGTGCTTGACACAGGACAATTAGGCTTTTTGAGAAGTACCACAGAGGACTGCAGTGATACAACTATGTAGGTTTTCAGGCTAACTTGAAAAGCTCTGAACAATGGGTTTGGCAGTGCAGACGTGAAATGATTTCCCAGATAACATGAGAGGAATGCGGTGAGTGACTTTATCGGTACTGGAAAGATGCATTTGTTCTTAAAAGATGTTTCTAACACATATACAGTACAACAGGAACAAAGGTTGTCCTTCGATATTTATTTGTAATCTGGTTGCATAATCTGTTTTATAACACTGGCATTTTGCTGTAACAAATAAGAACATCCACCTTTTTTTGAAAAAAAAAAACTTTTTAGAACAGAGCAATGCTTTTATCACAATATTAATGCATTACATAACTTCTTAGAATCAGTATAGCAGTAAGACTGTCAAATTCTTCTCAAACGACCTTTCAATAGAAAAACAGCCTGAAATAAAAAAATGAGTAGGGGTCAGGGAACAGAGGAGAGAAATGCCATTCTGTAAATACTGTGTTTCTATTTCTCAGTTGTTCAGAGCATTGTATGGCATTGGGGCCTATTTATTAGGGCAAAGCTTCAAACAGAATATATATTATTTTATTGGTATGAAGGAATGCTGCATTGCTTGCAGTTTATTATGCCTTTGAGTGTCATAATGACTTTTTACCTGTATTAAATCCTTGTGTTTTTGTAATGAAATGAACACTCTTGTGCCTTAATGAGCACTCAAACGTAATTTATAATCAAATATTATGAATCTGCATTTGCTACATTCCCCATTCACACATAACAGCTTCGAATATACAATCCGACTTTATTTCTGGTGGATCAGTCACTCTGGCTTACTGGATAAATATTACTCTACAAAGGCTTCGTAGAGCCCTTTTCACTTGGAAGCAAACACAGGTCAAAATAATTTCTCTTATCTGTGGAAGCCCTAGTGGCTCACTCTCATTCTGATATTCCCTTACACAGCTGTTACAAATCACAGATATCTATTGCACTTGAATAGTAGCAGAAAAGGTGTCTTGCCACCTTGTTTGGGTGATGTGCCACCACTAATGCACGAATTACTGTGGTTACTCTTTGAACAGTCTCACTGAAATAAGTGTTACAGCTAGGTCAGAGTAAAGACAGCAGAAACTAGGCCTTTACTTGGAGCCAAATATTGCCTTGATATTACCAAAAAAAAAAAAAAAAAAGATAGAATTCAGAGGAGATTGCCTAGAGCTGAAGTTCAGGTAGTTGGCTGTCCCATCTTCCCAAGTGAAGTGTGAGTGTTTGTTTTTAAAGAAGATCCTTACATTGCAACAAAGAGGACCAAACCCCAGTTAATTAAATAAGGTTGAATGCTTCCAGCAGATAAAGGGGCAAAGATAAGAAACAGAGACTGCAACTCCTCTGCAGTAATCACCAGCACTACTGGATTTTGTTTATGAAATAAAGCATGAACGTTTTCATTGCTTGGAACTGTCACCAAGAGAGAGCTTCTCATTGATTTCAACAGTACCATGATTCATAGGAACACTAGCAAAATTGTTTGTAAGTAGTGTTTCGTGGTTTCTAACAGTGCAAATTAGTAAATTGCAAAAAACTGTGTAAAAAGTGGAATTTAAAATGGCACAGCTGACTAATTAGGCTGGTGTCACAAAGTTTGGATAGCTGAGCATAACCTAATATCTCTTTTCTGAAGATTGCTGTATCTAGTGATCCAAACTCATACTATACATTTTGCCTATTTTATACAAAACTTGGTTTAAGATCTCTAAGATTTGTTTTTTAACATAAAAGCTTCAGTAATCTAAAGCCTTTCTGGTTTTGATGAATCTCACTGTATGTTTTCTGAATACCAGGTATTTCCTTGAGCATATTTTATCCCAAGTTATGTTACTGTATGCCATATATTCAAAATACCCTCTACCTACAGTGACAGAAATAAAATTCTCCAATAACTTACAATGTTCATATTTGTCAACTACTATAGCTAGAAATATTTCCTGTCATTTCATTATAAATAAGGAAAATCCAGTTAGCTAAGCTATAAGACTGTGAATAAATTAGGAGTAGTAGAGATGATTGATCAGATTCGCATCTTATTATTTTATGTATATGAAAAAGATACAGGGCTGTGGAATATAAGATAATTAATTTTATACCCTTGTGAAATACTGTCTTCCTGTCTCTTCTTTTCTTTTTTCTTTTTTTTTTTTTTCCTGTGTACAAAGTGGGCTATAGTTAATATATATCAAATGGGTATTTTCAAATAGAATCAGTGAATCTAAATGCTTCAAACAGCCTCAGGGACGTATTTATTCCAAAGAGTGAATCCAAAATGACACAGCTAATGAGTATGTCCTTGAAGGACTCAGGCTGCATTTATGCATATGTAATTTGGTTACAATGGTTTCATTAAGGAAAAGCTGAGATGCCCATATTACCTGAAGCCTATTTAAAGAGAGCATCTGTTTTGCTAAATGGAGAGCATTATCTGAACTGAGAATGAGCAAGAGAGCTTATCTTTGTACATGGAAAAAATAGAAGGAGGAAGGACTTGAGATAAAACTGTTAAGTACCAATATCTGCTAACATGATCTTGTGCAAGAAAATAATGATATAGAAAACTGCATGTTTCCTGAGTTAGCTAGACCAACCCATATATTCATAAGTACATATATTCACTAGGTTATTCAAACCCACAGAAATAAAAAATCAAATCAAATAGATTTTCCCCTATGCTGTGTTCACCTCCTATACCTTCTACCATTTGCAGATATAAACACCTGCTCATTTGTTCAATTGTACAATTACTGCAGCATTATTTCAAAGTGTAGTATAGACCACAGAGAGACAAAGGAAAAGACAAAGCTTTCAGACAGATGTTCTGCATCTTTATATAGTGTGGTTAGACCCTCCACAGATTCAATCTGTCACTTAATTCAGGGTGAGAAGGATTGGTGTACAATATAGCTGTGACAATTGCACCTCCACTTAGCTCCACTTCTAAGGCCAATAGCTCGTGTCCATGCAGCTACAGCAACACCATGCAAAGCAAATCTGTTTCCCCATATGGAACAACTTGATATTAACCACTAACAATACATTTTGTAAAATCACATTTTACAGAAAGGATCAATAACAAGAAGGTACAAATAAAGAAATATAAATAAATAAGCACAGGTATAAATAAAGGAACAATGTCCATCAAACTTGTGTTGAACTGACACAAAACCACACTTATTGGTATGTCAAGACTGTGCTGAATTTCTGCTTTACAATGTGGTTTAACAGGATCTGTAGATAACAGAGTGTGGGTGCAGTGAGATCTGATCATCAGAAAAGTTCACACTGTGGAGACCTTCTCCTTGATTCTTCAGATAAAGTTCATTACACTTGCACTATAAGCTTGGCTTTCTTATATTAATCCTGCTTAAAACAGAAGGTAAAAAAGCATGAACTTATCCTCTTTCCACCATTGGAACACGAGATTCCAGTATTAATGAGAGCACAATTTATGGAGGAATTGGTTACACTCTCATTTTGCAGTTTGTGTTTATTTTTTCAAAGTAAACAATTCTTAATTTTTTAATTCTGAACTGCTCTTAAATAGCAAGCCATGTTTGACTTCTATTATCCACAGTACAAGTTCTCCACTTCTGTTTTACCATGTCCTCCACATACAGCCAGCAAATTATGAAGGCAGGGCTAACATGGCAAAAAGCTCATGTTATACTGTGTCCATTAAAGTTAATTTCATGAAGTTAAAGAAGGTGTAAGATATCCCACTGCTTTCCTGTTCTGTTCTATTGAGACTCTTGATGAGTCTTTCATGTGTTTGTGGCTATTACTGTTGACATAATGATATTTGCATATGTACCAGAGCTGAGATTTTTAATTAAAAGTAGGTCCTGAGCAGCAGGACAAGCACTCTCTGAATGTGAAAAATTATTTATTGATTATAAGGTTTTCATCATGTGTCTACCTGAAATATGACAAGAAATGCATAAATACTTTGTGTCACTTCCTCCTTAAAATTAAAACAACAAGACAAATTAAGCATAAGCAGTATGTGTAAGAGTGCTAGGGATAAAAATAATTCTAGACTCACAGCAGGCTGGTCATGAGCAGCTGAATAGCTGCTGCTACAGTTTCAAGCTTTCCCACAACAGTAACTCCCATTCATTCAGGCACTTAGACCAACAGGTCTAAGTAGAAAGTCAGTGCTGTTCTCTATACACGTAGAATAAAATTAAACTAAAAAAAAATGAACTGTTTAGTCGGTATACTAGAAACAAAGAAAAGCCCCAAACTACCAAATCGAAGAAAAACTTTAGCTTATGAGTGCAACACAAAATGAAGGCCATTTGATGTTATGCTTTGCCTGTTCTTTTTAGTGATTCATCACTCCCTTAATATTAGTATAGTGTACTAAAAATAAATTATATAAAGGTAAGATGAAGTAAAAAAGAGAAATTTGTATTTATTTGCTACAGACCATTGCAATATTTCAGGCAGATAAGATGAAATAGTACATAAAGAACCCAGGTAAACATGCACTTCCTCTTATCAGATTAACTTCTCATCCCTCTCCAACAAACCTAAATGTGTATCATAAACAGGCAACTGCGTTTTGATGATGGCAAATCCACCTCATTACTCACTGCTAAACGTAATTAGAGAATACAAACTTAATTCATTCTGAACATTACCTAGCAATAAAAAGACGGTATTTACAGAAAAGCAGTGGTGATGAATGGAGACAATAGGTGTGATTTACCCCAGTTTCTTAAATATTTTGTTTCCTGTCTTTGTTACAATCCCCATATCTTTAATTTTTAAAATTCTGCTATGGAAAGCAACAAACTACCTCTTAAGTGTCAGCTGGGAACAAAACTGAGCCTTCTAATTTCAGCTTTCAGCAATCACACTGTTCCTACTTGAAAATATTTAATTCTTTTGTTTCCTCTGGAGAACTAAGAGACATCTTCTCCATTTTGCTAACTGATTTTGCTAACTGGTTTCCTCCTCTAACATACTACACTTTAAACTGTGCAGCTTCATATTATATGATAAGAATATTGATCAATGAGTTAATCAGTGATTGACCGAACAGTGAATCTCAGACTCATATGACTATTTTTTCGTACAATCAAGACATATACTTCCTCCTGTTACATGCACTACTGCAAGGGCAAAAAGTAAAGGAATATCATCAATCAATGAAAACCTTTTGTTTCACGATTGAAAGGCAGAGCAGACTTCTGCTAAAGACACTTTGTGAAAGGCATAACTGTACTTGGAGAAAATGTTTCCATTAGGCACTTGGGGCTGGCTGCCTCAGGCCTTTGCTAAGCAGTCAAAAAAGCATCCCTCATTTGGGAAAATCTCCCTGTATTCTCAGCTGAGATTCTGATCACTCTCCAGTCACCCTCTTGAAAGGCCATTTTTGTCTGTTATCTGTTTCGTATTCTTCTGAAGTTCACTCACTTTGTGATTGGCATCTCACGCCTCCAACATCACTCCTACATCAAAAAGCTCTTAGTGCTAGCCTAGCCAATTGCCATGGTCTCACCCTTCTGCAAAAAGCAAAGTCTTGTCCCCACTACGCAGTAACTCCTTTTCTCTCTTTAGCCTGCACTTCTGATTCTCAAAGGAGTTCTAAATCTAACAACTTCAAAATGCCAGGAGAGGAGAAAGGAAAACCTGCTTAGAAGAAAGTCTTCTGAAGTACTGTTGCATAAAGTACTTGATCTTTGTTTCAAACCAAGCATTTATAACCATACAGAAGCTGTTTTCTTAAGACTGCAATGGTACAAGAATATTGCAGAAAACAAAACTCTAGCACTGGTTAATATTATGTTAGCAGTGTTACTGAAAATAAGTGAACCCACAGGAAGACTAACAAACAAGCTGAAGTGCAAAGTAAGCTAGCAGGCATTTACCTGTGCAGACTCAGATTTTTACTTAGAGGAATATTATAAAAGCTTTTCAGAAGCATTCTAATAGTAGCATGCATTTAAGGATCCCCAGGATGATATTTTTACCTTTTCGACTTTTAAATAATACATGAATCATTGGTTTACCACACTGATTTTAGTGAAGATGCTCCAAAATTAACAATGGCAAATTGAGACCCAAAGTTAAAAAAGAGATTACACATACTCAGCTGGACAAGTATTTCAGGAGTGAAGAATGAAGATGCAGGATTGGTGTAAAATAAAACTTATGTTTCCAACATCCAGCAAACAATTTTGTTTAGAAATAGTGATTTGAGTAAAAATGCTTGTTAAATTGATTTAATTCTTAATGTCAGGAGTGGTGAAGTCTTGGCTCTGTCCCTTTATCATACAAAAGACAACATAGGAACAGCATTTGAGGGGAAGTTAAGCTTTACAGTCTGTACAATCAGAGGTTAGGGCTGCAATACTTGCTTTCTTGAGCCTGCTGTTCCTCGGCCATCAGAGACAGCAATGTATATGATAGACTACGCTTAACAGCTGTGGCCTTACTTAGACCTATTTAAGCATAGATTTTAGTGTGCTTGACTACGTTTTTAGCATTAATTGTAATTTCATTAGAAAAGATAAAGGCAATCAAGATGTCTTTATGTCAAACCTTTTTTTTTTTTTAATTGCAAGTGTGACTACAAGTTAGAGGTAAATGGATCAAAACTATTGCACATACACACCTGCAAGAGAAGAAAAAAATATTATTTTCAGTGGGTATTAGGACAAATATTACAGTATTAATTCTGCAATGTTTAAATTACTTTCCATATTCAGAAACAAGAGGAAGAGCCACAAATTATGTGGGACAGAGTTCTTCCTTCAGATGCTTTACAACTGTATAAGAGAACCAGAAGAGGAAATGTGGCTGCAATTAGGAGTAATTTTGTTGTTTTGGAAAACTGCTGTAAAGAGCTTAATTTTTAAAGAAAATATACTCTGAACTGGTAAATAAAGCAGAGAAAAGGTTTGCCCCCAGTTCTTTTATAAATCAACAGGCAGAATGTAATTTTTTATGACACTGTATTTAGTGACTGAGAAAGCAATAAGAACAACTTCATTGTAAATTTTTATACAGTAGTTCTAAAATGGCAGGAAGTCTTCCTGATGTAAATGACATCTTCATGTCTTCAGTATGTGAACCCAAATTTATTTGCTTTAGAAATTTAGAAGGACTTTTAGATCTATGTGCAATGCATTTTGCTCCATCTGTTCTTGCAGTTAAACTATTTTTAGCATCATTTCTGTTACATACACTTCACACAAACATCGTCAGCATTGGTTAAGCTTTTCATTGTAGACAAAGCTCAGCAGTGTTAACTAAACTAAGACTTTTCTTTGATAAATAAGCTCACTGCTGGCTATCCTATATATATCCCATTATTCTTTGCTAGGAACCAATAAATCAACAAATGTAGTTAATTTCTCTGAGAGCTTGCTTAGAAAGGTGAAAAAGAAATCTTCAGCAAATCTTAATTTCTTTTGGATTTTTCTTTTTTATACTGATAAGTGAAATTAATTCTGACATTTGGAGAACTTCACAGGAAGTTATCTCAATATATCCATCATTAAAAGCACTAAGCTGAATAGCCCTTACTTAGCAGAAAATGATACAGGCTTGTGAGAATAGAATTTTGACAAACAAGCAAAAGCTGTTCACTGACAAGTAGCTTTAGACAGTGCAATTCATGAGAAGCTTTTAATTAACTAGACTCTAAGGTTTATAGACAAGGACAATATTGCTGAAGTTCATTTTTTAATCCTTGGAGACCTGCTTATATTTCTAAAGGAAACTTATAGTGGCATTTCATATACTCATGAATTCAACATAGGTTTCATCTCTTTTTCTTTGAATGATCAATAAGAGGCCAGAGAACCCAGGCCGTTCCTGGAATGAACTGGCATTTTGACAAGGGCTCTTTCTACGATAAGCTGTCTGACTGGGTCTCTAGTGCATCTTAGAAAAATCTGAACCTGACTTCTACTTTGACTTTGAAATATAACTGTGTGGTAAGGTCCAACAGATTTTAACCATTTTCTTACTTTTTAATGCCCTTGAGCTAGAATTTGTAAATTATGGTATTATTTATCACCAGATGTATATGTTTTATTAACATATCAAATATGCTAAATAAATAATTTGATGATACCCTGTTACTTCACATAAATTTGACACAGCGTGACTGAAAGCATGAAAGAGCTGCATAGTTCTATACCGAGAAACAACTAATTCTTTTTTTCATCATCTGAATATCCCTGCTGTGAAAGCCAAAAGATAATAGCGAGGAGCTGGGTGTTCAAGCTCAGGCAAGGATGCGAACAGCACAGAATCAGTGTCTGGAAGTTTACTATTTTATAGATTGCTTGAGTTAAGTTATGGTACAATATGTTTTACCCTACTGATGGGAGGTCATTCATCTTGCCACTTACTCGGCTGGGGATACACTTTAACCTTTCTGAATGATCAGTTAAGCCATAGCTTGGCCATGTCCCTTTTGCAGCTAGTGCTTATCCACAGAAGATGCAGGATTAAGAGAAAGCTGAGGTAAGCAACTGGAGAAGATAAATCAAAAAGAATCATCAAGAAGTATAGAAAACACGATCTATCAGGAATGACTGGAAGAACAGTACAAAGAAAAAAGTAATTAAAGTTTCTGGTGGGAGAATGGTAACACATTGCTTCTTACTGATGGCTTAGCTCTACACATATTTCATTTCTCTACATCTATCCTGTATAGCTCTACAGGAAGATAACAAACTTGTGTCATTAAAGACGCAAGTTCTGGAACAATGTTTTAGGATTTTAAGTATGTTATTTAATTTGTCATAGTTAACAAATAAACCAATTAAATTGAATTAACTTATTGTCAAAGGTAACTGTCAGGTTATGTACTTGTTTGGGGTTGGAATTACTGTGATCAGGTGGACTTTTCAACCCGCCTTTGCAGTTTTTGTAAGTATTCAGTAACGTAAAAGAGAATTACATGTCTTCCAAGTGCCAACCTATTTACGTGCTACAAACAAATCAGTTTTTCTCAAGTCCTTCATCTGACTTCTGAAAGAAAGAGAGGACAGATAATATGAGATAGGAGGGATTTGGAAGATAACATTATAATGGCAAAGATTTCCATGTTGTACATGATTTACACTATCTGAATTATTTTAATGCATAATAAATAATAAAAATGCCTAATTTCCTGAAATCTCTGTATAAGCATCTAGCAAAGATGCTGGCACAACTTCATGAAGCATAGCTAGGAGGCAACATACAAAGTTTGTATTTAACAGGTACAAAGCAAACAAATGAAGTGGCTGTTTTCAGAATGTCATTAAGCTATGAAAGCCTTCCCATCAGATTCTATGGGTGATAATTGATTTACATTGTTTCAAAGCAAGACTTAAGAAATTTATCAAAAAGAAATTCACTATGGGTTGCTAAGCACAGAAGGAATATGTCCAATTCATGATCTTCCTAAAATACAGCTGGTTGAAGACTGGGCAAATACTGAGGGGAAGTATTTTGTATACTCGGTCTGGGTCTACATTATTCTTGAGAATTTTGGGGTTTTTGGCTATCGCTGGGGATGGGGGTTGGGATACTGCATGAAGGGGTACAAGACTTTGTGCTTTTCAGAATTTGCAGGAGACCAACTCTGGGTATGCAAGTCAAATCCAGATGCTAAGCAACTTCAGAACAGATGTATGTAAATCTGTCTTGTATTTCCAAGAATGCTTAAAGGCATGGTGCAAATGTAGAGGTTATAATAAATATCTACATGAAATATTATTTCTGCTTCCCCTACAGTGCATTCTGTGTAAGTCCAGAGCTTGCAATCGTGGGGATTTTTCTCACAAGGTAATTCAAAACACAGTTAGTGCTAACTTGCCAGCAGTGAGTTCTTATTGTGGCAGAAAGGAAGCAAAATGGTTTTCTCTTCCCATAAGAACCAGTCTCACCCCCACAACAAAAGCAATATACACAATGTGATGCCATGCCAATCGCAGAAGCAAACTATTTCTTTGCTACACTATATCTTCTGTTCTCAGGTTTTCAGATGAAATGTTGTTTTTCAGGAGCTTGGCAATCATTTTAAAGCTACACAGTTAGTTCTCACAAGAGAGACTACAAGCGAAGATGCAGGGCTAAAAACAAAATATCAAAAATTACTTTCTGTACTTCAGGGGCTAGATGAATGAAGGGAAACTTGAATACACACAGATAAAACCAAACCATTATAAGAACAGCTAAAGCAATTCTTCTTTCTTCCATGCAAATAATTTTTCCAAACCCTTTTAAAAAACTTCAGGGTTGACGATTTTTATTTTCACCTCTTTCACAGACTTAAAAATTTAAAGTACTGTCCTGGTTTTGTTAAAAACAAGCTTCTCTTTTAGTGAATTTGCCTGTCTTCTAAAGCCTTCATATTAGCTGCTTTCCTGAAAGCCAGATACATGTTTTGGTAGACATAGCAATGGTATGCAAGGTTGCTGGACCAATAAGGATGGATGTACATCTCGTGAGAGGGGCAACGAGAAACAGGTGACCAAAAACTGACCAACTGAATATAACATCCCATTCATGTGAATACTTCATATGAAAGTGGGAGATCACTAGGGTCTTGTCCCTTTTGCTTATGGCCGACATTAGGAGAGGACCTTGCTAGTCGTCCATGCGAACTGAGGCCTAGTGAGAGACTGAATCCAGCTCCGGTTGTCTGCACAGTCCAGTCCAGGACTTCAGGTGCTGGCTCTGCAGTTGCTGAGACTTTCAAGATTGGTTTTGTATATTTTCTATTATTTTCTCTATTTTATTGGTAGCATTAGTGAAACATTTTGAATTTTTCAACTCTCTTCTCTCTGTCCTTCTTTCCCTCCCAATTGCCTGCCCTTAGTGGGAAGGGGGGAGAGGAAGGGACTGAAGAGGGAAGGGGGGCAGAGGGGGTTAACAATACATCTGCCACGGTTTTATTGTCACCCCGCAATCAAACCTTGACAAGTATACAATAAAAAAGAAAATTCAGTGGGCGGAGATAAAACAGAGGAAAAACTATTATTCTCCTGAGAAGCAACGCTAGTGAAACACAGTTCCCTGTGGTGCCTTATTCCCTTCCCTTACTGTAGAAACTCCAGCTCTCACATTCAACCTGCTGCCACTCCAGCCCTTCCAGTATTTGTCCTCCTTTTGCTGTCTCTTCACTGCCCCATGTGCCTCATATTTGCTCCCACAGGTCTGAAAATTAGAATTGAAAAAATCTCCCACTGTGTAGCTCACCATACCTGCATGTGCACTGTAACAAGCAAAGCAGATGTCCACAAGGTTCCTTTTCCTCCATGGAGCATCAGTCTGGGACTCTGCTCTTTAATCACCACTGACTTCAACAAAACCTGTAGAAATCTGAATATCTGAGGTGTTGGCCCTGTTGCATTTGATTCAAACTGTTCAGCTCCAGGTTGCTAAGGACTAAGGGGAAGGAAGGCAACAAACTGTCTGCTTCCTTAGACACACACAACATTAGGGACAGGATGTACAGCATCCACAGCACAGTGGGTTGTAAGGCAGCACCTCATGATCCATTCAAATGTGTTGAGGTACTTCTTGAATGTCTATTACTGTATAATACAGAGACACAGCAATGTAGAGGCTGAAATTCTGACTGTATTTTTCCTTAACAATGTCTGTAAAGTGATATTATATGACAGTTTTACAATGAACACTAGATCATTGTATAGAAAACTCCGGGCACCTGCCTTTCCATTTCTCCAATGCTGGCCTTCAGAACTGCTTTCCACTTCTATTGGAGACCCATATATTTAAGAATGTACCAAAATTTGACTTTTCACTTCCCCATATTGAGATTTACATTCACGCTTGTTGATTTGAGGTTAAGTGTAAGAACAGGCAGGTGCCTGTTTTGTAGATCTAGCATGAACCTGTTCTGTTCTGGCAACAGCAGATTTCATGATACATGATCATTCAACTCATCTATTGAAACATATTCTAGGTAGACAGTTAGTGCTGATGCAGTGTCTATTTGGCAAGAGGTTCTTCAATAATGGAAATAGATTGGTCTGTTACAATCAAACCTCATGTCGCCTCTCTCTTATCAGCATAGGACAAAAATAATTGTGAAAATGCATTTTTTTTTCCTTCTAAATTTGGCACTTGGATATTCTGCCACATTTTATATGTGGTACATGCCACATTTTATTAAATTTTTGCTCCTCCACCATTTGCATCAGAAAGTTATCGTTGAGGCACTGGAGGAACCTCCTGGACTGTGGCTGGCTGGCTGAATGGTCCTTCCAGCAAACATCAGGGAAGTTAAAACCCCCCACAACAACCAGGGCCTGTGACTGTGAGGCCACTGTCAGCTGCCCATAGAAGGCCTCATCAACTTCCTCAGCCTGATCTGGTGGCCTGTAACAGACACCTACAACAGTGTCACCCCTGCCAGCCTGCCCTGTAATTCTGATCCATACACTCTCAACTCGCTCCTCACCCGTGCCTGGACAATACTCAATACATTGTAGTTGCTCTCTCACGTAAAGAGCAATTCCACCACCACGCCTGGCTGCCCTGTCTTTCCTGAAAAGGACATAGCCATCCATGACCACGTTCCAGTCATGTGTGCTGTCCCACCATGTCTCTGTAAATGCCACCAGCTCATGATCTCCTGCCCTAACACAGGTTTCTAACTCCTCCTGCTTATTCCCCATGCTGCACGCATTGGTGTACAGGCATTTCAGGGAGCGAGCCGAGCACACCAATTTCACCCTAGAGGTATGGGAGGCCTCCCAGCCTACATCAACTCTAGAGTGCTGCCCCACTGATGCAAACCCAGCTACAACCCCATCCCCCTTCGAGTCTAGTTTAAAGCTCTCCAAATAAGCTGTGGTAAGTCCTGTCCCAGAATCCTTTTTCCCTTGTAATCTTGTAATTAAAACACTCTAAAGATCACAGAACACAGCATTACATAATAACTACCTAAAAGCATGTTAGAAGGAAAGCTCTGTACTCCACTGCAGTGCTTATTTGCCTCTTTTCTGACAATACTAGAGCATATCAAAAGGTGAGGATGCCTCTGCTTGTGCTCTGACTCTGTTTCCTAAGTATTTGTCTTTGACTTATATTTTAATGAAATATTTTTTTTACGTATGATATACATCTGCTTGGCTATAAGCTAAACTTAGCAATACCTAAAACATCTACAACATCTGTCTACACCTACATAATATGGCCCATATCCCTCAGGGCCAGTGAACATTGGACGAAGGTTTTGCTTTTAAGATAGCTATCAAACTAGCTTGACACTGGGATTTGTCTGGAGTTTAAACAAAGAACTCAAATTCCCCTGGCAAATCATGTCAGAGATATGCATTGGCTCAGAGTGCTCAGAGTGCATAGCATTCTCCTCTAGACTCAGCAGTCAGGAGTTTTCATAGTGCAAGGAGGACCAGAGCAATTTTTCAAGAGTCCATTTGACTTGAAGCAGATATCTTTGTGAAGAAAAACAACCTACACTGCTTTTCAATATTGACTTGAAATGGTATGAGATGGAGCCAGAAAATTTCAGCCCCACTAAACAAAATCCAGAACCTGTCCCAGTTTGTTCTCAGACTGCTACACTTACAACACAGAGACAACTGTGTAATAGCAAGGTAACTTGAGGCCTGTGCACCTTTTAAGGCATCCTGTTTTCATGCTTACAATAACAGCACAGTGTTCTCATGCTTACAGTTCATCTCAGTCTACTCATACTCAGTTAAACTGCTACATAACACTCATAGGGCTACCTCTCTATCAGTCTTCCTCATTGCTTAAAATACCTTGTAGAGTTAATTCCTCCAGGGAATGCAAAACGTGGGGAAGAGAGGGAAGAAAATAATTTAGAACCTATACATATTGTTCTAGCTGAAATTAATAAGATGTGAGACATAATGTTCAGCTGCATATCCACAGGAGCTGGTTTCTACTATGAAATGAAATTGAATCAATAAGCCATAACAGTCAAACAATCGCTAGGAAACAAACAGACATGTTAATAATATATATGAGCATCTTTCAGGTCTCCTGATTTCTTAAACATACCTTAAGGTATGAAACAGAATGGATTCTTCAGTTGAGAGCTGAAAAAGCTTTATAAGGACATCAAATTCATTCCTCATTTTTAAATTTCACTTTAGAAGTAATTTTGGTTTTCTTTTTATCTCCTGAAGTTACAAATCAGAGCTCAGTAAATTCAAGTTGTTTTCCACAAATTGTGCAAAAAATAACTGGCTACTACATAAAATCCTTGGTATTACTTAGCTTCTTAAGCTTCCAAACCAAAGGTAACTTGTTATCTCCTGTGTTTAACATATTAGCTCTATTGTCTACTTTGAAAGAACAGATGTAGCATTGTGCATTACAGTGTGTTTTATTTATGTGCTCTTTGCTATATTCCTTTGAGAAGAGCAGAGGGGATATTTGCTGAAAATGCTTTGTGGAAAAGTGGTTGAAACTTCAGAGTGCAGCAAACAGGAGAGTACCAGCCTGAAACTGGGAAACTACAGCTTGTTCAGTGACAGGCAAACTAACGTGAGGAGCAGGGAGTAAAGAAGTAAGCCTCCAACAGAGTGAAAATAATTGTTTCTAGAGGCAAAATACACAGCCATTCGGAAAGCTGTGAGCTGACCAAGAACAAGGATCCACCTTTGCAAACACACACTTGGTAGAGGAAGAACTACTGTATAAAAATTTCTTCTATCTGTTCTGTCTTAGTACTTTGAGGCTTTCTTTATGTCAAAACTTATCTAATACTTACCTCATTGATATAGTGACAAAACGGAGCTTTCTTTAATTTAAAGGTCTTTCCTTCTTCACGGGGTTTGGCATCAGGATGTTTCAGTACATCCCCCTCAAGTTCTACACAACTTGCATTGCCCATCACAATGATTTTTAAATTATTTTTCTGAGGATATTCACTCCTACACAAAGAACACTAATTTTTGGCTAGAAAAAAATTCTAAGCAAACCTGAACTCCACTCCTGTCACTTCTTCATCTAAAGGTCATTTGTGTGCGTAGACAAAAATAGGAGACCATAATGAAATGTAAGCATACAGATGTATGCCATTTTCATGTAATAAGAAAAGCTGAAATTCTCTGAATTCTGAAAAGGATTTACATAACTTCAGACTCGAGTTTTTATATAATACAATGCCAACTTTCCTCACATTTATTTGATTCCTTATAACTGGATTCAAATTTCCCCACTTCTTTCCCCCCTTTCTGCTGCCCCTGACTATTTAAATTGATGAGGTATTCTTGAACAGTTATAAGTCACTTGTATTATACATCACAATATCTGATTTATTAACAGAGCAAAAAAACGAAATGTGATTGTTTTAGACTCTAAGGATTAAGCCTTTGAATTTTGAGAGAATCTGTTGTCTCTCTTGACTATAATGGGGTATCACACACTATTTACAGAGAGACAGAATACAAAGCATTCACAGCCCTGTTATAGGAATTTCACATGAAAATATCTGCAACTTATTTTCAGCTTTTCCTGCAACTCTGACACACCAAAAGACCTTGGTACATTTTAAAAATAAGCAGTATTACACTCCTCTTAGGGGCCTGTCCTCCCTTATTTTTAAGGGAGATTATCTCCTACTTAGTCCATAACAAGCTAGCTGCTGCAGGATTTATATATATTCAACATATATGTTCCATATAAATTAAGCAAATTTAGATTTTTTTAAATCTACAGATGAAGCTTTTTGTTTTCTTCACCCTTAGAAGAAGAAGAATAAATATGGCCTCACTGTTTCTAATAGACTGTCAGAATTTGGAGTTGAAACAAATGGGATCTCCAGGAGTGTAAAAACCTGAGCCAGGAATTCAGACTCTGCTGGAATAGCAGTAGGAGACTATGAACATCTTTTGCAGAAGGGATGAAATACTATTGCATTCCTTTTGATTGAAATAAGCACTAAGCGTATAGTAGAAATACACTGGAACTTCTAATCTTCAGAAAACACAGGATTAATTCTTTTATCTCTCTTTCTCTCTTAGGGAAAGCCTACTGTTGACTGCTTGTCAGAGAGTCGAGTAAAACATTCGTTGAAACCAAACCAAAATGTTGTAGCAGACAGCTAAATACCCCCAAATGGACATTCACTGCTTATTTATTGACTAGAATAATGCACTTGTATTTCTATTGCTTTTTTTCTATTCTCTGATCTTGACAAATATCCTTTAATCAACCCCTCTAATAATTTCCCTATGCTAAAAGTAAAATTCTGCAGTCCTTCCTTTTGCAGGAAGCAAATAAGTAGATTGTCCCTGTGAATCTAGACTGACTATGGCCCCTGTTTCTAATGTGACTCTTTTCTCAGATGTTTGAAATGCAAGTGTGCCTCTGATCTGTCTCTAGTTTTACACAGTTAAAAGTGTCACTAAAAATAGTATTTCCCTTCGATGAAATTGATGAAGAAGGGTAATCAAACCCCCAGCACTGCTTTCAGGTACCAAATTGAGTTTGTCCCTGCTTCAGATGGAAAGCTTTTAGATTTTGATGTACAGTGAGCAGATTCAGTATATATATCACTGGAGGATAAATATGGAATACCAATGCTACATTTTCTTTTTACCACAATCATACCTCAAGGATAGATTATTCTTAAGTTTTAAAATGAAAATCCAATTTGAATGCTAGGCAGGAGCTATGCAGGCAGGAAAGGTGCAAAGCAGACAGACCAACATTTTTCTGCAGCAGATAAAGTGCAGAACTGACGAACGGAGTCTTTATACACATGTAGGTGACTAAGCAATGGAAAGTGAATTGGAGAAGTAAGGAAAAACTGATGGACTGTGACATTTCTTCTGTTTATGTGTCTACTTCACTGACACTTGACAGTTATTAAAGTTGTCCTCATGTTTGAGAGAGTCATTTCCAATTGCCTGTACATGTAAAAGCTTTCAAGAGAAATATAGTGTATAACTCCAAGAGTTTCTCAATTTAAAGTTTTTCCTATTTAGACCTCTACTTCATATAAATTTGCTAGGCAGAGCGAGAGAACAAGCATTGAGTTGTTCTGACACTTTCTATTACAGCATCTTTACTGACTTTTTCTTATGCCCCAGATGCTCCATCTCTGCATAATGTCAGTGAAAATCTGGCATAACATGGCTTTCACATTTCAAATTAGGTGATGTATTTACTTTCACTTTGAAAGAAAGTGCCTCATTACAGGACATGTGCTATCAATACAAAGACAAATATGCCAGTTCCAAAGTTGGTTGCAAGACAACATAGAAATAAAGCATGAGGACTGACCTGAATTAGCAAATTGCAGATAATAATTTTGCCAAATCTGGAAAAACACCACACAAGACAGACAACACTTCAAGAAATTGCCTCACATTGAATAAAACTAACTTAAGAACGATGCCTGCTTTCTCACCAACATATCCTCTCACGCGAATATAAGTTGTTAAGGTTTGGCTCCAAGTGAAAGTGAAGACATTTAGATTACATAATGTACTTTCTTGAAGAAAGGAAAAATTCAGTTGACATTTTTCCCAAGCTGGATTTTTCCCACACGCTCCCAGATAGATCCTGTTGACTCAAAAGACTTAGCAAAGGCAGCTGCATTTTCCATAATCCAACAGTGCATCAACTTAGTCTAAAAACTACAGTGTTTGTGGCTGCTTGTACCTCCTGCTAGCCTGGAAAATGAATGTTACAGGCTCTCCACACATATTTTGCTTTCTATCAAATAACAAAGCAGTGTGACTTTAGCAACAAGAGCAACAAACAGAAATTAAGTGTCCTGAAAACCCAAATCCTCTAACATCTCTCCTTTCTAGCAGCATGAGTTGGCCTTCTCCCTTCAGGGAATCACATTATACTCTCCTATTTTGAAACAATCATATCTGAGAGTCAAGAATCACGTAATCTGGGCTTCTAGACTGTTAAAATCTGCTGCCTGGGCCTCATTCCTGTCAGCACAATCAAGTGCTTTTGTGGGTCTGTTAATTTGTTTGCCACCTGTAAATTCAGTGAGCTCTCTGTGTAGGGAGCAGCATGCAGAAATGCACTTTGAAGTCTATATCGACAGATCTGTTAATTAAATGTCAATCATAAGGCCTATCCAGCTAGACTCTACCACCAAGCCTAGCAGAGTTTCCAGAGCTGGAATCTGGAATAAAAGCACATCAAGGAACAATAAAAACCCACACAAGATCGACTTCCATAACATTTTTCATAAAGAATCTGATTTTCATAAGGAATTTAACTTTCCATTTTCCAGCAACTGAAATCAGTGGGAGATTTGCCTGAACAAGCCTAAGGAAAAAGAACATCAGTATTCTCAGCAAACTCATCCATCTTCCTCTCTATCAGTATTTAGTTGTGCAATACCTGGCAGCAAAAAGTCAAGTAGTCTATGTACAAGATACAGGGTTTCATATGAACCAGGGAGCTGTAGTTTGTGAATGATTAACTGACAAAACACAAGATCAGTAAGTGACAGAGTTGCCCATGCTTGCATACCCATGGGGTCTGTCACAGTGCCTTTTAAAAGGTTAACAAGAGCTATAGGGCAACAAAACTACATTGTAATGCTTTCAAATGCAATTGCACTGCTAAGGAGATGGGATTAGGAAATAGATCAGTATGACCATCTACTCGGATTATGTCATCCTGTGCAATATCTTGAAGGCTTGGAAAAAAGGAAAGAGACAAAATCTCAATCAAATTTTCAGACTATGGAACTGAAGTTCACATAAGAAAATTACTGTGACTAAACTTAGCAGGAAGAGGAAAAAGACAAAGTAAGTGCTTATACATAACAGCAAAATACCAGAGGAAAAACCCCACATATCAGTGTGAATAAGAGTTCTTTTCATTCCAAAGATAATCCAAGTTACGACATAAACTTAAAAAATAATATAAACATGGGAATTCGAAAGACATCCATATCTCCAAATTTTTACCTGAATGTAAACCTTGTCTGAGGCTTATCCAACACTTTGAGGGTAATAAAGGTCCCTTTTCCTTTCACAAGCAGCACCAATTAAATAACACAGGCTTTTAAACCATTAGTGGAAGGAAAAAGCAAGGTGGAACACACTAGTTTGATCAGCAGATTCAGCTTTATATATGGCACTGGATCACACCTAACTGTGGTGAGAGGTAGAGTCTTTTGCAGGGAGTTGAACAGGAAGAGATGTGTACATTGCCCTGAAAATAGCCTTCTAACTTTGTGTACCTCTCTCATGTGTGATCATCTTCGTTACCACATTTCTACCTTGACGTCAAATACTGTACTTGTAAGGTACCATTAGGAAAAAGATAAAATGTAGTTCATAGGGGCATGGAACAAATATAGATAAAGTATGTTGTAATTAAGGATTAAAATCTAGCTTTAAAACAAAGACACTACAAGATATTAGAAATCATCCAGTCAAGCATGCTCCATGACAAAACACAAGCTTTCAGTATAAGTATTTACATGGGAGTACAACATATAATAGGAGTATAGGGTGCTAAGGAACCCAGTTAAATAAAGAAAACTATCCTTAAATATAAACATTCAAGTGAAAGAGTGAAATAATGGCCTAAGTTGTGCATGGGTCTCTACTGGTATGTCTCGTTTGTTTCCAGGAAAAAGTAACTAACGCAGGTGTCATACCATCTTACACTTTCGGTTCTTTTCACAACCACAACTTTTAAAAACTATATTTAATAATTTAGAATTCTGTATACCTCTGCAGTGTAGATCCAAAAAGAACTCAAACAAAACTAGAGTCAGATGCAACATAAGTGCAAATTTAGCAAAAACGGAAGAAAATCTGTGTTTCATGTTGTAAATATCACGAAGACCTCTATACTTGACAGCAGATATCTGGAATTTCTGCTTCTGTTTGGAAAGTAGACACAGACTGTATCCACTTGGCTTGATTCAGTTCCTCACTGGAACGGAAAGCTGAACAAAACTTGAATCACTTTTTAGATAGCAAAAGCTTCCAGGTGCCTCTCAATGGTTTCTGCTCAGCAAACTGCACCTTGCCAGTCTTTCCAGCCAAATGCTGCAACTTTCTGCCAAACTTCCACCTACAAGTTATACCGGTATACTTAATGATCCATACATCTCACTCAGAAAGAAGGCTAAGCCTGTCCTGTGGCTTTCTGAAAGGGAAAAATCTCACTAATACTGATACGAATTTCCTCTGAAGTTTTAAGAGAGAAATATACGTGCTACTGCTATCCTATGCATCTGTATGATATGACTTTGACCCTAACTGAAAGGTGCTGTGTTTACCATGTTATGACATTTGCATGCAACAAAACTTAAGGACAAAGCTTTCTAAGCATAGAGGTAGCTGCTGTGTGTTTAATTACTGCCTGCTACAGCGTTTTATAAGATGGTTCGTTTGATTCTGTTGTGTTGTGTTTTCTAAATGGCAGCTAAAAGACCATTTTGGAATAATGCAATTCTCTTCCTTGTGGACAACTAAGTGCAATAAATGAACATTATACCATAGCTCATATCTTGACGAAGCCTGCAAAATTTTGTAATCTGAAAACAATGAAATTTAAGCATATAAATATATCACATGGTAATAATTGTGCTAGTAGGTACTTGGAAGGACAGTGACTGTGGAGGGTGTATTCATGTTTTTCACCTTTGATATGTAATTAGGGTTTTCAGAGACACTGAAAAATCTGGGAATACTGAAGTATGTCTGACAAAAAGTATATCAAATGACACTTGGAAAAAGATGCCACCTATGTCTTAAAAGAATGTTAATCTTCATCTGAGGAAATTGATTTATATTACATTAATAAAGAAATACACCTGCATAACATTAGTTATCTTGGTGAGTAATCCACCGATAAAGGTAAAGAACACAGAAAATTAGTGGGAAATCTAATTCATCATGCCAATAGGTTGCCACCTCCTCTAGATTGTGTACGTATGTCAGTAACAAAAAACTGACATCTGTGGGTCTCCCTTCTGATATTATACACTCTACTACCACAAATGCTGTTTTATATAATTAAAGAGAATTTGTATGTGTGTTTTTTAGGTCTGGTTACCCACTCTGCAGAAATCCTTGTAATACCTAAGTGCAAGAGAAAGGCAAAAAACAGTGCATAGCAAAGTTCCTGGTTTTCTCCTAGTATGCTGTTCAGCACACACTGTCACAGGAAGTTCTGCACATATAACAACAAACCTCCAGTTTGGAAGACATCGTATATAGCAGGATGTTAAGTAAGTTGTCATATACACTGAATACATAAATGTCAACATTATTTGAGAATTATTTATTATCTCCCTGGTAGTTAAAATAAAATAAAAACTGCAGTTTGTGGCTGACACTTTCTGGATTACATTTTTCATTCATAGGCTATGTTTATGAACAGGTTTTAATCCTGAATCCTACCATACATTTTTATAGCTTTCAGTCTAGGCATTTCAAAGTAATTAAGGAGCTTAGAAAGGAAGTTATATTCTTCATTTTGAGTCTGTATGCGAAGGGGAAAAAACATACTATTCCTTGCTAAGTATCTTAGCCTACATGCCCAACACTTACTAGTTCACAGGAGTGTCCTCCAGGATGAAGTGAATATTTTTCTTGGTGCTTTGTTGTTGTTGTTTGTTTGTTTTCAATTTGTATGTTAATTTAGAACTAGGCAACTTCCCAATGTCTAAGAGGGCAGTGCAGGTGGACCCTGGAAAAATAAGTCCAGTGAACTAATGAAAAGACATATTTTGTAATTTATATTTCCAAGATCATATGTTTTCTTGTATGCATGTATTAGGTCTGTCTGAGATAGAGTTAATTTTTCCCATAGCAGCCCTCATAGTGTTGTGCTTTGCAGTGGTAGCTCAAAAGCTGTTGACAACACACCAGTGCTTTGGCCACTGCTAAGTAGTGCTCACACAGCAGCAAGGCTGTCGCCCCAACATTCCTTCACTAGAATGCTGGGGGTGGGTAAGATCTTACAAGGGGACATACCTAGGACAGGTGACTCAAACTGACAAAGAGATAATCCATATCGTATGATGTCTGCTCAGCAATAAAAGTCAGGAGAAAGGAGGAGTGGGGATGCATTCATTATGATGATATTTGCCTTCCAGAGCAACTGCTATGTGTACTGAAGCCCTGCTTCCAGACAAGTGGCTGAACATCACCTGCTGATAGGAAGTAGAGAATAAATCCTGTGTTTTCTTTTGCATCCACACATGGCCTTCACTTTTGCTTTATGAAACTGTCTTTATCTTGACCCATGAGGGCTTTTCCTACCTCATTTTCTTCTCACCTTGTCCTGCTGAGGAGGGGAATGATAGAGCAGCCTGGTGTGTACCTGGCAACCAGCCAAGGTCAACCCACCACAGTAGAGTTTATACTTCCTTCCCTATGTAGCAACTTGGTATTATTTACTGTCTAAACTCAAAACCTGGCTTGTACAGCTTACAGCTTAGAGTGACCAAAAACCAGGAATACGCAAAAGAATCTGCTCACTGGAGGGACCGGGATGCGTGTATTAAATGATAGTAAATATATTCCTATGTGAACTCAGGTTTCATATAGCAGCAAAGTGAAAGTTCTATTGACTTGCAATTCACTTTTTAGGACAGATTCTTATCTCTCCAAAATAAGTGCAAACCCAGAGTGGGGATGGGATTGTAGCTGGGCTTGTCCCACTGGGGCAGCATTCTAGAACCGATGAGGACCAGGTGGCCTCCTGTACCCCTAGGGAGAAATCTGTGTGCTCAGCATGCTCCCTGAAACGCCTGTACACCAATGCACGCAGCATGTGGAATAAGCAGGAGGAGTTAGAAACCTGTGTTCGGGTAGGAGATTATGACCTGCTGGCAATAACAGAGACATGGAGGGACAGCATACATGACTGGAATGTGGTCATGTATGTCCTTTTTCAGGAAAGACAGGCGAGCCAGGCGTGGTGGTGGAGTTCTATGTGAGAGAGCAACTACAATGTACTAAACTCTGCCCAGGAGCGGATGAGGAGTGAGTTGAGAGTCTATGTGTCAGAATTAAGGGGCAGGCTGGCAGGGGTGACACTGTTGTAGGTGTCTGTTACAGGCCACCAGATCAGGCTGAAGAAGTTGATGAGGCCTTCTATGGGCAGCTGAGAGTGGCCTCACAGTCACAGGCCCTGGTTGTTGTGGCTGGAAGGACCATTCAGCCAGCCAGCCACAGTCCAGGAGGTTCCTCCAGTGCATTGACAATAACTTTCTCATGCAAATGGTGGAGGAGCCAACCAGGAGAGGAGCGCTGCTCGATCTCATCCTCACTAACAAGGAGGGTCTGGTCGAAGCAGTAAAGGTTGAGGGCTGCCTGGGTTACAGTGACCACGAGATGGTCGAGTTCAGCATCTTGTGTGGTAGGACCAGGGCAATAAGTAGAAGTGCAACCCTGGACTTTAGCAGGGCTAACTTTCGCCTTTTCAAACAATTGCTGGGGGAAATCCCATGGGCAGGGGTGTTTGAAGGTAAAGGGGCCCAAGATAGCTGGATTGCATTCAGAGATTGCTTCTTCCAAGCTCAGGATCAGAGCATCCCCACACGTAGGAAGTCAAGGAAGGGAGCCAGGAGACCTGCGTGGTTAAATAGGGATCTGTTGGGTATGCTCAAGCAGAAGAGGCGAGGAGGAAATAAGGCTGCTGTTAGAGGACGTAGGAAGGCAGCTAGGATAGCCAAGGCCTCCTTAGAATTAAACCTGGCAAAAGGGGTCAAGGACAGCAAAAAAAGCTTTTTCAAATACATAGCAGATAAAACTAACACCAGAGGCAATGTAGGCCCACTGATGAATGGGGTGAGTGCCCTGGTGGCAGAAGATACAGAGAAGGCAGAATTACTGAATGCCTTCTTTGTCTCTGTCTACTCTGGGGAGCCCTGTACCCCTGAGACCCCGGATGAAGCCAGGTCAATGAAGGAGTTTGCTGTAGTTGATGAGGACTGGGTTAGGGAGCAATTAAATAGTCTGGACATCCATAAATCCATGGGTCCAGATGGGATGCATCCGCGGGTGCTGATGGAGCTGGCTGAAGTCATTGCTGGACCGCTCTCCATCATCTTTGCCAAGTCTTGGGAAACGGGAGAGGTGCCCGAGGAATGGAGGAAAGCAAATGTCACTCCAGTCTTCAAAAAGGGCAGGAGGGAGGGCCCGGTTAATTATAGACCGGTCAGCCTTACCTCCGTCCCTGGGAAAGTAATGGAACAGCTTATCCTTGGTGCCATCTCAAGGCATATCAAGGACAAGAGGGTTATTAGGGGCAGTCAGCATGGCTTTACTAAAGGTAAGTCATGCTTGACCAACCTCATACCCTTTTATGAGAATGTAACAAGGTGGATGGATGATGGCAGAGCAGTGGATGTGGTCTACCTTGACTTCAGCAAAGCATTTGACACAGTCTCCCATAGCATCCTAGTTGCTAAGTTGAGGAGGTGTGGTCTGGACAATAGGTGGATTGCAAACTGGCTTAAGGAGAGAAGCCAGAGAGTGGTAGTCAATGGTGCAGAGTCTAGTTGGAGGCCAGTATCTAGCGGAGTGCCTCAGGGGTCAGTACGGGGGCCAGTATTATTCAATATATTCATTAACGATTTGGACGAGGGAATAGAGTGCACTATCAGCAATTTTGCTGATGACACTAAGCTGGGAGGAGTGGCTGGCACGCCAGAAGGCTGTGCTGCCATCCAGCGGGACCTGGACAGGCTGGAGAGTTGGGCGGGGAATAACCTGATGAAATTTAACAAGGGAAAGTGTAGAGTCCTGCATCTGGGCAGGAACAACCCCAGGTTCCAGTATAGGCTGGGGAATGACCTATTAGAGAGCAGTGTAGGGGAAAGGGACCTGGGGGTCCTGGTGGACAACCGGATGACCATGAGCCAGCACTGTGCCCTTGTGGCCAGGAAGGCCAATGGCATCCTGGGGTGTATTACAAGGGGGGTGGTTAGTAGATCGAGAGAGGTCCTTCTTCCCCTCTACTCCGCCCTGGTGAGACCCCATCTGGAGTATTGTGTCCAGTTCTGGGCCCCTCAGTTGCAGAAGGACAGGGAACTGCGGGAGAGAGTCCAGTGTAGGGCAACAAAGATGATTAAGGGAGTGGAGCACCTCCCTTATGAGGAAAGGCTGAGGGAGCTGGGGCTCTTCAGTCTGGAGAAGAGGAGACTAAGGGGGGACCTTATTAATGTCTAGAAGTATATAAAAGGTGAGTGCCATGAGGATGGAGCCAGGCTCTTCTCGGTGGCAAACAATGATAGGACAAGGGGTAATGGGATCAAGCTGGAACACAAGAGGTTCCGCTTAAATTTGAGAAGAAACTTATTCTCAGTGAGGGTGACAGAGCACTGGAACAGGCTGCCCAGGGGGATTGTGGAGTCTCCTTCCCTGGAGACATTCAAAACCCACCTGGACATGTTCCTGTGTAACCTCACCTAAGTGTTCCTGCTCTGGCAGGGGGATTGGACTAGATGATCTTCTCAGGTCCCTTCCAATCCCAAACATACTGTGATACTGTGTGACCTTATTCACTTCAGTAAATTTAGTTAAATCAATATAAATCACTTCTGAAATAACTGGGGAGTGATGTGAATGAAATCTAACCTGGACTCAGGAATTTGCCTCAGATATTTACTTCCTCCAGCTGTATGGAAATTGTTTCAAAAAATTACTTTAAAGGCACTACTTGAAGTTTGCTGAAAACACATGTAAAATCAGCTAAAAACACCTATACTCAACACAACTAACATCTTGAATTAATTTAGAAATCATTTAGCAGGTCAGATAATATAACATTTGTACAGATTCAGAAATCATCATATCAATTGTTCCTATAATTGTAAAAAATTATTTTAAATTACAAATGCAATCATAAGCGTACAAAACATCAGTAGTTATTAACTTTAAAGCCCTACACAGTCAGTGCCTAACAACTGTTATCTTACTTAAAAATAATTGACTTGGTCTTCTCACTGATTTTTTTTTTTTTTTAATTCCAGGTGTTTCATACATTCTAATTTACAAGTATAAACTCTTAACTCTGTTTTTTGTATCTGTTTTTCAAGTTACTTAATGCACTCAAAATTATTTTACTTTTCTTTCTCCTTTCAGAGTTACTTGGTTGCTTGTGAAAAATGCTAGTTCAGTCTCCCTGGAGACAGAATGCTGCTAACCCCTTTTCTTATGAGCAATAACAGGAGGGATCAATATGTCTCAGCTTTGATTATAACTTAAAAGAATTCCTATTTTGATGGTGACTGTCACAAGGACTCTGATCCTTTGAAGAGTCCTGGGTTGAGTGTCAAGTGAGGTAGACCAAGTGATTATAAAACCAGATCAGTAGAAGAGCTATAGAAACCAAGTGAGCTTTTGTGGAAGGCACTATGTTGAGAGAAGATGCAAAGGCATAGGTCTGTGGACTCGCACCTCTTTGATCAGTCAGCTGTGCAATATCCAGGGAAACCAGGGAAGAAAAGTGGATATTCTACACACTCTTAAGTACTGGCAGATACAAAAGAGTCAAGATTTCATCGTCCTGAGTCAAACTGACAGCACACAGGACTTCCCACTCTCTAAAACCTAGACATTCAGAAAGGTCTCATGCACAAAGGACCAAACAGGTGTTCCCAGACTGCATATCTTGACATTCATGCATTGTTCAGCTCAGGTGCAAACTCATCCTTCACCTTCCCAGCTCCCTCAGTAAAGCAGTGTCATGTTGCAGGGATCCTCCTCCAGTCCCATGGTGAAGAAACGGTATCAGCAGCCTGGCACAGATCCTATGCTTTATGTGAAAAGGCTATCTTCCTGTGCCCTGCACAAACCATGTCTCTGGCTTGTTCCTACTCTTCCAGTCTCTAGGCTTTCTGCAACTAATTCAGCTTCCTATTAACACCTATCACAAAAGCTCAGCTCAGCTTGTAGCCCAGCTGCCCACCCAGTGACAACAGCAACTGGCTAGAAGAGCTCCTCATCTCTGTGTACAAAGAAACAAGGCCCAGTCTGCCACAGTGGCAAGGCTCTATCTGCTTTGAAGACCTGATCAGCCCCATCTCGGGGCATCCAAAACATCAACTCAATGTGCTCTGATCCTGCAGCTCCCAGCATCAAGTTTCCCTGGCTTGTTGGCTAGGAAGCCAGCTCAGTCCACATCTGTCCCAGCTCTGTCATTATCTTCTAGATTTGCCATCTGAATTGATGAGTTACTGTCAATACAATGCTCATTGTTAATCAATGTATTTCCTTCAGACCTGTCCTTCTTTCCCTGTGGAGCAGGGAAATTTCTCAAGAGTGCTGCGTGCTGCACAGTCCTGTCTCAATACGTATCTATGACCAAATTGCCTCAGTCTGCTTTTGGGCCAAGTCACTGGCTATGCTTAGATTTGAAGGCTCGATTAATACTTTAAGTCAAAAACTCAGTAAATGCAGGTTAGCATCAGCATCAGTCCAGCAAAACAACCTGCAATTATCTCTTGGAATTTTAAATTCCAAGTCTTGCAGCCAGAATTTTCATTAATTTAAGCCCAGTCAGAGCCACTTTAGTAGAGGTATTATGTTTGAAAAAGGATACTTTGCTTCTGAATTAGTTGCAGTGCTCCTAGTAGAGTACACAGACGGATGTTGAAAGGGACACAATTATGCTTCAGGGAGAAATCAGCAAAATCAATTCTGCTTTCAATGTTAGTTAAATTGAGAGGATTGATTTCAGATACAAAGCTTGGTAAGAGTCTATTTATTTATTTTTCCTTCACAAAAATGCTATATATGGCTACCTAATTTAAGCTGCAGTCATTCGAACTGCAGCACGGAGACACAAAAGCATACTTGTTACCCCATACACGAGATGAAGCTAATTTGAAAGAATATACTTCAGCAGGAACACTAAATACCACAGCAACTTTTTGATTTCACTTTGTCTTGTATTAAAATGCAGATGCAGCTCTCTTATAAATGTTTCCTCCTGACCTTTACTTTTTGAACTGTTGTTCTAAAATGTTTATATCTCCAATTTAGAGAACTTAATTACTTCCCATAATTATGAAGTATCCTATATACACATATGTCTTACTTACAAATAATTTCAAACTAGAATTCTTCCTATAAAGGTTTCTGGTTGGTTTTTAGTTTCAAAATATTATTTACATTCCATAGAGTAGTCATGAAAAAAAAGAAAAAAAATGCTAGTTTACTTTCAGAAGACAAGCATGAGCTATTTCTTAAGTGGACAGGCTAAGGCACAAGAACCAGGGTTAAGTTGTTTGTTGTGCTACAGGTATCTTTTTTTCCCCTGGTAAATCACATACACTGGTCTATCAAAGACTAAGGCTTTTTAACTTTCTATAAAATCAGTGTAAATTGTTATTTGTTTTCAGCTTCCCATGTATGAAATTGGGATAATAAAACTCAATTTCGTAAGAGTATTGTGAATGCGTTTAAAATGTGAAGCATTTGGATACAGATTGCATTTCAATATCTTCATTTGTTTTCTCCTCTGCTTTACCATACCTCCATAACAAGTCTTAATTCAGGCCACAGTGAGCATGACAGCACAGAGAATAAACAGAAAAGAAAACTAAGATGCACTAAGAAATTAGATGGACAGAAATAAAAAGGAAACATTTACTCTTTCCAGACACCAAATATTTTGTGTCATTCTATGCTGTCACATGATAAACTCCATGCTGTTTTCAGCTCATATTTTATTCTATGCTTCTCAACCTCAAGAAACGCTTCTGCTCATGAAGAATGGAGAGAAACTTAAAGCAAGGAGCAATCATATCTAGATATAAGAAGCATAAAAAAGGCATATAAGTAAGTCAAATGGCCGTTGTGTTTGGCATAAAGAAGAAATACAGGTAAAGCACACAAAGGACAGATATTCTGCCTATTTGAAAAATCACAGTGGGCTTGATGAAACCTTAAACACCTGAACGCATAAACACTCTGAGAGTGAATGCATGAAGTGAGGTGCATTGCATGTGAGGTGAGTATGGTGCATCAGAAACCCAGAGATTTAGTGAAACATGGAAATAAGCTTAGAGGCTATTTAAATAACTGGCCTTTCTCTTTCTTATTTCAGTTATGTGTGACAGAGTGCTAGATGACACTGAAGTTTTTGCAAGCATGTGGCATTCAACACTTCACTGAGCTTTACTACACTCAACTCATTTAGTGCAACATTCATGTTGCATGTGATGCTGAGTGAAAAGCACTCTATGGTTATAAAATATTATTTCTAGCCTTACTTAACCTTGTATGGATGTGATGCTGCATGACTGCAAAAATGCTCAATGAACATCCCACAGCAAATATGGAAGTTCATTTTGGGAAATTACAGTTCAGTTGCCTAGTTGAATAAATTCTGAAAGTAGGGAAGATGGTAAAAGATAGTTTTTGTCTTCAGTTTCTGCTTACAACCAGTGTTTCCTTCCAGTGACATATATACTGTGAATCACAATATGCAGGCATAGTTGAACTTGTCTGGCTGGTAGGAGAGAGTTGGCCTCTTGTGATTACTGTATAGAAGACATTCAACATCTAATGTTTTTTTTAAGATTCTGTCTACATCTATACAAAGATGCATGTACACTCAAATACATGTGTGCACACAACAATATATGTAATTTATGCTAGAGCTCACTTTTACTCCATTTTGAATTATGATGGTACATACTGAGATGTTTCTGAGACATTTACGATGGTTTCCTGTACTACACCCAGATCTACTCTGGACTGCTGTATCTCAGTCTTTTTTTTACAAGGCAGCTCTTCAAAATGAAATGAACATTAGTGGCCTAGCCATCTCTCTGTAGTTAAAAGGTCAAAAAAAGTCAGATTAAGCATGTTAGAGTCATTCATGCAAACAATAACATTACTATATTGCAAGAATATACAAACAACCTTCTATTCCAGTTTTACCACGAGGGATACCAAGTTTTAGGGTCCAGAAGGTTCAGTCGGCTTTTAATAAGGTCTAGTTAGAAGAAATCCTTTTGCTAATTATTGTTATCTCTCTTCACCCTCAAGTGTCTCTAAACAACTGCTCTTTACTGCTTTTTTTTTTTTTTTTGGTAAGATTCTGCAGTGTATAGCTTACAAGCATACAAGTGCAATGTAATAGCAAAACTACAATATTTGTTTTGAACTCTGATGTTTTGAATCATCAGAGTTACCAGCTTGTAATAGTTAAACTGAGCTGTGTTTAAATATTGCATCCTACTATACATCATTATGTGTCCTAGCAAAAAGCAAGATAGACTAACAGCAACACCTAAACAAGTTACCATTACTGTTCATTATTTTACAGACATTAAATGAGCTATCTTGTTGAAAGCTTCTGTCAAGAAAAAGTAATCAAGATAAAGCCTTTCACAATGCAGAGCTTCCCATTTGTACCCATGCAATTCACTGACTCACAGCCACGCTGACTGAAGCAGATCCAAAGCTACAAGGGCTACATAGGAAGGTTTGCCCAGCCATGCCTAAGGGTGAGTTGGGCAGGAGCTGTTAGCACTGAAGATCAGATGGACTTAGTTGTCAATCTCAAATTCTTTTATGTCAGTTGAGCACCCCTGTGCCAGCTCAGGGTTCATGATACTTGGATGACTGTGGGTGGCAATGCCTGACCACGCACTTCTCCTTTCAGGCACGATGATGCAGTCTCCTCCTGTGGACAACTCCCAGTACCAGATGATCCTGCTCTGGGTGGGATTTCCCAGATAATGTGTCTCTGGAACCTATTTTGTTCCCAGCAGAAGAAGCCATCTACTGCTTCTCTGACTCAGCCCAGGACTAGCAGCGATCTTTTATTCTCTGCTGGTACTACCCCAAACAGAGCCTCCGAGTTAAAAGCTCCTTTTTATTAACTCAAGTAAATCTCAAAAGGTTCTATAGGAATCAACATAAGCTTCTAATTTAAGTATGAGATCTGCACATAGCAACAACAGAGAAAGAAGTAGAAGACAGGAAGAAAGGAAGGAAAGCAAACAGATCCAAACACAACACCAGGGACCTTGCTTCCACCCACCACAAAACATAATTCTCTTCATTTTGCTTGTATGAGAAAATGAAACAGTCTCTCACATGCACATGCATGTGATCTTACACTCTCTTTTCCTAATGCTGTCGGAGACACCTATTCTTAGTCAGTCATCCTCATTTTAAATTTATTTAAATTGAAATCTGATATTCCTCCAGACTCTGGGGGACCCCTTTGTCAGAGTAATTCCTGAGGGTGCAGCCCCAATTTGATGAATCGGAGAGATGCCAAATTAGCAAGGATGTTATCAAAGACAGGGTTCTTTATTCATAGTAAAAATAATGTTTTACCAATAACTGGCTGTAAGGAACCCTATAACAAAAAATGTATGCTTGTACATTCATGTTCCCTACTTTATTTCCTGTCAAATTAGACTCTGAATTTATGAATATTATGATTTGTGTGTGTGTCTCACTGGGAATTTGAACTTTAGCATATGTGCCTGCTACCCTCAGAGTTCTCAAGTGTATGGGCACCATTTGAACTATTTTCCCCAAATCATTTTCAGTTTTTCACTTTCCCTGAGTGTACTTGTTGCTCTTAGCACACACACAAAAATCCTCCACATAACACAAATCTTACAGACAGACAGTACCACTACAAAATCCAGCAAGACTGAATTGAAAATGATGCGCCATGCCTAGCCCTCTTATTACAGATCCTTTGAAAGTTAATGGTCCAGTTTATGTCTGAGGTACTGGATCATTACCCTGTGTGAGTGGTAATGTTACAGGCCTCTCAACAGAAAAAGTGGACTACATTGTAAATGGCAACAGAGCACTTCATTTCCTTCTAGTGGATATCTAATAACTATTTGCATAGGCTTCATAACATTACCAGAGAGATGGAAGGAAAAGTTTTTATGATTAGAGCAGAAAACAGACGGAACTGACAGAGACCTACTAAAACACAATGTATATGACGACTTCCTTGCATTACACATTTCAGTTCAGACTTTTACAGAACCTCTCTATAACACTTTATATTTTAGTCATTTACAAGAGTGAGATATTTGAGTATCTGATATTCTTGAAAATGTTTATGCTTAAACATACATCTGCAATAGAAGCTATATAATAGCTATATAATTGTGTTTTACAGAAGAGTAATATACTATGTGACTTGCTTCAGATAAGAAATCTACAAAATTTGGATATCAGAAGTTCCTGCACAGTCACTGTGTGGGCATTACCTATCCAAATAAACCTTTTTTTTTTTTTAATTGCTGACATTTCATGATATCTGTAAGTAAAAAAATAATCCATAAATCCATTTTATTTGTATGCTATGTTTGTACATGATCAGCCTAAGTCTTTCAACTTATACAGAGGAATTTACCCTGCAATAATTCCAGGTAAACATTTAATGTTTTCATTTTTTTAAGTCCTGGATATCAGAATTAATTTATTGATAAAATGAAACTTTTGTGCAATCTGGTAGTGTTTATGTACCCGATGTTATTTTTTCTCCCTACTTTAAGATAGAAAATAGAATCAGAGAGGTTGATCTGCTAATAGGTTTTTGCATGCTGCTCTAAGTGGAAACAAAATATGAAATCCAATTCTGGAGATATTGGATCCTCATTTTCATGTCTTTTAAGGTGTCCACATTGTGTTGTATTTTCTTCTAAGCATGCACTGATGTAAGTGAAAAAAAGTGTCCTGTAAATAAAATAGAGTAATAATGAACAATATTTTTTATGAATTATGAGTTACATGGATGTAAGCTGAGAGGAACAGAAAATTGTGGATATACTCTATAAAGATATTGTGAAGTATTGCTTGTTGTTAATATGTGTGTATGTCTTTGAAAATGCAAATAGAAAAAAATCAATATTATTATTACATTGTAAAGACTCTTAGTTCAGCGATAACACCATGTGAAGTATCTGGCACACTGGCACAGATAAATCACAGCACATTTAAAATAAACACTACATGGCTATGGTGCTATGGGAAGATTTAAAATCTATGTTTTATCTCAAATATTGATCAAAACAGGCACCTAAATCAATTGATTAATTTTTAGTTCATAAGTTTTTTTTTCTGCACAAGTAATATTGAACATATTAATATTTATCCATGATTTTTCCCTTTTAGCCTATTGCTCATTCCAAGGTGAAGGCTAGAAAATAGCCTATGTTTTTATTTTGAGTCAAGAGTTCGTTTCTTCAGGCCTTACCCTTCTGCTTTTACCTGTAGAAACACTGCTAATTTGTTCAATCCAACTACTAAGAAATACGAAACAGCAGGAAAAATCCAGAAATTTCATACAGACTTACTTTTTAAAGTTGTTTGTTTGTTTGTTTGTTTGATTGATTGTTTGTTTGTTTTCTCATAATCTCCATGAACTTTTATTTAAAAAGTTTTCAGGAAAAAAAAAGAAAGAAAAAAAAAAAGAAGCCAATTTAATTTGGCTAAAAGAATTCCTCACAGGATATTACCGTGAGGAACAATTTTTTTTCCCATGCATCATCACAGCTCAGCCAAATCTGAAAAACACTGAGTGATTTTCAGCAGGTCAGTGAGGGACCAAGTATTTGCACTCTTAGTGGGAGTAATGTCCATACTTGACATAATTGTCATTTAGAGTTATATAATACATTTCTGAAAGTGAACTCTCCAAAGCAGATCAAAAAGCTTTTAGTATGAAGGAAGGCGACAGGGAACTTTCACCAGAAAATAAACTGGGAAAATTGACTTTTTAGGGGGGAGAAAAGTGA
The DNA here is from genome assembly GCF_964273445.1 of Streptopelia decaocto. Lineage (NCBI taxonomy): Eukaryota > Metazoa > Chordata > Aves > Columbiformes > Columbidae > Streptopelia > Streptopelia decaocto. The sequence continues at coordinate 13,677,151 of NC_138657.1, forward strand.
ACTCACTTGGGTAGTGTCCTGGTTTTGTTAAAAACAAGTTTCTCTTTCAGTGAATTTTGCCTGTCAGCTAAAGCCTTCATATTAACTGCATTTTCCTGGAGAACCAGACACACGTTTTGGTAAACCTAGCAATGGAATGCAAACTTATTGATAAGCATGGATGGACATCTCGCGAGAGGGGCGACGAGAAACAAGTGACTAAGAAACTGACCAACTCTGTATAACATTCCATTCACGTGAATACTTCATATAAAAGTGGGAGATCACGAGGATCTCGTCCCTTTTCCCTTTTCCCTTCTGCTTATGGCCGACATTAGGAGAGGACCTTGCTAGTCGTCCCTGAGAACTGAGGCCTACAGAGACTGAATCCAACTCCGGTTGGCTGCAGAGTCTAATCCAGGACTTTGGTGGCCGGCTCTGCAGTTGCTGAGATTTTCAAGATTGGTTTTGTATATTTTGTATTATTTTCTCTATTCTTATTAGTAGCATTAGTAAAACATCTTTAATTTTTCCAACTCTCTTCTTCTTTCCCTCCCGATCGCCTGTCCTTAGTGGGAAGGGGGAGAGGGAGGGGCAAAAAAGGGAAGTGGGGGAGGGGAGAGGGGGTTAACAATACATCTGCCAGGGTTTGATTGTCACCCCACAATCTTAACCCTCGACAGAGAAGACAAACAAAATAAATAAATAATTTTGTAAATAAATAAAGCCAGTGTTGGAAAGAGCAGAGCTGAATCAGGATGTGATTATTTTCAGAAATTCTTGATGAGATCAACACAGCTTTGGTCCTTTCACTGAGACCCTTTATGGGGTCCTATGGGCAGATAAGGCATTGCCTTTTCCCTGTATGTGTAGGCATTTCATCCAGTAGGCCCTTCAAATATAATGAAGAAAAATATGCTTATAAAATTTTAGTACTACTCAAATTGGTCTTCAAACAAAACTCAAGCAAAATAAATAAGTAAGGTCACAGTAGATTTTATGTAGAGTACATTGTTTGAATGTGACTCCAACAAATAATATTTCACTTTTAACAAGAATAGGTTAATACAAGGTCTTCATGGTCCTGGTGAGCTCTGCAGACTATTTGGAATCATGTTTCACTGAGCATCAAATTTATCTAGTTCATCTGCCCCCTTATTGATTATTTTTTCTTTTTCTCTTGCATCAGATGTTCTTTCTGCTGCCATTGTAAGTTGCTGTATAAATATAAATGCATGAAGAAATATCTTGCTCCTAGGAAAATGAACAAACAAACAAACAGATTTGGCTTCCCCTGAGGAGGTTAAACACTTACATGTTACTCTTTCAGAGTGTAAAATTTTCAGGAAAAATAAAGGCAGTTTTCTCAGTCCTGTAAGAACATACAAGATATTATTTTACCATCTGAAAACAAGTGATAGGTCTATTAGAAAGCCAGGATGCTTTTCCAAGATCGCTGGGAAGGGTTCTATGAGAGAAGAGATTGTTTTAAGAGAAAATCATATACATCTGTTAGGAGATCAAACTTCTTACTCATTTTCTTGTGACATCTGAGATGAATATAATGTAGTCCAGATAATTTACTGCTCTTATCTACATTGTTTTATTTCAGATCTACTCTTCTGCCATGACTAAAATTACAATAGCCAATTTAGATTCTCTACTATGCCTTGCCCCTTCTTTAGCTGTTGCTCCTCAGAGGCTCATCAAAACTCACTAGTATCATACATGTGATATGAGACAAAAATTTCTTGTTAACTATTTTGTCTTCCAATGCTCAGTGATCCAGAACACCTGTAGTGTAAACAAAGTATAGGAACTGTTGGATTTTTTAGTATTTTTATTCACCCTTTGTTATATTTCAATATGCTTATGTGTAGAAATGAATATGTAATACTACTTTTTTCTCTCATAGATATCTCTGAAAGTAAGTCCACCGAAGGATTGCAATATTTTAATAAGTATAGCTATAGCTATAATAATACCAAACAAATACAATCCAACAATACAACAACTGCAACTACTCTAAAATACAAGCACTCTCCTTAGTTTTATGGTCTCTCATTTTCTTATGATTTAGTCTGCTATGTTCTTTTCATATTTTCATAGAAGGAAAGGGGTTGTATTTCCTTGTAAAAGATTAAAAAAATCTGTGCTCACATGACATCTAGATAGACTGTACTGTCTGAAGCACAACTGTACTTTCTGATATGCACAACTCTAGAAAAATGTATATAACTAACTTCAACAATAGCTGATAAGCAATAGATGCCATTCTAATGTGAAGGCTGAATTTGATTACTGGATTTTTTTTCCCTAAAAGTAGTATGTGTCAAATTTCCATGTGTTAAAACCTGCCAATATTATTTTCCTCTGTCAAATAAAGACTTGGATGTCATTTAAGTTGACATAATGCCTCCTTTTCATCCAAATGCAGCCAAGAATATCCAAATGTTACCAAGCATTCTGACTTTTTTTTCAAAAACTAGTTTGATGGGCATAATTCTTCACAAATATTTTTCTATGAAGATTTTTTTGATTGTTTTACATAATTTTAAAATTGAAGCTCTTTCCCTCTGTATGTGGCAATATTATAATAATTTTGGAATAAAACTGGTAAACATAAATGTAAATTTTTAATCAAAATAATTATTTCAATATTAGTTATTACTTAAAACACCATATGCAGCAGGTATAGAGAATTCGGGAGCTAGAACAACCAACTTTGAAATAGTTCACATTATATTTTTTTGGGTGAGACATCACTTGCAAAATACTATATTTTCAAAGTAGCAAGTGTTACTGAAAGAAAAAAAACTCTATACATGTCAGCTAGTAGTTAAACAGAACATATTATCTTGCTCTCTTCCAGCATACCAAGACGTGTCTACTAATTTGCACATTAAACTCCTTATTTGCTTTAAACTGCAGTCTACTTTTTATTAAAGCACAGTCTTCCAAGAAAAAATTCATGTAATCGAATTACCAGCATCATTGCCTATAAAGTCATTATATTATCATTGATATTGATTATTATTAACTATCACTAGCTTTAAAAATAGTTTTTATTCTAAATGTACTGGATTTTATTTTCTACCTTTTCATCTGTAAAGTCTTATGTGTTACAAATCATTTTACTAGATACCTTCATGTAGGCATATGTAATGCATATGTAATTTTATTTCTTATATTACATCTGCAGGTGAAAAATAAGGTAAGCTCTCAACTCGCTTATCCCTGTAGCCTTTCCCTGAATATTTTCCATTGTTTATAGAAACTTTTTTTAATCATGAACATCAATAATAGCCTCATGTATGCTATACGCAGAGACAATAATACTTTCTGCCCATACTTGCTTTTATTGGATTATACATTTGACTTATCAATGTCACACTTCACTGTAATTTCAACACAACTATCACTTCGATCACATGCATTTCTGTTAGGTAGACTACCATTATTACTGTATTCATGGTGAAAAACCAGGCTCTGTTTTCACAATTCTTACACATACTAGGATGTATGCACCCTAACAAAAATGAGAGTAAAAGCTTAATCAGATTTGACGGTTGTGGGGTTTTTTTTGGTAAAACCAGAGATACACTTCCTCACTGAAACCAGTGGCAAAACTACAGCTGAATTCACCAAATCAAGGATTCTCCATTCACCCAGGAGCACACTGAGGGAACATGCAGCAAAGAACTAATTAACTGCACACAAAATCGCAACTGAGTGTCTGCCTTTCCATTTGAATAAGCAACTTCAGCCTCTTTTTACAAGTCTTGCTGAGTTAGGAGAGTTTCAGTGAGACTGAAATGCAATTTATATATATATATTTATATGTATTTATATATATATTTACGTTTTAGAAAAAGTTTTAGTTCAGAACGACAGTGCCTTTGTTGTTTTCTCCATTGTGTCCCCAACTCCAAATAAAAACTATGACTCCACAGCATATAGAAAATTATTATAACTCTGTATAATATCCCAAATGTATAGGAAAGAATGGGTTTTGTCATTATATCATATACTAATTGCCTATATTTTATATGAATCAACCCCTATCAAAATAGGTTAATGAGTATTATAACAGAATAGAGAATATCAGACACTAATATAAGAGAGTTTTTCTTAAAATAAGTTATCTATTGATTATGGTGCATCAGTTCTTACAAAAGCAGTTGTGAGAAATACTCTACACTAGCATAAGACTTGAGTTCTGATTCTCTTTCACTGTACTGCCTTTGTAGATGAATTTTTTTTTAAAAATGGTAAATGTTTAGCAGCTCCCAGTGAAAACACTAACAGTAATTCCAAAGACATTATTTTTAAAATCAAAATCCCACATCAAGAAATAAAAATACCAGAGGCAGGTCAATTTATGGTACCAAGCAACAAATGGATGCTTCCCTGGAATGATGTGCTATTAGAAAAGTCAGTTCTACAAGTATTGAGATGTGCTACCAATTTATTTTCATGCATCCTTATTAGGTTCTATTTTGTCTCTCATCTGGTGCTGAAGAAAGGTATTGATTGCCAAAAGGTGTTCTGGCTGTTTACTTGTAACAAAGAAGCAATTTGGGACAACTTTTTAAGCTTATCAGACATAAATGAGACATGAAGTCTAGAGCCTTTTCCCTGCAGGTGGGAATGGTTATATAAAGCATCATTATTTCTCAAGTATGTCCACCCTACTTGCTGTCCACAGATAGTAGTAATGAATAAAGAAAGCTACAAACTTCTCCTGTGATTCTCTCAATGTAAAGTCAATTCTCTGAGTCTCCTCAACAGTGGGTATCAAAAGGTTGTTAGTTTCTCAAGATACTCATATTTATTGATCTTCTGTCTAAAAAGCAACAACAGGTACAACATTGATAGCCTCTATATGAACTGCTCATGCTGTTCTGTGGAGTGAGTGGTTCTTAAATAAGCACTGTTCCCATGAAGCATGCACTACATATGGTTTAATTTTAAAAGCTTCAAAAGATTTACACTGTCCTCATGCACTGCTTCACAGACAGATCTATCTACAGTCATTGCTGTTACAACAATATGTTGTCAGTTGTCCTCCTCAGCAGTAGCTATCTGCTCACAGGTCATGCAGAAGCAAGAAAAATCTTACTGTCCAGCCATTTAAGACAACCAATAAACTGGTTCATGCAAGAGAAATACAATTATGGCACAGAAGACAAGCTGTTGACCTGCATTTTCAAATCCTCAGAGCATTAGCTCAATAGAACATCTAACCAGATAGTGAAAATAAAAATAACTTCCTTTTTTTCTCTCTGAACACAGCTGATCACAGTAGGAGTGGTCACTTGCAGTTCTATCACATCGATTTGTTAAACGCCCACCTTTGAGTAGTGCACTCATGTTCCCCACAGCACCTTAGAAATCACATTTGCAGCCACTCACCCCTGTGGTTTCACAAATTCTACTCTTTTTTTTTTTTTTTTGACAGTTTTGCAAAGAAGCTGAAATGAAAGCAGGTTTAATCTGGTTCTGCTCTCTAATAGCAGCTCTGAACTGTGCTTGGAGGAGTAACTTTAAACAGCAACTTCTTTGTCTGGCCTAGCAGGTTACTGATAAGGTAACTGACACTACTGTAACGTCAAGATAGTTAGAGGCAAAATGTGGAGTGCGTGAGGTACAGTATTTTTCTGTTTAAAAAGACAATAAGTAGAAGAAGAAATGAATGCTCAATTATGCCTAGTTATAGTCAGATGATTTTACTAGGATGCCCTGTAAGAAGCAGTACACCAACTTTTGCTCTGATAGGAAGCCCAAACACTGCATAAAACCTGCACATTTAAGTACAGCATCAAGCCACCTGCAGCTGCTTCCTGAAAAGCAACAGAGGATTCAGGGCATCCAGGAGCACGGTGAAATCTGCAAAATACACTCTAATTTGATCTGGACAGGTGCCTACCATTTGCATAGCTCTGGCAAGAATTTTTCTGCTGTATGCTTGTACTAGGCCAGGTTATGAGTTACGCAACTGCCTGTGCACTGGTCATAAGCCAAATGCATGAAGAATGACTAAGGCTAGCACAAGTGTTGATGAATTACAATGTTTTTTAATAATATATACCAGACATTAAGAATGTTTGACTTCTCTACACCAATACCATTCTTCAGTGCAGAGAATAAAGACAAACTCCCAGCTGCTGCTTTAGACTCTATCATGAGATACGCTTTGTCATTCCTAACAGTCGTTTGTTATGACCACAGCTGAGACACACGGAGTAAGCAAAGTGAAGACCATTGCAGTATTGCTACTTACGTCAATTTTGATTCATTGGCACAGAAAACACTTCAGTCGTAACTGCAGGAAGACACCAATATTAAGGAAGCAAAAGCTTTTGTTTTTGCTTTTTTTTTTTAACTCAGTAACTCAGAAATTGCAGACCTCATTGTCAACAAAAGCACAAAGATCAAAAATACCTTGTTTATAGTGAGTCTGTGACAGGTTTCATTCTATCCATATAGTTTTCTCAGGGCTGCTGGTAACTAAAATTTTGACAAATGTATTCTCATGAATGGATGGGGAGATATTTGAAACAATGAAACTAATGAAACAATATTTCACGTAATAATGGTTAAAATGCATGCACTACAGTTTAGTTCTTAATTTAGTTGTATACCAATAAAACAAGGAAGTAAGGTACGATAGAAAATCCGAGAAATCAAAACAACTTTCTTCAGCAAAGATCATCCTTAACTATTCAGCAGTACAGCATGATATTTCTTTATAGAGTTCCAGGAAGATTTTAAGATACACTTTAACATACAATCAGATCCAAAGGCTAGTGATGAAATCTAATACTCATTCAGTGATACGGTAGAAATAGAAATTTGATCGAGGTCAATGCTGTTTGAAATCTCTGTCCCTTGATCATCAAGGCTTGGACTGAAAACTGAGTCTCTGTTTTGGCTGCAATGCTGCCATCAAGCCAGCAGGTGCTCCAGAAGGATGTCAGTCTAATTAGATCAGGGAAAGACACTGGTTCAGAATATAAAAGGACCAGGTGATGGAGACCTTCTAAAGAAGAGGGAGCAGTGGTCCTCATCTGTGAAGGCATGAAATCAAATCCCAATTTTCAAAACAACAGGTTTTCTCTCATGTTTAAACATATGAAGTGGGTTTGTAGCAGGGACAAAATTAGTGAAATACATTAAAAACCCACAAGCCACACTCTACAGAAAACTTGGAAAATTTCTTCTCCTCAACCTCTTAAAAGGAAGCAAGTGCATTTAACCTCCTTTCCAAAATTATCACCTTATATTCCAGTTTGGTTCCTGTTCAGCGTAAGGTTGTAAATGACAAAAAAAGTAAAGAAAACAAAGATCACACTGATCTTCAGGAAGGGTAAAAGAATATTTGGAGAACTAGAGAGCAGTAGCTCAGCTTTATCTCAGTTCCTGGGAAGGGGATGGAGTGAATCGCCCTGAAGACACTTGCAGCTACAAGGAACGGTGACTCCCTTTGGTTCGTTCTGTCTGGTCTCAATGACTATGAGGCTCAGAGATATGGTTTGAGAGCAGATCTTACCAGTGAAAACTGAGGCAAAACAGTACCTCTGTCATCTCCATGTCTTTGTTCACTATTTCCCTTGACCCATGTAGCAATGGTCCCACATTTTCATTAGCCTTCCTTTCACAGAGAAGTCCACCCACTGTGTGTTCTATTTGTTTGAGCTCAGAAACTCCACATTCATCCATGCCAGCTTTTTCTGTCACACTTTCTCAACTTTTCACAAATCGAGATGAACAATTCTTGTACTCTGAAGAGCCTACCCTTGATGGTCAGTCAGCTTTGTCCTCCAAGACCAAACAGATCCCTGAATAAGCCAAAATCCATGAGTGTAAATTTCAATGTTTGTAATCACAGAATCAGGAAAGAAACCACAAATTTAATGGAAGATGTTTAATTTAATGTGTCAATTATTAAGTCAGGTTTTGTTCAGCTGGTTAGTTTTACTTAGCAGTCCAACATGGCAAAATATCATAGCTGAAGTCTTTCCAACCAAGGATCTTTCATGGTGCTTATGGTTCACATGAAAGTTTACATCCTCTTTAGCACTTTAATCATAGTACTTATTCAGCTCTTGGTTTCAGTGCAAGCAGAAATAAACTGTGTTGAAGGGTCCCCAGAAGACTACAACAGGCAAGTGGAGAGTGACCACGGGAATTCATTTATCCTGCTTCCTCATCCCATCCCCATCCCAGACTTCAGAGAATCAGCAAACGCTACTGGCAGCTTCAGTTTCCCATGGCAGACAGGCGCACCTGTGTCTCAGGACACAAAAGCAAGCCAGAGATCCCTCTCAGATCTCCTGTTGTAACCACAGGAGGGACTCCCAAAATTTCTGTTGGCCTCAGCACTCTGCTATTAATTTCCCTTTTAATAAATTTCTGTTAAGTAACCATAAACGCTACCTAAAATGTGTATTTCAAGTGTTGCTATTAATATACAACAGTCCACTGAGGTCAAGTTATATAACCCATGATTCTACATTTCACAGCCTCATTGGAACTGTTCTAGAAGACTAGGCGCTGAACCTTTGATTGGTTTCAGCAGGAATTAGACACTTCAAGGACATTTCAAAACTCAAGTCTTAGGCATGCAGCAGAGTGGCTGAACCTTGTATTGCAGCTATGTATAGTAAAATTTACATGCATTCCCTTATAAACATTTTAGATATGTACTAACGGATCAAAAAGAGTTTGTGAATTGGTAGGTAAGAACTCTCCTTGTATTCCTACAGTCCCATTGTAAGGTCTTTAGATGAGGTGCAGAGAAACAAGTCAATTTCCAGGATAACTTTTCAAGTCTGCAGAAATGTTAAAAAAAGTGCTCTTAAATGTAAAATAAAAATTACTCATTTACCCTTGATGAGACTGATATTTCCTCAAGGAAAACTACCAGTCTGCCCTGGGTCCTCTGTCTTGCTTCCATTCTTTGGGATTCTCCCCTTCCTCTGAATGTGAGGTTTGCTGCAAGACTGACACGAGTCAGAGAAGGTGGCAAACCTGGAAGGGACTAACAATTTATTAGAACATATGTTTATTAGAACATGTTTTTTTTCTTTAAACAATCATGGCACAAATTAAGGAGCATCTCTAAATTAATGGACCATAAGTGACTTCCTGGATTGAAGTAGGTTGACTGAATAATCAAATTCTAAGGCCTAATGGAAATAATAAACCTTAGTCTAACCTTGCAAAAATAATAATAAAAAACCAACAAAACTACTTAAGAGTTTTTATTGGAGAGTTTTTCCCCTCAAACACCTAATGAGATGGTAAGCGTGCATGAATAATTACTTACCACTCCTGTTAAAGAAAAGATGAGCCATAATCCTTTCAGTCAGAAAGAAAAATTCTTCCCTGACCATTAACATTAAATTGTTTTTTCTTTTTTTTTTTTAGTCTTTTATTCAAAGAAGGCAGAACATTTAAATTGATCTTCAAATAGGAATTGTAAATATCTGTCTCTAATAAAACAAATGTTTCCCCTCTCTTATATTTATAAAATTTTCAGTTATATTTTAAAGTGTTTAGTGAGTATGCTAGAAAAATTTTCACCTGAGTGCACAGTGGAAAAACAACACAGAACACAAAAACCCCACCGCTCCTGGAAGTGTAACTGAATTGCTAGAAAATAGTTTCAATTTTTCTATGATAACAGTAGTATTTCCAGCAACTCCAAGATTTAGTGTTGAAGTTCAGAAGTCTCAGTATAGTTTTTAATATTTTTTCAGGTGAAAAAGCTGCAATGATAGTGAATAAGATGGTTATGAAATCTAAGTTTGGAATAAATATTAGTGGAGAAGTATGAATTTTGACATTAAGTGACAAAGGTGCCTTATTTTGTTGAGCTTGATGTCTTTAAAATTGCACTTCCACCACCACAGGGATGGAAGCCTTGTTTTTCTACCATATCTATCCTATAACTTCTATACAAAGGGCTCAAGAAATATTACCATCTTTGTTTTGTTTGTTTTTTTGTTTTTTTGCCTAAGAAATGAAGCTTCCCAAAGACCATCACATAGATTCAGCTGCAAACCAGATAAGCACTAAGAAAAAATATTAGCATTCACATTTTCTGTAAAACTGTAGTACATAGTGTTATGCTGAGAGAAAAAAAACAATAACAACAATAAAAAGGGATATAATCCTGTGGTCTTTCAATATATATAGGGGACTTATGAGAAAGATGGAGAAAAACTTTTTACAAGGGCCTGTAGTGACGATGGGCAACAGTTTTAAACTGAAAGATCGGAGATTTAGATTGGATATAAGGAAGACATTTTTTATTATAAGAGTGGTGAGGCACTGGAGGAGTTTACCCAGAGAAGCTGTGGATGTGCCATCCCCGGCAGTATTCAAGGTCAGGTTGGATGGGGCTCTGAGCAACCTGATCTAGTTGAAGATGTCCCTGTCCATGGCAGTGGGGCTGGACTAGATGACCTTTGAAAGTCTATTCCAAACCAAACTATTCTATGATCCATTTTTTTTCATCTGCATAAAATTCACATATGATTCTCGACTTCTTGATTATTCTTTGATATAACATGGTGACAGTATCATCAACCACTTTGACCTGAGAAGTTTTTCTTTCTTTCTTTCCCTAAAAAAATGAAAAAGCACACCAAGTTCTTTCTGTTGGATTTTTTCCTTTTATATAAGTGGTTGAGGTCTTTTTGTTTGGTTGGTTTTGTTTTGTTATCAATTACTGTTACTAAGCCCATTATTCTGAATCTAGAGATATGGCCCTTTGTCTGAAAATGGAACCACATTTCTCTCATTTTTTTGGTTATGCATAAGAAAATTAACTCATGGGCATACCACTTCAGTGAAATTCTAGAATAAAGAGCAAAATTTCAGCCTGTGTTCAGGCAGAAGAACTTGCAGGGCCTTTCAGGTATTCTGCAGCTGACACAGTTTGCTACTGAAAGGGCCAGCTGAGATGAACCTCCTCTGCAACATTTGATGTCCTGTAACACTCTAAAAGGTTAAAAAATTATTATGCCAAGGCCCTGTATGGCTCCCACTGCTAGTGGGAGAACATTTCAGTTCAGGCTGCCTGTTACATTGCCCTGGTGCTACAGAAAATCAATTTAATGCAAAATAATTATAATTTCTCTATTTAGGGATTTGACTTTATATAATAGATGCACACGTGTTTCTGTGCTTTCTCTTACAACTACAGTACTGCCTATAAACACTTTCAAAGCCACCTTAAAACTGTCCTTTGTTGTGCTGCTTTCACAAAACACTAGCATCAATTAGGTACTGCTGAGATCGCCTACTAGCATATTGATCAATATTGCCTCACTGTCTTGTATTTCCCCAGCATTTCTGTTTCCAACTGTTGTCTCATCTTAAACATACATTGTAAACAACACAAGAAAGAGAATTCTTATTCTTTGCTTATATACCCCCTAGTATAAGAGAGTCCTAGTCCATGGTCAAGGTATGATGGTAGTACAAATACAAGTATATTACATGAAAAATGTATACAAACTAGAACAAAGTAGAAACATTTCTGAAGCAGGCAATTATACTTGTCTTATTTTTAAAGCCCCAAACTGTATAGGTTCTGATTCCTTCATATCATCCAAGTAACATCTTCTTCCTTCTCCCCAAAACCACATTTTTAGTTAGAATTATTATCTCTTAACAGTTATTACAGAGTACTTACACCTGCACAGAATTAGTTTTCCCAAAGCAAGCTTCTCTGTAATTCCAATTTCAATGGAAGAATAAAACTAGACTTTCAGCTGTCTGACAGTGAAGATGATCACAGGAGGATTTCATACTTCTTCTGTTCCAGGATAACCATAGCTTGGGACCATCTCACCACCCTGAAAATCTCCACAAACGACACTGAGGTAGCCATGGTGACCCTAAGGAACTGCTAGAAAGACAGACACCATGAGAAATCACATTTCCAAGCCACAGCACTGATATTAACCATGCCATAGGTCAATTTATGTCATGTGTCATCAGAGTGAGTGGTGCTGGCATGAAAGCCACCAAATATACAGCTGTGATGCAATGGTGATCTTTTGGAGACTCACATAATCTTTGTCATTTGAAAATACTTTTTAACTATGACAGAAGACCTAGGTTTAGCCTCAAAAAAAGGGTTAGGCTCCAAAGTAAAACTCATATAGGTGGAAGAAGTTTGGAGGATGACAGATGCGAAATGATGCAAAAAATGTTAGGTTAACTATCCCAGGATTAGGGACAGCACAAGGCATTGGTTCGAAGAGAAGATTAAGGGCATGATCAAAAGTATGGGGTCACCCTGATTTTTTTCACTGAGTTCAAAGAGCTAAAGAAAGATGACTGAGCACAGTATAGCAGATAATCAATAAAGACAAAGATTACAAAATATTGGACCTTATCTGTGAAAGTTACTGGGTTTAAAAATACAAGAATGTCTTTATTTTCACATGAAGTAAATTTAAGTTACCAGCACAGAAAAACAAACAAATAAACAACACTACATTAATAGAGAAATTATGAAAGATCTGGAGCTGCTGCAAGACCAGAGCTCGGTTTGTACATCTATGTGTGATGAGGACTGAGCAACAGGAAAGGAAGTTCTGTGAAGGTGCCACTGCTTCAGTCACCACTGCTTCTGAGACCTTCTTGTTCTTCTACCTCCCCTTAGCAGGAGGGAGCAGAATGGGAGACAGAAGGAAAAATTTGCAATCAAAAGGTAGTAACCTATAAGAATATTCCTACAAGCAGTCTTTATTTTTGAGTGCTTGTTTCTCTTTAACTTGCAGTAAAATCGTGTTAAGAAGTTGGCTGCCTTCATTTTAATATAAGGCATAGATAAGGATATGCTGCTTCTATAGCTCATTAAAAAATATCTTCTAGGAATATTTCTTTTTCCAGAGGAAAAGCAGTCTGTGGAGATGAACATCCATCTCACCAGAAAGCCTTGTTAGTGAAGTATGAAAATAAATCAGATTTCTGCAGCACAATGAGAGCTGTAAGCTACAATACATAACATCTTTTTCAAGCCATTTTTTCCACCCCATCTTTATTCTCACTGACTTACCAAACACACAAAAGCTTATACTATGAATATAAAACATATCCAGAGGAATTTCTCTCTTTCCTAAAGGCTGGGAGCAGACACATGCATGTTGTTTTATTCCTCAAACAGTGTGATGAGTATTTTACGAGCGATGAAACTCAGTAACTTACATGGAAGAGGCACCAAAGGAAGGCTGAGAATCTGCACTCCCCTTTCATCTCCTCTGACTCACCTCCCATTCTTCAGAATTAACTTTTGCACATGTGAGATGTGGAACAGACAGTGGTCATACATATCCCCAGAAAATACGTGACTTTTATGGTAATAACTTGTACTGTGTCACCTATGTTTGCCTTGTGCTATTTGAATGAGCAGAGGGAAGGGTTTTTGGCAGCACCTTCTTATGCTCATAATCTGTTTTGTCCACAGGGAAGCCAAGAAAGGTGGTGGCTGATGTTGTCCCAGGACAGAGAGAATTGATAGGAGAGAACTGAGAACTCAGGCAGGTGAAGTTTCAGATCACTGTTGACAGAGCTCATGAGATACATTACACAACAGATTGCAACAATTACCTGCTTGGAGTTCCTTGAAGTGCTGTTTGTCCCCAGTGTTCGGACTAAAAGGTTTTTTTCTCCCAGCCTACATTTGAGTCACAGGAAACTACTGAAGTTCATAAAACATAGATATTTCGGACCTGATTCTTCACTACTAAGCAACTCATGCATGATTTATGCCTGTACAAAGCAGATGTAAGAGAACAAGACTGAACTGATTGCATTTTATACCTGCTTTTATCTGACTATAAAGGACTGCATAAGTAGCAAAATTTGAAGCATCAGTCCCATTTTCTTAAATGAGTAGCAGAAGGATCTCTTTTTCTGAAACTCAGTCCATGCTGTCAGAGTGGAAGTCTAATCGCAACTGCACTGTAAGGAGAAGAGTCCCTTTTTCACCCGTGGCTGGTGGAATTTTTGTGTTTGTAGTAGGTAAAATAAGGATGAGGGAAGCAACAAATACATTTCCTTTCAGTCCCGACAAGGAAAGCATTCCTGGATAACTGGTTCAGACACCTTTTTGCATACCAATAGTGTGTTGCTACTGAGCTCAGCTATATTAATGGTGAGGTCATGGAAGGACTCTTTCAGCCTGGGAGTAACAGGTCTTGGCTATATGGGTGGAAATCAGAAATGTTAATTAAGATTGTCAGGCTTGAAGTCTTAGGCTCTTGCAGCCCAGAGCATCTTTAATAATAAATGATGGAACAGTCAGGCTAACAGGCCAGAAAAAGCACAGGACAGAAAGCTTAAGTGAGCATGATTTAAGCCACCATTACAAAGCACGCTGCCATTTTTGCTCAGGTCACTGTCAAGATTACTCATGCATTCCTGAGATCCAGGAGACACAGTAGAGATAGTCCCTTTAGACAGCCATATCTCTCCTTCTAGTCTTTCTCATTTTATGATTATTGATAAAGATATTCTTTAGCAGATTCTTAATCCAAACCAGTTTGAGTTTCCTGAGCCAGAGTTCAGTTCTATTCCAGAGACTTGCTCTCAAAAGTATTGTTCAACTTGGAAGCAAGAAGAGCTTTCAAAAGATAAGGCTGGAGGGAGGAAAATGAGCATTTCTTATTCCCATCTGTGGTTGTATTGTGCTACTGTATCAACGACTTCTGAACATCTTTCTGATGAAATCAATAGGAATTCTTTTTATTCTCTTAAAAAGGACAGAAAATCTGAATTCACACTCTCTCCTTTTCTCATTCTTCAGCCATTCAAAATGCAGTGACACTTAAAGCTGCTTATTCTTCTTAAAACTTTTGGTTCAAGAAAAGCCATCTAGCCTTCAATTTCCATGTATCTGACAGAGATCAAAGTAGAGAGGAAGTAAGAGAAAGAAAAGGACTAGACAAAGAGTGATTGGCATCACTAAAACAGTGCTTAATCTGATTTCTGACTCCTCATCCATTCCTGTCAACCAGAAACCATTCATCACTCTACAAGATTAAAGAGGAAATTAGTTGAAGTTTCTATTTTTACCCTCAAAATATACTGAAAGTCCTTTGTGGGATAATTCAATAAATATTTTTAAAATAAATATATAACTTAGTTTTCCAATCATAAGTGCCTTTAATGTTCTAAATGCTGTATTGTGGCATATCTGCCTGGCTGCAATATTTCAGTTTCAGCAGGTAGAGCTACTAGAGAAAAAGCTTATGCCCATTTATATTCTAATAAGGTCTATGGTTGGTTTCTTGTTTTCATCCTGCTGTCTTTTCCTTTTTTTTAAAAAAAAAAACCAAAAACCAAAAAAAAAAAAAAAACCAAAAAACAAAACACAACCAACCAACAAACAAAAACCAAAAACAACCCAAAAAACAGTAACTCACGTCTAAGGGCAAAGAAAATCTGAAATTCAAGACAATAAATAACAAAAGGAGACAGCATCTCTGTGGAGTGGAAAAAAGGTAAAGTAATATATAGAAGTCGAATATTTTGCCCTAAAAAACATGCATGAAAATAAATCAAATAAATATGTACTTTAATTTTAGAAGTTAGTGGCAAGAAGCCTTCAAAAGATTCTGTTTCCTGTACCCTGAAAGTATCCTACTAGATCAGCCCAGTAGCACATCAAAGTGCACTTTTCTCTCTCTGGGAGTGTCTAAAGGGAGAACAAACAGGGAAAGGTACTATACAGTTGTGTTTTCCTAGCATCCACAACCAGTGGATTAGTACTGCCCTGCCTACTCCCTGCCAGCTATTTAAACATTTTCTGAGACAAATGCTTAATTATTTCAAAGAATATTTCAGTAATTTTTGGTGTTGCAAGCCAGAGACTTTGACATAAAACAGTCTTCTTGGGCGAGTTGTTTGTTCTTACTTTGATGTTAATTATTTTTTACTGTCATCTGTTTGGTACATTATGTAAAACAACAGAAAATATACAGAAGAACAGTGATATTTTTGATATTAAGCTTATGCTAATTTAACAAACCAGAGAAAATTGTTATGATATTCTAGATTCTCACAAGAGTTTCTACATGCTATTCTACTCTTATTTGTATTACTCATAAGAGAGAGAAAATATTGACCTAAAATAGTGCTAGCTCAGAGGTACTGAGCCTTTATTAAGTTGGATTTCTTTTTTTCTGTTACAGAAAAAAATGAAAATATAATGTTGAATGTAGTCTGTCTTTTTATGCAAAATAATTTGAGGCTCAGATCCTGCTATGTTTACTTCCAGAAAAAAGAAAAAAAAAAGAAAAAAAAAAAGAAAAAAAAAAGAAAAAAAAAAAGAAAAAAAAAAGAAAAATAAGAAAAAAAAAAAAAAGAATAAAAAAAGAAAAAGAAAAGTATCTTCCTTCTCAGACCTTTCCTTTTCATTTTATTGGATCTTTTTGCAATAAAACACTAGTAAATGTAAGGAGAGGTATCAGAATTTCTACCTTTGACAACAACAACATTATGTTTAGGAAATCTTGATAGTTTCATCATATAAATGCAACAGAGCAACTGGGAAGAAGACGACAGTATCATGCATTGCATTCAAGAGTGTCTCAGAGTGAAATTTTCTGAGTTTTTCAAACATCTTTCTAAGTAAAATGGAAAACTAAAGGCAAAGCAACAATTTAGAAAACATTTAACTGTTTAAAAAAGAAAAACTAATACAAAAACTATTATCTTCCCCTAAAATACAATATGAAGTTACAATCAAGCTAATATTGAGTTAACAGAAAGAAGCCTGCTAAAGCTCTTACACCTCTAGAGTACCAGTCCTCCAAACAGTGATCAAAAATCTGCAGTTTCTTGTTGATATCTTTTCATAAATACAACTCTCTATTTGGCTAAGATTCAGGTGGCTTTAAACCATTATGACTCCTAAGGCCACACAGCAGAAAAATGTTGTGCAAGGGGCAGATGGCACCTGGACTGACTAAACCTGAACCTCACTGATCACACTTCTCTGTTGTATTAAACATCTGACCTAAGGACATGAGGAAGCATAGGCAGGCTGAAGATCTTTTCAGAAGTGATAATTTGAAGGCGCAGATGGCTTTATTGCCAGGTAATGACACATGGTAGACAGTGGCATAAAATTGCCTGAGGTCAGCAATGACTGAAAATTGCAACAATTAGATGGCTGCTTTGTGGCCTATAGGAAATGAATTGGTGGCCTCATTCCAGTTCTCTATCATAAAACAATTACAGCTAATGCTGACTGACATCTTTGATTGCGGCCATGGCTGAGAGGCCAAGGCTGAACGAGCCTTGAAAATAAACTGCCCTTCAACCCAGAAAAGTCAATCCTCCAATCCAGAGGTGAGGCAGATGTTAGGCTGAGAAAAATGCACCTCTTTTCACTCATTCTGGAGTTTATATCTCCTACTAAATTCCAGTGGCTTCAAAACTGCTGCTTAAAATCAAACAGAAAATACAAGTCCTCTGGGAAGGTTTACGCAAGACTTATTACACATCACTCTTTACTGATTGCATTCCAGAAGCATGCAAGATTTCAGCCAGTGAAGTCCTGTTGTGCTAAGTGCTGTGTGGATGCTGTGCCCGACAGTCCCGTCTCTGAATTGCTTCCCATCCAAACCAATGGGACAGATGTGGGAGGCAAGAAGCAACATTACTAGTGTTTGACAGAGAGGGCATGAGGCTCAGTGAGACAATGTAATAAATCTAAGATCACACAGGTAAAGCATGACAGATAAAGGAGACAGAACAGAGGATTGGGTCATGGCTATAAAAGTGAGTTAAAGCCAAATAATTCTGGGTCACCCAGACATTTTTTTACACATCTTGACTGTGGTACCACAAAAGCGAAGCTGTGCATGAGTGTCCATGTGTTTGATACCAGTCTATCACTAGTGATTTACAATAAAGGTGAAGAAAGTTCTGAGATTAAATTTGGATATAAAAAAAAAAAATTAATTCATGCTATTAAAAAAAAATACAAGAAAAAATGGGGTTAGGAATTAGGGTGATCCTACATAATGCATGGTTAAAATATGCTCCTTCTGAAGTGCTGGGGATTGAGAAACAACAGAGCTGATGTCTGTAGAAATGCAGGTTTCTGTGTTGGCAGCTGTCCTTGACTGAAAATCCAAGGATTCAGCTTTCTCACCCCCTTCGGATTGCAGTTATAGTGCATGGGCTGTGGTACTCTTTGTCTTGGATGCTGCAGTACAGCTTCAACTCCTAAAAAAAGATATGCAGCAGCAAAAAAACACAACCCTGCTTTTCCAGTGGACTATCCTGAAGCATTTCAAGCATGAGTCTTTAAACAACCTGAGGTAAACAAAGAAAGATCAAAGAAACCTAAAGGAAAGCATGCTAATGAGCAGATGAAGCATAAGCAACATCAAGCTGGAACCTACTTAATCCACCTGCCTTTTCCTTTTAAGATAACAAGTGTCTTCCTTATATTTTGTGAGGATAAAAACAATGTATACACAGAATCACAGAATCACAGAATGGCTGGGGTCAGAAGAGATGTCTCGAGATCATCTAGTCCAACCCACCCGCTAAAGCAGGTTCACCAGAGCAGATCACACAGGAATGTGTCCAGGCGGGTTTGAATGTCTCCAGAGGAGACTCAACCTCTCTGGGCAGCCTGTTCCAGTGCTCTGGCACCCTCAAAGTAAACAAGTTTCTCCTCATATTCAGATGAGAAGATGCTTCAGTCAGATGCTTCCTATGCTTCAGTTTGTGCCCGCTGCCCCTCATCCTATTGTTGGGCACCACCGAAAGGAGTCTGGTCCCATTCTCTTGACTCCCATCCTTGAGATATTTATAAGCATTGATAAGAGCCCCTCTCAGCCTTCTCTTCTCCAGGCTCAACAGACCCAGCTCTCTCAGTCTTTATCCACAAGAAAGATGCTTCAGACCCTCATCATCTTTGTAGCCCGTCCTTTATCAATTTCCCATTGTGCAAATGGGAGTGACTTCTACCCTTTCTGAACTGTTCTTCACAAGTCATTCTTTGTTGAATCATAGGATAGTTTGGCTTGGAAGGGACCTTCAAAGGTCATCTAGTCCAACCCCCTGCAATAAGCAGGGACATCTTCCCCCAGATCGGTTGCTCAGAGCTCTGTCCAGCCTGGCCTTCAATGTTTCCAAGGATGGGTCACCGCTGGGCAACCTGTTTCAGGGTCTCGCTGCCCTCATTGTAAAAAATTTCTTCCTCATGTCTAGTCTGCACCACCCCTCCTTTAGTTTAAAACCATCAGCCTTTGTCCTGTTGTACCACATCCTGCTAAAATTCTGTCCCCATTTTTCTTATAGGACTCTTTTAAGTACTGAAAGGTCACAATAAGGTCTCCCCAGAGCCTTCTCTTCTCCAGGCTGAAAAACCACAACTCTCACAGCTTGTCCTCATACAAGAGGTTTTCCAGTCCTCTGATCATCTTGGTGGCCCTCCTGTGAACTTGCTCAAATAGGTCCTTGACTTTCCTGTACTGAGGACTCCAGAGCTGGATGCAGAACTCAGGTGAGGTCTCACCAGAGTAGAGTAGAAGGGCAGAATCACCTCCCTCAGCCAGCTGGCCACGCTCCTTTTGATGAAGCCCAAGATAGAACTGGCCTTCTGGACTGCAAGCACACATTGCTGGCTTATGTCAAGTCTTTCATCCACCAGTGCCCCCAAGTCCTTCTCCACAGGGCTGCTCTCAATTCCTTCATTCCCCAGGCTATATTCATACTGGAGGGTGTCCCGACCCAGGTGCAGGACCTTGCAGTTGGCATTGTTGAACCTCATGAGGTTCATATGGACCCATTTCATAAGCTTGTTCAGGTCCCTCTGGATGGCATCCCATCCCTCAGGCATGTCAGCTGTGCCACTCAGCTTGGTGCCATTCACGAACATGCTGAGGGTGAACTCTATTGCACTGCCCATGTCATTGATAAAGATATTAAACAGTACCGGTCCCAGTATGGACACCTGAGGGACAGCACTTGTTACCAGTGTCCATTCTGATATTGTGACATTGACCACAACTCTCTGGGGGAGACACCCAGCCAGTTCCTTATCCACCGAACAGTCCACCCATCAAACCCATAACACTCCAATTTAGAGAGATGGATGTTGTGAGGGACCACATCAAAGGCTTTACAGAAGTCCAGATAGATGACATTGATAGCCCTTTCTTTGTCCACTGATGTAGTTACTCCTTCGTAGAAGGCCAGTATGTTGGTCAGGCAGGACTTGCCCTTGGTGAAGCCATCATGGCTGTCTCAAATCACTTCCCTGTCCTCCATGTGCCTTAGCATATAATAACTTATGAGCTGGAACTGTCTCTTCCAGGGCCACATTTGCATTAGTGAATGCTTTTTTTAGACATTACAGACAATTTATTTAGTGCATCTTAAGATGTGACCATTTATCAGTTGAGATGTAAAAACTGGACATGTGTATGTTCTTAGCCCATTTCATTTGCAAAGTATAATAGGTTTGCTTGAATCACCTTCATAATTTATATATGATTTCAGAAAACGTATTACTATATAATTGAATACAAAATGAATTTAGAGGTCCCTTGAAATCTTGCCAGGCTAACAGAATGACATGTAAACAGCTATATCTCTTTTTGGTATTGTTATGATGAAAGAATTAAAACATTTCTACCCCTTTCTTACTATGATTCCTGTTGCTACTCCCCACAGTATTTTAGCAAAGGATCAAGTGCAGGATCCCTGTTCTGTGATTCTTCCTACAATTTACACGCTAGCTGGAGGGACCTTCAGCTTATTGATCATTTACATGAAAAGAGAAAAATGGGAAATCCAGCTTTTTCTTTCACAAATCCAAGCAGATTAACGGTATCAGCACACCATATGAACACCAAAAGCAAAGAACAAATCTTTCATTTACTGTTTTCAAGTGTCATTCTAATAAAATCACAACCCAAAAACCTCAAGACTTAGTCTTCTTCTGGTTAAATGATGGCGTAGAAGCAGGAACATCTCAGTCTTGACATGAAAAAATATGATGACTTTCAGATGATAATTGTCATATATCAATATGCAAAAAAATTTATTCTTACAGACTCAGGGCCAGACATCTAAACAGTACAAAAATCTGTGAGTACAATGGACTTTGAACCCAGGGTGTTCCTTATTGTTTTGAAAATTTATAAACAAGGAATCATAACTCCAGCATTTCTCTTTTCTCTGAGTAGATCTTCTTAGAGTAAATATTTCTACAATTTATTTTCATTTAAGGAACTAGTGGCTTCATTATACTGTATTAATAAGATACCTGAAAGCTTCTGAATTTATTACCTACAGTTTGAAACAAGTTATGTTAATGTTTCAAAATGTAGGTCAACTGGCACTCTGCATAAAATTATATGAATTGTAAGGAATGAAGATCCTTTAATTTTCATGTTAAGATCTCATTTACCCCTAGATTATGTGAATCTTTTAAATTGGAAAGCTCTAAGAGTTATTAAAAAACAAGAGAGCTGTATAAAAAACCCTCACATAAAATAAATTTAGTAAATCTGTCTTTTGCCCTGCTATATATGCAAAATGGAAGGAAGTAATGTGACATTTTGTAGATGAAAAATGTATTATAACACATAGCCAGTCAAATCTTCATTAAGAAGGGCAAAGAGAATTTCTATTATAATTTTACCTTATGTAGGTTAAAAAGAAAAAAAAATATCAGCACAGGTCTCACTGTATAATAAACTAGAACTATAATTTTCCTTCTCCAGGAAGAACTTACGGGGGGATCACGCCAATGCTGACATTATGGCAGTTTATACCTTCGTGTGAATTAAGAACTGCAAAAAATTGCTTATCAGTGAATATGAAATCAAGTCAAAACATTGCAGAAATAATTACTATGACCATTTCCAACATGGCTTTGAAGATGCTGAAAAATAGATGAAGCACAATATAAATAAGTACTGTGATTAGTTTCTTACAAGTCAGAGTAATGTGTATACCTGCCGGCTGATTAATTGTGAAACATGGCTCAAAACAACAAATGTAGTTTCAAGATAGAAATCTATCACAGAATGCATCCCACTGATTGGAACAAGTTAAGAATTTATCTTATGAATTTTATAAGTTCCTAATTCAAAGGGCTGCATCAGTGAGCTACCTGGAGTTCACAGCACAAGCTGTAACTCATTGTTAGCCTTGGCAGCTTTTTTGTGGTCTTATGAAAAAGCTTTTAATTGATTTAATAGTCCCTGTAATTGAAAGAAATCACTCCATGCAATCTTTGTGCTCCATACACTCTTGATAAGCTGCAAAAATAAAATACCAATCTGATATGATTTAAGAAGTCACGATAGACTAGGCTTCCTCTGCTTAAGTCTTTGTCATGCAAGTTTGAAAATCTTGACCCAGCCTTAACACAGAATGTATCATAAAATAATATTTCCCCGGTAAGGCATACCTAGCAAAGAAAACATAAGTGTATACAGCACACTTGTTATTGTGACAAAAATGACACAGAATAGCAACAGATCACGTTTCGGCTCGGCTTACTGATTTAGATGACTATTGGTCATAAATTTACCTAATCTGTCTAGTTATGTTACAAAAAACAAAACAAAACAAAACAACAAACAAACAAAAGCCCCAAACCTTCCAGCTACTTGTTTTGGATTTTCATGTAAAGCTATTTCCAGAGATTGGACTACGGAAAATGTTAACAATCTACACATTTTTTGAACGGATCTCTAACTAATTTGCCATGTTCTGACAGTTTTTTAGACAGAAGAAAGCTCGCATATGATCTTCTGTTTTGTATGAACAAGATATGAACTTGGAAGTTTAGCCTAAGCTAAACAGATGAGAACTCACAAGAAGTATCACAAATTAATTTACTGGAAAAATCCTATAAAACAACATCACTGATGTTCACACATTCTAATCTGAGGCATCTTTTGGAAAAGGTCTTCTCTTCTGATTTTTCAGAGTTGTAAGCTTAGCTAGGTGTATACGATCAGCTTAAACAGTAACACATGGCCACTTTTTTGCAAATTCTCAGTTGAGGGATGTGTAAACACAAAGTAGACAGCTAGTTTTCTGCTAGGTCACATGCCTGAACAAATACCTGATTTGTGTATGCACAATGGCTGTTTTTAGACATATTAAATGCATGATAATGTACGAGTGCAATTGTTCACCTCCAATTTTGAAAATATTGTTAAACTGGCAACAATTTTAATTACAATTTTTACCCAAACTGGGATAGTTTTAACAGCATAATCTGCATGTGAATGCAGCTCTGTGTATATTACCTATGCTTGAGAAATGCAATTTCTTACTCTCCAGTGTTCATAATTAATCAAAAAGTTGTCAACTGCATTATTTTATTCTTTTCCCCTAAAGTTTTCAATATTCAAGGACAATTAAGATCTTACGTTACAACTCAGTACAATCTTTGTTTGGTTTAAGTTGTGAGGTTTTGCTAGCAGGGGGGGTGCAGAAGTAGCCCCTGTGAGGAGAAGCCATGGCTGCCCATGCTGGACACTGCAAGTTCCAGCAAACTGCAAAGCAAACACACCTCTTGTCAAAGCTGACCCAATCAACTATGCTGATGGTGGTGTCTCTGTGATAACATATTTAAGAAAGCATAAAAAAACCTAGGTGACAGCTGTGTGAGAGAGCAGTGAGAAAATGTGAGAGAAACAACTCTGCAGGCAACACGGACAGTGAAGAAGGAAAGGGAGGAGGTGCTCCAGGCGCTGGAGCAGAGATTCCCCTGCAGCCCACTGTGCAGCCCATGGTGAGGCTGGCTGTCCCCCACAGCCCGTGGAGGTCCACAGTGGAGCAGAAAACCACCTGCAGCACACACTGGAGCAGGTGGATGCTCAAAAGAGGCTGTGACCCTGTGAAGAAACCACCCTGGAGCAGGCTCCTAGCAGGACCTGTGGTCCTGTGGAGAGAGGAGCCCAAGCTGGAGCTGGTTTGCTGGCAGAAGCTGTGGCCTGTTGGGGGACCATACTGGAGAACCCTTTCCTGAAGGACTGCATCCCATGGAAGGGACTCATGTTTGAGCAGTTCTTAAAGGACATATCCTGTGAGGAGTAGCCAATGCTGGAGCAGGGGAACAGTGTGAAGAAGAAGAAGTGGCAAAGACAAAGTGTTAGTGACTGACCACAACCTGCATGCCTCATTTGACCTGGGAAGGTGGGGAGGCGAGGGGATGGTGGTTTTAGTTTTGTCTTTGTTTCTCACTAGTCTCTTCTTAATTGGCAATAAATTAAATCAATCTTTCCCAAATTGAATCTGTTTTGCTCATGACTCCAGTTGGTAAGTGATCTCTCTGTGTTTATCTCAACCTATGAGTTTTTAAATCTTATTTTCTCCTTCTGTCCTGTTGAGGAAGGCAAGTAAGAGAGTGCCTGGCTGGGCATCTGGCATCCATCAAGATCAACCCATGGCACCATTGTAGGCTAGGTCTGGAGGAACTACCACCTCTAGAGAAACTCCAGAGGTGTTACTCCCCACTATATGAAGTATCAGTGGAACTAACAGAATCAGCGAGCGCAAAAAGATTCTGAGATACAAAGAGAAATCCAACATGCTCATCTGCTTTGCTAGAGGAAAACTACAACAGGAAATTAATAGTAGGATTAATGTTCTAATTTCACAGACTCAGTTACAATGAATCATTACTTTGCCTTCAAACTGCAAATGTGGTTTTTACTGTGACAGAGTTGCAACACAAAAAAGATGACGAAGTTTAAAGTTCACATCATAACATAACTAAGTGTATCTTCACAAATTCTGTGCTCAGAATTGATAATAGTGTCATGCATGCATTTGAATGCAGTTTTGTGCATACCAGAATAACGTATAAAGATGCCATATAAGCAACATATATACTACATAAAAATATACATCTGGTTCCAGTCATTCCTTAATGTACAGTTAGTTCCACAGCAATGGATAAGTAGACCATTTGCAGAATACTTCTTTGATCTTTCACTCTTTGAACAAAACACACTAAAGAGAGGAACCTAAAATACTGTATTTTATTAATACAAAATATGCCATGGTTCATGATGAATGGCTATTTGATATGAGGACTAGCATTATCTTATGGTAGTCTTCTACTAAGCAGCCCTTCCAATTTAATTGTCAGATCCTAGACTGAAGTTTCTGAAAACACCACTGAAATATTATTTGAATTACTGAAATATAAATAATTGAAAAAAAATTGTTGTTCAATGTAGATCACATGTAATATCTTACGTATTAATGTCTTGCAATGTCTTGCAATTTCTTATAGCTTTGATCTCAATGTTCACAATTAAGAAAGATTCTTAGTAACAATCATAACACATGTATTTCCCTGAATTCATAGGTTTCAGCTGAAGAATTTGCATTACAATATTAACAATTGCATTATCAGTGTTTCTGCTTTTTTACAGAAAGTTATTTTCACTGCCAGACCTCCTGAATACAGATTTTGATACACAGATACATGAAACTTCATTTGTTAAACTACAAATGTTGCAAAGGACATTTTAAAGGACATATTATTGTATGATCATACATTACAAATTTTCCTCTCTAACTCCTGCTTTTTTTGGAGCATGGATATTATTTAACTGACTTGGACAGCTCATCTGAAGCTGCTAAAATGTGTATTTTCCAATGCTTATTTAGAGACTTCTGAAAATACCTACTGTGTACTTGAAAGACCATGAGGTATTTTGTTTATCTAGTTTAGGAGCTTTATATTTCAATGTACACTGACTGCTAAATATGTTTTCTTTTCCAATCTGCAGAGAACTGTCCCTAACTAGAGCAGGACCATCAAGTTGCATCACATTAAGATAGTCTCTTGTTCATTCCCATCTCATCACAGGATGAAGCTTGTGCAATCTCAGATGTGTGCAAGTACGTGTTTCTTTACAGTGTCACAACAGATCAGCCAATAAGAGGAGAAAAGCAAACTCTCATAAAACCCTAACTATAAAATCATGGAATTGTAAAGAGGGAAAGTTCAGAGTGTGACTTAATTTTGACAAAATCCACAGACAATCAGATTACAACCTGAACCTTTGTTATGTACAGAAATGTCCTTGAAAAAGCATGTGTGGTTTTTTTTGTTCTGTTTTGTCTTTTAAACATGCCTATAGGAGGGTAGAAATCCAGAGTATCCAAGTAGGACACTCTGGGATAAAGAAGAAAGAAGAGTACTTTATATAAATTTATATGTATCTACACACATTGCACAGTGAAAGGTTGGAAATTAGAAGGAATTACTCAAATAGTTTGGCACTTCTCTTGACACACGGATCTGGTTTAGTTTTTTTGTTTTTTTTTTTAATGTATCTATTTCTATGAAGCAATGAATATTCAGAAAAGCCCATATATTTCAACAATTCTTGAAAAAATATTAAAAGGAGGTTTAGATTCAGGGCATTGATTATTAACATGACCATGATTAGATATTTTCTTCTTTCCAGCTGCACCTTGTTTTGAGACAGGGAAGATTTTACTAAAGAAGTCACAGTGTTACAGGACTTGACCTCCCATTATCAGCAACAGGATACATGTGTGGACATGCTCAGAATCTCCCTAAGCGTTTCTCCATATCTGTCATGGCTTTGTGTCATCTTTTGTGAGATCCACTGTAATGAAACAATTTTGGTAACTTTCCCTAGGAGCTCATTTATTTTTATTCGTGAGTTTGTTGGTGTTAGATACATTTAGCTTCCATTGTTGGCCTACTGAACTTGCTAGAGAATTGAAATTTAAAGATGGATAAGGTGACAAAATGACAAATAGAAGGATAAAACCTGAGAAATAAAAGCAGAGTAAGAGAAATAACGTTCAAAATAAGTTGCTTCATTTTTAATTGAAACATAAATTTGAAGGACAGGATTATGAGATTTCACTTCAAAAAATGTGTACAGGGGTGTTTTAAAAGGCACAAACACTGGATATTGACCCATTCTGGGCTGATATGGCCCATTGTACAAAGTGGTATTCAAGGAATTTAAGGGCAATAAAAGCCAAATAGTGTTGACAGTCTATATTACAAAGCAGAGGAATGGCCAGTTCCATTATGCACTGTTTTGGTTAAATCAAGCACCACCTTATCCATCCCTTTTCATATTAACAGATGATGCTGATCAAGCTGTATGAAATTTATGCTTGTCTGCCCATCAGTTGGGTTGATCCTGCAACAGAGCAGACAAGAACAGGTCTGAGGAGTCTTTCTAGCTTTCAGGAAGGCTGGGCTAGAGCAGCCTCAGTTAATCTGCCTACTTTACACCCTCAATGCCCACACTGCACACAGTTAGGGGCAGCTGGAATGAGGAGGACATCTCCATGGGCCATGATCAGAGATGACTCCCGACTTTCTTATCCAGATTCAGTAGCGTGGAGATCGGGACAGTCTTCTTACTTGGTCAAAACTTTCTTTCCTCAGATTTTTAAGTCTTTCTTTACCCTTCCAATTTTCCATTTGCATTTAATGACTTAATGGAAGGTATTAAGCTAGCTTTTCTTTCTGTTGCTCCTCCTCCTCCTGGCCCTTTTCACACCCTTCAATGTAAGCGTACTCATCTATTCCCAGTTGGCAGGGATGTCACAAGGGGCACTTTCCACTACCCATTTGCTTACATCATAAGCTATCAGAAGTAGAAAATTCTGTTAAATGACAGAAATGGGGAAGAGAAGGAGAAGAGAACAAAAAGAAAGGAAGATATCATCTTTCATTTTCCAGTGAGTCAGGATACTAACTAATAGGATCAGTGAAGTGTGAGTCCTGTTCCCTCAGTGTTTACACAGGAAAAGAAACGCTTTGTTTTTCTCAGAGGTCTATTGAATATTTTTGCTCAGATTTAACTATTTTAACAGATTGTTCCCACAAAAATAATAATAACAACAATTAAAAAACCCGCAAACTAGTAAAATTAATCATCTGACCTGGAAAGGGAAAAATATTTATAGAAATATGTTTTCTTTCAAAAAACATCCAGCATTATGTAACTGAGGACTCAGGAATCTAAAGATGTGGCTTACAGTGCCTCTAGTTCATGAGACTAACAATATAATGATAAGTAAAAATAAAAGTTGAAATGGTTTTTATTTACCTTCTATTTCTTAAGGCTTAATCCTTTAAGAACCTTTTTCTATCACTTCAGATCACAGCATCCCTTAGACAAAAATGAACCTTACATTGTTAAGTATTTACATGCTCTAGGAATACACCAGTCTTTAAATGAAATGAAGAAATCACAAGTTATTTCATAGAATAACTAAAAATACTTCAATTTCAAAAGAAGGAAGAAGAGGGGGGAGGAATAAATCAAAGTGAAACAAAGTATTAGTAATAGCACTGAATCTGCTGTCTAAGTTCAAAATATTCTCAGAAAATCACATGAGTAGTGAGAAACTTGATCAACTCATCCCTAACTCCCAGACATGCCCACTTTCCACTTGATATTGTAAGCAGACAGCCTCAGATTGACTTGGAGTTATCAGTCTGCTGCACATCCATAATAACCCTGAAGGAAAAATGTGGTATAATTATCAGTGACTTAAAGCCTCCAGATCTAAAATATGTATTTGTCTTCAGGCCTTTCCAGAAAGTGCAGTTATATGCTAGTCTGCATATCACTTTTAGCTTTGTTGTGAATGGTGAATGCAAAACTTTCACGATATGAACTCATCACCTTTTGGAAGATTTTTCATCTTTTCTTTAATAGTCACTGAAATATTCAGAGTTCATAATACATAATTGTATTATAATTAAATTTCTGTTATGCAGAAACTTTCAAAAGTATCACTATTTGTTGAAAATAGATTAAGATATTCTGAGCTAGGCCTGGTGGAATATTTTTATAGCCATCTCATAAGAGCCTAAAACCAGCACTGAAACTTCCTGACACAGACTTTATCTCTCATACACTAGCAATTACTGCTGTTAAACCGAAGTAAACTAATGAAAACAACTTCTCCTCTAAAAGGCACCCACAAAACAGTAAACTTATAAGTAGTGCCTTATTTTTACAGGTTAAGGAATTATTTTAAGCTTCTACACACTGAAAAAAGTCTCCTACAAAAATATCTGAGTAGTGCATCAGGTATCTAGGCTTGCTCCTGCTCTGCCTCTAGCCCCTAAAAAAAGTGCTATGCCTTCATGGGGTGTCAAGTACATAGTACTGCTATGCAAAATTTGAGGGGGAAATAGATATTGCTTTGGCAGGTAATATTTTCCCACTGCTTCCTGCAAATTTTTCCAAGTTCATAGCAACAAAACGAAAATGATGTAAGGATGTACTTTGGAGTACAAGGTTTTGTAGACCACAGAAAGAAAAATATTTGGAGTCATGATAGACCTTTGATTAACAAACATCTTTCATTGGCTAGTAATGTAATTGAAGACTTTTGAGAAATGTTTCCTCCCACAAGCTGTTTGTAAAGCTCCTTTTTTTTTTTTTTTTCCCCATTTATTTGGCCAGCACAATAGCACAGAAAGCTACACAGCTGGAAACATGATTTATCCTTTGATGCAAAAGTTGAAAAATATGAACCCTTACTGAGATGACAAATGTAATGATCTTCTAAATATACTTAGTTTTCACAGGACAAACTACAAAAGACTTCTACAAATGAGGGACATAAGAAAGAAAAAGCAATACTTTCTGAAAGGCAAAATAAGAGTCTCATGTTTCTTTTGCCTCTTGTGCCTACTACCCACTCCCAAACCTTAGAAGTATGTACTTGCAGTGTTAACACTGTTGACTTCATTGTAATAGTTGGGCCTTCAGTTAAATACTACAAACAATTTATTTTAAAGATGAATAAAGGTCTGGGTCTTAAGGACATAAAGATGAGTGAAGCATAAACAATCCTCATTCTACAGTGACTCCAACTCTACTTGACTATCAAGAGAATAAAGCTACCATGAGAAATATAGGCCCATGAGAAGAACATAATATTAGGTTGTAGGTTTCCGTAGGAAACTTATGGGAAGCTAGAAACACAATCCAGTATAAGATGCCATTTTATCACACATTTCTTTAAACACATTTTTTAAAAAAAATACATATATATATATGTATACACACATATATATACACACATACATCATGAATATATGTACATCTGTCCTGGCGTTGTTAAAAACAAAAACAGCTTCTCTTTTAATGAATTTTCCTTTCAGTTAAGTTCTAAGTAATTACAGTTTTCTGAATTTGACTGCATGTTTTTGCAGACAGGAGCTGATAACAGTAGCAATGGTATGCAGAAGAGCCTCAGGTTTAGATTTATTCCTATGGCAGCCAAGGTCGCTGATAACATTTTGCACATCCCGTAAGTGAGAGGGGTGTATATTCAAGGATGGGTGAACAGAACAGGTGATTAAAATTGACCAACTAAGTATTCCATCCCATACATGTCATACATCCTACAAAAGTGGGAGATCACAAAGGTCTCAGTCTCTTTCAACATGGCCAGCATTTGAAGAAGACCCTGCCTGACATCCCTGTCTGGGCCTGATTCCACAGCCTGCATCCCTGAATCCAGTTCCGGTTTGCTGTGAAGCGCAGCCGAGGGTGCCTGCCTTGCAGCTGCGGGAGCAGCCGGCTCCACTGCGGGCAGCACTGCGCTGCCCTGGGAAATTCAAGATTGGTTTTGTATATTTTGTATTATTTTCTCTATTTTGTTAGTAGCATTAGTAAAGCATTTTTAACTTTTTCCAACTTGCAAGTCTCTCTCCCTTTTCCTCCTATTCTCTTGCCTTAGTTGGTGTGGAGGGGGCTAACAGAGAGCATCTGCCATGGTTTATTGTCACCCTAGAGTAAATGGTGACAGATCGACTGGTGCCCAACATGGGCCTCAAAAATGCTACAATTTGGCACTACAGGGGTAAAATTTGTAGATTTTGGTGTTCTTACTGTTGTGACGCACTTTCAATTTTCTTGTCATGGTGCCAGCTCACAGGGTTGAGATACTCACAGGTCTGTGTGCTTCAGACATCATCTAGTAGTATAAAAGCAGATTGAATTACATTGGTTTAAAGATGCTGTGGCATAAGTTGTATCAGTTACTCTCTACAGTGTGTTCTGCAGCACCTTATTTGTGCTGGGCATATTTCACTAAGAGGTTCATGCAGTCTGTTACATCTGGAAACTGGACTATGGTGATGATTTTACTGTGTGGTTTGGCACTGGTTTATTTTATTATACTCCAGCTGATAATGAATTTATACTCATTACTGTTGTATCTAGAGAAACCTCCAGCAGAGATTAAAGAGAAATACACCTACGTGTTTTCTAACTGGATGAGCCAATCTATAGAAAAGATGACTAATGATACCTTTCCTTTTACGTTACATGACAGATTACAGATGTTTTTGAGAGATTTGAATATCCTTGGAGCTTTGACTGT
The DNA here is from genome assembly GCF_964273445.1 of Streptopelia decaocto. NCBI lineage: Eukaryota > Metazoa > Chordata > Aves > Columbiformes > Columbidae > Streptopelia > Streptopelia decaocto. The sequence goes on from NC_138657.1 coordinate 13,708,570, forward strand.
ACTTTGTTGGTATTGTCAGGTTTGCTGAATGCATGTCGGTTTGTGCAACTGATAAGAGAGATGAGGTGGAAATAAATCAAGAGATGGTGAGCCCATGTCAGCATCAGTTGCCAGTTGTAAGAGAGTCACAAGGAGGACTGCTCGTGCTGCAGATGATGGCCAAGGGGCATCATCATCAACACAAGACGCATCCTCATCAATACAAGGAGGAGAGGAAGTGACCACTCAGTCCTTTTCTACAAGTGAGCTGAGAGATATGCAAAAAGACTTCAGTCACCATGAAGGCGAGAATGTTGTAACCTGGTTGATAATATGGAACTAGAAAGTGGGGAAGCCAAGCAGCTGGGATATCTGTCAAGGGATGCCACCCTTGATAGGGCACTTTCAAGAGAGAATGACTCCAACACCCTCTGGAGTCTGAAGTCAACTCCTGATAGCCATGAAGGCAAGGTTTCCCTTCAAGGAAGATGTTATATGTAATCCAGGGAAATGGAATACTATGGAGAGGGGTATCCAGTTACTGAGAGAATTAGCTCCGTGGGAAATCATATTTTTTGAGCCATACTGCCAAGAGGGGACAGACCCAGATAAAATCTTTCGTACACAACCTATGTGGTACAGGTTTGTACGAAGCACAGCACCTGCATATGCTAAGTCACTGGCATCAATGACCTGGACAGCTGCAGGTGTACAAAACATTTCTGAAGTGATTAAGTAGCTTCGTGACTTTGAGGACAGCCTTGCTGGCTCTCTATGGGCTTGTGTCTTGACTGTGTAGAAACCATGTGAAAAATCTGATGACTGGTTTGAAAAGCTGCTGCGAGAAAACAAAGCACTCAGAGAAGACAGGTTCCATTCATGACCTGTACAAACCTATGTTTTGGCTATTAGGAGAAGGTGTTTCCAGTCTCAATAGAGAGGACAGAAGAAGTCCACAAAGAGAGGCACACTGTGTTTTTTCCTATATGACCAGGGAGAAAATGTGAGGATGTGAGATGGAAGACCTATCTCAGAACTTCAGGAATGAGTATGTAAGTTAAAAGGAAAAACTCCTAGGCAAATGGCAGAAGTGGCAGAAGAGATTCTGATCCTCTTGAAGGAACCTCTAATTTGTACCCAGAGAGTGTGTAAAACACAAAATAGAGGGGCCCCGCCTCCAGGGATAACAGGGATAACAGAGTTTACTGGCCTCGTACAACACACCCCCAGGAGCACAAAGCTTTGGTGTACACTGGTGCTCAGTGCAGGATAATCCCCTCAAACTATAAAGGAACACAATCCATCAGTATTTTTGAAGTGACTGGGGGATCCCAGGAACTGACTGTAGTAGAGACTGAAATAAGCCTAACTGGGAAAAACTGGCACAAACATCCCATTGTGACTGGTCCAGGTGCTCTGTGCATCCTTGGTATAGACTGTCTCAGAAGAGGGTATTTTAAGGACCCAAAAGAGTATTGATGGGTGTTTGGTATAGCAGCTGTGTATACTGAGAATACTGAACATATGTCTACTTTGCCTGGTCTGTCCAAGGAACCTTCTGTTGTAGGACTGCTGATGGTTGACAACGAGCAGGTGCCAATTGCTACCACGACGGTGGATTGTCAACAACATTGCACAAATCGAGACTCTTTAGTTCTTACTCAGAAGTTGATTCATCAACTGGAGAGCCAGGGTGTGATCAGTAAGGCTCACTCACCTTCTAACAGCCCAGTTTGGCCAGTGCGTAAGTCTAGTGAGGAGTGGAGACTATCGTGGCCTGAATGAAGTTGTGCCACCACTGAGCACTCCTGTGCCTGATATGCTAGAACTGCAACTTGAACTGGAGTCAAAGGCAGCCAAGTGGTACGCCACAACTGACACTGGTAATGTGTTTTTCTCTATTCCTTTGGCAGCAGAGTGCAGGCCACAGTTTGCTTTGACCTGGAGGGGCATCCAGTACACGTGGAATTGCTTGCCCCAGGGGTGGAAATACAGCCGCACCGTCTGCCATGGTTTATTGTTGCCCTGCAGTAAATGGTGACAACATCATGTACACGTGTGTATACACATACACACATCAGCAATAAAAATTCCCAATTCTGTATCTCAAAGTTGAGCAGGAACATTGTGTTTTTGAACATCTTATTTCAGTTGTTCATCCACTCTCTTTTCCTTTCGTTTCTGAGTTACTCAAGGTTAAAAAGCTAAGTCTTTTATGATGGTAAACATTTTTTTAAAAATTATTCCTTAGATAACTAGTTGTGAATTCAGAGGACAATCCAGTAGCAGCACTATATAGCCAATTATATGTACTTTTCCCACCTGTTACAAAAATAATTCTGTTGCAAATAGCTATTGGAAACAGGCAGAGCACAATGGTAGCACAGCTATGATATAGATACAGATACACCAGACCTGCATCTGAGTGTACTCCAAAATCAGAACTTTGGGAAAATGAATGTGAAGGACGCTTTTCTGCACTTATGTCTAAGCTGACTTCTAGCAATGAGATCATACTGGAAGTTGCACAGTCAAGATCACAAGGTATAATGTCACCTTAACATTGCCCTCCTGTTTCCTGGCTCAAACTGTGTATTTATGTAGTTCAGCTCACATCTGTAAAAGCTTGGAATTTATGCACAAGTATGTATTGCTGGCCTAGCCATACTCCAAAACAGCTTTGATTTTGACTTGAAAAGAGGAAAGCTATGGCAATATACAGAAAAAAATAAACCATAACTGTTCACCCTTTTCTTCCTCTCTCATGAAACTTTCATCAAAATCAGACAAGATAGATCTATTTTTGATAATGTTTAAGAACATCCACACCACATTGCTTTATGGTAGACTAACTGGTTCCTACAGATTGCTCTAAGGAGTGAGATAGATTATTTAGACACTGAAACAAGACTCTTAGTTGAAGATTAAAGGGAATTATCAGGATCTAATAATAAAACAAAATATTAGGCTAAAATAATCTTGAGATAAACACTCAGGTCTCAGAACTCAGGTCCAAACTTCATAAACATAGCAGTGTTGTAATATGCTAACTTACACAGTGGCCACTAAATTTATCTACTAGCATAATTATTTACATTTTTTCTATTGCTTTCACACTAGTGCAAAGCCACCGTGTGTAGCAGAGATTCTTCTTACTAACACAACGAAGGGAAATAAGTCAGTCTCCTTTTGCCAAAAAAATATGTTTTGTGAAGAAAAATTACTTACTGCACAAAATAAAGAGCTGCTTAGAACTGAAATTACAGCGTTCCTTTGCATTTGTGCTTGTGGAATACAGATTTTGTGGCAGTTAGATAGGGCTGTGCAAATGGTCCAGACAAATCGCCTGAAACAAGCATTTGCTTTAACACAATTCAGTGCAATGTTTTTTGTGTTTCCTTTCTGTTTGGAGATACATGACTGAAATTTTATTTTAATCTGATCTCTGTTGCATTGTACTTAGTAGCATTTTTTTTTTAAGCCACAGCTGCTGCTCTGAGATGACAATTAAGAAGAAATCCTGTTAGAAAGAGTCTGTGACATATGATTCTATAAAAACCTGCAATTGAAGTAACCCTAGAAACTGATGATAAATAAACTGATTCCAATAGACTTACCTGTTCAATGCTTTTAAAAGTCCAGCACTCCCTCTTTACCATACAAAGGTTTTAGCAAGTGGCTGAAGTCAAAATGGAGCACTTGATCATGATAATCCCAACCTGTCATGGGCGACAGCATCTCTCATGGAACTGCACTCAAAATGCATGAAACGAACCTGGAAGACACAGATATTCTGACATTTTTATTGAAACATAATCACCCATGTCCAAGGACAATGAAACATGATCAAGTAATATATTATAAAGGAGTAAGTACAAAGACATAAATACCACCTGCTAAACATCAAGACCAGAAAGTGCGACCAGAAAGCTCATGTTCCAGTAAATCTGCTTTTGTTGAGTCAATGCAGCTCTGTTGTACTTAGTGAGCCATTGAAACTGTTAGGATTAATAAACAGATTTTTTTTTTTAATTGCAGCTTTTCCTACATAGGACTTTAAGTCCTTTTTTTCATATAAATTTCAAATGGAATATCATATTCTGAACCAAAGAGAATCTTATCTGAGAAAGGTCATGGAAAGGATTCAGTAAAATTATAGTTAGTTGTTCCATGAGAGCTTTGCTGAGTAGCATTTCTTATGGTATCTTTAACAGAAAATACAACCTGCAAATGGATGTAATGCAATCATGTGCTCTTCTTTTTACTAAGAAAAGGCAAGAAGACAAGTAAAGTAGTCAGGTGGCATATTTCAACACAGTTTTAATGCAGCCAGGGAAATTTACAGTTTTGTAGAGCACTCTGCTTCTGTATACTTTTATGGTTCCTTGGGAAAATTTCTTGTCATTTCTAAGTACCTTTTAGTAATTCAAGTTAATACTCTTGTTACAATCTTTAAATGTGTGTGCGTTTTTTTTTTTTTGTTTGTTGGTTTTACCAGACTTCCAAAAGCAGTGCGTCTACCTCTTTCAGTAAAAGAAATGATTAATTTGGGTAAACTGAATTTACTTAATGAAGACATTTTCCTCCTCTTTGTCCTCTGTCACTGACATATTCAGGCCAATGCACAGATATCATGGGGAATACCAGATGGCATCCAGATGAGGGTAGTAAAACACTGGCACAGGTTACCCAGAGAGGTGGTAGACGCCTCACCCCTAAAAACATTCAAGGCCAGGCTGGATGTGGCTCTGAGCAACCTGTTCTAGTTAAAGATGTCTCTGCTCATTGCAGGGGGGTTGGACTAGATGACCTTTGAAGGTCCCTTCCAATCCAAACTAGTTATGATTCTATGATAATGGTCAGTTCATCCAGAAGTTACACAGATCTGGGCTTTTTTAAGGAGTCCCAACTTTTTATTTCAGTCCCTATTGAAATTTAAAGTGTGACTGAGCATTGCTCCTAAACATCTCCAAAATTCTAGATGTTCCCTATCCTTCTGTGTGATAGGAATGTCTTCTCAAGTGTTGCTTATGTCATTGTTGTTGTTTTTTGTTTGTTTGTTTTTAATAGACATCAGGAAAATGTATGCATGGATGTGAGTGCTAGTGCATACATATGTACACAAGATAAAAATAACATATTCTACCCAAATTCAGAAATGTCCTAAGTAAAATGACAGTAGATTTCTTGTCTAATTTTGCAAAGCATTTCACTACTGGGTTAACACAGAGTATGACTTCTCAACAAATCAAATTTGTTAGACTGCAACAACTGAGCTAAAACCAGTGGGTCAAAAGAGAGACTGTTATTCAACCTCCACCAGTCATTGGCAGTTTGCGGAAAAGTTAGTGAGAGTTAAGTGCATCTGAGGGAAGATGCACCACAATGAAAAACTAAGTTTCGGAGTAGTACAAAATTTGTCATATCTTCCATGACTTCAAATGGGAGATCAAACATGTCCAGAGTTTTAGGAATGTAGCTGACCAAATGGTCAGGAATTATAGTACTGATTTCTCATCATACACAAGGTCAGACAAATGTAGGAAATGTGAAAGGTTAGTGGAATGTACTTTGAAAATTGACTGAATATCTTGCATTGAAATATTATTGGCTCTTGCTCACCCAATCTAGTGCATCTGGCTCAGTCATTGAAAGATTGATGATTCTCCATGATCAGATGCAGAACTTAATTTTAGTGAAACAGAGGAAGAACACACTAATATGTCTCTGAATAAATCTGCTACCAAACTCAATATATACAGGAAGGGTGTTTTTTCTTTGGTTGTGATTTCCATAGTGACATCTCTGAAAAAGTTTCCCCTAGAAATGTCATATCATAGACACATAAAGGGGTCTAAACAAAGAAGTAAAGCTTTTATTAATATTTTCCAGAAGGACAATGAAAAAGTTGTATTCAATTATTGTCAGGGTGAAACGTGGGCCAGTGCTTTAAAAACAGTGTACATTCACCTGTAGAAAGAGACAAAGAATATGGAGCAGACTGTGTACAAGGCAATTGGTTGGAAGAGACCCTCCAGATCAAGTCCAAACATTAAATTGGACAGATAGATCAGATGGATGTGCTGCCATTCAGAGGGGCCTCAACAGGCTGCAGTAATGGGCCAACAGGAACCTCATGAAGTTCAACAAAGGGAAATACAAAGCCCTGCACCTGGGGAGGAATGATGCTATGGTTGGGGCTGACTGGCTGGAAACTACCTCTGCAGAAAGAAAGATGAAGTTCCTGGGAGACAATCTGATTGTAAGTCAGCATGCTGCCCTTGCAGCAAAGAAAGGGGGTTGCATTAAGATGAGGGTTGCCTACAGGTTGAGGGAGCTGTTCCTTCCCCTCTGCTCAGATCTGATGAGACACACTTGGACTGCTGAGCTCGGCTCTGCCTCTCCAGTACCAGAGACATGGACATAAAGAGCAACTCCAGCACAGAGACACAAAGCTGAAGGGCTGGACCATCCCTCACGCAAGGAGTGGTTAGCAGAGCTAGGACTGTTCAGCTTGGAGAAAAAAAGAATCAGGATGATCTTATCATTGTGTATAAATACACATCAGGAGGGACTGAACCAGATGGAGTTAAAATCTTTCCAGTGGTGCAGAGTGGCAAGGCAAGAGGCAACAATCACAAACTGAAAGACATTAAATTCTCTTTGAACATAAGAAAAAAAATACTGTGACGTTGGTTGAGCACTGGACTAGGTTGCCCAGGAGACTGTGGACTCTTCATCCTTGGAGATATTAAAAACCTGACTGTACATGGCACTGAGCAATCTGCTCTAGATGATCTGCTCTAGATGATCATGCCTTGAACAGGGGCACTGTACTAGGTTATCCTCCAGAGATGCCCTGCCATCCTCAACCACTCTGTGATTCTGTGAAATCCTATAAAACGGTAGAAAGAATTTAAAAAAATATCAGTTTTTGCTTACTTCACATTACCTTGAGACAAATCAGTGTAATCTGCTTTATAATAGCATATTATTTTATATCAGCAGAAGAAAGCTTATTTTGTCTCTATTCTGCTAAGACGGTGTTTTAAGTGCAATATTGGCTATGACTTTTGAAGTCACAGACATTCAGTAAAACTGGCATTTAAAAAATGAATCTGCACAAGAAGAACATGACACTATACTGAAACACCCCAGAACCCTATTTAAGTAGACAGCTTTAAAATTTAACATCAGTTTCATTCTCCACTTGTTCATTTTTACCATTACTGCAGTCCAATTTTTAAAAGTGAACCGAGGTAATAACACTGGAGAGACAGTAAAGCCAAAGTCTGGAGAATACTTTTAAAAAGCACAGTCTCATACAACAAATACCTAACTGTGTACTACTTCATGGGAATCAGTGAAGTCAAACAAGCCAAGTGCTCACAACAGGTCTGCACCTTCTGTTGCATTTCCACCATTATAAAAGCAAACTTCATAAATGAAGAGGTTACATTTTGCACTCTTTTTGTTCAAGTATGTGTGACTGAAGCAGAAACCAATTTCCACATATCCAGAGTCTTTGTGATATTACTGGTGACAGCTGTTTGCCTTTTCCCTGCTCCTGGGGAGCTTAGACTCTGTGGTGGCCTGAAATCCTGCTCACGTTTTGGAATTACGCTGCTCATTGCAGTAGTAGGTTTTTGCTAGTCTTGTTTTGCAACATCACGAATATGCCTAGATCTCAAAGAACAAAGAAATAAGGGATGTGTGGAACTGCTTTTTGTCTGGTTCTATATAATCTATGAGGATATACTAATCGCTCCCTCTGTTTTATAGTATTTTTTTCAGTAGTGATAATGGAAAAGAAGGACAGCATAAGAAGAGTTTCTTGCTGTACCATGACATATAGATGTATGAGACACTAACTAACCTAAGAGTTTACCACTTAAATCAAGAGCACAAGTAAAGAATGAAGAGAGGGTCAGTGGTATTGGATTTTCAGTTCGTTCAGTGCATTTGTGACAGATGTGATTTCAGAGGTATCAACAAAACAAAGAAGTGGAAAGGTGCTATAACAAAGAATGGGACCTTTCAGAAAAGAAGGTGGTGTGATGGTGCTGTCTAAATCTCTCCTAATAGTTTTGGGAGACTTTTTGAAGCTATGGTGTAGAGTGAAATAAAATTCAATCTTCTACTGGTACCTGTTTAGTGGTGATTATAGTATATGTGTGCTAACAGATCAGTTTCTAACATCAAATGCAGAGGATCCAGCCTACAAGTATCAACTGTTTTAGGAGCATCACTTCCATTTGCAGCCCTAGTTATCGGTTTGGAGGACTGGTATCAGCAAATTGCTACACAGCAGAATATGCAACCTTGAAAGTAATACGGTTGTTCCTTCCCCATGACCTCTTTGACTTCTGTCCTCTCTGACCAGTCAACAAAACATGCTAATCAAATCCAAAATTACCTGGATAGTCACCTACTGAGAACTGAGCCCAAGCCATTGAAATAATGTGTTTGGCAGTTATCAGAAGTTAATGTGAAGGTAAGTGCAGCATGCGAACTAGTTGGAATTAATTAAGTAGCACCATTGGGTACAAGAACTTTTCTGACTATCACTGCAACATGAGAAGTGTTAAAACTGGCTGACTTGGCTGTTTTCATTGCTGGTTGGTTCAACGCCTGCTGGTGAAAAAGAATCAGGCGTTTTTACAGTAGTTGATGTGAGATGCATCAGAGGAGCTGTCAATTGGTCTGAACACGAGTAGCAACTCCAGTGGGTCACAAATGAAGCATATAGCCCCTCTGTGTGCAAATATTTTGCTTCATGTAACAGTTGTGACGCATCCCAGTCCCATTGGAGCTACTGCATGTATAAAAGTTCTGAACATGGACACCTATTATTTCTGGTGATGACACCTATTATTTCTGTTCTACCAGAACATACATGGGAACATACCAATAAGGAAGGGAGGAGACCTTTGCCAATAAAACTAGCATGGGATGGGGAGGGCAGGGACTCTTCAAAAGTCTTTTCAGGCCTTGAAGAGTAGAAGTGTGTGAGGAAGAACACCTGAAGGATAATACAGCAATATAAGAAACACCAAAGAGTTCACTGATTAATTCCCCAGTTGCATGCATGTGTGCTTTCTAATATCTCTAGCCTCTTACTCACAGTGCACAAGAAACCACAAACATGAATGAAGAACACCAACAGCCATAAAATCAAACACTAACATTGGAGAGGATATTTTTTATTTCAAAAGTTACTGCATTTTTATTTGCTATCTAATTCCCGAATCTTTAAAATTCCATTTATTTATTTATTTTCCCATAGTCTTGGATCTAGAGCTGAAGTTCTAAAATAATGCGATGCAGGAACTCGAGCTTTTATACACATTCTGTCAAAACGAATGTTCAATAAAGAAAGGCTTAATAAAATCATTCAGAAGTTGCACTATATTTTCCTTCATTTTTCAGATTTCTTGATTTAAGAGTGGAAGACATAAACAGAAAGAAACTTATCAGCTCATGAATCAGTTAAACCTGTTCCATCCATTTAAGAAGTGTGAGATATATGACCTATGATCAACCTGTGGTGGTCAACCAAAATAACACAATATACATCCCAGCTTGTCTATGTAGAAAGAGAATCCTAACATTTGTAAACGTAAGAGTAAAAACATTCCATTTTTAACTTTCTTGCAACGTAAAAGAAAACAGTAATACAAGGCATTATCAGAAAAAGTTATTTAATTATGGAAAATATAAATAACATACCTTAACACTTAGTGGGTTCAAGTCCTGCAGACGATCACTGCACCTTTGGAAACAAAATTCACCTGTTAAAACTTTTCCAACTAAATTAGTTTAGGATAAAAATTCTTATTATCTGAAATGTTTTACTTAGCACAGTTCGCAAGCTTCTTTAGTACCAAGCAGCATGGTCCTTTCAGACCTAAAGCTACCTGCAAGAGATGAGTGTAATTTGTTCCGTCCCTCAATTCCTCTTTTGAGGTTTCTGAGAAGAAGATCCACTGTAACCTACACTCCTCTCCACTCCAGCCTCCCAACCTGGATTTCAGTTCATTTTGTGTTACAAAGCCTAGCAAGAAATCTTTCTAAAGCAAATATTTTATGAAGAGGGAATCAACAGTATTTTGTACTCCCTCTGCAGCACTGGTTACTGCGGCAGCAGTTAACCAACAAACACTGCTCAAAAATAAATACCAATCTTATAGATGACAGAAAATAACATACCTAGCACCAACTTCTTACTCAGCTTTTTTGGAATGAAGTGGAATATAATGACTGGACTTCTGGTTTACCAATACCAGTGTCAGCACATTGGACAAACCATTACAGACGGAGCACTGGGAACAGTTTTATTTTGCACAAGAACACCTTGATAAGTCTTTTCCCATTCTAACTTCTGTTATTTGCACATATTTTGTGAATGACATCATATTCTCCCATACTCTATTGTGGAAGAATCTCTGGAGCAGATCCTTGGCTCCTCTACATCTCAAATGATTTCAGAAAAGTAGTAGCAATTTATAGTGTTTGAGGATCTCAACCCTTGAGTTCAACACATCAACACCCCCTTGACAAACAGACAATTCTGGCGTATTTTCTGAGATTAGGAAGAAGCTTACTCCTATGGTAGCCTATCCTTCCTATCCTTTATTCACCTCTACATATATATTTATAGCTTTATAGTTTATAGTTTAGCTATATTTATATATATATACACAGACCAAAAAATGTCTGTATATAGCATTGACATATATATAATTTTAAATACTACCTGAAAATATTTGTTTATTCTCTGCCCCTTTGGAGATGCTTTAATTCATAAAACTTTGGACTTGCTACATTCAGTTTTCTGGAAGTGTAAAATTACCTGTCACCCTTGAAATATGAGTGAACTATAGTCCAAGTACTGTATGGCTATTCTACTACAGAGCTTGCCTTATTACAGTATATTAATAAATAGTACAATTATCTTAACCATCTTAATTTCACAGGCTTAACTGCTTTATAGAAAAATACACACTTTACAGCGATCATCCATGATATGTCCTTTAGACTCATGTTGTTAAATGATCTCTGTAGGAATCATCACAATGGTGTAAGAGTCAAAGCAACCTTGTCTCAACAGATGTTGCTTTATTGGCAAGCACATCACCTGACTTGTGACTCCCTTGTGAGGGGACACAAGACAACCTGAAAAGCATGCATATTGCACCTGGTCAGATATAGGAGGTTTGTAGATTTACATGATGAGTAATTTAATATCCTACCTTATGTCATTCCCAAATCTCCTGAAATCTTCAGTTTATTAGGTAACTGCTGAAACTCACAAAGTTAATCTTGAGAATGTGCTCCCTAGGTAGCTAACTCAAAAATAAATCATATATTTGTGTTTCATTTGAATGCTTATTGGAAAGAAGATGTGATTTTTCAGTGTAATTTTTCTCCTTAAGTATATACTTCTGTGTACAGATTGACATGCCAACGTTTATTTCACTGTAGAGACGTTGCAGCTTCTGATAAATGGACCCAATGCTGGGCTGACATGTCCTACACTGATGTTCAAAGGATTGGTGCTGGGGCAAGGGTACCTCAGGAATCGGCTCATGTCGCACCTGTGCAGACTCCCCATAGAACTGCCTGTGGCAGTAGGACTCTGTCCAATGCATTGTGCGTTAAAGCGTTTATATTGAAGTACCAAGGCGCTTAATTCACCTGAAGGGATATCATAAAAATTCCCCAACAAGAGACTTGCAAGCTAATGGTTAAAAACATACAGATTAAGTCTGCAGAATTGACTGGACGATAAACATGACATTTCCACTGAGAGGATGGGTTCATGTCACCCACAGTTACAACGTAAAACTATTTTTTCTTTGATGTTGTAGATCTTGGCAGTTTCAGGCAAACTGTGAACATTTATATAACATTTTGGATTGAAATGCCTCATAGAAGAACAAAATATAATGTCTACTCAGATATATACATGGTATGTATCCTATTATATATACCAGAATGAAAATATTAATTTATTTTAGCGTAATCTATAGGTCCTGCTTTCTACACCGAAAACAATGAAGAATCATACAGTCTGAAAGAGTCAGCTGAGCCATCTATAAAAATAAATTTTCTTAACTGAAAACAATTAGAAATGTAATAATGAAGGCAGAGTTCTCACAATAGCTAAGGGATAATTACTGAGCTTGTTTTGTGACTGATGAACAAAGACTTTGAAAGGAAATTTAATCACTGATTTCTTATCATATAGTTAGATGCCAAATGAGATGATATAATTACAGATGAGTGAATTCCTATCCTCATTTTATATACAATCGTGTCTAGCATGCTGATTACAAAAGCAAGAAAAACAGAATCTTTGATGTTTATTTCATGGAATAACAGTAAGTATTCACTTTCAGCATCCAAGGGTGGATACAGTCTTTAAGCTATAGGAAGAATAAATTTATTCAGCCCCAGTCAACTCTTCGACATCCATGGGAAAATTTTGCAGAAAGTTAAAGCATGCATTGCCAGGACTCTTTATCAGACACCAACTTCATCACAGCCACAGGAGGAATGCATTGCTGGCAGGATGTGCTATAAGAAGGTACACAACCAGCAGTTCCCCATCTGGTCACATCACATCCCTTTTCATACTGTCCTGCTTTAAATAGCATTAGTTCCTTATTTTTATCTAACCATACAACAACCTCTATCACTTCACTTTTAGTGGCTTAGTCTCATTCTTCACTGACAGCTGCTTCTCATATCTGTGAAGTGATACTGTCATTTGTTATCTGCACTTGGATATTTCCTGACATGAGGCTGAGAACAATGCCACTGACATGCTATTACTAAATGGAACAAGAAAAATGATATGTTCACCTACCTCCAGTCCACCTAAAAAGTTCTATCTTTCACCAAGAAAAGCAACTATGCTTAGTCCATGGTATGCTATAGATGGATTTCTACTGAGTTAATTAATGCATTAATACGGAAAAGCCCAGGTTTGACTTAACGCAAGCAAATCTGTATTTAAATCAAGGTAATGGAAAATGAGATCAGTGAATGTTATGTAACACTGAAAAAGTATCAATAATATTAGCAGACAATGGAGAAAAGTAGAGGTCTTGAGAATGACAGTACATATTTTGAAATTTACTCCTTTATCAAAAATGTGGTATGTCACTGTGAACAACTATAGGAAAGGAACTTTTTGAGAATACGGAGATCAAAATTTTACTTAATTGCTTTGAGAGTGAAATTTTCCAGTCCGAGCCACAGAAGAACAGAGTACCAAAAGGGGAGCATGGCGATTTCTCTTGTGCTGCCCAGGCTCTGCACAGTGCTTGTGCGACTTTTAGTGAAGTCGGCCGCCTCCCCTGCTCACCAGTGCACATGTAGCGGTGCATTTCAGCAACTTGACAGCAATGCTTTCAGTGAGGGTAAAGGCCATGTGTGCAGTATGAAGGCATGCCTTATAGACCACAAGCTTCTTCCTTTAGCTTTCCATAAAAAGTCCACCAGGAACTTGCAGTAAAGCTTGAAACGGAAAGGATGCGTGTGTGTGAAGGATCTGCCCTATGCAGAAGATACTTTTCTTCCATTCTGCTTTCAGTGTCACAGCCAAGATCTTATTGCTAGGTTCAGACTTGGATGATGGTCTGCAGTGGAAACTGTTTCTGTTGGCATCTGTTTTCTTATGTTTTGGCTTTCAAATAAAAAAAAAATAAAGCAAATTTCTAGAACCTTTTCCTCGGACAGTATTGCTGACATCAAAAGACCATCATGAATGACATCTGCTATAAAGCCTTCTTCGTACTGGTCCTCAGTTAACCTAGTTTCGAGAATGTTTTTTTCAGAGTAACTTAACTGTAACTAAAACCACAATATTGAACCGGGTTTTTTGAGCAGGAAAACAAATAAATTTCCATAAGCTACAGCATCCTGCACAGCCTAAGCTGGGGTAAGTAAAGATGAGAAGCCAGAAAACAAGTGTGTGGCCAAAAATGTCGTTAAAAAAAAAGGTTATTTGTAATGGCAAGTTAGAACAATTCCCTACTGACCTTTAATTTACACCTTCTGCTAACAACTCACAATAGACCTTCTGCTAACAACTCACAATAGACCAGTTTAAACTGTTCGAAAGGAACCCACTGCACCTTTCTTGTGTCCTTTAATATCACTCCAGACTCCACCGTATTTGGATTACTTGCCGGTCAGTGTGACTAGGAGGAGAAGTAATATCTGCTATTTATGCTGCAAGCAAAAAGACTTCTGTAGCCATCCCACTGCTCGCAAATGGAGATATTACCATTACTTACTGATTTATATCATTCGAGAGTTAAGTTTTTTATCAGTAAAGCTCCCAGTTGTTCCTAGGATATCTTTGCAATTCTGTCTCTACAAGTGCTGTCAGAAACATCCTGTACACTTACAACTGAGCTTGACAGGCACCAACACATATTTTGAGGTTGTAAAAACTACTAAATCTTCCTGTCATAAGACCTTATATTATGTATCTCCTCACGCTATGTAAAAAACCCAGAACAAACAACTTGATAGATACAGGTGCACCTGGCTTGAGAGTTATTAAAGCAGGATAAAGACAATGCCCTCCAGCAGTCAGTTATGAGAACAACTGTTTCAGCAGTGTGTATCAGCGTGCAGCGGGGCTAATGTTCCAGTCCTCCCTGCCAAAGTACACATGCAGCAATTATGCCAACAATAATTCTGCCACTCTCAGGTTTTCCGGAAACCTTAGCCACTAAAAACAGTTTAGAAAGAGCTAAGTTTCAAATTCTTTTCACAGTAAAGAGTTCAACTAACAGATGAAAGGATTATCAGCATCCTTCCTGTATTCCTTTAGGATGGGTTCAAGCAGGTATTATTAGCAAAGTCATTAGCAAAGACTACCAGGGAATAATGACACCATACAACAATAATTTTTAAGGTTCATAGTTTGTTTTTGTTTGTGTCTTTTTTGTTCTTGTTGTTTGTTTGTTAGTTTTGGGGCTTTGTGTGTATGTGTGTTTGTTTGTTTTTTCCATCCTACTTTAGAATGAAAACTGAATCTGTCTGCATATTCTTTTTTCAAAGCAGAGCTGAAGTCTGTATTGAGTACGATCTGGAATTTTGCTTAGCTGGAATTGCATCTCTGTGTCAATCAACAGACTGATGGCTGGCCGACAGCCTCAGTGTAAATCATTTAAAGTAGTCTGACTTTAAATAGTTTTGCTGACTCATTTAGATCAGTCAGATCACCAGAAGAGAGATGTGAATATGTATTACTCTCATATCAGCAATTTTACTTTTCCTTTTTGGACCAGCTCAGTACAGTTGGATTCATCCTAGTATAACTGATGAAGGAAAAGGAATAACAATCTTAATAGCATTGTCCCTCAGAGGATATAAATAAGAGTACTTCTACAGAAGACAGTTTAGACTAGTTGAAAACATAACTAAGATTTTTAATGTGGACTGTACTGAGAGCATAGAAGAAAAAGGAATAAATATGTCCTGAACTGACATCTTCCCAGTTTCACACACAATTATAAATGTATACCTATTCTCTGTTTTTTTAAAAAAAATATTTCGTATTTCTGCAATACTGTCTTAACTCATGAAAAATACACATAGCTTTTTTCCTGGGAGAAGAAAGAGAATATGAAGTCATGTGATGTTAGGGAAGACTGTAGCAGCCAAACTGAGCTAAAATCAGGCACCAAGTTATGAAACAGAGTAACCTTTACTTTTACTTTCTGTCCTCATTCAGTGCTTGATGTTACAGTATCCTTGCAGAAAACAAGCTATTTTATAATCAATGTGTTTTATTGAGTGCAGAATGAAGAATCGAGAATTGCTGCATATGAATCTCAGCTCTATTTCTTCTCCCGTAACTTGGACCGAAATACATTTTTCCTTCCTGTAACATCATATTAAGAACACAGGTTGCCTTACTGAACTCCTGAGAGCCCATTCTGTGATAGAGCTTTAGGTACTGGTGCCTATATGGAGAAGAAATCACACTCAATTCCCAGATGCTCTCCCATTGAGAAAGACTTTGGCAATGGGCATTTAAAAACAAAGAGAGGTAGCCAGAGGAGAGGTCTTCATAAATAGATGTGTGCTTTGTCTGGTTTAGAAAAAGGAACACTGGTCAGATAATCCCCTTACTCACTGATTCTTAGACGAGATCATGGGGGGCTCTTAAAATGCAGGCATGCCATTAATTTGAATCCCAGGTAACATAAATCTAGACTGATGTACCTTCCCCATCCAACTCCAAACCAAGTAAAATGTGCAGTTATCAGAATCAGACTTCGCATTTTCATAGTGCTTCAAATTCATACTATGTTATCTAAGGGAAAAGTGGTATTTGAAAGCAAATTGCCCATTTTGAATTATAAGTAGTCTCTACTTCCAGAAGAATTTATAGAACTAAACGGCCTTTCATCCCCTCTTCCCAGAAGGAGCCACTGCAATAAAATAATGTATGTAATACAATAAAACCCCTATGCTTATAACAGGAATGCATTAACAATAAGCCTAACTAATCAGTTTGAAGTTGTCTGGCTCTGTAAGCATATATCTTGAGAAAAGTAACAGTTTAGCATGAACAGTACATTTAGGACAACTACAAAACACAGAATACCATGTTCAAACCTGCCCACCCAGATACATTTTGGCTTTATAAGGTTTGAAATGAAAAGCTGAACATGCATAAACCTTCAGTCCTCCTGAATGTAATTTTATTTGGACCTGCGAAATGAACTGCTTGCTTATTAGAAATGAGTTCTCAACCCAAATCAACACAATGGTGAGATTAATTGGAAATGGCATCAAAACTACAGCTATATCTAGAAGTAGTCCAGCTAAGCAACTTTTGCTTTAATGAAGAGAGCAAATAATGGATGAAAAAACTAACATAAATAAGGAAAACAACCAAAAAAAAGTGAATAAAACAAAATTAAAACAGAAACAATCAGATTGTAAACAACTCAAGATTTCAGTTTTAAACAAATAAGCTGTCAGAGAACAATGCAGATGGTAATGCACCAAAAGTAATAATAAATCAAAGTTCATCGTTATCTGTACTTTAAAAGCATTTTGAATAACTTCTCAGACTTTCACAAGAGAAACTGGGGAAGATCATATCAGGGAACAATTGTTGTTATAAACCGGCACTACTAGAAAACAATAATAATTAATTAAAATATATCCTTCCAATTAAAATTGTTAAATAGGCTTACACTTAACTACTGTTGAGCACTCTCTCCTTGGAATACTCATCTCCATTTTAACAGGACATATTCCTGTATAAACAATGAGATTATTTAGAAAGTAACTGGGTATAATGGGGTTTCCAGGGAAGGCATACAGATTTTTCAGGAGGCAAAGATCAGAGATACAGAAGTATAATTAAGTTGCATTGCCTTTAAGAGGAAGATAAATGTATTCTGTCCCCACACTACATTCTTCCATCTTATATATGTAATCTTTCCTAACATAAAGCCAAACAAGGAATATTATTGTATCTATATTTATGTCCCAAATCCAAGATCACATCTGCCCAAATATTGGTATTGTATAAGACAATCTCTTATTTTGTATATATTGATTTTTAGCAGAATTTTTATAAGCTTCTTCCATCATTACAATTTTGTCAGAATGTTCTGAAATAAGGCAGATGAATTCCTGTTGCACATTCTTATTCCTACCTTAAAAATATCTGAGACAAATTAAATACATTTTTTAATCTACAAGGAATTAATTCCCCTTTTTTTTTTGTGAGATTTTGTGGTTACTACAGACCCCTCATTAAAGTCAAGAAGACCACCCCAGAATCTCTGTGAAGTAGAAGACTAACTATGAAGCAGAAGAGTAACTCCAAGAGCTGCTGGGACAGACAGAGCAGCCTTGCTGTGGGGCATTGCTGGGCACCTGCACCTCGCTATGGGCCATCATGGTGGAGGACATAGAGAAGGGTCCCCAGGCAGAGGTGCTCCTGTGGCACCTTGCAGGGAGCTTCCTCACTGGTGTATGCCTCAGCAGGCATGTGGCAGGGGCCCATGTGTCCAGGAAGGAGGTTTGCAGCACCCAGAGGCTGCAAGGGGAGGTGATGTGTATGCAGCTGTGTGTGCATGCAGCCACATACACTTGCATGTGTGTTTGTGTAGGGGTGAATTACACCACCTTTGGATTTGCTACAGAGGGATCCCTGGACATTTGTAGGTGTTTACTAATGTTTTGTAAGTGTTTGGTATTGTGGGGTATATGCTTTTGTTGTTGCTATTGGTCCCAAATGTATAATTCACTGATTACCACTTAATTATGTTCTGCTAACAACAAACAGCTTTGATTCTGATTTGATTTCAACCACTTCAGCAGATAAGATTTTCTCTCAGATGCTATAATTTTTTTAACAGATTAGAATGAATCAACTTGAAACAAAAAGTCCACAGTAAGAGTATACACAATATCCTGACATAACATCTTTGTCATAACAAGTGAACATACAGATTGCTCTCCAACCAGACACACTTGCTGTGTGACTGAATGATGCTCAAATGTTACAGTGACAAAAGTCTTTAAAAGAATAATATAGCCTAATATGTTTTCCCCATTCTTTTTAGATCCTGTATAACACGTTCGTAGATGGAGTCTGTACAGCCCTAACTAAAATATAAACTTTCACATACTAATACATAAAATGAAGTAAGCCTGTAGATGAATAATTATAAGTACTAATAGAACAATAATTCATTTCATGCATTGTTAGAGAAAGAGGGTTCTCTTTTTTCTATTTTTTTTGTAATTATACATGGAATTGATTTAAGACATCTCTTTGAAACAAACAGCTTAAACCAGCAAGCCTGCTTAGCAAGAAAGAACCTTAGAGCTGTTATATACTGTGTCCATTATGCATTTTAAAAGGTTGGTACTGACTACTGTTTGCCAGTTACCTATGTTATTACTAATTACCTGGAATCACTAAAGGAACGACTGCAATCTGATAACCAACAGCAACAACAGGAATATGAAAGAAAATTATTTGGGAGCCCAGTAACAACAAAAGTGGAAGAAAATCAGTGAAAAGTCAGTCTTTTAAAGGCAGCACAGAAGAAGGGTTCATATCATTTATGTGACAGAACACAGCTCTCTGGAAAATTAATGAAAGCATGGAGATTTTAGGAACTCATTTAAGTGGAAAACAGAAAAGATAAATATGTGATGGAGTATAATGCTAAGTAGAATAATGCATCATAAAAATGAACATAAAATGGAAAAATAAAAGTGCACAATATGTCATTTTCCCTTCCTCAGATATTACAAAAGAAGTTCACAATGCTTAATAAAGCACAGACCATGCTTTGAATATTTTTTTTAAATGTACAAAAATTTTGTTCTGTGTTGGAGTTAAACATCACAGAGAGTTTTTTTGGTCAACCAGCTGTTGTTCTTTGTGAAGAGAAAATTTTTCTTTCTTCTTAAAATGAAAATAAGCTTATGAAATGCCTTTATAACAGATAAAGGGGGGAACGGCAATGAATTATTTTATTTCTTATTTACTCAAATTGCTTAACTTTTATTTTGAATGTAAACACAAAGAAATATCACTGAAATCTACAAGCATTCAGTCTACCTCCTTTGTTAGAGATATTGAAGAGCCACTTATAGTTTGTCATATATTGTGATTACATACGATTTCTCACCACAAACATTATATTAAAAATCACAACACAGTTAAATCTGTGCCATCTGTGGTACAGAAGGCTTATCAGATTTGTAATTAGTTTATTTTAATAGAATTAGCCCAGATAAATTATAGCAGTATCAGCACTAGTGTAGACGAGTAAATGAGTCCACACTAGACTAGTAAATGAGTCTACACCAGGTGGTTCATGGACTTCACTAGATTGATGTGTACTCCAACAGCTTTGAAGACACAATTTACTATACAGGGAGCAAATCGAGTGATCATATTACAAAATGACATTTGGTTTATTTGCCATCATGCATCATGCTGAAGAAAATTAAATTAAGATTACATTAATTATTTCCTATTTAAAGAAAAAAAGAAATTCATAATATGGGGACATTGTTCAATATGTATATTTGCTTTAAATGTTCAATGCTGAAATGATGTAGTGAGGGTACTTTACAGATCATCATTATTTCTCTTAGTAATAATTTACACAGCATAAGAAAAGATCTCAAGGTGATTGTGTATCCTAAGGTGAGTTCTGTACACTGGGAATCTCTCAAGGACAATAATTCTGGTTGAGTTAAGACATAGAGGACTACTAATGGCTAGACTTCTAAATGACAGCTATTACATCTGGATACTTATACATGACCACTATGGAAACTGAGAAAAAAAGTGTAACCATTTATTACAGAAAACGGAGAGTTCAGGAAGCAGAATTTGATTTTTTCCCTTTTCACCTGACTTTCATCCACTCCTCTGGTAATCGTTGTTCTTTCACTCCTTGAGTCCTTCCCATGTTTTTTTTAGAATTTGTGCAATACTGGCTTCTGTCTAACCCATGGCAGGCTTAGATATACTACAAGTGAAACGAAACAAAACCAAAGAATGTTAGATGTTGATAAGGCTCCTAAGACACTCAGTGAGGATAGAAGTATTTTTAAAATGAACTGTGATAGCACAAAGAGAAGATTTTATCTCTCTTCAAATATTCTATTTTAATTCTTCTCTGGAATTTGCTACCAAATGCTAAGTTTGAAATACCTTGGCTACTGAATGTTCTCAAAGCTGAGGCACTTACACTGGAACTGGAGACACTGATAATCACAGAGGCTGAAACTGAGACATCATAATCCTTTTCCTCAGCTCCCAGGGAAGAGGACATCAATTGTTAGGATAATTGAAAGTCTTATTTTTGAGTAAGCAGTTAAGTACTTGCTTGGCTTTCATTGATTTTGATTACTATTAAGTACATTCACAAATGTCCTTCAACAGGAATGATTCACTGAACTGGAGCCCAGAAGAAGCACTGTGTTGACATTGCTAACGAATGCAAAACCAAAAAAACGCTGCTTGGTAACTTTTGACGAAGTATTTGTAGATCACCAAAGATGGCAAACTGAAGCCAAACTTTCTTGGATCTCCAGTTCACAATTTAGATACATTTTTTTTTTTTACTCTGCAAGATATTTTGGCATAATTTTTCTGTTACTGAAAAACAAACATGAAAATTTCTTTACACTGTCTTTTTTTCTTTTTTTTGTAGGAAGCATGTTATGACATACCAGCATATTCAGCTCCTCAAGGAGAGTCTGGGGTGAAGAAGAAACATCCCTTATTCAGACTGAATTGTTAACAGAGGATTTTCATCACCAAGCGACAGGCAGTAACTTTCCCTGGTATGCCCAAAGTGTGGTAAATGAGCAGTGATTAAGTAGCTAATAATGCAAAGCAAAGAATGTGGAAGCAGAAGCTTCAGTCCCAGTTCCAACACAAACTCTCTTTGTGACCATACAGAGAGGTAAGTTACTGTCTTATTTTGTATCAGTTAAAATAGTACAGGTAATAGCATGACACGACTGAAGTTAGGAGGAGAAATACATTAAAGATGAGGAGGAGCTTGGATGCTATGGTAACAGACAGCTAAGGTGAGAAAACAGTACAGAGATACTGACTGGAAGAAATAAAACCAGCAATAACATAGAATGTAGTATGATTAAAAAAAACCCACCAAAACAAAACAGCCCAAGATAGCCTAGCGCCAAACAAACTTCAAGGGCACTACCTAGGTAATCACCTCAGTATTATGCTTTCCATCTATGTTCATTTCCAAAACTCTTGCCTACCGTTCTTACTCATTATTTGTACCAGAGGGACACAAAAATCAAAATACTGTGTCAAGCACGGGATAACCAAAGCCTGGCATTTGGAACAGGCACAACAACAGACGACCATGAAGGAACCAAGGAAAAGAAGATAAAAGGCATTCAACCTGTGGCCAGCAGCACAACTGGGGAACAAGTGTCAGGCCTTCCTTAGAAATACTACAACCTCATTTTAACTGTTTCATTTTACCATGCAAGAACCATAAACTCTTGGGGAAAGAGGTTATTTCTTGCAAATGTGCAACCAACATATTAGTTATATTCCACAAATGTCACACTAAAGTTTCCTGAAAAAGTAAAAATCTTTCCCCACTCTCCAGGTGGAAGAATAGTATTCAGTACTAGTCACTTCTTTACCTCACCTTATTTTATTTCCCACGTGCTTCCACTCAAAATGCAGTATTTTTGTTTTCCTGCAGGAAAAAAAAATCTACATGGACTGATAGAAATACAGAAGGCCCACAGAAATTATGCAGATCAACACAGAAAAAGAAACTGGTTGAATATTAGCATGGCATACACGTGGCAATGAAGTCATGTTTGACTTAGAAAAACCTTTTATATAATACTTCTTTAAAAAAGAAATGAAGAAAATAACAAGTCAAGGAAATTACTTGGATCTTGGATCGCTTCTTGGACTACATTGCTCAGAATTTGCTTTTGAAGTCCTATAGAAGTATAAAGTGATATTTATAGCTAAATGCAGGTTTTGAGAAGAACATCAAAACACCCCAGGTAAGTGGTTTCTGGTGGCTTAACGTGCCAGGAGGATTCAGTTGTGCATATTTTCCCATTTGTTTTAAATCCTCTAATATTATGGAGAAAGAATCTACTAGACTCATTACTACAGATGAGAAGTTTTATTAACTTGGATTAAAGTTGTTATGATATCTGAACATGGGGAATGGAGTGGTGATTGCATTAACAATTCTCAGTTGGTTAGAATTGGTGGATTATGGTTATAAATCTTGACTTTGATTATATCTGCATAATAAAGTGCAAGGGAGCCTACAGCATTCTGAACATTTAAAACAGGGATAATTTCACGAGGAAAGAAAAAGTAATAAAAACTCCAAGTTCAAAACCTAGTGGCATTTACAAGCCAATGGCATTTACATGCCAGTGGCACTTACAAGCCAGATATATTAAAGCCTTTGGAAACCTAGAGGCTCAGAGAGGCACTTATACAGACACCATAAAAACCTTTAGGTTTCTGCCTTCTCTTTTTTTTTTTTTCAATGGAGAATAAGCATCTAATTGATTTTGAAAACAAATACGCTCTTTCTCCTCCCTGTCCCCTGAGATTTTCCTCTGTCTCTCAGAAAGACAGCCTTTAAAATTGTGGTCCCTAGAGCTTCCAATACCACTGGAGGAAGAGACTCGCAGCAGACTCGCAGATCAGTTTACCTTTGCTCTGTTCATGGGGAGCTGTGCTTTGACTGCGGATAAATTCTCATTCTCTTCATTTAATAAGCTTGCTCAAATGGAGTTAATTGTTAGCACTTTTAGTGAGAGCAAAAGGATAATGGTGATAAAACAGTTTTAAAAAGTTTTCTGAGTACATAAAGTGGATAAATCTGGTTGCTTCTGCACATAAGAGGAACTGGCTTTACATACTGCAAGCATGGACACCACGTAGTAAGCACTAAAATTGCTTTAGAGGACTGTCTTATGCCTTGTGATCAGCACTGTAAACAAGATAAATCAGTATATGTCCTATATTTCCCATCCCACAGAGAAGATAATTTATGTTGCTATGCCCCCTGAAAGGGACTGTAACACCTTTTGCAAGTTTGGCTGGTGAGGAAGAAGGTTCTTTGCCTACATTTTGACGTAGCTGGGACATTGTATATCCTACGCAGAAAAAAGGTAAGAAGAATCATGCCTAAGACTATTTTGAGGTGGGAATTCTAATTCTGTTTGCCAAGCATTAAAGTAGAGGGCTATTTTCCATCTAATTTGCATCGCTGCATGAGGAATGTAGAAAGCAGTCCCTAGAGAACTAGCTTATGATACCAGTGCAATTATGATTTGTCTGTCTTTATGCTCTACACATCTGTGCATCAACTGACATCAGATCTGAAGCTGGAGGGACAAACCTTAAGCATCTTCCCAGTATTGCAGACATGGATTATGAAACGTCAAGGATTTTAAGGACAAGGAAGTGCACAGTTCTCAATGATATAAAGGCAGGCTTTTACTGCAGTTCATGGCAAGCCAGCTTTATTTCCATTAACACAGCTGAGACATGCTTCAAAAGGAATTGACAACTATTTACTAAAAGCAACTATGTAAAAGAGAGGCACCAGAGTCTGAATTAGTCTAAGTCCCTCTTCGTTTAAGTGATATTCAGTTCATGAAAGCAATGCCCTACTTAAGAAGCTCTCTAGCAGATTTTGTTACAGAATCAAAAAATTGTTTAGGTTGACAGCGAACTTTGAAGATCATCTAGTCCCAGCCCTCTGCCATGGGGTGAGACATCTTTCACTAGATCAGGTTGCTCAGTGCCCCATCCAACCTGATCTTAAACACTTCCAACAACGGTGCACACAAAACTTCTGTGGTAAAAAATTTCTTCTTTATTTCCAATCTACATCTACCCTCTTTCATTTTAATACCATTGCCCCTTGTCACTAGAGGCCTTAGTAGAAAGTCTATCTCCACCTTTTTTTAAGGTCTCCGCAGAGCCTTCTCTGCTCCAGGCTGAACAACTCCAACTCTCTCAGCCTTTCCTCATAGGAAAGGTGTTCCAGCCATCTGATGATGTTGGCGGCCTTCTCTGGACCCCTTCCAACAGCTCTGTGTCTCTTTTGTCCTGGAGTGCCAGAACTGCATGCAAGTGGGATCTCACAAGAGTAGAGTAGATGGTAAGAATCACCTGCCCTGATCTGTTTGCTATGCTTCTTTTTTGTGCAGCCCAAGATACAGCTGGCCTTCTGGGCTGCAAATGAACATTGCTGGCTTTCTAGTAGCTTCCAGTAGGTCACATAACTTCATTATATTAATAACACATTTAAGAAAATTGATTTTCCCATTTATCTCACTGGCAGTCTTTAACAGTAATTGGGGTCAACAGTAACTGACACATGCCAACTTCAGTTAGACATAAAATTTGGAGCTACTGCCTAAGGATACAGGAAATAAGATATTTTTGTACTTATTTTCAAAGAACTAGTGAAAGGAAGAGTAATAGAATGTTAAGCAGAATTGTGGGAACATGTTGCTAAGTATAGGTTAATACCACTGCACAAGAGAAGGTTAAAACTGTCTGACAATTATCATCCAAAGAGATAAAGAGAATCAGGAAAACTATGAAGAAGGCTGCTTCTGATTAACTCATATTACAAGGAATATGTATCTGGTGTCTCCTGAACATAAGTCTTCACACCAGTAAAGAGCTGCAGAAAACAGACCTTCATTGAAAAAGTGCAGTAGGGCATATATGATGTTATCCACATGGTAAGTTAGCTTGATTCAAACTTGATTTAAATGAATGAAAAGACAACGGATGTTAACTGTTTATTCACATCAACATCTCTTTGTCTGTATTTTATTTATGTTATTAGTATTTCATTTTCAATGCTTTCCTGCCTGAAGAAAACATCCCATTTATGTTCAGGAAAGATGCTTAAATCCAAATTTAGATATAAATAATGAAGTTTGCTCTGATGGAAATTTAAATAGAGTACAGTACACATAAGGAAGGATTTATAGGCCTGGGGTCATTAACTACACACAAAAAAAATTTAAAAAGTGCCAACGTTTTCTGTCAAGGCAGATTCCAAATGCTAGATGAGATCCTTTATTCTATGCTACACAATACAGAAGAAAAGAAAAAAAAATCTTATCTTGAACTAACTGGAGAAAATGTTTCCTAGAATAGTAAATTGGAAGGGCTCTCTAGACAGAACCAAAAAGGAAATAGGAGGTAACAGTGTATATGCTACTAGAATGAATCTAAACCAGCAAATGTAGATGGGAACAGAATTAACATAAAGAGAATTTGTACTTATTTTTTCTCCATAAAACTTTCAGTTTCCAATTGACACCATTATTCTGGCCAGTTGAGTGCATTCAGTATACTGACATCCTTGAAAAGTCATTTTTGGAAATAAATCTAATTCAAAACACTTTGAACTGCTATATGGTAATTCATATATTCTTATCCAGCTGGGCTGCAAAGAGGATGCAGAACTTTATCTGTATGTAAAGTAGTGAAGACTTCAATTTATTGACAAGAAGAAGTCGAGACGGAAGGCTTGAAATCAAGTATGCATTTGCTGGGACAGACTGAGAGGACTGCAGTGTTCGAGGTGATTTTGTTTGAGCTAGTTCATTAGTCCTGTAGTCACCCTGCTGAACACAGACACACACTGACTTCAGCTGCAAATTTCCACAATTAACTTCTCAATGACCTGAGAAGGGCTTTGACAGATCAGTTCTTGAAACAAGTTGCTTAACCACAGATTCCATTACTTGATCCAAGTTCTATAACAGCGAAGTCCCCATGAAGACTATCACAAAGCTATAATTTATCCTGGAGCAGCAGAAAACAAAATGTGCCCCCTGTTTCATTGCATATAGCTAAAGACTGAAGTATAGCACAAATAGCAGTTTTGGAAAGAGGTTACTGGAAGATGGTACTATGCAAGGGATATATAAACTCGTAGAGATTTTATTCACATTAGCTGAGCATGGCATTGAGGGAGAAAATCCATCATCCTCTTTTTCATTAAAGTGCATACAAGGACTTGTGCATAGTACATACCAGTAACAATGAATCTATGCAGCCTTGGAAATTAAGGTTGGCAGAAAGTGATAGAAAGGAACATGGTGATTACTATTTGAACAGTGAGCAAAGCTCACAGAAATTTCAATGCCATTTACAGCCTTTAGATAGGCACTTAGTCATTTTTTGGTACTTGAGAAGTGATACTGATTCTGCGACAGGCTAGGGAATCGCTGATAAAGCAGCAGGATCTACACAAAATGTAACAGACCAAACATGCTCTAAAATTCTTATAGGCAAATGTCCTGCTTTCTGAATCCACTCAGGAGATGTGATCAGCTAGACAATTTGATTCACAGTTGGATGTTTGATACTTGGAATCAGAAGAGATAATAAGATTTAAGAAGTGATTTCAGCAAAATGACACTGCTAGAGCCACAGATACACATTTACAAGCTTTCAAGCCAACCTGTAAGGGTCAGAATCCTGCCTAGTGTAGACCAATGTTAATCCATTAATTTATAGTTACTAAATACTGTAATGTATTGGAACTGCATATATTTACATGTAAAGCTATGGAGCTCTTTCTCATTCCTGTTTAAAACTTAATTCAAGTCTCCAGGTAAATAGTGATAATGAAATGCTGCAGGAACGTAGAATCAATTCTTAAACAGTGAACAGCACACAGAAAGATGGTCACTTTCTTTCTAGCGAAAAGGTTTCACAGATAGCTAGAAGTTGAGCATACATGAAAAGAGTGAATGGAGCTATCTGAGCTACCTTCTCCAGGACAGCTACTTAGTGATGGACAAATTAGGGAAGCAGAAACAAGTGACTGCAAAAAGCAAAGCACAATCATCCCTATCACTCAGTCACATGGTGGACCAGGCAGCAGCTTGTCACAAACTACCATGAATAAAAAGGACCAGAGATTAGGCAGAAAAGAGATACAAATGAAGGAGACACACTCACACATGAGCTGAAGAAATCAGAGAAAGATGATGGATAAACAAAAGAGCATTAAGTAAAGCTAAGGTGGGTCAAAGACACAAACATATGGGGGCTGGCAAAGGCTGAGATTAGAAAGGACAAACAGAACAAGTGGGAGCAAAAAAATGAATGAGTGAGCATCTTGATTATTATTTTATTCCCTAGAAACTTAAAACCAATTGCAGATGCTTAACTCAAAGTACATAACCTGCTAATACCTAACATAATATTTTTTCCATACCCAACTATAAGATTATTCCAACCAGAAGATGAATGGACTCATAACTAGGAAGCTTGGAGTGTGGGTAATCTCTCTTAAGATACATCGTGCAGAGGAATGAGACAAGCACTGTTAGAAAGGTATTTAAAATCTGCAAAATGACTCAAGATAATTGTCCAGCTAGTAACACAAACCACACAAGAACAGGAATGCAGGTATTAAGTAGCAGTCTGTGGACGTTTTGTGAAGTGTGACAAGAAGAAGTATATAATCCCACAACGATTCACCCTACAAGATTCTCAGTACACTACTAAAATAGACTGAGGCCATCACCAAGCTACTGTTGTTCTGAAAACTGAAAAACAAAAGAAAGCTAACATACATCACCTGAGTGGGCTTTTTAACCTGTGGGGAGAATTTATAGTGTATTACTTTCTAGAAGTATATTAAAATTAGAACTAATAAACTACGAGGACAGTCTGAAAAATAAATAACCTCACCTACCTGCTTCAAGCACTAGAAACAGATTAAATAAAATAGAGTGCTGTATGCATATGTATTAGTATCTTAGAGTATGCGCAAATCATCTATTGGGAGGCCAAACCTTTCTGTAACTCTCTTGAGGCTGCTGTCCCTGCCACTACTTTCACATCTCATAATGCCATGAGTGCAAAAATAAATATTGACATTATCTGTACCACTTCTGTTCTGTGCTTTCATGACCTTCTCTATCAAGACTTAATACTTAGATAATTCATTGTACTTGTGTTAAAACTTTCCTCAGAAAAACAGTGCCATTCAGGTACAGCAAATAACATATCTTCCCTGCTCAAATGCTAACAAAGAGAAGAATTCAGAGAAATAGTATTAATTAAATAAATACATTTAAAAAAAAAAAGACAGTGAGAGAAGAGTAGAATAACATACAGAAAATGCTGCTGCTCACAAGTGAAATCAAGTCATAAACTCTGCATGTATTGGAAGAATATATAGATATAAGATCCCTAAACCTGAAAATCTACAGAAAAAACATGATCCAATGTACACAGAAACCTTTCGGAATTTCCTAAAGAACAATAAAAAATCACTGTAAAATTATGAATTCTATAAGTATCATCCATCTCTTCAAGTGCAATAAATGGATGAAAAAGTTAAAAGAATTGAACTTAAGACAAGATAGTAGTTCCAAGCTGCACTAATGTATTCATGGGCAATTTATATTTCCAGTTCCCAGTGAAATTTTTATTAACACAAAACTGAAGTTTTACCCAGTTCTAGCAATTTTAATTGCAATTGTTACACCTCAAAAGGAAACAACAAGTATTGAATTAATCCAAATCAATAGTTTCCTCTGATCCCTATGAGAATGCAGCATCTTGGAAAATAATTGCATCTCTGTAGGCTATTTATGATATGGCAGTCATCTCTTAATTCTAGTCTTACTCATTTCCAAGCCATACACCCATGACAAAGATAAGTGTAATGCACATGATTGTCCCATAAGGAAATATACAAATACACACATATATATATGGAATAAATATTAGATACATATATATACACACACATATTTCAGTTCAGTTTAAAATGGCACACAAAAAGCTCAACTGTGTGTTCACCGGGTAGATCTGAAGTATGAATAATTTGAGACAATCAAGCATCTTTTCTATTTTTTTTTTTTTTAATAAACATCACATAGGTTCATTACATCCTTCTCCACTGGGAAGTTCTTTCTCAAAGTAACTTGGAACCTCGATTTTTTTTTTTTTCCCCCATTTTTTTTTCCATTTCCACTCACACATGACATTTAGCACACTATGTCAATTCTTCATGGCACAGTTCATTGATCTGCAAAATGGCATAGGAACATCCTTGTTAATTGATACTCTCACATGGCAAGATAGCTGTAGATGAAAAGCACTACCTGGGAATGTCCTGGGCAGCCAGCTGTGAGGGGAAGTGCAATGACAGGATTAAGGCTGGCTAGTCTAATAAGTATCAACTCTGTTACAGCTGAAGGAAGCATATTATATGATGATAGATTATGAGAGTGCACTTTTGAAAGAACCAAACATCACATACCACACACTTATATTCTACTGAAAGATGAACAGGAAGCCAAGTATATTTTACAGGAACTTGGGTACAGCTAATGTACTATGAACAATAATAAATACAAGGACAGAAGGCCGCCCCAGAGTGGCAGGTAAGAATGTATGGTATTTTTGAACCTTTTAAACTAACTTGTATTCACTTTGAAGTCACTTCTTCCCTCAGTCTAGCAGAACCAAAGGTACTAAATTGAGCAGAGATGCAATTTATGGCTTTAGGTTTTTCCTATGTTGCACAAATTGCATGAAGAGTTTTAAAGAACATAACACTGTCTATATATTTTAAAGTGCATTTTACCAGATAAAATACTAATAGCAGATACTTGCACTCATATACATCCACTCAAGAAACATACATACTGCCACATGTAAAACACTCGACAGGAAAACTAATTCCAGAATGAATATCTTCCTTTGGTATTTCAATATTTCCAGAATTTTCCTCGAATTTTTTTCAGAGAGGCTTTACAGAATGCTCTTATCAGAAGATAATCCCTTGTAAAGGAGAGAAAAAATTGCACATTTTCTCTGAAAAAATTCATTCAAAACCTCTTAAGTGCTAGAAGTTCATTTTTAATATTTCAAAGTCCATTTAACATAAATATTTAAGGTATCTCAAATAGGTATACATAAACAGAATTGAAGATAGAAAATTTATCATGTTATACTACACTAAAAATTCAGAGTTCAAAAAGTTAGTAAATTTGCTACTTAAGACTGTTGGTAGACGCGTGTAGCTCTACATAAAGAGTTCCCAAATCACAAAAGGACGGATTCATCAGTTTGTGATTTAGTTTTAGGCATTTTTGTTTGCATTTTCATTTACATTTTCATGTATCTTCAAGTAAGTATTGCAGTTTGGTGCTATTCAAACAAGTTAGATCAATTTAAGTCCACAGCAATCCTCACAGCAAGAATTTCTTCCAATAATGACTTGAAATAATATGATAAATCACTAATTAGGGATTCTTTGGTGCCATGTTTTCCGTTTTTTGGTTTTTTTTTACTGTTTTCAGGACACGATCTCTGTTCTATGAGCTTTATTTCTCTTTACACTAAGCTTGGTACTTCCACTTTTTAGAACTAGTCCCAAAAATAATGATTGCTCAAACAATTAGAATTTTCAGATGACCTTTATTTTTTCAATTGACATGATTTTTACATCGACTAACTTGCTTTCAGCTACTTGGCCTGTTAGTGTTCAGTCCAGTTTTCACTAGAGAGAAAAATAATGTCTTATCTGGTCTGTTATGGTGAACTTTTATTCGCGAAGACTGGTATTACATTGCCTCCACCAGCTTTCTTTGAACTGAACTCAGACATCAGCTCTCTCTCCTGTACTTTGAAATGAGCCCAGACAGAACACAGTCATAGATCCCTGGCCAGGTACTGTTCTTCCCATCCATAATTTCTTCAAACTTTGTAGTTTTGGGTGTGACTGACCAGTATGAAATTCTGAAGTCACCTTCACTATTGACTGACTTTGTGAGTCTATGTGGATACAGTGTTCCTTCTGAAAAAGGCACCAAATCCCACCACCAAAAAAAAAAAAAAAAGAAAAAGCAAGAAATGTTCAAACATTTTGAAATTTGCAGATGACCTAACCAGTTCTCAGTCAGTTTTATTTCTCTGTACTGCTGATGTAATATCCCTACTGTAAAGAGAACATGCTGAGCATACAGTTAGCATTGCAATATGTTCAATTTGATAATTAGATTGTTCCCAGATGTGCTGGCATCCTCAGTGCATTTCTCATATTGTTCTTGTTTGGCTTCTAGTGTCTTTAATACAGTGCATCCCACTAGCCCTCTGCACTATGTTATTTTTAACCCATACTGTAAAATCTCTAAAGAATTCAGAAGATTGCCTTCTGAGTGTAAAACGCAGATGGGCATGTAGCCCTTGGGGATGATTAATAATGAAGAAAGAACCAGAAGACTGAGGTTTTTAAAATTATGAACACATTTCAGCAACATTTATCATTTACATGAATTTTGCTGGATTCACAGGACAATATTTGAAACTGTTCCAATAGAAAACACTAGAGAAAGAAGTTTTAAAATACAGTTATAAAACTGGAGCTGCAGTCTATGCTTTATCGTACACAACAATTCCAATTTGGCACGGACATATCGATTGAAAATATCTAAAAATATCTGAATAATTGTAATAAAGCTTGGAAATATCAACTACATAACATCACTGCTGTTTACATGGTTTTGAAAGTGTGTGACGTGCATGTTAATTGGCTGCTGTATCCAGTATTTGCTGCAGAACACTTTCGGTGCATAGTTTGCTCCTGGAAGCCATGTATTAAAAGTGACAGGCTCGATGCTACAAAGTATTAAAACTTTCTTATTCTGATCCAACATGTTATAAGTTCAATGGGACTACCCAATTACTTTCCTGGAAGAAAATGCAATTAAAAAAAAAAGAAGTAGTGTCTTTGTTGCCAAAAAAATACATCGTCACTAACAGCAGCTTAAATCATAAGTATATAATTATCATCTGGTGACTTTATATATACAGAATGAATGTATTGAACACCTCCATTTCTCAGGGAAAAATCATTAGAAGCCATGGCTCTCCGTGCAGCCTGTAAAATACTAAATTTTATGACAACAAACACTTCCATATTGAGAAACTAGAATTCACACACTACAAGGTGATGCTCTTACTGTGGTATTCCAATGTAATTTTTCAGGGTGGCCTATAAAAACACACACACTGGACTTCATCATAATTCACCTACTGAGTTTTAGAGATGAACGGACTTTTTGGGTGAACCTGAAGCTGTCTGCATCTGCCTGTGTAGATACTCTTCTGCATGTTTCTTGAATGCCTTCCTTCAAATTTCTTGATGCTTTTGGTGTATTTGAACCTAATCTCTGGATAAATATTAGCTGGGTACTGAAATGGAAAATAGCAACTTGGTTTAGCCTTCAGAACAACTAGCTTTAGCCTTCAGAATTCTCAGTAGAGCATGAACCACTGGTTCATTTGATATTTTCTACTGGATCCAAGTAATGGAGATAAGTAAAAATTACCACTTGTTTCTAGAATAGTGAGGTCTGCATAAGAATGGCCTCGTATGATCTGGTTTGGTATAGTAAGGGAGGTGAAAAGTGTTGAGAAACCTGAATTCCCTTTGGGAGGGAAACACTGAGCAGAGGATAAATGCACCAAGTGAATACGTAAATGTTCAATACACATAATTTACATGAAGTTCGGTGTTGTGGCCCTCCTGATTATGCTGTAAGATGAATGACAAAATTTGGTTTTACCAATCCAACTTTTATGAGCAATTTAAAACTGTTAGGTCTGTCTATTTATAAATTCATATTTACATATATTCACATCTGTTACACAAAAACCGAAGGGACATTCACTGAAATAGTTACACTCAGTACCAGCTTGCTAGAGAAACATACACCTTTAGGAACCAAGAAGATTTTGTGTTTAATGAAACAGCACCATTTGTAACACATTTTACTCCACAGCATCATTAATAAAATACTACTGCACTGGCCGCTCTGGGAAGTCAAGTCTGACAGCAGTAAATTGCCTTTGAGAAGAACACAAATTGCCTTAGAGAGGCTGCAGCATCTTTTCTTCCAGCCAAATGAATTAGGCTGTAACAGAGTAAGGACTGAAGAGAACACAGACATTGCATCCCTATTTTTCACTGACCACCTTACCAGTCACTCTTCACCAAAGATGTTATCATGTATATCTTTCTTATCCTTCTATTGTCTATCAACTTATGCCGGAAACAGAATTCACAGATAAAGATAATGGCTACTGAAACTTATCCTGCTGAATCTCTGTGCGTTGATGTGTTCATTGACAGGGAAGTATAAAATCCTAATAATCAAATCCAAAGTGAGCAGCAGCTTATTGCCCTTCAATGGATAAACAAAGTAATAAAAAAGAATGATGTACTTTAACAGCAAACACAATACACAACAAACACATTTCTTTCACAGCATACATACCCCATTTACAGAAAGAAAAGAAAATCCCACATTCAGGCTGACATAAAATTGACATTATTTCTAAAATCAGTGCAAGCAGGAGACAATTTAATAGGCTTTGGGACAAAGCAATTGAGACCAGTCAGTCTCAACTGACCTCACAGCACCTTGTGAGGCATATGAAATTTTCTAGTGCACACTCTTATTTCCAGAAAACAAAGCTGAGAGAACAGAATTTGTTCCAGTTTTGCTTGTTTCATTATGCTGTACCTCAGAAACGTATCTGTGGTTTTATAAAAATAAATTTTGAGTTGCACAAAGCAAAACAAACCATAAAAGAGGTACCCCACTTAAGCACAAAACTGAGGAAGAGAAAAATTCTTGCTCTGATTGCTACTGTATGCTACAGCCTATGAAATAGCTAGTTACCTCTTTTATCAAGATTAACCTCGCATTGCTTTGCTCACACATGGTGCAATGAGAGCTTAAATCTGGAAGACAGTCATATTAGCCACAATGCCCCAGTGCTCGTGGAAATCTACCAAGTGCAACATTGACCAGTTTCTATAATAAGGTGACTGGCAGGGGTGTGTAGGGGACAACATTGGATGTTGCATGCTTTGACTTTAGCAACATCCTTGATATGATCAACCATAGACTTATTTTAGCCATGGGGAGATCTAGTCTGGATATGGGTATAACAAGGTGAGAAGAAAACTCTCTGGAAAGATGGGTTCAAAGGGCTGAAGTCAGTGCTCGTTGAAATAGTGGCTGGTTAATAGTGGCATCACTCAGAGACTGATAACCAGATCCAAAGCAATTTAATATACTCATCACCTGCATGATGGGACAGAAGGCACTTCCAGCAAGTAATTGTGGGGCACCAGATTGAGGTGTGGGCAGCAGGCTGGAGGGCAGAGCTGTTATTTAGAGGAATTTGTACAGGCTGGAGAAATAGGCTGAAGGGAACCTCATAGAGTTCCCCAAATCCCTGGATAGGACTCACCCTGCAGCAGGACAGGCTAGCACTGACTGAGCAGAAGCAGCTCTGCAGAAATGCCCTGGGAGGCAGCCAGTTCTCAGCAGGCAGCAGTGCACTTGGGGAGCGAAGCCACCCTTACACCTGGGGCTGCAGCTAAACAGGCACAGCAGCACCAGTGCCACGCACGGATCCTGCCCCATTGCTCAGCACCAGTAAGACCACACAAGGGATGCAGGGTCCAGGTCTGGCCTCCTAACACAGGATAGACTCTGAGGTACAGTGGAAGGTCACCATGATGGCCAGAGTTGGAGCACATGAATAGGGGATCTGGGTTTCTTCAGTCTTAAAGAAGAGGTTAAACTGAGATTCTGCTGTTGGCTACAACCACCAGATGAGGAATGGGGAGGTATAAGGAAAATGGAGACATCTTCTCAGAGGAACATGGCAATAGGATGAGAGGCAGCAAGCACAGGATGGAACATAGAGAGTTTGGGCTCAATATAAAGGAAAATTACTTTGACCAGTATACAGGTGTCAAACACTGGACCAGGATGTCCATGGAAGCTGTGACATATCCATCCTTGGAGATGTTCAAAACTTAATAGCACAAGACATTGAGCAACACAGTCTAACTGAACCTATCTTAAGCAGGAGACTGAACTTGATGAAGTCCAGCAGTCATGTCCAGCCTACCTTATTCTGCAATTGCAAGAAATCAGTCATTAGTTGGTAGTTTCTCTTGCCCAGCTCAGCCCTGGGAGCCCTTTTTGCTGCTGTTCATACGAATAGCAAAATCAAAGGTTAGTCTAAGTATTTTTATATTCATCAAGTATTCTCCTTCTACATAGAAAAGGTCAAAATATAAAATACTCTTGCCCCCCCTACTCACCTCTCACTTAGTCTTGTCTGATGTTTTATAGTATTTTTGATACCTGTTGCAATTGCCCTCTGCGTGATTCATGACAGTAAATGTGTTTGTTGTCCTTGTCAGAGTATTATGGACTCGAACTACAGTGAATAAAGGGCAGGACAGGCATTAAAAAAAAAAAAAAAAAAGATTAAAATTATCAGCTGTCTACTTCTGTCTTTACATAATACTTCAATAGCAATAATAGAACTCTTGTTTTCATTCTAACTCTTCAGTTCCTTTTCTGAAAGAAAGAATAGTTTGGATATTGCATGCTTGTATGACAGGCACGGTACACAATATGCTTCACAAAAACCATTCTGCAGAATTAGTGTATTGTATTGAGTGTCTTCTCAAAGTTAAAAACAAACAAAAAAAGAACAAAAAAACAAAACAAAGACCCAAGCTCTTACAAAGATGATACTGACTTTTTTCAGCAGTACATACCTTCGGTTCTACTTCAGCAGATGTTATTGGAAGGTACCACTACCAGAACTCCTTCACCGATATCCCTTTAAATATGACAGGGAAAAGACAAGCAGGTATATCTCCTATGAGCTCACAGCTAACAGTGCACAGCACTGCAGAAAAACTCCTTTGTATTTCAGCAGAATGTGACATTTAACATGGCCAGAGGGAGGAATGGAGTCAGCTGTGAGAAAGCTTCTGAGTAACAAATGTGACTTGCATATGACTGGCCCTTTCTCATTCTAGTACTTCCAAACTAGCAAACCACTTTATATTAGTGGAATGAATAGTCCCAAAACGTAAATTGACAAAATGACCATCCGTTAGCTAAATATTTGGTTTCATCAGTTTTATTTAAACACCATATAGTATTTGTAATGGGTTTATATTTTCTGACCCCCTCTTCCATATTTTTCCCCCAAAGGTTTCGGCTAAGGTAAGTTATACTACTGTTAAAGAACCAGACTGTTTCATTACTCAGCTGTGTTTTTCTAAAAAAGAGAGATGGGAAGATGACCAACAGAACACTTTAGGAACAAAATTCTACAATTTACTTAATTGTGTTACATCTGTTGGCTTGAAGACTCTGTGTAGAGCAAGAAAGGATACTCCCTGTTGATTATCACAAGTATATACCCCAATCCCTTTGTTCTTCTATTCTGTATTCCACACAAGCCAAATGCCAGATTGTTCATTAAATTTGTTGAGCAAAAGCATAATGCTCACAGCTTGGCATTTTACAAATAAGCTTAACCTTTCCTTCCCCTCTCTCTCCCTACTGCATCACCCCCCTACATTTCCTGACTTAGTCTCTTAGACATCCGAAAAGGTTTACATTAACATTTTTAATGGTTTCATGAGAGGAATGCAACTCAATCATCCATCAACACTCTTCTTGCACTCTTCCTGAGAAAAGAGGGCAGTGAAACACAAAGAAACCTAGCCATGCTAGTGTAATTGCTTCACTGCATTGAAGCAATTATAGGGAATGAGAAAGAATGCACACTCACAGAAGTGATCCAAGGTGGTCGGATCTCTGGTAACAGTACAGCCTCTGCTAGAGTTCAGCACAGGACATCCATTTTTTGGTAACAGTTTTGCAACTTGTTCTGCTCTCTGTGTCACTACATCCACACCCAGATGTTTTCAAGCCTTCATGAATTCATAATTGCAGAAGTAAACTACTGTGTGTCCACATCCCAAGACTAGCCTTCTTAACATGCTAGGCATTGCCAACTTTGTCACATCTAGAATAACTAACTAATGGAACTTCAGTCTACCCCCCCTGGAAAAAAACCACAAATATAGAAAATATTACTTGTTTTTTAAAAATAATTTAAGCAAGCCACCAAGAAAGCTCTCATTCTTTTTTTTCTTTCCTTTGAAAGCCAAGTCCCTTCATGCTTCTCATGGTCTGATAATGCAACAAAGTCCACAAAAAATTGTCTCTAGACTGGCTTTAAAAAAGAGGAATGTTAAAAACTTTATTATGAAATCAAAACAAGAGAATGATACCAAGCAGTCACAAAGCTTACTCTGGAAAGTCTTAAACACCAGAATTTCTCTTCTAAACTTTTAAATATTCTTTTATAAAATCCTGCAAATGTAACCTACAGGATATTTTCTTTTTGTTCATCTTAACTGGGAAAAAAAGAAAGAAAACAAGCAAACACCAAAAGCATCACCCAGACCTTCTTTGGGTACAAGAATTGTGTTCATTAACTTTAATGCCAATATATAACACCTACAGATTGAAGTGTCTACTGTTCCATTAACTTTGGTGGTATTCCCAACTACCCACTCACTTCTAAGCATCGCTCAAAGAATAAACAACTCTGCCATTAAGCACTGAAATTATGACGAGAAACACTCAGACTGAATGATAGATTTAAAATTACAGGGTTTACGCTTTATAAATTCTCACTATTTTGTATATGCACGATTTCCCACATCTGAGATGGTTCTAAGAGTCTTCACAGAAGATTATAACCAAGCACTACATTTTTAGAAGTCAAGCATTCACAAAATTAAACAAATTCATTCTTCAAATGGCAAAGATGACACTATGTAGTGATACAAAGGAAGAATAAATTACTTAGTAAGATGAAATTGTAAGTTCAGACAATGGAAAAAAGTACAATAAAAGGAAATACAAAGCCCTGCATCTGTGGAGGAATAACCTCATGCACCAGTTAAGGTGGGGTCCTGGCGGACAAGTTGACTGTGAGCCCCACTTGCAGGAAAAAGACCAAAGAATCTACCTGAACTGCATTAAGAAAAATATTGCCAGCAGTTTAAGGAAGGTGATTCCTCTCCTCTGTTAAGTCCTGGGCCCAGCTTTAGGCTCCCCAGTATAAGAAAGATGTGGATTTACTGGACTGAGTCCAGTGGCAGGCCACAAAGAGGATGAATAGAGCATCTGTCATACAAGAAGAAGCTGAGAGAGCTGGGGCTGTTAAGCCTGGAGAAAAGAAGGTTCAGGGGAAGCTTAGCTTTGATTAAATACCTGATGGGAGGGATAGAAGAGGGAACTGGACTCCCATGGTGGTGCCCACTGATGGGACAAGAGGTAATAAGCAGAAATTAAAACACATGAAGTTTCATCTCTACACAAGAAAATTGTTTTCTACTATGAGGATGTTTAAACACATGAATCCATTGCCCAGAGAGGTTGTAGAGTCTGCTTCCTTAGAGATATGCAAAACTTGACAGGACATGCTGCTTGACAACGTGCTCCAGGTGAAGTGCTTTGATCAGAGGGGTTGGACCAGAAAGCATCAAGAGGTGTCACCAAACTCAGTCTTTCTGTGAATTTGTGAGGACATACTCTCTGTGTGGAATGTAACAATAGAGTAGATAACATCATTTTTCTTCCATTATGTCTTTGAAGGTGATAGCGAATCTATAGACTTCAAACATGTTTTTCTTTTTCCACTTTAAAATCTTAAATCAATATGTACTAAAATCAATGTACTAAATTCTGCCCAGGAGTGGATGACGAGCGGGTTGAGAGTGTATGGGTCAGAATTAAGGGGCAGGCTGGCAGGGGTGACACTGTTGTGGGCGTCTGTTACAGGCCACCAGATCAGGCTGAGGAAGTTGATGAGGCCTTCTATGGGCAGCTGAGAGTGGCCTCACAGTCACAGGCCCTGGTTGTTGTGGGTGATTTTAACTTCCCTGATGTTTGCTGGAAGGACCATTCAGCCAGCCAGCCACAGTCCAGGAGGTTCCTCCAGTGCATTGATGGTAACTTCCTCATGCAGATGGTGGAGGAGCCGACTATGAGAGGTGCACTGCTGGATCTCATCCTCACTAACAAGGAGGGTCTGGTCGAAGCAGTAAAGGTTGAGGGCTGCCTGGGTTGCAGTGACCATGAGATAGTGGAGTTCAGCATCTTGTGTGGCAGGAACAGAATAGCAAGTAGAATTGCAACCCTGGACTTTAGCAGGGCTAACTTTGGCCTTTTCAAGCAATTGCTGGGGGAAATCCCATGGGCAAGACTGCTTGAAGGTAAAGGGGCCCAAGATAGCTGGGTGGCATTCAGAGATTGCTTCTTCCACGCTCAGGATCAGAGCATCCCCACACGTAGGAAGTCAAGGAAGGGAGCCAGGAGGCCTGCGTGGTTGAATAGGGATCTGTTGGGTATGCTCAAGCAGAAGAGGAGAGTTTACAGGTCATGGAAGCAGGGGCTTGGGAAGAATATAAGGCTGCTGTTAGAGGATGTAGGAAGGCAGCTAGGATAGCCAAGGCCTCCTTAGAAGTACAGCTGGCGAGAGGGGTCAAGGACTGCAAAAAGAGCTTTTTCAAATACATAGCAGATAAAACTAATACCAGAGGCAATGTAGGCCCACTGATGAATGGAGTGGGTGCCCTGGTGGCAGAAGATACAGAGAAGGCAGAATTACTGAATGCCTTCTTTGTGTCTGTCTACTCTGCCGGAGGCTGTCCTGGGGAGCCCTGTACCCCTGAGACCCCGGATGAAGCCAGGTCAATGGAGGAGTTTGCTTTAGTCGATGAGGACTGGGTTAGGGAGCAATTAAATAGTCTGGACATTCATAAATCCATGGGTCCAGATGGGATGCATGCGCGGGTGCTGAGGGAACTGGCTGAAGTCATTGCTGGACCGCTCTCCATCATCTTTGCCAAGTCTTGGGAAACGGGGGAGGTGCCTGAGGACTGGAGGGAAGCAAAGTCACTCCAGTCTTCAAAAAGGGCAAGAAGGAGGACCCGGGTAATTATAGACAGGTCAGCCTCACCTCTGTCCCCGGGAAAGTAATGGAACAGCTTGTCCTTGGTGCCATCTCAAGGCATATCAGGGATAAGAGGGTTATTAGGGGCAGTCAGCATGGCTTTACCAAGGGTAAGTCATGCTTGACCAACCTCATAGCCTTTTATGAGAACGTAACAAGGTGGATGGATGATGGCAGAGCGGTGGATGTGGTCTACCTTGACTTCAGTAAAGCCTTTGACACAGTCTCCCACAGCATCCTCACAGCTAAGTTGAGGAGGTGTGATCTAGACAATAGAGTAGTGAGGTGGGTTGCAAACTGGCTTAAGGAGAGAAGCCAGAGAGTGGTAGTCAATGGTGCAGAGTCTAGTTGGAGGCCAGTATCTAGTGGAGTGCCTCAGGGGTCAGTACTGGGGCCAATATTATTCAATATATTCATTAACAATTTAGACGAGGGAATAGAGTGTACTATCAGCAAGTTTGCTGATGACACCAAGCTGGGAGGAGTGGCTGACACGCCGGAGGGCTGTGCTGCCATCCAGAGACCTGGACAGGCTGGAGAGTTGGGTGGGGAAAATATTAATGAAATGTAACAAGGGAAAGTGTAGAGTCCTGCATCTGGGCAGGAACAACCCCAGGTTCCAGTATAGGTTGGGAAATTCCGTATTAGAGAGCAGTGTAGGGGAAAGGGACCTGGGGGTCCTGGTGGACAACAGCATGACCATGAGCCAGCACTGTGCCCTGGTGGCCAGGAAGGCCAATGGCATCCTGGGGTGTATTAGAAGGGGGGTGGTTAGTAGATCGAGAGAGGTCCTTCTTCCCCTCTACTCCCCGCTGGTGAGACCACATCTGGAATATTGTGTCCAGTTCTGGGCCCCTCAGTTCCAGAAGGACAGGGAACTGCTGGAGAGGGTCCAGGGTAGGGCAACAAAGATGATGAAGGGAGTGGAGCACCTCCCTTATGAAGAAAGGCTGAGGGAGCTGGGTCTCTTTAGTTTGGAGAAGAGGAGACTGAGGAGTGACCTTAGTAATGTTTATAAATATGTAAAGGGTGAGTGCCACGAGGATGGAGACAGGCTCTTCTCG
Source organism: Streptopelia decaocto (assembly GCF_964273445.1). Classification (NCBI taxonomy): domain Eukaryota; kingdom Metazoa; phylum Chordata; class Aves; order Columbiformes; family Columbidae; genus Streptopelia; species Streptopelia decaocto. The sequence goes on from NC_138657.1 coordinate 13,750,099, forward strand.
GTGGCAAACAATGATAGGACAAGGGGTAATGGGATCAAGCTGGAACACAAGAGGTTCCACTTAAATTTGAGAAGAAACTTGTTCTCAGTAAGGGTGACAGAGCACTGGAACAGGCTGCCCAGAGAGGTTGTGGAGTCTCCTTCTCTGGAGACATTCAAAACCCGCCTGGACATGTTCCTGTGCGACCTCACCTAGGCATTCCTGCTCCGGCAGGGGGATTGGACTGGATGATCTTTTGAGGTCCCTTCCAATCCCAAACATACTGTGATACTGTGATTTCAATATTTCAGTTCAAAGACATTGATTTATATTAATCTGGAATTTTTTTTACATTCTTCGAGCTACAATCCATCATCTTCAGAATCACACAATGTGTTATCCAGTCAATAACGATTTCATTATGATAACATATATAATTATAAGGAAAAAAAAAAAACCAAAACTTGTTTATACCTACTGTTTCAGGTGTGGCAGCAGTTATCAGTGCTGTGTAGATATCTGGCAGGGAGGGGAAAGGGAAGAGGAGAAAAGATAATGATATTTTCACAGAGAAATGTATGTTGAGGAGAACTCTAGATGTAATTAAATCTCCTGCTTAAAAATTTCAAATCAGATCAAGTTGCTCAAAGGCTTGTCCAGACAGGATTTTAAGACCTTTAGGTGTACAGGTTTCACAACCTTTCCAGGCAAGAAAGGAAGAAGCATCACATTTATCTCTATGACTAAGTTCTAAACTCAATAATGAATTTTATTTGGAAAAAAAAATAGCAATAATTCTTCTTTTTAGCTACAGACTTTATAATTCTCTCTTACAGGTTCTGTAAATTAGTCTTTCATTGAATTGTGGAAACACGGAACTCCCATAGGTATATTCATCTAAGCAAGTCTATCTTTCTTAAAGACATAAATGCCATCCAGAAAATAAATGCAAAATACTTAACCAGATCATTTCACAGCATGGAGAAACTCTACCATATCACTTTCTACCTCATCATATGATAAAATGACACATACATATATTATTCATGATATACCCACACTCTACTGTGTATATCATAAAAGCACTTTAGATGTTTCTTGGCTTGATATATATAGAAAGATAACATAATACTGTCTTGAAAATGAACTAGAGATACTATATAATTTATATTTAGTTAATTCAGAATTTTAGATATGTCTGTAGCACAGCTACAAGATCAAAGCTGAAAACTTTATAACTACATCAAATTCTCTAGACAGTCAGAATGTGGATGCTAGCTCTTCACCACATAAAGTCATTTGATCTCTACTATTTATAGAAAAATGCATTTCATATATTTTAGCAATGAGCTATTTCCTGGACCAAACCTCAAATCTGGTAATGTTTTTTACCCTGGCAGTCAAAAGTCATCTCAAAAAGATTTCTATTTTCTAAAATTGATAAAAGAATCAGTGCTTGTTATCAGAATGTAAAAAATAATATTTATATACCATGTTTGACAGAAAGCTTTAAGCACAGATTGTTTCTTGAACAGTGCAAGAATTCAGTTTAAGGCTTTAGCTGGATTGGAAAAGGCTTAGAAATTATGCAACTCATCCTTGTCATCTCCAGGAATGACAATCACTGAGACACGTATGAATTACCTGAAAAATAAACCCCTTGTTTTTCTCCTGATACTATTTTGCTTTGCTAGGTATTTTTCTCCTTCCCCCCTCGTCCCCACTTTCTTGCTCCATCTTTCCTAATTTATCCCAAAGAAGATGCTTCTTTTGAATAATACAGTTACAAAAGTGCATACAGTTACACAAGTCCTAAAACAAATTTTAATTTCTCCATTAGCAATTTTATTTGTCCTAAACCAGAAAATAAATCCTGTTCAAAACCAAACCCAGTGTAAATTTATGTTGAATATTATGCAGAAAGGGGAAAAACAGAATTTATACTGGACTTTTATAATTTTACTGCTTTTATACTGCTTTTATACTGCAGAAGCTCAGGCTTTTTACATTTTTTTTTGAGTTAAATATGATTAGGCATAAACATGACACTCTGTGATGTAAACTGTTTGCAGTAATGTGGCAAACTGCTCACTATACTTAGACATGCACTCTTGCTGGAAATCCATTAAAGCCCATTGCAGCACTGCCAGGTAAGAGCAGAGAATGGTGTTGGTAGCAGGCATAATGTTGGTATCAATAGCAACTGTTTTCTATGCTATATATTTGTTATCTTAATTGAATAAAATAATATAGACTTCAATCGAGATAGAAGGTTGATAGAGCTCACACATTTTGATATGGTAGCTGTGCTGCAATGTATTTTTGACACATTCTAGACTCATACTTTTTTTAATAAAACATATTGGCTTGGGAAGATATTTTGATTCAAAGAGACCATTTGTATAAAGGTATAGGTGGGTTTTTGCTGTATTCATTCTATACAAGACACCAGTTGCATGCTAATAGTAATCTAAAAAAACAAACCAGCACTTGCTTATTGTGTGTCATTGCATTGACTAAACTTCAATATCTACCACAGGCATTCTCCTCAGTGTAAATGACGACATCCTGGGAGATTGCCCAGAACAGTGCATTGTGCGACCTTTTAAACACGGATGACTCAATTTAGACTTGGACCAAGTTTGGACTAAACACATGTGGAACTGGTCATGCTTATTAGGCATGTTCTCCAATTTGATTTGAGGATACATAGTGTCAACTTTGTGCATAACTTTTCAGGTTCCTGAGGTTACCTTTCTTCTGTAGTTGAGCTTGTAGAATTATTGAATCTTGGAAATTCAAGCCCTGGGGAGCCCCACTGCTGACTGGCTGCCAGGCTGATGTAACCCCATTTACTAGAAGTCTTTGAGCCCAACCCATCAGCCAGTTGCTCACCCAATGTATTATGGACTTGTCCAACTGTGTGCTGGACAGCTTATCGAGGAGGATACTGTGAGATTATGAAAAGCTTTGCTAAAATGCCTAAAAGACACATCTACTGGCTTCCCTTGGTCAGCTTGATGGGTGGGCTTGTCGTAAAAGGAAATTAGCTAAGCAGGACTTCCTCCTCAAGAATCAATGCTGGCTATACATAGAAACTGTAAGATTTCTTCTTGCTTTTTTATTCTATGCAAGACTTCTCCTGCCGGAGGTATAGAGTATTAAAAAGTATCATCATGACAACATTTACCAATGGACATTTTACCTCTCTTATACTGAAAATACTCTGTGATTCTTTGTAAAAGAGACTGTATTATATGTGACAATGATACAAGGAGTTAAATAACAAATATTAAAATAAAAAAAAAGCCTGTGGACTGAATCTTAGCTATGAACTAGATCTAATACCTATGCTCTCTTGTGTATGACCAGAAGTAGAAATAGACCTTTCCTTGCTGTTTTAAAGGAAATAATAAATACTAAATTCCAACTAGTTCCTGAAATCTGCTGACAAAAAAGGATAATTTCTTAAGGCTTCTTCTTGCTCACTTATAATGCTGTAGGAGATATGCAACATGCCTTATGCTCAATTAACAGTCTCCAAGATCCATGCAATTCTTTCTAGTTGAAAGAACTTCTTCCCACTTGTCTTTTACATGTACACCACCTTTACAAGACTCATGCAAGACCTCAGGTTTGATGCACAGTTAGTGCCTTCTGAGTCACCCCAGAGCACTGGGAACATTTGAACATGAGTTTTGTGTCTCATCTGAAGAGTATCTAATAGAAAATCTACTACGTAAAATTATGTTAAACAACATTATCTGACTCTAGATTTTACATTAATCTTTCTGCTGTCTGATGTTACCTTTCTAGTAACCATCGATTCCGGCTCATCTGAACTTGCCTTTATAAGCCTCACAGAACTGTCAGTAAAGGCTTTTTGGTTTTCTTTCTTTTTAAGAGAGGAAGCATAACTGAACTAATATTTTATCCTATCATAGAACATGCGTGTATCAAGTATGAGTTTTATGAATTTCAGGGAAAAAAGTTAACCCAGAATAACTACACTGTGTTTAACCTAGATATCATGGTGTAGATGTATAATTCTCCATGTTGCACTAAAAGCAAACGTAGCTTCTAGATTCACAGTATCACAGTATCACAGTATGTTTGGGATTGGAAGGGACCTCAGAAGATCATCTAGTCCAATCCCCCTGCCAGAGCATGAATGCCTAGGTGAGGTCGCACAGGAACATGTCCAGGCGGGTTTGAATGTCTCCAGAGAAGGAGACTCCACAACCCCCCTGGGCAGCCTGTTCCTGTGCTCTGTCACCCTCACTGAGAAGAAGTTTTTTCTCAAATTTAAGTGGAACCTCTTGTGTTCCAGCTTGATCCCATTACCCCTTGTGCTATCACTGTTTGCCACCGAGAAGAGCCTGTCTCCATCCTCGTGGCACTCACCTTTTATATACTTATAGACATTAACAAGGTCACCCCTCAGTCTCCTCTTCTGCAAACTAAAGAGACCCAGCTCCCTCAGCCTTTCTTCATAAGGGAGGTGCTCCACTCCCTTCATCATCTTTGTTGCCCTACGCTGGACCCTCTCCAGCAGTTCCCTGTCCTTCTTGAACTGAGGGGCCCAGAACTGGACGCAATATTCCAAATGATTCTTTGGGGTAAAGGATGCTGAAGAGTGACCAAAAATGATAGACTGCAGAAGGCTGCTGGGTGACATGAAATCAGCTCCCTCCTATTTACTGCTGATCAAGTCCTGCTCTAATCAGTGTTACCAATTAGAGGAGGTTTCCTAGGCATATTATAAAATGTGCCGGGAACAATGGAAGAATGGGCAAGTCAGCAGTGACACATCTAAGCAGCAGAACATGATATGTGGAAAATAAGAAAATGAAGAAAGAAAAAAAAATATGGGCCATAAATCTATCGTTGTTACTTATGAGGGAGATATGAACATAACTAACATATAAGGGATTTTGCATTATTTTTACTGATAAGAAAACACTGGAATATGAAAAGTTGATCCTGAATTGGCAAAAGGCACCTAAAATTTTGAAACCTTAGACCACTTGTTTTAATCCCCTTAATTCAGGAGACAGGTTGGTGGGTTTTTTTAAGCTTTTTTTGCTACCGTCTCTGATTCTGTATGTGATTTCAAAGTGTAATTCAGCTTCTTCTATGGAAAAGACAAATTATGGTAAAGTAGCCTGAGTTCAGGCTATGCTTCAAATACAGTTCACATGGTTCAAAGGATGCCAATGTTTACTGTTGCCAGAAACTGAAATTATCTGGTATGCAAAAGACATTAAATAATCAAGATATTTCAGTTCATTAAGACACTATATACACATTTTCAACACTAGCAAAGCAGCAAAGTCTTAATTCCAAGCTAGTTTACCATCCCCAGGTTTCTCAGGTCTATTTCAGAGCTGGCTAGAGGGAATCTACGATAAGGGAAACTTAAGTTTGTCTTCTCACAGATCCTACACATCTAGAGGCTGTATTCAAAGAAGTACACGCCATGAGTGCCTTATTTTGGCAAAGATGATAAACACAAAATTTGACATTTCAAGTATTATCATGACTCTGTCCCTCCCTTTGTCTTGTTTTGAAAATGTAAAATATCTGTTTCACAAATGAATCACATTTTTTGTTGCATCTTGAAACAAGCAGGCTGTTCAGTGTACAAAGAGAAGGACAGTGTGTCATAACTACAATTTTTAATGGAATATTTTAGCAATTTATCAACTTTCAAAGAAGATTTCATAGGCTATACCTGTGGGGCAGCAAGAATATACCGAAATAATAACTACTACTAATTGCAAAGTTTCAGACATAAATAATGTCTATTGGTCTCTAATGCATAAAAGTGCTCACTGTTTAAATGTAAACCCGCAATCAAGCCTGCAGATGTCAATGGGAATATTTGCATGCATAAAGCTAATCTGCTGCTAAATTAGCTAGTTGAGTCAGCATTCAGTACTGAAATTCCACTAGGATTCACATTCTTCAAATAATATATGGCTTACTGCATATATTCAGGATTGATAAGGTATGTTTTTTTCATGTAGTTCTTTCAGAAAGTGATCAGAAACACTGCTGGATCAAGCATTATATCTACTGGTAGGTATAACTGACACTTAAAGAAACAGCAGCATTCAAGGTCACTGAAAGATGTCAAAACAGATGGTATGTGGAGAAACATCTGTTGTCTGAGCATCTATCTGCATCTTGGAATGACATGCCTACCTCACAGCTGCAAGAAAACGTGTATAATCAATATATTATAATCTAGCTGTAGAACACACTGTGTATGCTCTGGAAAGCATGCAGAAAGCTCCATTAGACAGTGAAAACACAACACTTAGAGTTTGTTTTCCTCTGTCATTTAGACAAAGGAAGTGCAGAAAGGTCTCTGTCCATCCCAAGCAGGGATTAAAAGACCAGGGTTTCAGGGTTTAAAAGAACAAAACAGTTTACACTGGCTGCTGCAAGCTTTCTTCATGGAATCATGCTGGCTTGACTGTTTTCAAGCCTTGACTTGCTTGAATGATAAAGATATCAAGACAGAGAATGTTGCAGCAGAGAATTCTGTGAAGCTATGTTGTCTTCCAAATTATGTTCAGGTGACAATTTAACAGTGAATATTAAAAAGGTCAAATCAATTATTTTAAGGGGGAAATTAAACAGTATAGGCACTCTGCACATACAATTTTTAATTTGTCTAGCTGTTTTACAATTATTAATGCTGCATTAATCACAGAAACATCTTTTTTTCCAGCAAATCTTTTTAGTTTTGTGGGGTTTTGTTTGTTTGTTTTTCTCTCCCCCTCCCCCCCCCGCCCTACTTTGCCTTTTAAGCTTCAGTGAGATCTAATCCCTATTACTGAACTTTTCCTCAAGCCTTCACTTTTTCTTTCATCTCGACAATTTTTCTGTGGTAATGATTTATCATTTTTTGTTCTACTATTTGGGTTGTCTTGAGCTGCCTTTGAATACAAAACATGAGGAAATTGTTATATTATCAGGTTTATTTCCTGTGATGTAATAATTTCCAGATATTGTATGACCAGGGAGCTTGCCAGATTTCCAGTGCTGGTCTACCACAGCTTTTATAACATGACTGAGAGATAGAAATCCTGCATACTTAAAACTACTCAGCTTTTCTGCCATGATGGCCAGCAGGGAAAAATGGAAGCGATGCTGACTACTTTTATGACAGTTTTCTTTAGTTTGCAAACTTTATGGATGGGATAGCAAATGTCTTCTCAATGCTGATGACTTTCATTTACCCCCCTACAGAGATGAAATTTGAACTCCTCTTTTGAATTGTTTAAGATTCTGTCTCATTATTAATCCCTATACGTCATTTGGTTGCCCTCTTAGTAACATGCATTGCCAAGCAAGTCTGTCTTACAAAGCTAAGGACAACTCAGGCTTCTTTCTACCAATCAGAGACAAAGAAAATCAAAATTAGCAGCATTAATTTAAAAGATATTTTAAAGTTCAAAAAAGATATCATTTTTGCTTGGAATAATAAAAGTGCTTTCTTTCTCTCGCCCCACTAGGAATGAATGGGAGGTAAACTTTAGTGTTGCTTTATGAAAAGACATATATTATATTAAGAATCTTTTCTTTGTCTGTTGAATTCGATCACAACATTGTCTGTTGAGAAAGGCAGAAATTGTTTCGTCAGCCTTTTCATGGGAATTTGCCTTCTGTTAATATGAGTGGGAGATTGGTAATCTGTTTCCAGCACCTACCAATTTACTGGCAAGTGCCTTTTAATTTGCATCCCATAGCATCAAGTGTGAAATCACAGAATAAAATTGTTGCTAGTGAAGGATGGAAATGAGGGGTATGGAAACGTTTCTATTTTAGGAAGACTTAATTTCAAGGATAAAAGAACATAACTGATTTTCATTAATCTCCATGTGTACCAAAATCTGGTTTTATTCTATTAGTCTGCAATATTTTTTATGTATGCAAAATTTTAATTTTAAGCAGAAAGGTTTTTTTTCTGCAGCATTCAGAGGTTCAGAAAAAGGAAAAAAAAGCTTTTGCAGATATTTGTGTGGTTCACCCTTCTGTATCTTGAGCATAAGCACATCGGACTTTTAGTCCCGTAAGTAATTGATTCCAATATAAAACTCTTGCTTAAGCTTGGCATACAAAAGATTTTCAGATTAACTTTTATTATTTTTCCTGATAGATTAAAAAAAATTGTGAAAGATGCATCTATATTTCACAATGGTTTCAAAATGAACCATTTTCACAGAGGGAAACATTGGTTAAATGCTGAAAACCACATTTAAGTCAAACAGACACAAAAAGTCAAATATTTGTGTGGTATGACTACATTATCTCACATTAGGCTAAATCTGATCACTGGTACAGTTTCTTAGAAGTTTTTAAAAATTCTAAATAACTTATCAAAAAACCTTTCTGCCTAGGTTCAGCCACAATATATTGCTTCAAAAATGCAATTCAGCTTGTGTGTACAAAGTATCAGTAAACTGAAAAACTGAAATATAATTTGTATTTTATTATATTAAAGTTAAGATTTTATAACCTTTACAAAAGCATGCCTAATCTTATCTCAGTCTTCATAGTAGTTTATTAGATGGATACGGTCCATCTACAATATTATATGGAATGTGAGGAGATTTCATAAATGAGGATTATTTATACGTGTGTCTTCTGTTGTGGGTGGTGATGTCATGGCTTCATTAATAATATAAATATAGATAAAAGTGAATATTTTTCATTCAATAGACTACTGATTCTACAGATTCTTCTAGCAGTATCCAAAGCTCCTCAGGTATATCTCAGCCTGCAGCACATTGGAAATTACAGACCAAGTATTAAATACGAAAATATTAATAAAGAAATAATGAAAACCACAACGAAACTACAAGATGTGGTCAAGGATTGTGTCTAAAATCCTTGTCTTGCTTCAGTTAATGACAGTTTATCCTTTTGTTTCCAACGAAGAAACTGATGCTCACATTTGTGGGTGACACTCAAAATCAAACAAGGCATTGCAAGCTGTCCTCTGAAGGACTATCATGAACTTTAGAAGGAATAGTCTCTCTGATAAAATAGGATTGTTTTCATTCTTATTTCAGGTAAAGGTTTTAAGTGTCTTTGATGCTAATAACTTTTAACTCCCCAGTTTTCACATGATGTTTCTGGAAATTTCTGAGTATATTCTAATTTTTCCTCAGTTTAAGATTTAGAATCATATAACCTTCTTCAATCTAACTGATCAAAAGACCTTTAATTTCCCAAGGAATGAATTCCCAGTCTCACAGATTGTTTTGAACATCTGAAATTAGGTTTGCCTATACACCAAACTAGGAGTCAATAAGTGCTTTGAGAAGAGGTAAAACAAGGGAAATGTCAAAAACTAAAATCCAGGTTGTTTGTTTTTTTTTTCCTATAGACAGACGTTTCAAGATCATATTTTCAATTCTCACTGTAATTTGCTCACTGTGCAAAATATCACAGAATATGAAGTATAAAATAAAACACAAGAGTAAAACTACAAGTCAAGTTTTCAGTTATGTTCTATCTGTTTTCAAAAACATCCTTCTACCTACCAAGGTGTTCACTAGTTCTGAGAAAATTTTAAAAAGCAACATCAGATGTGCAAGTTTCAAAGTAACTATTGCATTCAAGTGTTCTAATTAATAGCATATTAAAAAAAAGAAAAAGGTACAGAAATAAAATTACTCATTTAACTCATACTAATATAATATAATGTTGCCCTAAAATTGTTGATACATCTTTTATTCCTGTTTGAAAAGTGCATCTGCCTATTATATCTCAATTTTTTAGCCTAATTAGCTCAAGACTTACGTATCTTTTTTACTAGTTTTTTGTTTTGTAGCAAACACCAAGGCTATATCTATATTGAGAGGAATATGGCATAAATGTACAGGGAAGTATGTCAGTTTGAAATTGTGATCAATCTGTAATGCTTGAAAGTTGTTATTGCTCAGTAGCTGTGAATGGATTATCAGACATGGCTTATAGACCATATGCCACATAATATAGGTCATTCAAACTACAGACATATATTGTTATGTTATATTATGTTATGTTACATTGTATATTATATTATGTCAGATGATATATCAACCATATATCACATGTTGTATATCATATATCATAGTATACTTATTATATAAAACAGGTATTTTATTATATAACTTGGGAAGACAGTATTATTCAAGGACATATCAGATAAAGTAATATTTCTTCATTATAATTATTACATTGATTTAGTTACATTATTTTCAAATTAACCAGACAACTTCCTAATGCAATGATTCCTAAATGATGAATGAAACTGCACATTTTTTTCAACTATTCTTTTTGTTTATGACACTCTGTGATTCAGGGAGAAATACAATAAAGTTGTCGAGCATGCATCACAAGCAGTTTTGAATCTGTAATTCTGATGCAACAGGAAAGCTCTGAAATTCAGAGACCCAGAAACCCATATTCAAAACCAACCAAAACACTCTAGAGGTACCAGAAAACCAGTGTGAAATTCACAGATTTAAAGGGGAAAAATTCAGAAACCTTGCACAAACTTTTCTCCCACATTTTAGCATGTGTTTTACTCACTTTTGTGAGATTCTGGAACACTTTTCTTCCAAAATTCTGGGCTGCTTTCAATGACCAAATTCCTGGATCAGACTAATCCTTGAACTCAATACAAATGTCAGTAAAATTACAATTAAAAAAAATAAAAAAAGTTTTAATAGAGACAAACCAGTCAATGTTCTGGAATTGAAACAACTTGACAATGAACCTTTTGATTTCAGGTAATCAATTCACATTAAATAAAAGAAAAAAAAAAGTAAAATGTGCTCATTTTAAAATTGCCATTGTTTGTTTCAATCTTATTTCTGTAGTTTCAGGAATGCTTCAGGAATGATCATCAAAATGAAGATGCTCTGTGGACATTAATGCTGTGAATGATTTAGTTAACTCTAGCAAACAAGCTTTATTACAGCAGTGTATTAGTAATGAGAATTGAAACAATTATGTTGTATAATAAAATCCTGCTTGCTACTTCTGTCAGGTCACACAAAAGAAAAATAACTATTTACAAATGTGAGAAAAAACAAGCAGTTTCATTAGGCTGCGGTGCAAAGCTATATGCAAAAATTAAACCTAGGCTGCATAAGGGAATGAAACAAATAGTGATAAAAGAGAGAATTTAAATCTTCCTAGTTTCAGCATCAGAAGTTTGCCAACACAAAATAAGAAATCCTTAAATATTTATATGTTGAATGGCAGATATTTCATAGTAATAATATTTCATATGACATGTTTTAAATTAAATATTTTTTAAAATATTATATTTCATAAAAATATATGAAGGACAGTAAATCTCAGAACATGGCTCTGTCATTCAGCTCCATCAAAACAGGCACAACTAGTTGTGCAGCAGGAACAAGACTTATGGTGAAAATAAGAATTATGTCAAATCTGGAACTAAAATGTACTCAGACCACAACAGGATAGCAGAGTAGAAATGTGCAATGAACATGGCAATGGACTTTTTTCATAAACCATCTAACATACATTTTATGTGTTTTACTATTTATGAAGGGGCTATGTATCAAAATCTAAATTACAAATTATATATATGAAGAGATGGCGAGCAGAAGATAAAGATGTGCATGCATATGAACCTCATCTGGTGTATATTACTACTGCTTCATCCATCTACTTGAAGCAATGCTGATGTAATTAAAACAGCGAAGAACACGTTTAAATTCTTCTAGAAGGTTACAATGCAAGGGACTACAATTTTTAATTTTCCACATGAAAAGACATGTATAATCAGCATACTAACTGAATGCTAACTGTTTCACGGTTGGAATTCAGAGAGAAGCCCACATAAAAATAAGAGACACCTGAAATGAACCTTGCCTTTAGTAAATGACACATCTAACAAGTTTGTACCATGTTACAGGAAAAAGAAAAAAAGAGGGAGGGGAGGGGGGAGGGGAACTCTCAAATTGATGAAATGAATGTTACCATTAAGTCCAATCAAGAAGAGATTAAAAGTGAGATAAGATCTTTTATTCTACTGCATCTACCCTGACTTTAATGGGAACTTATTTTTTGAACTTTGTTGAAGTGATGCACTTATTAACTATTTTTTAAATGCATTTTTGAATTATTGGAAGATGAGGTTTCCTAACAAGTTTCTGATTCTACTGTAAGTCTGATGAAACTCAGACATCTACTCTTATCACACTTAAAAACCAAGTCACCTTCAACTTCATGTGTTATCTTAACTTCCTCAATTCAGTGACCAGCTTGGACATAGTTACTTCATTGTATTGTCTTCTAATGGACTAAAACCCCTTTGGTCCCTGGATGGTTTTCAAGGCTGTCTACTGAACTTGTCCCACTACTTCTTGGAGTATTACCAAGAAATAGGGTTGTCTGAAGCACCAGAAATGGAAGTGGACATTGAAGAAGCAGTTATAACTTTTTTAAACTGACTGATAATAGTCAGAAGGCAATCAACAAAGGAAGATGGGGTGACAGCAACCCAACAGAAGCACAATCAAAATAGAGTGAGACAGATAATTATCATCTGCCTGTTTCATAACAAGATCTTTTGCACTGACCTCTTTGTTAGTATTTCAGCTGATACTTCTTGTCTTGTTTGGTGTTTGCTCCCTGTCTTAGGTCTGTGCCAGTCTTACCATTTCATCAAAATCCAGTCATTTGCATGTGGGAAAACACTGGGCTCTTCAATTATTTTCCCTCTAGACTAATTAGAAACCATTTTTTGCCATAAATATTTCATCTTTTCTCTTTTTCCTCACTTAGTAAGTATCTTTTTATACCATTGTCTCATTCCTTTGTTCTCAATGGTATCTGAAATTTTGTATCAGATAGGTAACATTACATACATACATTACAAACATTACAATTGAATTAAATTAAACTCTTGCTTGATGGTTCCTAGGGCCATTCATCCATTCCAACAATAATCAAATTGAACAATTTACACAAAAATTATGCATGAAAGAGAAAAACTGAAATGGAAAGTAGTACACCAGAATAAATAATCTGCTTATCATATTTCCCCATACATCACAACCACAAACTTCAGCATAAATGTGCAACTTCAGAAAATGCAAACCTTGACCAAACCAAGTTCTGTAAAAGGCACGTCCTTCTTCATGCAGGGCATGAAGAATTACCTGGTGCTAACACAGAAAAATGGTGCAAAGTCTTTTTTCATGTACTTTTGGAATAAAAAATGTTTGCACTATTCCTCCAAGAAGAAATGATGCCCAGTTTTGCAAAATGTTGGATTTACGCTATTCAGAAAAACCTGAATCTCTTCTGTCCATAAAATTATACTGATCATGTATTACCCTTAGGCCCCACACTCAAGAAATCAACAACAAAGCTTGCCAACTTTAAAGTTACTAATGCCAGGGAACTAGCATGCAAGCATGCAAGACCCAAAGGGAAGCATAGTGATTTTCTATGCAGGCTTTCACAAAGAAGGACAGAGGATATACTGAAATATATTCTTCCAGAAATTAATTTGACTGTGAGAATCTATGGCCTATTTGCATGTTAATAATTTATTTTCTTTCTTTCTTTCTTTCTTTCTTCCTTTCTTTCTTTCTTTCTTTCTTTCTTTCTTTTTTTTTTTTTTTTTTTTTAGGAAAACTTCTGTCACCTTCGTGGCAGAAAAATTGACTCTTGGGAAAAACTTCCAGGATACTATAAGCAGAGCCAGCTGAAAGAATGTCACCAGACTGTGAAAGGCTGCCTTGCAATCCATCTTACCTCTGCACTGGGCTCAGGTAAACATATCTAATTCAAGCCTGGAAACAAAGAAAAAGAGCCCTTTTAAAGTCAGTGGGTACTTTCAAAACTGACTTCAGCAACTTTTCGATGAGGCCATAAGGTTAAAAAATCTTTAACACTAATTCTTTTCACATAAATATATTGATCAATGACTTTGATGAGGGACTAGAGTGCACTGTTAGCAAGTTTGCTGATGACACCCAGATGGGAGAAGTGTCTGACACGCCAGAAGGCTGTGCTGCCATCCAGAGACCTGGACAGGCTGGAAAGCTGGGCTGGGAAAATATTAATGAAATGTAACAAGGGCAAGTGTAGAGTCTTGAATCTGGGCAGGAACAACCTCAGGTTCCAGTATAAGCTGGGGAACAACCTATTTGAGAGCAACGAAGGGGAAAGGGACCTGGGCGTCCTGGTGGACAACAGCATGACCATGAGCCAGCACTGTGTCCTTGTGGCCAGGAAGGACAATGGCATCCTGGGGTATATTAGAAGGGGAGTTGTTAGCAGGTCAAGAGAGGTTCTCCCTCCCCTCTACTCTGCCCTGGTGAGACCACATCTGGAATATTGTGTCCAGTTCTGGGCCCCTCAGTTCCAGAAGGACAGGGAACTGCTGGAGAGAGTCCAGCACAGGGTGACAAAGATGATTAAGGGAGTGGAGCATCTCCCTTATGAGGAAAGGCTGAGGGAGCTGGGGCTCTTTAGCTTGGAGGAGAGGAGACTGAGGGGTGACCGCATTAATGTTTACAAGTATATAAAGGGTGAGTGTCACGAGGATGGAGCCAGGCTCTTCTTGGTGACAACCAGTGGTAGGACAAGGGGAAATGGGTTAAAACTGGAACACAGGAGGCTCCACTTAAATTTGAGAAGAAACTTGTTCTCAGTAAGGGTAACAGAGCACTGGAACAGGCTGCCCAGGGAGGTTGTGGAGTCTCCTTCTCAGGAAACATTCAAAACCCGCCTGGACACATTCCTGTGTAACCTCATCTAGGTGTTCCTGCTTCGGTGGAGGGATTGGACTGGATGATCTTTCAACATCCCTTCCAATCCCTGACATTCTGCGATTCTGTTGACCCACGTTCTCATTACTGGTGTTATTTAAGTACTGAAGAATCAAAGAACTACTCCATGGTAGAGAATATGTAGTTCCAGAATATTGTCTGAAAACTAAGAGAAAAATAGATTTACAACTAATTCAAATTAACCTGGCAATTCTGATGACTACCCTATTTTCTTTTGATAAATTATGTCAAAGAAAAAGGTAAGTAAAAAGAAAAACATTCTCAGTCAACTATTCAGAATTCTCTGAGGCATCTCATATTTGCCATATACCATAACTGTACCTAAATACTACATTTTTTTTTTTGCATTTAGAAAAGGGAACTTGTCAATTTAGAAAAGGGAACTTGTCAATTTAGAAACCTATGTATTGCAGCTTATGCTGTCATTGCTCAAAAGTGGCAACTATAATCTTTTCCAGCTCAGGTTAACTGTGATTGAGATCATGACAGCTCAAATCCGTACTCAATAAATGAATTCACATACACTAAAGTAATTACAGCTTTAGAACTAATTAAGCAGAGTTTAAGTGCTTTCAGAACTTGAGCTTATCCTTATTTTCACTACATTTATAGTCACATAAATCATTGCTGTAGAAAAGAAAAATGCTGTTAAGAGATACATTTTAAGGACATTAATTACACTTTAAGACCTGGAGATTCTGGTGTTTGAATTTAATTCCGATTATTTTCATTTCTGCTACTGAATTCCACAGATGATAACCAAAACTAACTTTATCTTGACCATGTCTACCATTTATAAGGTGAACGACCTTCAGATCAATCATACTTTCACAGATGAAAACACCTGAAGTTCTAAGCTGTGTTTTCTTCTGTTTGAAATACAGAAAATATTAGTGCAGGAAAAACAAACAAACAAAAAAACACCAAAAAGAAGCAAAAAACCAAAAACAAACAAAAAACCAAAAAACAAAAAAACAAAAGAAACAAAACCAACCAACCAACCAAGAACAACACCACCACCACCAAAGACCAAAAACCAACTAACCAACTAAAAAAAACCAAAGCCAAAACAAACAAAAAAACCCCACACAACCGAAAATCCAGAACCGTTCAAACTTGAAAGAACTAATTAGTTCAGGGGCAGAAAGGCTGCTCATAGGGTCATAGATTAAAGACACTGATGAGTGACAAGTACAGCAGTGGCTGCAAGGCAAGCACAGGACATTTAAAACGGTGAACCAACATGCACAGCAGCGGTTACAATAAGAGCTGAGACTGGGAAGATTGTGGAGATTGAGGAGACAAGGAGGAGATCCCGGAGCCGTGGTGCTGCTGAGAGCATTGCCATGAAAGTGGCTGATCATGAGAGAGGGGCTGATGTGGAGGGTGTGTTGCCAGGAGCAACTGGAGATTTAAACATCCTCCTAGGGAGCACAAATGACCATGACTGGCTGGACAGCAGGGCCCAAAGAGTTGTGGTGAACAGAGCCAAATCCAGTTGGCGGCTGGTCATGAGTGGTGTCCCCCAGGGCTCAGCATAGAGGCCTGTTCTGTTTAATCTCTTTATCAATGATCTGGATGAAGTGATTGAGTGCACGCTTAGTAAGTTTGCAGAGGACACCAAATTGGGTGGGAGTGTTGATCTGCTGGAGGGAAGAAAGGCCACACAGAGGCTTCTGGACCGCCTGGATTGTTGGGCTGAGGCCAATTGTATGAGGTTTAACAAGGCCAAGTGCCAGATCCTGCACTTGGGTCATAACAACCTCAGGCAGTGCCAGAGGCTCGGAGAAGAGTGGCTGGAAAGCTGCCTGGCAGAATAGGATCTGGGGGTGTTGACTGACAGCTGGCTGAATGTGAGCCAGCAGGTGGCCAAAAACGCCATCAGCATCCTGGCTTGTATCAGGTATAGTGTGACCTGCAGGACTAGAGAAGTGATCGTGTCACTGTACTTGGTGCTGGTGAGGCCCCACCTTGAATCCTGTGTTCAGTTTTTGGCGCCTCATCATAAGAAGGACATTGAGGTACTAGAGAGAGTGCAGAGGAGGATAACAAAGCTGGTGAGGGGTCTGGAGCACAAGTCTGATGAGGAGTGGCTGAGGGAACTGTGTCTGTTTAGCCTGGAGAAAAGGAAACTGAGAGGAGACCTTATCACTGTCTACAACTGTCTACAACTACCTGTGTAACCTCATCTAGGTGTTCCTGCTCTGGCAGGGGGACTGGACTAGCTGATCCTTCGAGGTCCCTTCCAATCCCTAACATTCTATGATTCTGTGATTCTGTGAAAAGAGGTTTTATCGTGGAGGGTGTTGGTCTCTTCTCTGAAGTACCAAGTGATAGGACAAGAGGAAATGGCCTCAAGTTGTGCCAGGGAAGGTTCTATTTGGAAATTAGGAAAAAATTCTTCATGGAAAGGGTTGTCAAGCATTGGAACAGGCTTCCCAGGGAAGTGGTGGAGTCACCATCCCTGGAGGTGTTTAAAAGGCGTTTAGATGAGGTTCTTAAGGACATGGTTTCATGCTAGAGTTAGGTTATGGTTGGACTTGATGATCCTGAGGGTCTCTTACAACTGAAATGATTCTATGATTCTATGAGACATGCTTGACATTTGACATGACTTATTTATTTATTTAAATTGATACCTCTAAAGAATGAGAGACATCTCAGACTGAAAACTCATGGACAAGCTGAGATAGCATATGAAACCAGACTCCTAGTCAGAAAAAAACCCAACAAAACAAAAAACAACAAACCAAACCAACAAAAACCCAACAACAATGACAGAAACAACAACAAACCAAACCAACAAAAACAACTACAACAAACCTAAGGCAAAAGAACTTGCAGAACATCTTGTTACTTGTGACCCAAATTAAATACTCCTGTTCTACAGAAAATGTCATCAGGGTAGCATTTGAAAACAGTGTTAAATACAAAAAAACAAACCAAAACAAAAACCCCACACAAACAAAAAAACCCCAACCAACCAAACAAACCAACCAACAAGAAAATAAAAAAGAAACTTTAAGAAACAAGCTCACCAACAAATGTAGTCCTTATTCTAAAAGAACTGCAGCCATAAAGTTGTAAGAAGACAAGAGGTAAGACTCTGTCAGGAGGCTTTGCCTCCACAGATAGCATTTTAAGCTTTTCTGTCTAGCTGTCTTCAGCAATTACTGGAGTTGTACTGCAGTCTGTTATAATAAAGAAGGAATGCAGTGGCTTTAATAAGGCAAGAGGATTCATCTGGAACACACTTTTCACAGGGGAGAAGAAGAGAAAATGTAAATGAGAAGAGAGCTTAAGGTCCTGAGGTTTATTAATAATATTAGTAGCAGCAAGAGAAAGCCAAGCGTTTAAATTTTGAGGCAAGATTTTTTAACTTAAAGGTCTGATTTTAGATGCTTCGATACTCCTGAGTGACCCTATTTGAAAAGCTAATTGCTATTTGCTGTCCATTCATAAAGCCTAAAAAAGAGGCTGGCCAGAATATGAAAGGAGAACTATACCTGTGATTAATAATGAATGTCACCTCTCTAATGTATCACTTCAAATTACATATGGAGATGACAAAATATTTCTGCATTTTACTATGAGAATTTGAGAAAATTCTGTGAAGCACTCTTAGAGCATGAAAATAATCACAGGTCAGTAAAGGGGTTTATCAAATTATTTTTTCCCAAATTTTGTAATAAATTGCCATGGATAAGGGAGATATTCTGCATGGGCTTCGCTATCAGTTTTGTGTAATTTGGGATGTGAGACATAAAGGTCACAATACTTTCTGCAGTTTCAGAAGAAGGCATAGACTCTACAGTTAATATATTAATATATTGCCTGTATAGAAAAAGAGAGTGTAACTGCTGTCTTCTCATCCAGGCTAATGTTCTAATGTTCAGCAGTCAAGTGACTGCTGAAACTGTTTTCTGATAAAAATATCCCTTAAAAATAATGTTGAAAAAAAATCCTGTTTTTCATAGGGGATGGGAAAGACAAATCCGTCACCTCTTCTACCTGACAAAATTTTGTGTGTCGGCCTGTTATGTTCTTGTAACTTCTAACTATAACAATTTTTAATCAGAGCTAGAACATCATAATATTTCATCCTAGATGTTCAACAGAGCCTCTATATTTCCTGAAGGAACAATAGAGTCACGTAATTTCCAAAGAAATGTTTCTTGAACATTCATAGTGCCAAAAAAGCTGGTAGTTGTTGGGGTTGTTTGTTTGTTTTCTTTTTTTTTTTTAATTTTATTTTTGGTCTGGTGTACTCCGATTAGTCATAAAACAAATTCCATCTTACCTAGCTCATACCAGAAAACATACTGAGCATGGGTACCCCAGTATGTGCAGCATGATGAAACAAAATTGATGCCTGTCCCAAGCCATCTGATCACACAAATTCACACAATTTAATTGCTTGACTTAGTAAATCAAGTAACTCTCTTTGGGGTTCTAAGGCTCTACAATAAAACAACCTGAATACGATTTAAGGAAGTAGTATGCTGAAATGTATAAGGGCTGAGTTTAATATTTGCTAAACTTAAGTGACTCTCTAAAACAAAGAAATAAACAAGTTTTTCCTTGGTCTCCATTTTAAACCTGTCAGACAACTTTCCATGTTTTCTTAAGAAATTCAAGGAAGCTAAACAGAAATAAAGAGAATTTAACACAACACCTATCTTGTGAGACCAAGCCTCTTGCCTCTTCTTCAATATCAATAAATAAATCATTTCAAAGATGTAAGCCACTTTTTCTCCATTGTATCGAACAAAGAACTTCCTTAAGTCTGCAGCCAGAGAGGACTTTGTCAAAAAGACTCCCTGGCTACTTATTTCCAAAATTTTCTCTTTCAGGAAGATGCAGTATTAGAGAAAGATTGATTTACCTTCACATCACACAGTCCAAGTGTTAATTACTATTAGCCTTATGACTCAGGCAGCAGTCTCGGGTTCCAGGGGAATTATAATGCAGTAGAAAAAAAACAAAAAGTGAGATTACACTGATCTTCAAATTTCAGCATTCTCTGAATATACCAGCAGTGCAATAACAAGAAAAAAACAAACAAACAAATAAACAAAATTAAACAAAGCAAAACAAAAATGCACAAAAAACCCCTCCATGAAGCTACCAAACTTTTGCAGTTAAATGTTAATGCTTTGGCACACCAAGATCCAGAGAAGGATTTAATTTTGATAGTGCAGCAAATATTTAATATGTGCCAATCCTCAGTGACTTACAGCCACACAAATACATTATGTTAAACAGAACTACAATACATTCACTGGAGTGCAGAGATAAGATATAAAGCTACATTTTTATCTCTTCAGAGCTTGAGAATATTTTGATAAAAATTTTAAATTCAACTGTGGTGCCTTACTATGCAATAGCAATATAAACCACCATGAAATACGAGACAGAAAAATATTTCAAGTGTGTAATTTAAAGGAGAAAAAAATGCTAAAAAGAACAACTGTCCCTGGGGTTGTGTTTGTCTTTTTTTTTTTTTTTTTTTTCTTCTACAGTGACTGAATGAATTCTAATGAAATTACATGCTGGTGAAAAACTCTCAAAAAAGATTTCACCAATTTACTTCAGATACAATTCTAAATTTGGATTTGAAATTCATAATGCATAATTGAAGCAAAGTTCCTTTTGTTTTGCTTGATATTTTTCCCACAATCAACAAGCAGAGAAGAAATGCATTCTGATCAGCGTCCTAAAGATGTTATCAACCTAGAGAGAATCTGGTTCTTCACAAAAGCAAATATGCATGCATCCATGAATGTAGGTATGTTTGTATATGCTTTAGACATCTGTAGATTCCTGTGGAGTGGTATTTCCAATGAATATTCTGATTTTATCAATTCTATTTGTTTCCTCTCTGTAATACTTAATGCTGGAAAATCTAGATGTATCTTGGTAGGCTGCAGATAAATTTTTAATCTGACAACAGCTGCATATTCTTAAAAGGATAAATTTACATACTGAAACAAACCAGAAGAGATATAAGTAATATATTCAGTGGTTTTCACACTAATGGAAATGTCTGTTGTATGTCTTACTATCCATATTTATTGCCTCTTGTGACACATTAGCCATAATTATTATACATTATCTGCCTAGTCCTGCATTAACTAAATGAATTCCTTTGCTTCTAGGTGTAACAGATTTGTAATTTTGATTATAATATGGTCCATTAGAAAGAAAAGAGTGGACGGCAAGTGAGTGCACTAGATTTTAAAAAAGAAAATAAAAATCAAGGGAATAGAAGAAAAATACAAGTTTACTTGGAATGTCC
The DNA here is from genome assembly GCF_964273445.1 of Streptopelia decaocto. Classification (NCBI taxonomy): domain Eukaryota; kingdom Metazoa; phylum Chordata; class Aves; order Columbiformes; family Columbidae; genus Streptopelia; species Streptopelia decaocto. The sequence continues at coordinate 13,771,219 of NC_138657.1, forward strand.
CTAAAAGGAGCAGCAGGAATAAGGCTCAATGTCCTGAGCCAAGACCCATTACGGTAGAGAAAGATGATTAGGGGACAAGGAAAGAGAAGAGCTCAGAATTTTCAGTTTAAATACAGTCAATTAAGAACGCTTTAAAATGGCTCAGGCAACCTGTTATATGCTTCTCTATCACCTTACAGAAGCACAGGGATGGATAGCAGCATAAAGGACTTCAAGAACCAGGCACTTGTTGAAACTAGTCCTCACATCTACCTACATATTCTCAGACTTCCCCCATAGTCAACATTGCTTAATTAATTACGCAGAAGTATCCTGTGGTCTAAGTCCTACGCTCAGACGGGTGAGGGAGTACCTGAGAGTGTATTCTCTGTTCCTTTTTGCAGGATTGTCCTGGACACACGGATAGGCTCTTGCCCTTCATGAGATGTTCCCCTCTCCCCTGTCTTCACTCTTGATTCTTCTGCAGTAGCCCTGTAACTTCAATGATTTTTATGCTGGCTATTCATATGGATTGCCAACATGCTTCTTGCTCTTGCCTTGACATTAGTTTTTCCTTAGTCCTTGCATTAACATGTCATGGGGCCAATTCGATGTAAACAAAGTACTCTAGGCCTTTTTCAGATGGGAAGCTGTAAGGATGAAGATAAAAAATTCTTGTGCTATTAAAAACATTTCCAGGGTTGTTAGAATATTTTTTATCCTAACAGAAAAAAAATACATGCTACCCATGGCAGCTTATAAAACAAAAAAAAGAGCCTCCAAGAATTTCCTCATTAAACCAGCACTGAGGTTAACACCAAAAAATGCTTCATGAAAGCCACCTCTCTTGTCTGTGCTGGAGTAGATATTGCCAATCTTCTCCATTTTCTTCTTCGATTACATTTAGCTTTGACAAATACATCTTATTGTAGCAGCAGTGCTGCTTTTTCACGCAATATCATTGGAAAACATTGACTTGTGGAGGCAATACTTTGCCCAGTAATGGTGAGACAAATTCCTTATCATCAAGATGGAAAAATATTCCTGTTTTTCTCTGTGAATATATTACAAGGTGAGAAGTACTTCATGACTCCTCCAGAAACAATAAATCAGCTCTAGCACCAAGGCATGAGGCAGCAAACTGAAAAGTTTCTTTAATTAAAATTTGTTAATATATAGCACTATTGAATAACAATCTCAACCTATTGACAAATCAAGCACGTTAAGTTATGAAGTGCAAACTTAAATCTTCACTGTTGTCAGCAATTTCCTTCAATATTGCCATCTTGCCATCCAGCACGCTATTGTATGCATTACTGCTGATAATAGAATGTTTTTGTGTTAGGTATAATCAAAAGAATCAACATTGTATACCATTTTGGTACTACAACTTAATTTTAATTTGTAGCATTTCTCCATTTTATTAACTTTTTTTTCTTGTAGGAATGGTTGCTGGAGACATAGATTTTTATTAATAATGTAGCCAAGCATTCTTTTTGAAAAGAATTAACTATCTAGGCAGGGTACAACAAAGGATATTTCAGCAAGAATATTTTACAAGGCAATTTACAAAAAGGACCATAATTACTGATTTTGAGCAGTGTTTTTCAGGATTTCCTCTAGGTAGGGAGAAATCTGTTGGGAAAGTTGTTGTAGCATGTATTTATGAACTGATAAGACTACTCCTCTAAAAGAACAGAAAATCATTCTTAAACTCAGTTCATAGAACATCCAGCATATATCCAAGGCTTCAAATGTAAAAACACTTTTCAACATAAAGGTCTCTCAGTACCAGGAGCACAGTTAAACCTGGGACACTCTACTCCCTTAACAGAACATTCTTCTCTTCATCTGCTGCATGGAAATACTCATCAGAACTTACTGGTTATAACTTCTCTCAACCTATCAAAGACAGGGTGCAATTCAACAATATGGTAAAGCATATGAATAAGAAGGTTTAAATCCAACCCTGTAAAATACGGAGAAATTCTTAAAAGTAAAACAAGAGTTTCCCCAAATCAGACTTCTTTTCACAGAACTTCTATTAAGACTGTATTTGGACAATGAGACCAAGAAGAAGGGCTCAGACAATGGTGACTTGGCAAAACTATAACAGAACTTACCAACACATTAACAGCAAAAATCCTACTACGAGCGATATATTGGCAACCATCAGTAGCTATAATAGGAAATTTAACCAGAAATCAACAGCAGAGCTTAAAGATGGTGTTATCCTTATATGTTCAAAAGGGAGAGTGGTAGAGAAGAAAGGAAAACTAAGGTACAAGGGAGAGAGAAAGAGAGTAATATATATATATATGGAAGGAGATGCAAAGAAATGGGGGTATAGAAAAAAGGAGAGAAGGAAAGAGAAGAGAGAAAGGAAGAAAGAAAAGAGTGAGGGATCCAGTTTCTTATGGCCCCGCAGTGTGGATGACAGGACTTGTACGATGATGTATGGCCTTGGTGTTCCACGGCGAGGATGCTGGTCAGGAGCGCAGCGTCCTCTGATGTCTGCTTCAGAGTGAGGGTCCTCAGGGTGCTGGCATTTTCTTGGTGAGGCCAAGCTGGTATTCCCTTCGGTGATAGTGGTAGGTTCCTCTGGTGACGCCGAGCTGGTATTCCCTTGGTGGGGCTGGACAGGCCCTTAGATGAGACTGGTATTCCCTAAACTGTGCTGGTTTTTGTGAGCTTTTTATAGCTCCCAGAGTAGAGGGAAGTCTGGGGGGGAGGGGGGAAAGTGGTGATTGCAAAAGAGGAACAAGTCTGGACAAGTCCTGGGCCACGCTGAGGCTCTCCCCTTTGCCCCTTGTGTCATGCAGAAATCATGGGGAAGGTGTGATTGCAAAAGATGAACAAGTTTTGACAAGCTCTAGGCCATGTTAAAAGGGTCTCAACTTTTCCCCTTTGTTTGCTGAGCTGGGCATATCAGGAGATGGGGCTATGTACCCTCCAGCACATCCTCCATCTCCTGTCAGTCAGCCAGCCTGATCTGTGGCTCTTTAGCTGGTCCTTGATGTGTAGATCGAAGTTCCCCCTGCTCTAAATGTGTCTTCTCCTGGCTGAACTAGTCACAATGTTTACAGCCATGATCCTTATCAATGCTCAACAATTACCTCCTCTACTGTTCTGTGATCTGATGAAAGCCACAGGAGATCTAGTTCATGTTCCTATCATGTGAACATCCCAAAAAACACTTCCAGAAAGGCACATCAGTTGAAGAGGCCAAGAATTGGCAAGAGTAATACATAGTAACACCACATCTGCATGATGTCCCAAAACTAAAAAGCTTATTTGGTGAGAAGAGAATGATGTATTTCTTAGGACATCAGGGAAGGGAATGCTGACATGCCTTTTTTGTAAGTTATGTGTCCAGCTCAGTGGACAGTGGTCGTTGTGGTGCTTCATGTATTTTTTAAGCAGAGGAAAATGGATAAATTCTGTTAAATAACTTAACCATAATGTGTCATTTGCTTGCTCCTAAAATGTTCAGATTTAAGATTATTATGATAGGACTAACACACAGCTAAATCCCTGTGAATATGCAGGAGTAATCACATACCAAAGGTACATTACATGCTGTTTAATGTCAGGCTTTTCTCTCCCTTTTTCACCAGCTTTGTAACATTTTTACCAGTCTACTTTTCATTCTCTTTCCATCTGTATTCTGTTTTACTTCCTCTTGCTACGTCCCTTGCCCCACTTTCTGAGCCCCTGTGCTCTCCCTGTCTTTCATTACTTCTCCACCCACCCACACCTACTGTTTGCAAAGCATCTCAAAAACACCTTTTCATCCCTCTACTAAATTAGCAGATCAGAGAGTAACATGTCCCCCACTGATTTTAAAACACATCCTCTGCCAAAGAGATGACTCAAAGACAGCTAGAGAAAACTAATATGAAGAAACAAACCTGAAATAATGAAGAACCTGAGAAACCAGGGGATTCCTCAGCTCTACTTTCAAAGCATCTGAAAATAAGAAAAAAGCCCTAGAAATCTACATTCAATCAAAGGATCAGAGAACAGCTAACTTAAATTATTTTAGCTTCTCTGATCACATTGGAACTGATAACCTATACTAGCTGAGAAACTGAACACTCCTAGACATACCTTCTGCAAGTTAATATGCAGAAATATAATATTGTAACCGAAGCGGATGTAGCTGCTATATTGAAATAATATAGTGCTGTGAACAGGACATGCACTTTTACTCCAGGGTTAGGTCAAATACCAGTTTACCAATCTGGGAATAAAAGCAGATCTTGATCATGAAGAGATGTATCTGATTTTCTTATAGTCCTGCAAAACTGCCCCCTATGAAAGTGATTTTGAAGAAATATATGCATATAGTTACTACAGTAATAATCAGGTAGACTTATCTGCTCTTTTCAGCTAAGGAAAGTAGACAAGATAGCTCCAGTAACCTTCATTCTTGTTCAGTCATATTTAGACTTCGTCACAACTGATACCAGTGTATAAGTCTAGATTACACTCAAGAATCACAGTGACACTCAGTTCTGGGAAAACCCTTTACACTAAACAGAAACTTTTCCCAGCCAGAGCAACATGAAGGAGACAAGGTATAAATAAAAGCCTGTCTCAGCACAGCATTTTATAAGATGAGTTCCTTTTTGTGCAAAAGCTATTTATGGAACTGTGCCTGTGGAAAGACAGCTAACTTCAGTACTTCTGTTTTCTTAGTGTAGAAGTGTGTAACAAACAAACAAGAATTCATCTTGATAATACTGCTTGCTGGACTAATGTCATATAGCTTTTTGTTATGTCAAAAGACCGTAGTTATATTTTAAGATGAAATTTTCTAGTTTCCTTTAGGAATATTTAATGCTAGAGTATGTTTGAAATGTTGGTCATTAAACTGATAGTAATTTTTATACTACAAAAATAAACAACATGCTATACCTAATTATAGTGTTTACTGATACTGTTTCCCCAGATCGCTTTGTCTTTCTTATTCCAATTAGCATGCTTAGAAACACATTGACAGCAAAAAAGCTAATGACTATAAATCACTGTTACAGCTGCAAATGAATTCCTTACTACGTGACAGGTGTTTTACAAATGCCAAAAGAAGATCAAGGTCAGGAAAAAAGGTTAACACTTATTCATACAGGCAGGAAGTGAAAAGATAAATGTCAGAAATTAGATGATATTTTGAAGTAGATAAAAATAATGGCTTAAATGGTCATTAGCAATACTTTCTACATGTTCCATGACTTATTGGCAGGAGCGCTTTTAAGATTAATCACTTCTGGGGTCTGGGATAGCTCTCTAATCAAATTACTCTGTGTTTCCTTCAAACAGTGGTTGGCCAGATCTATCTCTGATGTAATTTCTTTGACTTCTGGTAAACTATATCAGAGATGAATTATTGCTTTGATCATTGTACCTATGACATGAAGAGAGTATTCTCCTATTCTGCTCTTGGAAATGAAGCAATTACATCCATAAAGTTGTTCTTGTTTTCCTGAAGGTAAGACAACAATCAAGTACAGCTGTAAACTCAAATAACCATACTGGTAACTTCTAAAGTTAAACATCAGTTGCTGTAAGTTGTCTTTGGAAAAGACGTCAGTAAGAACCAGACTAAAACAGAAATAAGAAAGAGTGTCAAAAGCTTACAGTTCAGTTTTCCGCTCTACTTCAGACTTCCCAAAGGATTATAGCCAGTGTGTAAACAGATTTTCAAATACCTACATCCAAAATTTAAGATTTTCAGTAGCTGATCAAGTGATCCCATTTTAACAGCTATGGAGTGTAAAATCTTAGTACCTAAGAGCATGTGGTGTTCTCAAAGCTGAACTACTTTTCCTCACAGTTTAAATCCCTTGATAAACTCCCAAGACTGAATCTTAGCTATTCTTTGTCCTTCACCAAAACTGAGTGAAGTCTTTTTGTTATATGTCTTCTACCTATCCCTTTCTCTTTCTCATTCATTTATTTTTTACTCTTTTGTCAGTTTTAAAAGTTTTATAGCACAACTCTCCATAATATGAACTGGATATTTCACTTTGTATGTGTTTTGGTTTTATCTGGTTGGGCGTGTTCCATGCTCATGAAGTTGACTGCAACCAAATTCTTTCCTAAAAGATACTTGAAAAACATGAGGCTATCTTCATACCCTGTAGGGGAAATCTATGCTATTAGGGTTCCCAACTTGGTGAAACAAAAATTTTACAGAGAAGTTTATTGACCTTCAAGTCCCTGCCATAACTTTTTCCACAATATTTTCTTTTACGTGTTCATGTCGTCAGCTCCAAGTGCATGTGAACACTTCAAACCTTTTCCTTTAAGGTGAGAAACTTAGCCCCTTGATCATTTAGCAATCTACCCTGCCTTCCTCTCAAAAGTTAGCTCAAGTTTTGTAAACCACTTGCCTCACTACAAATATCAGTAATGAACACAAACTATTGTTGATTCAAACTGAAAAGCTCTTCTCTGCATCTGGTCTATCACCTTGCACTACCAATGCAGTTATCTTTTTGATCCTTGTTTGAAAGGCAAGACAAAGAGATCTTTACCAAATACAGCTATTACAAGTTCTGTTTCCTTCCCTTCAGTAGTTTTTACAGTTCAGTCTCTCCCAATCACCTTTTAATAAAACAAAACCTATTAAGCAGTTGGGTTTGCCACTCCTAAGTCTGAATGAAACATTCATTGCTTACTTGGCAGAATGACATCACTTCACATGTACTTGAAGGAAATCCACAATAACTAGTTCACCGGAAAGAGACCATACACAGCAAAATTAATAAATGCATGACAGAATTAGCACTACTGTTCTCTACTCTAGTTCGAGACACTCCTGCCATGAGAGAAACTACTCCAAAGTGGAAACTTTAAATCAATTACTCTCAAAACCTTCAATCGTCGGTTAGATCCAACTAGCACGTGTTGCTAACAAGCAAGTTGTAATTTCTTCTTATTAACAAGGGAATGCAGTTGTTTAAAGGAAAAATTTGCATTTAAAAATTTCTAAAAGATTACTGAAAGCAAATTTACCTATCCCTTATCTGCACCTTATTCAGAATCACCAAGATTTTAATATTCTAATGTGTGCAATAAGAAATAGGAAGAGAGTACATGTTTCATGACAGTTTAGTCAAAACTTCATAATTAATTGCTTGAAGTGGGTAGTGAAATCAAGCAAAATAGTCAATAAGACTTTCCTCCTATTTCCTGAGAACAATGCTAACAATAGAATCACAAATCCACAGAATAATTTTGAGAAGAAGTGGTCTTTGGAGGTCATGCAGTCCAACCTTCCTCTCAAAACATGTCTAATCAGATCCAAATTCTCAGGATCATGCCCAGTTTATTGTTGAACACCTCAACGGACAGAGCTCTCATATCCTCTGTGGGGAATCTGCTTCACCATGTGTTCACCCTCATGGGTAAAAACCAACCAATGAACCAACCAAAAAATCTTCTGGCTAACAGGAATAAAAGCAGGAAGCCAACTACATCAAGATTACTATGCTATTACTGTTATTCAGCAATGCACTCATTTTGTCTAACTGCAGAAGACTGTTTTCAGAAGACTGATACAATTCAGTGTTTTTAACTATCTTCAAAATGATTCTGAAGGGTACATTCTAGGGCCAAAAAGTGAGGCATGCAGGTAAGTATATGCAAAATTATCTCTTCTGCATAACAGAATTACAAGTGTTTCCTCCATTTCCTCAGATATACAGATGCATTTTTACTTTCTGGAGACCAAGAAACTTCAAGGAGGACTGGCAATTCAAACACGTTAAAGGGAAAACATGCTATTTTTATGCTACCTGAAACATGGCTTGTCTAGTCTTATTGACTATTTTGCTTGATTTCACTACCCACTTCAAGCAATTAATTATGAAGTTTTGACTAAACTGTCATGAAACGTGTACTCTCTTCCTATTTCCTATTGCACACATTAGAATATTAAAACCTTGGTGATTCTGAACAAGGAAACATGATAAGAAGGTGTGATGTTAAATCAAGAAAACCCCAAGTCTTAGGGAAGTATAAACTCAGGATCAAAAACCACTCCCAAACCTGCAGAAAAAGACCAAGGCAAATGCATCCAAGTAAAAAATAGCTTTTGCAGGAGTCCACAGTACATCATCTTCTATTATGTGCGAGAATGTAATATCTACTAGTTCCCAGAATTAGCATCTTCCTCAGAAATTTATACAAAAGAAAAAAAAAAAGTAAATACCTGTATGCAGTGCAAATGGGATTTTGGGGGCCTACCTAGAAAAAGATTCAGGGTGCTTCAAAAATGAAAGTGATAGTGACTGAGTTTCGATCAGCATATGTGTTACAGTACTAGTGGACTTCCCATTCAGCTTGGAGAGCTCAAACAGTCCATGTATGTTCATATAATGTGAAAAGAAATATCCTTCCTGAGGGATAAAGCATATTCCTGTATTTCTCTATCAACATTTTTGATAACTCTCCCACATCTCAATGATCACAAGACAGAGTCAATGAACTTCATTTCTTGAGGGGAGTTTCTCTCTTCTTCACTATTATCTGATACACTTTCAAAGTCAGTGCAATGGTGAAGCACTACTAATGAATTTTCAGTACTGATAGAATAGTAAAACTCAGAAAACTATTATATTTCTGTTAAATAAATGATATAGATCATCCATTTATCAAGAGAAGCTATATATATACAGATATGTAAGTGAATATACTTACATATATATATGAAAATGGAGATCAGATAAGATCAGTCTTCACAGAAGTCTGCTGCTCATTATTACATATTTCTTTGTTGATAAATTTCATATATATAAATCCATTCTTAGGCCATAAGGTCTTATGCTATGCCAGGTCTCGAATACCAAGGGAGTTTTATATTTTCAAGTTATAAATCTGAACGTTACTCTACTAAATGCTGCAGCTCATCTGAATTCTTTTTGAATTTCTAAAACTTTCTTACAAATTCCCATCACTTTATTAGTCAAAGCTTGTGTGTATTGCTAATATGCTAGTGTATAAACAACAGCAGGACTAGTTCCACTCCCTCTGGAGATTAGAGACTATTGTCCCTAAATGCTTTTAACAACTTCTCTTCCCAAAAGACATAGCACTGCTAAAATTGTACAGACTTTCTTCTAAGGAGGCAAAAAAAAAAATAAAATCACAGATAGCTCCTTCATGAAAGGACACCTCACCCTCACTTGAAGCGAACATTTCTCAGAATAAGGCTGGAATAGGTAATTGCTAATAAAATTTTTGACGTTGCAAAATCCAGTCCTGACAAGAGTGGGCAAAATTTGGGAGTATTATGTACATAATTAAGGATTAGAAAATAATTTTCTGTGCTAACTGCAGTGGCTGGGGACTGAAAATACTTGGATCCATGACAAAACTGCATCTCAAAGAAATAATGAGATATTGAGTATTCATGTTTTGTTAACACCAAAGTCAAAGTTTATGACATAAAACACAGTAATACCACATCAGGACTAAATAACAAGAGCAGCTGAGATGTTACGACTAATATAAATGAGACCACTGATGGGAAAACAAATCTGTCACCAGTGAATAAAAAAGAGAAACTTACCAATTTGAAACTGCTCATTGCTCACACTTGTGGTGATAGTCTTCCACTACTTGTGTCTCCACACTCTGTATCTTAATATCAACCTGATTAAAAAAAAAAAAGCAAACAACAACAATAAATAAATAAATAGATAAATAAAGCAATTATATTCAAATCTTAACATAAAATAGCTTGAGTAACTGGGTCAGAAATCTTTCAGTAGATCCGTGTGACAGATCATGTTCTCCTTTCATTATTTTTACATTTTGAGATTGAGTATATAGAACATTTTAGACTGACCTGAAGCACTCACCAAGAAAAAATAGCTTAGTGTAAACTGTTACATAATATGTCTCATCAGTTTCCCTCTATTTATGAATTTTAGTAAACAGTAATGAACTCTTGTAGTCATAGGCAGCAGGAGGTAAATTCTGACATGCATTGTTACAGATTGTAAGGATAAATGGAGTCTTTTATGTCTTGCTTATTTTCCAAAGTTTATTTGCTATTATTGAAGGCTTGTATTATCTGGGGAAGAGCTTAAAAAGCACTATAACACCCATAAATTGATTATAAAAAAATAAAAACATGACTCCTTTTTTTTTTTTTTTTCTTTTTTTTTCAGTTAAAAGAAAACAGAAGACAACACTGGATAGCTGAATTCCCCCACATAGTGATTTTTCACTAAAAATCCTCTTTCTTCTGGTTATATAATCAGTTGTAGTATCATTCTTAAAGTTGAAAGTAAGAAGAGATAAACTGTTCCTCCAGATATTATCTTCAGGAAATTAAAATAAGCCTCCTTAGTATCTACCTAGGTCAGGCTTTGGCCAGAAGATAATAACTTATTTTCAACATAATTCTTTTATAATAAAACGACTGTTTTGGATTTCTCACTTGAAACAACCTCTACCAGTTTGTTTTTGAGATGCACTAGGAAGTACAAAATTTGAATAGGTCACAGAAAACTAATACCATCCCGACAAGTCATTTAAGATCTCAAGTGATATGTTTTTTTTTTTTCCTTGAAGAATCCATGATTGGCTTATCACATTAATGGGACAGGTTTACATTAATTAGGATTACTTTCATTTCCACATGCTAGAAAAGTCAGGGAGAAAGGTTTCTTTGTTTTGCAAAGTCTTTTTGCGCAGTCCCAGGAAAACTGTACAAACATAGATCTGCACATGGAGTAACATGAAAGGTGTTTTTACCTGTGCACTTCTAAATTGCAGACTTGCTGAAAAAAGAGACAGGCTTGACTCATGCACCATAAAACTCACCTCTGTGCTTCCTAATTTTCTTTCTACAATTAATACTAAATATAGCTCTTGTCTTATAGCTTAAGAATAGGAGGTCAAGAGCTATATTTAGTATTAATTGTAGAAGGAATTGTCTTGTCTCATAGCTTAAGAATAGGAGGTCAATACAATTCCTTGTATGAGAGGACCCTCTACTTCTTACATTAAGTTGCCCTCAGCTTTTAGAAGCCATAGAATTGTGATTCCTGTTGAGAACCAGACCAATGGTATTAGGCTTTTTGAATTTTTCTGTGAAAAACTGGAGAGTCACAGTATAACTGGTTGAAAAGTACCTGAGGAGGTCTCTTGACCAACATCCCACTTCATGGGCAGGCTCAGGAATTCAGACCAAAGATTTGTTCAGCTAAGTATCAAAAAGCATGTTTCCATGATAAATTTAATTTCAAAAGTAAATTGAGAGCTATTATTTTAGTAATTCCACATAGTTTGTACAAATTTATAAGGGCAACAACACAAATTTATTTGGTTCGAATTACTCATCAGGAATTAACTGTCTTTTAGGCTTTTCTCTTAGCTTATTGCTATCTCTAACTTAATGCCATTTCAAACATGAAGAAGGAAAGAGGCAACAGTCAGAATCTTGCAATTCAGTACATTACATATTTGGATACCCATCAATTTTTAGATATTAATGTTTCTATATCTGGATACAATGACTCAGTTAAAATCTGCCCCAGTCCAAATTCACGTGACAGAAAAGCCTTTCATCTAGACTATTTTTAAAGCCAGCAAAACAGCCGCTCATCTTAATTATAACGAGTGACATTTGCAAGGTCAATCAACAATCTGATGTTTTCTAAGAGTAATTATTTATAATAATATCTACTTAGAAGGTATGAAAGCTGAAATAATGATTTTTGTGTTGTTTCATGACAAATTTTACTGTTTTACTGTATTACTGTTATAAATAAGGAACACTAGACAATTTCCACAATGTTCAATGAACTACTTTATTTTCAGAATGCACTGTTTTCAACAATGTTCCTGCTAATGTATTAAGGGAAATTATGTTGTGTGATGGGAACTGCTAAGTGGTACTCTAATATTAACCTGCATTATAAAAACACCACTATTACCGAGGAAGGCTATAAGAATACACACTTGTGAAATATTTTATAGAATTCTTGACAAAAACCAAGGAGCAGAGGTTAAATTCAGCTATTGATGAAGATGAAAAGGCTGTCAAGGTGACCCAAAAAGGCATATATTAATTACCTACATGCCTAAAAAATGTATCCCCCAGAATGTATATGCTTCACAAAAAGCTGAGAATTCAGCACAGATATATTCTCCGTTTGGTGTAAGTGAAAGGGTAGCATTTCTACCTACTATTGGAGACAATAGTAGGATCTATTCTAGTACTAAGCAGATTAGTAGGATAGAGTAATATTGGTTTATTCTTTAAATATCCCAGCAAACTTCTGGGCAAAATTATGGCTACTGAGTGATAGGAACGACCTTCAAGATCATCAGGCCCAACACTGCAAGAACCTCATCTAGATGTCTTTTAAACACCTCCAGGGACGGTGACTCAACACTTTCCATGAAGAAATTTTTCCTAATATCCAATCTAAACCTCCCCTGGCACAACTTGAGGCCATTTCCTCTGGTCCTATCACTTGTTGCCTGGGAAAAGATACCAATACCTTCCACGCTACAACCTCCTTTCAGGTAGTTGTAGACAGCAATAAGGTGTCCCCTCAGCCTCCTTTTCTCCAGGCTAAACAGGCCCAGTTCCCTCAGCCGTTCCTCATCCGACTTGTGCTCCAGACCCCTCACGAGCTTCATTGCCCTTCTCTGAACTCTCTCCAGTACCTTACAGAATTACAGAATCACAGAATGTTAGGGATTGGGAGGGACCTCGAAAGATCATCTAGTCCAATCCCCCTGCCAGAGCAGGAACACCTAGATGAGGCTACAAAGGGATGTGTCCAGGTGGGTTTTGAATGTCTCCAGAGTAGGAGGCTCCACAACCCTTCTTGGCAGCCTGTTCCAGTGCTCTGTTACCCTCATTGAGAAGAAGTTTTTTCTCAAATTTAAGTGGAACCTCTTGTGTTCAAGTTTGAACCCATTTCCCCTTGTCCTACCACTGGCTCCATCCTCGTGACACTCACCCTTTATATACTTGTAAACATTAATGAGGTCACCCCTCAGTCTCCTCCACGCTAAAGAGCCCCAGCTCCCTCAGCCTTTCCTCATAAGGGAGATGGTCCACTCCCTCAATCATCTTTGTTGCCCTGTGCTGGACTCTCTCCAGCAGTTCCCTGTCCTTCTTGAACTGAGGGGCCCAGAACTGAACACAATATTCCAGGTGTGGTCTCACCAGGGCAGAGTAGAGGGGAAGGAGAACCTCTCTGACCTACTGACCAACCCCCTTCTAATATACCCCAGGATGCCATTGGCCTTCCTGGCCACAAGGGCACAGTGCTGGCCCATGATCATCTTGCTGTCCACCAGGACCCACAGGTCCCTTTCCCCTACACTGCTAATAGGTCATTCCCCGACCTATACTGAAACCTGGGGTTGTTTCTACCCAGATGCACTCTACACTTGCCCTTGTTATATTTCATTAATATTTTCCCTGCCCAACTCTACCGCCTGTCCAGGTCCCGCTGGATGGCAGCACAGCCTTCTGGCATGTCAGCCACTCCTCCCAGCTTGGTGTCATCAGCAAACTTGCTGATAGAACACTCTATTCCCTCATCCAAGTGGGGTCTTTTTTGTAGTGAGGTGCCCAAAACTTAACAGAGGGTTCAAGGTGCGGCCTCACCAGTGCTGAATACAGGGGCACGATCACTTCCCTAGTCCTACTGGCTGCACTAGTTCTGATACAAGCCTGGATGCTGTTGGCCTTCTTGGCAACATGGGCACCCTGCTGGCTCATGTTCAGCCCACTGTCAATCAGCACCCCTGGGTCCCTTTCTGCCGGGCAGCTTTTCAGCCACTCCTGGCACTTGGCCTAGGTGAACCTCATACAACTGGCCTCAGTACATCAATCCAGCTGATCCAGATCCCTCTGTAGACCCTTCCTACCTTCAAGCTGATCAACACTCCCACTCAGTTGGTGTCATCTGCACTTGATCCCCTTGTCCAGGTCACTGATAGAGATTTTAAACAGAATTGACCCCAATACTGAGCCCTGGGGAACTCCACTCATGACCAGCTGCCAACTGGATTTGACTCCATTCACCACCACTCTTTGGGCCTGGCCTGGCCTGGCGATCCAGACAGTTTTTTATCCAGTGAAGAGTGCAGCCAACATATTTAATTTTATATAACCTCAGTTCTGTGCAAATTACAATAAGATCCCTTCAAAGGCTTCACTATTAACTCAGACACATCAAAGGTGAGGCCGGGAAGAAAGAGTTTCAACAAGAGTATATGCAAGAATGCTTCTGGTCTAAATTATCACTGAGAGAGTAGGAATGGACTTCTTCTTTGAGTTTAGGGCAGTATTTGATGAAATAAAATGATAGGAGCAAGAAAGACACCCATTTATGCCAAGTGACATGCTATGTGACTTTTTTAAAACTAATTATTGAGTACTACCTACGACTTTGATTGTATGTGCTTTACTGTTATTTAAGACATTTCAGATTTTCTTTGTAAACTCAGGATCAAGTCAAAAAAGTATCCAAGCTACTCAATAGAAATACTAAATATTTCAGTTTTGTCTTGTGAAATATGCAATATATTTTCTGAGCCATTCTAGTTTTTCAGTATAAATCTCTGTAATGAAATCACATTTCCTGACAGGACTGAAACTGACTGTTCATTAAACATTTGGCTACTTTCAGTTTCCTGGCATACTTAAACAATTATGGCCTTATACACCAACTTATGGCTTCAACTTGTTTTAGTCCTGAAAGTCACTCGGAATCTTCAGCTAAGAAAAAGATCTTGTTTATTTATTAGTTTAATGAATTATATCTTTAAACTTTGGAAGAAGGGAGAAAATGAATTTCACAACCCCCAAGTCAGAATGCAAATAAACATAAACTGGACGCATTTAAGCTCTTGTCGTTGTTTTTAAAGACTTGAGAGTGAGGAAGTCAAGAGCTTTGATTTTTCTTCCTAAAATATTTAAGTACCTCAAAAGATTCAATAACTGAACTTCTGGACTATGCGTACAGTTTTACTTACAATTAAAAAATTAAACTTGATCTGCTGAACAAAAATGTCTACTTAGCATGCTGTATTCTTGCATACTGAAAAATCAGGGACAAGAAGAATTAAGCTTAGTTCTGGCTTGATTCCACATTTGTTGGCATTGGCATAGGATCAATCATAACTTATTGTCTCACTGGGAATAGGGAAGAAACAGAGAATAGGCACTCTGAGTTATATTTTTTTTCTGAGGATAATCCTACCCAAGACTGTAGGAGGATGTGCCCTCCTGTGTTCTGTTGTCACAAAAAAAAGATTAAAAAAAAAAAAAAATGCTGGAAGCATAGTATAGGAAGGATACACAAGAAACAGTAGTTCAGTTTGTACAACCTGTATGTCACGCTTTCAGCATGTACTTACCACTAAAGAGAAAACAAGCACTCCCCCTGTCCTCCTCTGATACACCCCACCCTGAAGCCTGACAGTATTTTCACAAAGGCATATCCTTACTAAAAGCAGAACCTTTTACTTTTACTTCTAAACCTTTTACTAATGCAAACGCAATGTAGAGTGAAGCCTCAGAAAAGAAGCAGTCAAATTGTAGTAGAAACAATGGAAATAAATGAAACAAGCAAAGCAGAAACATTGATTGCTAATCGTTAATGTGTGAGAGATCTTTGCTTTGAGTAGCATCCAATCTAGAAACCATGGCTGCTTACATAGAAGGATAGATATTTCTCCAAATACACTTTACTGGACAATTACAACACTGTTTCACCTAGTTTATGCCATTTGTATAATCAAACTTAGACTGTGAAAGGATAGCTTCATCTTATGTATAGTTTGCAACTATACGAACAATAGATCTGATGCTCTAGTGCCTACTATGATTTATTTGTTACTTCACGACTGGTTTATCACTGCAGTATGTAGTTCTATATCTTCCCACTTCAGTAACTTCGTGAATATCACTTCTTCTATTTGTTTATTTGTATGCATTTTTCTGCAATTCCTTTCACAAACATTGCAATTTGAGACATTTTCTCAAAATCAGTTCCTGCTAATGAAAAGATTAAGTGTAGAAACTTGTCCCTCTTTCATGGTAAACACCTATCCAAACATTCAAACTGTCTGACACTGTATTTTCCTAGTGGACTAACAGACACAGTACCAGAAAGAATTTCCTCCAGTCCTTACATCTGGGTAACCATGTTACATGGTCTATCTAAATATTAACTTAGATGTCACCAGATAAATGGGACTAATGGAACACTGTTCCAGATCCATGCTTTTATCATATTAGACATCTAATTTCCAGTTTACATGTGTCTGAGGCCAATTAATACTCATTTATTTCTGGATACGCTTACTACAAGTCTTGCAGATAGAAAAAGATACACATCTTTTCCTAATCTGTGACTGGAATTTAGCAGACAGACAGAAAAGCACCAGTATGATTAGAAAGTAACAAAAGAAAAGCAAAAAGAGTCCTGGAATCTAGGAGGGTTTACCAAGAGGTTGCTCACTTTATACATGCATCCCCACTTTCCCTTAGCAATACTGGAAACAGACTACTGCTGATCTGAACATCTGGTCTGAGCAAATAAAGAAATTGTCATGGTGAAAATCACTTTTTTGCTAAGTAATTTAGGTGCCTTCCCAGTTGAGAAGTCAGAAATATCTCACCATTGAGCAATGTGACAAAATGACTGAGGACATGATAAGCGTTTGAATCAGAAGGCAAAATGTGAAATGTGACAATTTTAATTTTTATGTTGTGATACAAGTGCATCCTATCATAACTAGAAATGTTGAGAGGCAATCTGTTGTCTTACCCATTAAACAGCACCTATTCATTTAAAGGAACTATTTATAGACGAGTGCACTTTCTCAGTGTAATGAAAGAACACTGAGGCTTGTTGTCAATTGTGTGCCACAGAGAAAATGAGATGGGATCTGCAAAACCAGGAGCTATGATCACTAGACCTACTATTAAGCTATTAACCAGTTAACAGACCTGCATGTATCTGCAGCCTGACATCCCCAGTCTGACCAACAACTGAAAATAAATATCTTAATTGATATGTCAAAATGCAGGCACTGAACGAAGCAGTTGTTCACCTAACAGAAAAGATCCCGTTGATTACATTAAATATAGATGGCACACTTTCTAAAAGGACACTCTGTACATGTATACATTTCAGATGAAAGGACAAGGTGCTGTGTCTACCCACAACTGACAGGCAGAACCAAGTTATGACTTGAGCAAGATATGATAAAGATCCTAAGGTCAGCAGGCTTGAAAATTGTCTGTTTTGTTAATCTGACCACATGTAGACACCCACTGAATCTTTAATAGAAGAATCAGATGGCTTGCAGGTGCCGAGTATCATAAAACATGATTTGTTCGAGTGCAAGTGAAAGATCCAACCAAGAGTCAAACAAGCAAGATTTCCTGCAAACAATAAAACCAGTGTTTTACCATTACCAGCAACTGTATTTTTATTGTTTCTCAATTCAGAATACAGTGGCTCCTTACCTGTGATTTCTTATTCTAAAAAGCCAGCTCCTATTTGATATGACAATTTTGTTAGAAACAAGAAAATTTGAAGAAAATTGTCTGTGGGATTAATGCATCACTTGTTGGGATTTCTGTTTTTGGAGAATGGGAAATAAGAGCAGCAAAGGGTTCTCTGAAACAACCGAGCCTATTGATAGTGTTTGAAAGGGAGACATGCTAGCAGATCTTTAGAGAGCTGGATATATTTAATAAAAAAAATATATTTGGATTGTTTCTCCTCAAAACCTTTTATTACTCTGATAGATTACATTCTTACATCATAAAGATGTTTCTTGAAACTCACATATTCAAGGCACTAGAATATCTCTTGCTAAAGTGCTTTTTGTGTAATACACACATTTTGAAAAAAGCTTTTGGATAAAACGGAATGAGTTCCAATATAAATAAATAAGTGAAGAACCTGAAAAATTACAGTAGGCACTCAACAAGATATCGATGTGGCAGACAGAGAGATACAGTGTGAATCTGTGCAACTGAAGTTTTGTAGTAAGTAAAAGATCTAACAAAATATGGAGCTTGCATACTCAAAAAAGTAGTGTTAAAGCTAAACTATAAACTTTTACTGCGGCTGGCATTGGGTTGGGAAGACTGAAGGAAGGAAAAAAAATTACTTCTTAGCAATTGCAGGACTGCAAGCAACCATGTAAATCTGCCATTTCTAGTTTGACTGTTGTTAGAGGAAAAGAAAATGCACCTGTATTTTACATGTGTTCTGCCTTTGTAAATGATTTCACAAAATGCTAAATTAGGGCTTATCTCCGACCTTTTAAAATTTCAGACCCTATTCTTCCTGCTGCTGATGGGGCTCTCTCCCACCTACACTCCTCATTTACTAAACAAGTGCATTATTTTTATCTTAAGAGATAGCATCTTTACTTAGGAATATGCTACGGGAAAGTGCAAACACTGCAAAATTCTCTTTGAATCCCTGGGTTGGTCACTAGAGGCAGTTATGAGTAGGCACTGTTCTGTCCCTGGTGAAAAGGTAGATGAGACAGATGCAGAATTTTTTTCCTTATTTACAGCTCATCCTGCCAAATAGCTCAGTGCACAAAAATAAGCTTACCTCACATTTATGGTTTGTATTTTTCATATTTTCTCTCTGATATTTCCCACAATGACAACTCTGAAAGATAGCAGTGCAGTTTTGCAAAAGCCCTTCCTCAGGGATGTCTTAGACTTCAAACAGTTTAAGCTGTGCAATGATGATTTTCTGAGCAGACTCTCTAGATGATATTAGTTGCTGCAGTCAAGGCAGCAGTTCGTCTTATATTTCATGTACATACAAATACAATAAACGAATCACATTTAAGTAAAAAAAGCTAAAGATGATTTCAGATAGAGCTGTTGTCTTAGATTTCAAATTATTTTAATTACAATAATTACCATACTGAGAAAACTACATTGATCGGTTACATCAGGTACTACAGTAACTAAAAATTGCCTTTCAAGCATGGATTATTTTGGCCCCCTCCACTATTATGAATTGTTCGCAAGTCTACCTTAATGTCCAAACATGTGCTCATATTTATCACACCCTTTCTTGATTCTAACACCTTGTACTCTTCTATCATGTTAGCCAAGCTCAAAATCCAGCCTTTGTCTACTTGGAGTGCTCAGGATTATGCTTCTTTACCCGTATGTATCACCCTTATCTTCTTACACATCAGGTTTCATCTTCAGGACTCTATGAAGATATTAGCCCGAACATAGCATTTTTTCTTCTTTCCACTAAAGGCTTTCATCCTTCTTCTAGTGTTGGCTTTTTCTCAATAACAATAACAAATCTGGAAGGAAAAACAGAACTATATTCTGGAGATAAATAGCAGTGTACTATTTTATTTAAACTGTTGGTGACTAATGCGCAGTGAATGTAGATTTTTGAGGTTTGGGCACTCCGCTGTCAAAACAAAAGCACAAGTGTAATTGGCTAATAAAAAGTTATCTTGATCATTTTTGAGATTACTATTTCCTATAACTATATTTATATTTTATCTTAAATATAACTAGTTGTATGTAATTAGTAATATTGACATTTGCAATATTGTTACCAATATTTTTACATACTGAGAGTTGATATAAACTAAGAAATGCTAAATTCTTAATAAAACATATTTAAGATATAGAGAATCTAAGAGAGAAACAAGAATCATGAAAGGTTTAAAAAATGTGATCTACAGCTAAGGGCTGTGACAGGTAAATCAGTCTGTTCAACAACAGAGATGACTAAGGTTGAACATACCTTGGTATTAGGAGGCTAATGATTAACTGTTTTCAAGTTCCATTGCAAGCCAGACAGGTAATGTTGATACAACTTGCAGAAACAGACTCTTTGTCTATTTAAGTAAAGATTATATTAGAAATGTAGAGGACTTGTATCTTGAATAAATTTAGCAAGTTAAGACACAAATCTGTCTGGAATGATCTGGCTATAATGAAGTCTACCTCAGGATCTTGGACACTTGAATCTACCCCTTTCAGTTTTCCTAGTAATAAAAATTTAGCAGAGAAATTAAATACAGCTTCAGCAACAACAGAACCTGAAAGACTAAAATTGAAATTTATAATTATATTTTGCCTGAACATGCATAAAGCTTGTTATAGACAGAATTTTGAACCTCTCCCATGGCAACAAAGACTTGGAATTCATTTTCCAAAAATATGGCTGTGGTACATACACACATACTTTACATAAACCCAGCAAAATTCAGCATTTGTTATCTATAAAGTAAAAGTAACCACTAAGCAAAAAGTCATGGCCTTGGAAGTAAACCATGAAATTATTAGAAAGAAAATTTGGGAAAACAAATGTGTGCCAACCTCACATTGTTTTAAGTGCATAAACTTAGAGTTCATGCACAACAAAATTTTGTAGTAATTATTGGATTAGCGAATCATGCTCCTTTTTTTTTTTAATATGTATATTTCATAGGTACTTGAGACTTCCTCAGTCCAGGAACCTGAATAGCTAACTCTAATTTCTGAGCCCTGATTTACACTCTGAGTAAAGCAACCTAAAATCTGCATGTTTAAAACTTAGCTTTATCCAAGCCAAATGACATTGCTCCAGGTAAGACTCAGAAATGCCAAATATTTACTCCTATCCTCTCAGGAATGTGCATAGACAGGGATCTTATAAGGCCCACAAGAGGCAAGTGCCAGAAATTCCAAGGCTCAGGTTCAGAATTCAAGCTTTGCTGAGCTGCCTAGAGATAATCCTTCATAATCAAAGAGTCCAGGTTTTTTGTTTGTTTGTTGTTTGTTTGTTTTAATCTTACCTAGATCTACTGATACATTATAGGACAACAAAAAAATCTGTGCTCTGAAAAAAAACAGATGAAAGAGATTTCATTTGTAATATAAAAATACCTCTCATCTCTCATTGATCATTTTACAGCGTTTTCTTCTAGATGAAGGTCTTATGTTGCACCAAAAGATTAAGTCTTTCAGATTATATTCTACAAATTCTAGAAAAAACATGCAAGTGACCAGTAACAAACTCCAGGATCCAGCACTGAAGGGCATTTTAGATAAGTACTTAGTGAGCATACAGATTAGAGAGCCTGCTGCAAGAGTTTACTCTGTAGACTACCTCAAAATAATCTGTAAAGGTTAAGTGCTATCACCTCCTAAAGTCAGAATGTTACACCATGCATGTTTTGACCAATTTTTTTTTTTTTTTGCATGTACATAATTACTAAGCAAACCTAACTAACTGTTGGAATTTTTATTAAATTATTTTCTTTAATTTTCTTGCCACAAGACTTTCACCACTATATCAGTTTTCAGCTACCAGAATACTTGGATTTCCAGAAGGTAGCACTGAAAAAAAGAATCACTGGTGCAAGAGGAACATTTCCATTTGTAGTCCAAAAGCCGTGTATTGAAACTTTAGTAACACCTAAAAGGTAAATGTTGTGGACTCTTTCACAGTTTTAATTTACTGATAGACAGTCTTACATGTGACAAGCTGAAATTCAGAGCTATTGCTGACAATCTGCTTTTTTGAAGTCAGGATTCTACGTTACTTTTAAAGTGGACAAAATATAATTTAAAAGTAAAAATTAATTAAACAAGTAACTCCTGCACTACAAAATTTTATTATTCTATACAATGCAACACAGTAATAAAAACAGCAGTAAAAAGCCCATAATGCACAACTACCACTTTTTAGTACCATAAAAATGTACTTTCAAGACAGCAGCACATTATAGTTTAAGTGAAGCTCTTCATTAGATAGTATGAGAAAATGTGGCATGCAAGGAAGATAGAAAGGCCTTCTTAATAGTTCCTGTGCAGATAATGTAGGCCAAAGACAATCAATAGGCATGCCTCATTTATTTTATGTTTTTGAACACTTAAAGACAAAATGTTAGTATCTGCTGTACTGTTGGGCTTCACAGACCTGCATCAGTAATGACAAAACAGATTTGCATATTTTGATGTCATTTATATTCAAATGGCATGTGGTTATTGTTCACTAATATGAAAGGTAACACCTAATCCATTAGTCTGGATTAATTAAAAATCACACTGGCCTACTAATTTAGTTATTTGTCAAAATGACCCAAACAATCAATCCAAAGATTCATAAACACACTATAGAATCACATAAGATGTAAGTCTATAATTTAAACATCACACTAAATACCCGAGTAAAACAAACTAATCCTGTACACTCTGTGCAGCTACTCCTGATTGAAAAATGAGACTAAAAAATATATGGTTTTCAATGTAATTTTCATAATATTTTAACAATAATTTTTGAAATGTTTAAATATGATTTTGTGTGACAGTCATATCACCATGTTTCAAGTCCTTGTTACCTCAATCAGATATATTTCTTAATTTCAATAATGCAACAAACTATTAAGCTGTATTAGAAACAGAGCAGGGAGAACCCATATTTGAAA
Organism: Streptopelia decaocto; assembly: GCF_964273445.1. Taxonomy (NCBI): domain Eukaryota; kingdom Metazoa; phylum Chordata; class Aves; order Columbiformes; family Columbidae; genus Streptopelia; species Streptopelia decaocto. The sequence continues at coordinate 13,793,677 of NC_138657.1, forward strand.
AAAAAAAGAAAAGAAAGAAAAGAAAAGAAAAGAAAAGAAAAGAAAAGAAAAGAAAAGAAAAGAAAAGAAAAGAAAAGAAAAGAAAAGAAAAGAAAAGAAAAGAAAAGAAAAGAAAAGAAAAGAAAAGAAAAGAAAAGAAAAGAAAAGAAAAGAAAAGAAAAGAAAAGAAAAGAAAAGAAAAGAAAAGAAAAGAAAAGAAAAAAGAAAAGAAAAGAAAAGAAAAGAAAAGAAAGGAAAGGAAAGGAAAAGAAAAGAAAAGAAAAGAAAAGAAAAGAAAAGAAAAGAAAAGAAAAGAAAAGAAAAGAAAAGAAAAGAAAAGAAAAGAAAAGAAAAGAAAAGAAAAGAAAAGAAAAGAAAAGAAAAGAAAAGAAAAGAAAAGAAAAGGAAGAAAAAGAAAAAGGAAAAGGAAAAGAAAAAGGAAAAGGAAAAGGAAAAGAAAAAGAAAAAGAAAAAGAAAAAGAAAAAGAAAAAGAAAAAGAAAAAGAAAAAGAAAAAGAAAAAGAAAAAGAAAAAGAAAAAGAAAAAGAAAAAGAAAAAGAAAAAGAAAAAGAAAAAGAAAAAAAAGAAAAAGTGGTGCTGGAAAAAATACAGCATTTCATTGTGTTGTTTTAAAAACACATAGAGGAGCACTTTTGTCATATTCAAGATATAGGGTCAACATTAAAAAAATTATTAATCCTTCTATATAAAAGCTCTAGCTAATAATAATAGACTAACTGAAGAAGTAAAGCTTTTTCTAAAAGTCAACAGAAATAAGATACTGCTTGGACTTCTACAGCCTTCTCGCTGCACAGTTTCCCCATATATTTAGAAATCTGGATAACAGAAAACAAGTCTGATCCAATAAACCTCTACATTAATATTTTTAACTTGATGGCTTGGCAGTACCATTATTTTTATCACTCCCTAAGGAAAACAGCCACTGAATGTATACGCCCCAGTAATCAAACATAAGGATAAGGTTTGACCTCTCATTTACAATGGCTTTCGCTACTGCACAAAAGCCAGATCATACTGCTAATAAATTTGTAATATACATAGTATTATAGCCTAGTGATTTTCTAAGCTTGTGTAGGAAATTAGTATTGCAAATAATTAAATGAAATTGTGTTTTACTTGTGCTTAATGTTTTTCATGTGCAGTGTTAAATCAACAAAGAAAAGCTGCTACTTCACCACAAGGCAAACGAAGCTTCCAGAACACAGTGGTTGCACCAAGTACACCACATAAGTGAATAAAGAGTCCGTCTTTAACACCTCCAAGAATGTGCACATTGGAACAATGAACACTACAACCAGTAGATTATAAGAGCTTGGAATGTATACAATTTCAGGACTGGTACAATTCTGTTGATGAAACTTTATAGCTGAAGTTTTCATAATTTTTCTCCCAGAACAAAGAAACAAATATTCCCTGATTTACAGTTACATAAAGGAGGGAGGTGAATTAGACTGTTTCACTTTGGCACACTAGACACAAAAACCTGAAGTATTTTTTGAATCTGCAGTTACTGAATCCAGTTGCATCAAAACTCTAGTGGTAATAAATGTCAAGGATTATTTGTTGGTGGAGCTGTTCCCACATATATTTTAATCTAAATTTTAGGGATTCACAAAAATTTGAGAGGCAAAAAATAGCTTTTCAATGCTAATTTATTGAAACTCCTGCAATTTCAATAGACTGAAATATTTTAATTGCCTCCAGTGGAATATTTCATAGTACTTGCCATTAATACAGTGCTGTGGCTCACAGGTTAACAAACAGAGCTATTTTCTAAACATTATCTCAGAATTGCAGCTTTTTCTACAGCAAAACAGAGCATTAGTTTACATCAAACTTGAGAATCCTAGACTGTTAGGGCCTCAACACAGAGAAATGGATGTTTCTGTTTCATAGCTGGAGAACTTGCATACTTAGGCTGAAAGAAAATACTTAGCTCAATTCTGAATGTGTGGGCTGAAGCAAGATTTGGGAATTACATCTCATGGCTACTGTAATCTAATGCTCAAAGCAAATAAGGATGGTGTCTCATGAACTACCAGACAGACAAATTAATCTGATGTATTTTCCATGAAAAATCTGCTAGTGATACACAAAATCCCACTTCTTCCCAATATTTTACATATTTCTGCTTGTCCATTCCTAAATGATAGACCTTAAAGAAATGCAGTGGACGACAATATGGTTCCTATGGCAGGACACGACTGGTCTAGAAAGAAAGAGAGAAAGGAAGACAGAAAGAATGAGAGAGATTGAGTCAGCAGAACTTGACGCATGTACACTGGTGGTAAAACCAAAGGACATAAATAATTTCCTTGGAAAATGTTTCTGAAGTGCCAAATAAAATGTAGCAGTATAGTCATTCTGCAGAGCATCCTAGGATGGAAGTATCATAGGCACAACAAAAAAATAATTGCCATCAAGTTTAAATCTAGTATGTTCTTTCCTGTGCATTTGCAAAGAATTTACAGCTACTATAACTAATCAGATTTAATTATAAAACTCTCCATAACTTTTATTAGTAGTAAGGAAAATGGTTGGAAGGAAAAGGAGGACATTGCAAGCAAGGTAGAAATTTAATTAGAATATTCAGCTCCAGTATTCACAGAATCCTTTCTTATTTATTCTCACTAATAAGATTTTTCATGTACTGAAAGGGGAGGGTTTTTGATTTATGACCATTGTGAGGTGAAGACAGGAAGTAAAAAGCATAGGAGCCAATGATATCAGGCGGCTTTTAAAAATACTAAAGTAATAGTCATGATCACAGTATTTTTTCATCATTATTATTATTTAGTCCTTAGCAACTGTGCCAATAAGATCTGTCTTAGAATTTTAAAATAAATAACACTTTCTAGTCTTGATGTTTATCAGCAAATTTCATAGAAGCTGTAAAAGATGTCAGTTATAATGCTAGCATCTGTAAGGCATTTGAATTTCTGTCTACATCTCTGGGGTATTCACTTGGCTCCATCCCACTTGTTTGTACTGTCTTTGCACTAAGTGGTGAAACAGGATCTCTGTTGTTGTCCCACCATTTCACTCCTTCCATTATGCAGATAGCTCCCTACCACAGACTGGTCTGTGACTAAAAAATATGTACAAATCCCAGAGCATGATTTTAACATCTGTCTTTGCAAACAAAGCTGGAAGAACTCAGCCAATTTTTTAACAATTGTCAGTTGAATGTCTTGTATTTTTTCAATACTCTTTAAGTTTCAACTCTTAGGTTGTCATGTTGATTAATGCACAAATGCATAATTACAGACTGAAATATAGGGATGAGAGAATGATAAAATAACTATTTTACTGGCCATCATAAGAATTCCTGATTTGCCTTAATGTAATCCTGTAATCCTGCAATCACCTGGGAATTATTTTTAAGAACAGGCCAAAAGATGTATAATCTATTATGAATATAGGTTATTTTTACATCTGTAAATAACAAGAGGGAAATGGAAGCAAAAATAACCAAACCAAAATATCAAAAGGAGTGAAGTTTGGTGGTTTTGTTTGTTTTTATGATTACACCAGTATGATGTGTTCTTATCACAAAATCACATTTAACCAAGGCTGAGATGCTTGTCAGTGGAACAGCATATTCCACCTTCAGTTAGTTGAAGCTGAGCAACCTGAATGGAACCAGAGAAAAATGTGCAAATACAGCTACAGTGAATTGTACCAAAATGGTTGTAAATGAAAGAATTTGTCTCAGTCAAGTAACACATTTAATAGTGCAACTTTATATATTTTTTCTTAGTTTGTCTTTTATTTTGGTCAGCAGGCTAGCACTAGCCAATATTTTTCTAAGTCTAGTTAATCTACTTTAAAATTTGTATCTAAGTTATAAGCTGAACATCTATACTGCTTGAAATGTAAAGCTTTTATTAAAGCAGAAGCGGCAGCAGCTCTAGCAATATCTATAAATAGTTTTTTGAGCTTTGCATTTAATTTTAAGATAATGCAAGTTTTTATTATGGTAATAAGCTATCGCTTATGTTTGGAGGGTAAAAGTATACAAAGAAACCAATGAAAATATAAGTTGGACTCTTCAAATAGGAAACACTTCTTTAGGTAAACTGACAAAATTCTTTTGAAAGAAATTTCATATATCTAGTTCCCCAATCCTTTCCTTCACACATCTAAGACACAAGGAAGTTCATCAAATGTTGGGATGACTTTTTAGAGAATAAGACACAACTCAGCAGAAATAAGGATGCTGGGAGTCACTCAGTGCATGGACTTCTGACTTTGTTTAGCAAATATTGGTAGGTTTTTATTCCTCTATTGCCCTCTTTTTTGTTGTTATTGTTTCTCCTGAAGGACAGAAATATACAAAGAAGTCAATGATACTGAACTGGACTATCTAAACAGGAAATACTACTTTAAAGTGACACACTATACAAGCAACCGTGTCAAGAATACGACCTTGACACTTCACAATCAGATTTAGTTTACTGAACTACAGCCCACAAAATGCCATTACTCTGTATGCTACCATATGTTGTCTCAGTATCTTAGCATATAGAATTGGATTGCTGCGTGACTTATTGAATATTTCCCCTAAATACAATTTCTTCTTAAGCATACAAAATACAGATGTTGTGACTTAACATGCACAAGGAGGTCTCAGTATGAAACTTGAGTTCTGAGAGAATTATGTTAGCTTCCTGTTCAACACCAAATTGATTTTAAAATAGCTGTATGACAACTTAGGGTATAAAGCTCTGCACAATTTGGAATCTCTATTTTTATCTAGCCTGGTTTCTTTAGGAGTTTAGAGGTTGTTGAAACCACCTAAAGTTTGTCATTTCAAACCAGTGCACATACATTCAGTTGTTATGCTTGTCAATTTGAAATCCATTTCTAGCTGGGCTCTAGAACACAGATACAGATTCATTTAAATATAAAATTTTATGTTTTCAGTCTGACATCTTCATCAACTGAGCACTTGTGCTTTGTATTTTATGCAGCTGAAAGTACAAAAATAAACAAACAGCAAATTACTTAGCAGAGGAATATTTTTGGATCAAAAGAGATTATATTTGTTTGTCCTTCTGCTGTAAATAAAACTGAAGATGTTGCTAAATACTTGAGATTGCTTTCCAGTAAATACCAAGGTTTGATTATATATAGCAAAAAGGTGTAAACCCATTGTTCTTTCATGACAGTCTGGGATAAGATTTGTAATATTCATATTAAGAATGGAGATAATCATTAACTGCTTTTCTGTCAGTGAACATAGGACTGGGTGATCCTGATCAGTGCAAAGACCTGTCTGAGGGGGGCCAAAGGCAGGTGCTCAGGGAAGACTATAAATATGAGAATCATAGAATAATAGCATCATTTCAGTTGGAAGAGACCCTCAGGGCCATGGAGTCCATCCATATCCTAATGTAACTCTACGACTAAATCATGTCCCTAAGAACGTCACCTAAACACCTTTTAAACACCTCCATGAATTATGAGTCCACCACTTCCCTGGGCAGCCTGTTCCAACGCCTGCCAACCCATTCTGTGAAGATTTTTTTCCTAATATCCGATCTAAATCTCCCCTGGCACAACTTGAGGCCGTTCCCTCTTGTCCTACCACTTGCTACCTGGGAGAAGAGACCAACACCCTCCATGCTACAACCTCCTTTCAGGTAGTTGTAGGCAGCGATAAGGTCTCTGCTCAGCCTCCTCTTCTCCAGCCTGAACAGTCCCAGCTCCTTCAGCCGCTCCTCATCAGACTTGTGCTCCAGACCCCTCACCAGCTTTGTTATCCTCCTCTGCACTCTCTCTAGTACCTCAATGTCCTTCTTATGATGAAGCGGCAAAAACTGAACGCAGGATTCAAGGTAGATCCTCACCAGCACCAAGTACAGTGGCACAATCAATTCTCTAGTCCTGCTGGCCACACTATTCCTGATACAAGCCAGGATGCTGATGGCCTTTTTGGCAACCTGGGCACACTCTTGGCTCACATTCAGCTGGCTGTCAATCAGCACCCCCAGATCCCTCTCTGCCAGGCAGCTTTCCAGCCACTCTTCCCCAAGCCTGTGGTGCTGCCTGGGGTTGTTATGACCCAAGTGCAGGATCTGGCACTTGGCCTTGTTAAACCTCATACAACTGGCCTCAGCCCAACAATCCAGGCGGTCCAGAAGCCTCTGTGTGGCCTTTCTTCCCTCCAGCAGATCAACACTCCCACCCAATTTGGTGTCATCTGCAAATTTACTAAGCGTGCACTCAATCACTTCATCCAGATCATTGATAAAGAGATTAAACAGAACAGGCCTCAATACTGAGCCCTGGGGAACACCACTCATGACCAGCCGCCAACTGGATTTGGATCCGTTAACCACAACTCTTTGGGCCCAGTTCTTTATCCATCGCAGAGTACACCCACCCAGACCATGAGCTGCCAGCTTCTCCAGGAGAATGCTGTGGGATATGGTCTTAAAGGCTTTACTGAAGTCTAAGTACACAACATCCACAGCCTTTTGCTCATCTACTAGATGGGTCACCTTGTCATAGATCAGGTTGGCTGAATAGGACCTGCCTTTCATAAACTCACGTTGACTGGGCCCGATCATATGGTTTTCTTATATGTGTCGTGTGATGTTACTCAAGATCATCTGCTCCGTGACCTTACCCAGCACTGAGTTTAGACTGACAGGTCTGTAGTTCCCCGGATCATTCTTCCGGCCCTTCTTGTAGATAGGCATCACATTAGCCAACTTCCAGTCAACTGTGTTGTCCCCGGTTAACCAGGATTGCTGATAGATAATGGAAAGTTGCTTAGTGATCACCTCCGCCAGCTCCCTCAGCACCCTTGGGTGTATGCCATCTGGCCCCATAGACTTTTGGGTGTCCAAATGGTGCAGCAGGTCGCTAACCTTGGATTATTGGTCACTAACACCCTTGTGTTATTGGGGCTTCACTCTGCTTCCCACTCTGCTTCCCACTCTACCCCGTCTTCTGGTTCAGGGGGCTGGATACCTGGGGCACAACTGTTCTGACTATTAAAGACTAAGGCAAAGGCGGCCTTCAGCTGACACGTTGCACACAAGCCCTTCTCTATATACAAACAACATATCCAGGGGGGCTCCTTCCCTGGTAGTCTCACTAACCAGCTGTGTTAGGAAGTTGTCTTCCATGCACTGCAGGAGTCTCCTAGGTTGCTTCCTCTCTGCTATGTTGTACTTCCAGCAGACATCTGGTAGGTTGAAGTCCCCCAAAAGAACAAGGGCTAGTGATCAGGAGCTTTCTCCCAGCTGCCTGCAAAATATTTCATCTGCCTCTTTATTATGGTTGGGTGGTTTACAACAGAGCCCCACCAGGATGTCCACCTTGTTGCCCTTTGCCTTGATTCTCACCCATAGACATTCAACCCTATCATCAACCTCAACAAGCTGCAGATAATCAAAACCCTCCCTGATATACATGGTTACCCCACCTCCTCTCCCTCCTCACCTATCCCTTCTGAAAAGTTTATAGCCATCCATTGCAGCACTCCAGTTATGAGAGTCATCCCACCATATTTCTGTGATGACAACTATTTTTCTGCCTCACAATGGCCTGCAGCTCCTCCTGTTTATTGCCCATACTGCATGGATTTGTATGGATGCACTTCAGCTGAGGCACCGTGATGGCAGACTGAAGGGCCTTACTAGCACGACCCTCAAATGCTGGCATGTCGCCCTTGGGTGTGCCTCTGCCACACCTGGTTTCCTCCCCTTCCCCCTTCAAATCTATTTTAAAGCCCTCTCAATGATTTCCACTAACTCCTGCCCCAGGATCCTTTTCCCCTTTTGAGACAGGTGTGTTGTATTTGTTCCTAGCAGGCCAGGTGTCACGTAAGGGGACCCGTGATTGAGAGACCCAAAATTCTGATAGGTATTCCCCCAGCCAGGTATTGATCTGACGGGTCTTCCTGCATCTTTCCTCATTGTACGCTGCAGCTGTAGGGACAGAGGAGAACACTACTTGTGCTCTTTGACCCTTGACCACTTGTCCCAAGGCCCTGAAGTCTCTCTTGATTGTCTTAAGTTTTTCCTTTTCAGTTTCATTCCTGCCTACCTGAATAATTATTAGTGAATAGTAGTTCGAGGGCCTAACCAGGGCAGGAAGTTTTATTTCTACGTCTTTAGCCCTGGCCTCGGGAGGCAGCAGACTTCCCTAAGGAGTGGCTCTGGCCTGCATATAGGGCCTTCTGTTCCCACAACCCGCCTTTTTTACTTTGTGGGAGCTGTTTTGATGGAGGGTGCAGGGTGACTTATCCTCTGCAGCACCTCCAACTTAGTGGAACAACCTCCCTAAATGTTGTTTTTTGTTTCCACTTGCAAGGTCTCATACCTGCTTTGCAAGGGAACCTGGGAGGGTGGGGTGTCACAGCAGGGACCCTCCTTCTTCTGCGCTGGGCAGGAACATGCTGCCATTGCCCCCCATTTCTCAAGCTGCCACATTCCACATCCTGAGCCTCATGCCTGTTGGACAGAGGCACCTGTGAAGTTGGGGTGGGTAGCTGGGTGTTTCTCCTGACACCCCAAGTGTGGACTTTCTTCCATTTGGCCCTTTCCCTTGACTTGCCTTCCTCAGTCAGGCAAAGGAACAATACAGGAATCTTTTCATTTCTAGTTGGTGGTCTTACCTGCCCCTGGAAGTCCAGACCTTGATTCCACCAGTCAATTTCCTTTTCCAGCTCCCTGATACTTCTCAACCTTTCCACCTCGTCTCAGCTCTACTACCAGGCTGAGCAGGTAACCCACCTGCTCACGCCTCACACATCTGTTTTCTGTATTACCACTCCATACCAATGAGAGACCCTGGCATTCTCTGCAGATCTGAGGTCTGGGTGGTTGAACGTTCCTGGGGCAGCTCTGTCTGAGTTGCCACCTCCTTCCTGTTGAGTGCAGAGTATTTAGCTTTGCCCCAAGTGGAAACCATAGTCAGCTCCTTCCGCGAGGGCAACAACAACCAAGTGAGGTGAATCACCTGAGCCTGCCAAGCTTGTCCTGCCCTGCTTGCTCTGCCTGTGCAAACTGCTGTGTTGACTGCTTCAACCCTGTTTGCTGGCCCTGTTCACTGGACCTGGTCATCTGTGCCGTTCCTCTCACGAGATCAGCTGCTTTCATGGTGATTCTCTCGGCAGCACTGGGTCTCTGGGATCTACTGCTCATCTCCTCAATCTGTGCCCAGTCTCAGCTCTCAGTGTAGCCGCTGCTGTGAGCATCAGTTCACCACATTTAATCTCTCGCGGTCACTCTGTAGCTGCTGCTGCACTAGTTGCTCACTGCAGACTGATGGAGGAAAACATATCTTTGTGATCACAGTAGTCTTATATTCTCTCCCAGTTTCTAGCATGCATTGTTCACGGACATCCTAAGCAAATTTAGTTCCTTTAGGTTTAACAGTTTTGTATGGATCTTTTTTTGTAGTGTTTCCTGAATATATTCAGATCTGACAGTCATACTATCTTCAGCAACTTAAGCACACTTAGGCGTTTTGTGAAAGAAACTTTTTCTTTCACTGCTTATGAAATGACTCTTGGAAATGTTTATAAAAATAGGTATATTCTTGTGTTAGCTGTCTATAGTAAACATGATTATGCTTCTGCCTGGAAAAACGGACAGAATGACAACATGTTTGAAATGTAAAACCAAAGACAATTCTTCCCTAGCTATTTATCCAAACCTGCCAGCAATATCTAGATCTCCAACAGCAATGTCCTTGCAGACATCACCAATTAAATACCACCCTCATCCTTAGGACAAATAAATTTATAACAATATTTTCAAAATAAATTACAATCATATTCAGTGATATTTTTGAAAATTATAACTAAATTTTCCCAAACTCTTGCTACTAATATAATTTACTTGACTTTATACAAGCATATTGACAGGAAAGATATTGCCCATTTTCCTGATAATTTTTCCTATACAGTATATACTATTACATCAAGACTCACGTTGCTTGTGCTGCCATAAGGTGGCAGCATATAACATATTTTTTTTGGTGACATGCATGTAATAGGTACATATTTTCTGTGTGCTTTAGTTCACACTGCCACAATTAACACAAATGTGCCTTTAGATAGATTGTTAACAACATGTTTCAAATTATCCCAAGAAGAAGTTTTTTATACTGTAAATCACAAAATCACAGGACAGGTGGGGTTGGAAGGGACCTCTGGAGATCACCTAGTCTAAACTCCTGCTAAAGCATGTCTAACTAGAGCAGGTCACACAGGAATACATCCAGGCATGTTTTCAACATCTCCAGAGAAGGAGACTCCACAACTTCTCTGGGCAGCCTGTTTCAGTGCTCTGTCACCATCAAAATAAAGAAATTTCTCCTCATGTTCAGATGGAACATCCTGTGTTCAGTACATGCGCATAGCACCTCATCTTATCATTGGCACCACTCTTCCTAATGCACTCCAGGATACCATTGGCCTTCTTGGCCTTGAGGGCGCATGGATGGCTCATGGTCAACGAGCTGACCATCAGGACTCCCAGGTCCTTCTCTGCAGAGCTGCTTTCCAGCAGTTCTGTCCCTAACCTGTACTGGTACCTGGGGTTGTTCCTCCCCAGGTGAAGGAGGCCACACCTGCCTTTGTTGAATTTCATTAAGTTCTTCTCTGCCCAGTCCTCCAGCCTGTCAAGATCTCACTGAATGGCAGCACAGCCTTCTGCTGTATCTACCACTCCCCCCAGTTCATATCATCAGCAAACTTCCTGAGGGTACACTCTGTCCATTCATCCAGATCGTTGATCTTTTGTGGATATCTTTATCCATCTTAAACTTTCACTGAAATACAGTTTTTCCCAAAGAGTAGAAAAAAAGAGAAAAATGCTATAAAAAGTGCTGTATTTGACATAAACATCCATACAGCTACATATTTTGTCTTCAAAGTTAGAAACTAATATTTGTTGAAGCAGACTTGAATATAACAAATTATTTATAGCTATGTTGTAGTAGCTGATTGTCTGCAAGTGTCATAGAATACCAGTGCTCCTTACATGCCTTCCAAACACAACAGTTATACAAAACACCATCAAAGCATTGTAATTTGAATAAAAAAATAAAAGACTGTTTTATTATTATTGTAGTTTATATGTTTTCCATATCTTATTTACAAGGACCAGTAGTTTAAAAAAAATAAAAACCAAAACAAAACAAAAATTCAGATTCAATAGGCTACCACTGAGGTTTTAAAATTAAATATTACATGGCCAGCTTACAAAATTATTACTAGAATTTATGTTACATAGAAAATTTGTGTTCAGGCTAGATTTGGAAAACTACAGAAATTGTGGCCTTAACTGCAAATCATATATCAGAAAAGTATATTCCTGTTATATGTGAGGTGAAGATCAGATATATTGATGAGGACTTGCAATAACCCGTTTCTGAGGTAGTCCTTTGCTTGGGGAAGAAACAAAGGAATTCTAAATGGGCGCAACTAAAAATAAGATTATCTCACAATAAGAGTGGTTCAAAATTGCAATAGGTTGTGCAGAAAGGCTGTGGAATTATCATCCTTTGAAATTTACAAAACCACTGAAGAAAGGCTGTCAGTAGTCTGGCCTAATATTGAAGTTAGCCCTGCTTTGTGAAAGAGGTTGGACTACCTACCTGCAGCTATGCTTTACAACACAATTTTCTGTGGTTTCTATCAATGCTCCTGTTTTGCATCAGTGCTGTGCTTGGCACAGGTGATCTGACAAAATATAAGAAAAGACTTACTTGCACATGATTCATGTATTTACTTGGTGAGGAAAAACCTGCTTTCCTTACAGGCAACAAGGATGGTGTATTGACCAGCACTAACAGGGATGAAGTTGCCTTATTTAGCGCCTGTGGAACACTCAGAGGCCACTGTCTGTCCTAAGGCAGGTCAGCTAAACAAGCATGTTTGACTAGCTTCTTTAGCTTTCAACTCTCTATAGTTTTTCTATATCCTCAACACCTTCTGTCTGTGTTTGGATGTAAATTAAACTCTTAGATTCACCTATTCTTTCTCAGTCTTGAGATTCCTGGTATCATAACCCAGGTATTTTACCCAGCTCTGAAAAAAAGAGAACAGTCACAAACACTGCCCTGATTTCTGTGCTGGCTCACTCGACTTCAGACAGGCATCTTGGCCCTCTGTGTCACTTTCACAAGAAACATTCCTTCCTTCCTTCCTTCCTTCCTTCCTTCCTTCCTTCCTTCCTTCCTGCCTGCCTGCCTGCCTGCCTGCCTGCCTGCCTGCCTGCCTGCCTGCCGCCCTGCCTGCCTGCCTGCCTTCCTTCTTGCCTGCCTGCCTTGCCCCCTCCCTCCCTCCCTCCTTCCGCAAATCTAGTCATGCTAATCTTGGTTAACATGAGTGAATACTAATAGAACTGTGAGTTATTACATCACATGTGGTCTCAGGAGACACCATGCTATTACGTGAGTGTAAGGACCAATAAAGAGAATTTTGGTAATTTATAATTGTTTATGTGATCAATTCTCAAATTGCTACTAATTTGATAATACATAATTATAAAAAAGACATAAAAGGTCTTTTTCATCCTCTTTTTCAGGTGACTTCATAAACTGTTCACTGGGAAAAGCAGGAATGTCATAGTGCTAATCCTGCATTGCTTTCCTCCATATAACCTTTTCTCAAAGTTCCCACCATGATTAACCCTGGAGCAAATCTAATTTATCTAAGGGAATGGCTCCTACAGTCTTCTGCTGTGTGACTTCTGTAAAATGACCTTGGGGTTATCTAGTATCTCTTGCTCATTATTGCAGTACATTTGAGAGTACTCAGTCCAAGATTATTAAAACACAGCCTTGGACTGAAGACTATCAAAACTAACCAAAGAGACAACAAATAAAAACTTCTAGATATTACATAAAAACTTTTCAGTCACCAATTTTCATTATATTGATTTTTCTAGCAGTGTTTGGTTTTGTATATTTGTCTCGAGGACTTTCTGCTTCTCAAACTGTTAGCTTTTCACGCATACCCAAATCTTATCTCCTGTTGCCAGCAAAGCTTTTGTAGAGAAGAGTCCAGCAAGTTCATAAAACAATTTCTGAGGAGAAAATATGTGTGTTGGCAGGCCTACTTGTGCAAATCAGGGCCTTTAAAGAAGGCCACAGTGGATACCTGGTCTACTGCACACCAGTGTGAGGCTGAAGAGGTATGTCTATTAGCCATGTGATTTCAATGCCCACCATCATGCCCTTCAGGGGAGAAAGGCCCAGTTTGGGTTCTCTGAGCTGGTTGGTGGTCATTGACATAAAGATCCTTTAAATCCCTGGAGAAACGGGAAAAAATTCTGAAGAGTTTCAGCAGAGCAGAACACAAAAATGAAGCTTCTGGAATATTCAGGCTTTAACTGCCACTTTAGGGTCAAGGAAACAATGTCATAAAATGGCCTTGGAGACTGCACAAGTCTCCTCTGCATCTCAGCCCTGAGGCATATGTCTGCCTAGAGCAAATTTTCACAGGTCAGTAAAGAATCCTTGAAAATTAGCGTTTTTAATGTGAGTGCTGGCACAGCTTGTACCATGGGATATCTTTGTGCAGGGAAGATGCAGAAAACTTAAAATTACAAGGCAAAATCTGATAAAAAATACATGCTAAAGCTCAAAAGGAAATGAAGGGTCAGAGAAATGTAACTTGACAGAACTGCTGGAAATTCTTTTTTATTTCCTTCTTTTCATCATTTTTAATTTCCCAAACAAAACATGTCATGGTACTGCAATGCTCAGCCTGAGGAGACAGCTAAGAAAGAGAGAAATTTAGCTCTAATGGAACTTCCTGATCCCACATCCATGCTGTTGTCAGGATCAAACCTAACTGCAGTATTTCTGCTCAAATGTGGCAAAAAAGAGAAAGAAGAATGGGGGTTGTTATCACCTTTCAGGAGCAGACCAACCAGCAGAAGGGAAAGACATGATACAGTGATTTGAAGTTTGACTTTTCAAATCATGCTGTTCCCTAAAATTCCCTCCACTTTGTGTCAGTGTTTTGATCTTTTTTGTTGTTGTTATTGGTTGGTTGATTTGTTTTGGTTTTTTTGTTTGTTTCATTTTGGTTTTGTGGGGGTTTCTTTGCTTGTTTTTAAACTAAACCAGGAGTGAATGTTTACATTATGTAAAATAGAAATACTTTATTTTCTCCTCTCTCTGGATCAACAATCCTTAGTGAAGCACCTCGATAACTGACCTTATTTTCAGATGCTGATCCCCTGGCAGCTCCCTTTAAAGTAAATGAAAGTTGCCAGCGGCTCAGCATTTCAGAAATCAGGTAACTTAAATTTGTTGCCTATCTTTGGATTTAAAAAATCTGGCTTGAAGTTCTCTTTTATTTTTTAACATTGCTTTATAATCCAGCATCAAGGGAAAAGTAATGAAAGCAGACTTCACTATAAAAAAGAAAGGTTCCAGCTCTGGAATATCTCTTTCTCTCTCTCTTAGAGTTAATAATTAAAGAGACAGTATCAGTTAAAATAATGCCTGTTAATTCAAGCATTATTTTCTAATCTAGTACAGCTACAAATAAGAATTGAGATTATGCAGCTCAGAAGGTTTCTTCTTCTTCTCCAGCTTGTTAACTTAATGTTTTTGACAAGACTGCTTGTAAATCTGACATTCACTCAGACTTGGCCAGGTTTACCTGAAATGTTTTTAATATGACAAGCATTTCAGTTTGAACCACCCTGAAGCCTGCCAAGCCTGCCACATCCTAAGTGGGCACTGAACTATTTTCTTAACAGGTTAAAATCAAACCCCAAATCCATATTTAAGATTGTAATACTGTAGCTTGTTACAGACCACAGATAAAAGAGAAGCAAGTTCATCTCAAGAAACAGGTAGCCGTTTTAAAGCAGCTAATACAGCTGGAGTACAAACAAATCAAGAATTCTCTCCTTACACACAGATTGCTCTAGTGACATTAAGCTTTCTTACAGCTGTTACTCTTCCATATTTTGGACTTCTATTCTGCAGCTGAGTGGTTTTTGGATTTGGTTTATGGCAGAATTATGAACTTGGACCTGAACAGAGGTAGACACACTTTTTGGGTCAGAGTATTGGGGAGTCAGTCAATACAAGTGCTATCTTGTTTGAAAGGGGGCAAATGTGCAGTCCTAAAGGTACCGTAAGTTTTATTTCTGCATGAAAATATTTCCAGTAGTGTCATATTTTACCTCAGATTTCAAACCACAAAATTTCCACTCTCTGCTTTAAAAAGAAAGGAGATCTGTGCAGTATGATCTGATGAAGAAGCTACCAAATCTGAATGCTATCACAGCAGAATAAAAACATAACAAGCTTTTTTTGTTGTTGTTGTTGTGTTTTTTTTTTTTTTAACAGAAATCTTAAACACTCATGCATAGCAAATAGCCAGGCAAGTAGGATGTAAAACCCCCATACAACTCATTTCCAAGTCATTAAGATTCTAGTTATTTATGAAAAAAAATTAGACTGAAAACAAGAAATTTCAGTAAAAGTTATGTCTATCTTTCCAGTATCTCTGGAGTACATGCAAAAATGCACAAAATATTTCATAGATTTCTGATCGTGGTGAACGATTGTATAACACTTACAAATTACGAGGACCACAAGCATTTATTTCCAGCTTCTCATAGGAAGCTGGAAATAACCACAACCTGGGGAGGGCCTTGGAAAGTATCACTGCCTCAGAAGTAACACCTTCTCTTGCCATCTACTATTTATTATTTGTGCTTAGACATTATTTTAAGCACATGTTTTTCTGAATAAAGCCCTGTAATGCTACAGAGCTATCACAGTCAATTCCAAGAACTCAGAGGCATCAAACTACAGTGGAAGTCATATCATGAAAATGTTTTAAAAATACTGCACTTTCAATAATTATTTTTTTACTCTTATTATTAATGACTTCGTATTAATTCTTGAAAGACTTTATTTTTAACTTATGTCTTTTTTTAATGAAAGCAAATATACATATACTGATAAGATCCCTCTGAGTCTGAGCTTCTCCAAGCTTAAACAGTCCCAGTTTGCTCAGCCTTTCCTTACAGGAGAAATGCCCCACTTCTTTCATCATCTCTATGGCCCTTAATAGGATTTTGTGTGTCCATGTGTCTCTTGTACTGAGGAACTCAGAACTGGACACAGTACTCCAGGTGTGGTCTCACCAGTGCTGAGTGGAGGGGGAGGATCACTTGCCTGGGACCTACTGGCAACACCCTTCCTAAGGCAGGCCAGGATATCCTTAGCCTTCTTTGCCACAAAGGCACATCGCTGGCTTGTGTTCAACTTCATGTCCATCGGGGCCTTTTGGTCCTTTTCTGGCTGCTTTCCATCTGGACTTCAGCATATACTGGTGCCTGGGGTTGTTCTTCACCAGGTGCAGGATGTTGTACTTCCCCTTCTTGAACTTCATGAAGTTCCTGTCAGATCATTTCTCCCACTTGTCTAGGTCCCTTTGGATAGCAGTATGATCCTCTGGTGCATCAGCTACTTCTCCCAGTTTCGTGTCATTGGCGAACTTGCTGAGGGTACACTCTATCCTGTCATCCAGATCATTAATGAAGACGTTAAACAGGATTAGATCTAGTACTGACTACTAGGGTACATCACTGGTTACTGGCCTCCAGCTAGACTTTGTGTGGCTGATTACATCAACTGGGCCCAGCCATTCAGACAGTTTTCAATCCACCTCACTGTCTGCTCATTTGGCCTACACATCAACAGCTTCTCTGTAAAGGTCTTATAGGAGACAGTATCAAAGGCCTTACTAAAGACCAGGTAGACTATATCTTACTAAGCTACTACGCAAGTAATTTAATTGTAAAAACTTATCAAGCTGATTAAGCACAACCACAAGGTGGCCAAACATGACTAAGCTCTACAGTGAGGTAAGTCTTTCTCCAGACATCGTTTTACCTAAATCTCACTGACAACGGTAGATAGTTGGTTCATTCATAGATCCTACACACAGATGCTTTACATGCAAGGGTAGCCAAGGCTTGCCTTCAGCTGTATGGAAACAAGGTCTTGCTTTGCTGGAACTTTTTTCGTCTTTGTGGAGATGCTAAAATCAGGCCCTTCCTTCCTCTTCCATAGCCAAGGAACAGTGGCTTTCCCAGAAAACTGCCATGTTTCGTCTGGTGGCAGCACTGGAAGATTCCCATGCAAGTAGCCACATATCCTTCCCACTGACATCCCTATCCGGCCACTTCGAAGTGCCCTTCCATTGCAAAGATGAAGTCTGATGAGTTGGAGAAGGAAGCGGGTAGGATGAAGAGGGCCGATGGTCTCACCCAGAGCATTGGGTTCATGGTACAGCCAATATAAGGAGGAAGTGTGTGTGGGCCTTTCTTCTTCCCAAGTACCAGTAGTACTACTACTTCTCTCCAACCTCTGAAGGCAGGAGATTAATCCTTTAACTTTTGCTAGTCTGAACAATGGCATAACTGATTGCTTTCTTTCACCTATAAAAGGTGGCAAGTCAAACAGAAACACCTTGTGAGCTGAATCCAGCTTGTGCGCTGTCAGCTACCAAATGATAAACAATAACAGCAAACTAAATTCAATAAAAAGTTAATTTTACTACATGAATTAAGGTGAACAACTTGTCATCATAATTGGCTTTTTATTGTCATGTTCTCAAAGAAATTAGTTAGCACTGCTCAAAAGCAAACACAAACCAGTAGTGAATTACATCCATTCCATACATATCCATTTTGCACTACAATGTAGAGTTCTCCAGACCTATAGGAACAGCCAGATTCTATGAATCTGTTTTAAAAACTGCAGTGTAATAGACATTGTGATGCCCAATGCAAAACTCAGATCTATATTTTGTACTCTGAAATCTGGAAAAAGTGAGTTACCTCAATAGGAAGATGCATGAGAAATGTTATAGAGATTGGAATGAATTTTCATGTACGCTATGAACCTGGCACCATGGATGCAATGATAACAGAGGCTGGGTAGTTTGGATTTATGAATTCTGTACTAAATAGCAGGATAATTAACTCATCTTGAAAATACTAGTTCACCACTCAATCTATTACAGTTTGCAAGTAGATGAGTGAAACTAGCGACAATTAGCCAGATTTCTTCCTACATAGAACAGTGCGGGTTGGAAGGGACCTTAAGAATCATCTAGTTCCAAAACCCCTGACATGGCAGGGACACCTTCTACTAGATCAGGTTGCTCAAAACCTCCCACCTGGCCTTGAGCACTTTGAGGGAAGAGGTATCATTTTAAGCATGAACTAGGCCCTCTAACTGAGGATAAAAGGGCTTGTTTTTTTACTACAACAACATACAGAAGATTTCACAATGACCTTCTAGAACAATTTTCAAATACATAAACAATTCTCAAGGAAAAAATATCACAAGATCCTAAAATTCATGGCGATTCTTCCACTAGAAATGCTACTCTAATGGTACTGTCTCGAAACTGAAGTATCATTTTTCATTGCAGGCAGGCATTTTTTTCCTTTTTCTTTTCACTACCTGGTCATATTTCTGTTCTCAATAGATTTGCTGCAAACTTGAACACATTTTGATAACTAAAAAAAAAATCATTATACAACTATAGATTTGGAACTCATTTATGAAATGTATCAATCTACTTTTTCTTCACCTTTTCAGGTGAATCTAGTTGATTTTCACTGGTAATTGTAACTGACAGATTTATAAAATTATCATAACTCTGACCTTTTATTCAGATAGCAATATAAATTTGTACAGACCCACATTTGGAAAAAAAAAAAAAAAAAAAGATAGGTGAAGATCCGTCCATCTCAGTTTTCTGAGACTGACTGTTTTGTTAAACACCATTTGGGTTGGCTGCATAGGGAATCCATATGCTTGCAGTTGAATTGTTAGTTTTTCGACCCTAACTCACAATGAATGCCGTCTGTTGCACCATAAATTTTGAGGGAGTTTCAAAGCTTCACATTGAGGCTGGACAATTTATACAATCTCTATATTCTAGTGATCTACATCACTGTATTGCAATGTTCAAATTTGTCTCTCAACACTATAGGTAAAAACAAATAAACACACACAAATGCAAAATCCTAGAATCCCTATTAGGTAAACATATTTTAATAAAAAAACCTTAATAAATTGTTCACAATTGATATGAAATTTATATGAGTGGGTCTTGGTGAAACTACAGGCTATATTTTAATTTATTTTAACTTGTTTTTTCTTCCCCTGTGTTGTGATGACCTCATTTTTTCATGGAAGAAGAAGACAAAACACAAAATCAATTAGATGATAACTCTTTGATGTCTACTCCCAGTAGAGAAGCAAAAGCTCCCAGGCAAATATTTTAGTAACAGGCATGATTGTATGCTGGGGAAAATCATTCCTATAAAAATACACAGAAGGAGGAAAGTTTTGCAGGATAGAAAGATCTGAAAACAATGATGGAAAATTAATTGAAACAACAGTGAAAATGATAACAGTAACTGAAATCTCAGATAGCATCTGAGAACAATTTTTCTAGTCAGGTTTTGAAGTAGTTTATTCCAGTTTTGCTATTTAACAAACCTCTTGCTGTCTGACTGGATTTTATCCTTGTCTCCTCTACTTTTGGCAACAGCTCCTGTGGCCATTCTAGCAGCAAAGTAAGACCAAAAAACCAAGTAAAACAAGTAATATATATTTCATAATATATGAGTCTACTAAATCACAGTTGAGTTTTCACTGTCAATCACGGTTCTACCCATAAAAGACAAGTCACTATGGATCCTGCACAATCAACAGGCATGAGCACTTTGATTCAAAAAAATTCTAGGCATAGCAATTATTTTTGTAATAGTTGTTCTATAGGTTCTAGGAAAAAAAAAAAAAAATGCACTTGTCTCTTCATCCTGACAGGTCTCATACCTTTGTTTGAGATTCCTTTCCTCCTGAAGGGAATGTCCTAACGATAAGACACACTATAAAATAATTTGAGAATCAGAAACTGGGGTAGTTGCCTTTCTAAGTCCCCTTTTGTTTAAGATGTTTCTATGCATAGCTTAAAAAACCACCACATCTCTGGCAGAAGGAAAAAAGTAATAAAAAGGAATAAACATGACTTCTAAAAATCTGAGCTTTACCAATGCAGGACAGATCCCTTATGCTATCTATTCTTGCCCTCTATGTCATTCCTGTCCTACATTGAACAAGCATGAAAAAACCAATGTGGAGTGGCTGGAACAGTAGCTTATTTTAGAACAGATAAAATGACTTGCAAAAAGGCTTATATCATTTTATGCAAAAATGTCTTCATCTGCAAAACACTCATCTGATGGACTCATAAAATACATGGAAATAAGTAATGTAATTTGTAAATAACCAAGTCCAGCATTGGGAAGCTTTTACAACGAGCAGTCAGACAGAATCACCTGTCAGAATTACACAACTTTATTGCTAAATTATGGGGACTGTGACTCATACAAATAAAGCTCTTTTACAGTATTAAGTCTATACCCATAGATTGGCTAATTTAATAATGGTATGGGGTGAACGACTAATTACTTCTCTTTTTTAGCCTAGTCTTTAATACTGAAGGGACAATGTGAGCTCCAAAAATTGTTTTCAGTGTGACTGTGTTGCTGTTTTATTTACATGTGTCAACAGCATCTGGTAAGCATGTACTGAGAATTGTTAATTCATCTCTAAGTTCTAAAATTAGTCCAGGTTCTGGAAAGATCATGAGAAAGTTGATAAAACAATTAATTTGATTAGTTTGATCAGCCAAATATACCTTGAAGATATTCCTGGCTCAAAAAAACCCTTGTGTTGCTTGCTACTACCAATTGCAGGGCTAAGTCTGAAATACTTGTCCGAAATGAAGAACGGACAAACTTTTCACCAGCCTAACAAGCAACAGCAAAAGAAATATAAAGCTAGAGAAATAGTTTAGTTTCAAATTAAAATTGAAATCAGATTTAGTTTAAAAAAGGAAAAGAGTATTTTAGATGACTATTGATGCTGCTCACTCATGGAGCTGAGGCCATAGTTCCAGGTGAACACAAGATTTGCCTAAATCAGGTCACCTGCCCCATTACCTACTAGCAGTAACAGGTTATAGTGAGTAAAGGGAAGGAGTTTTGAATGAGGGAAAGGCTAAAGCTAATCTTTTGCTTTACTATACTCCCAGTTTCTGACAACCAGAAGTATTTATACGCTAAATTTTTTCACTGCATTTAAGAGTCAACTTTAGATCTATTCTCCATGAATTTATGTATTCTCTTTTATGGAGGACCCTACTCTGTATTCCACACACCCTCACGTGAGTGACTTACATAACTGAGCAATACACTATACCATGGGGAAAAATAAAAAACAAAACAAAAAAGGCAAAAAGAAAATACTGTCCTCTGTATTAGATCTACTGCCTCCACAGATGCAGTAGTTATCAAATACTATGTGCTTGGTAGCATCCACAGCAATGCATGACACACAGGTCGCCCTGAGGTGTTGCTAAGTCCATTTACTGAAAGACACTCAGCAACTTCGTTAGTGCTGGCAGCAGTCACATCCAATCAGCTCAGAATAGCACTGGGCAGGAACAGAAGAGGTACTGGACCAAGAAGATTTGTGGGTGGAGAAAGGAGAAATGTAAGCACTGGACAAGGGCAGCACAGAAGTTCCTGGCTTACCAATACGAGCAGTAAAACTTGCTTTATTTTTTTTTTTTTTTTCTAAATTTGTTTGATACTACAGAGACTTGTTTCAGTGTTACATAAGACTTGGATAAATTTGGCTTAACATTTAAAAAGGCATTTTAAAACTGCCTTTTTTTTTTTTTCCATTTCATGTTGCTTAAAAACTGAAAAAACTCAAACTGTTCTACAGAACCAAAAATGTTCTATATACTTGCAACTTGTCACATCTTGAACACAAACTATTTCTAATACAATTATGCTGGATCTATCAGGACCAGTTTACATTTATGTAATGTATTAGCAAAGATGGTACTTTCAATAATGGGAAATAATTAAGGATCTCAGAAAAAAAACAAACAAACAAACAAACCCAAAATCCCAGTGTTATAATGGATTGCCCTGTAAAAGAGAAATGTATATATTGATGAAAATAGTATATAATTGACAACAGGAGCATTCGGAAATAAACTATACTAAGGCACTGCTATTCATTTCAAGCAGACTACACCCAGGTGACTTCTGCTTCTGTGGTTATGCAGTGAGAAAGCAGCAAGGAAGAAGAGAAGCAATCTTCAAGAAATACTGATTGCCACCTATTTGCTGTGTGGTAAGGTAAGATCAAGAAGGCTGTGCAAAATCCCTCTCCTCTCTGAAGGTGATCTAGATATAATTCTCTTCATAACTCCTAAGGACAGTATATTTCGGGCCCTTTTTTACCCCCATTAAAAACAAAACCAAACCCAAAACAAACAAAACCCCACCACCACCAAAAACCCAAAACAAACAAACAAAACCACAAAAAACCCAAAACAAAAACAAACAATCAAACAAAAAACCCAAACAAAGAAACAAACAAATTCCTTGGAACATCTGCCCATGATAATTTTGAGTACTTAGTGGTTAAGTATTTGGCCAGATCTCCCTTGATCGTAACAGTTTTAATCAGCTTAACTAGCTGTGTAAAACCTCTCTGAAGGTAAGTAAAACCACTCTCAGGATATAAGAAGAATAAACTACAAAGAATAATAAATCTTCTACTGCAAAACTGACCTTTGATAGATGTCACATATGAATTAAACAGTTGCTCCTGAGAAACTTAGGGCCACAGAGAGACTACACAGGAATTGACTCAGGGTAAAAATATAGCTACAGAGATATCACAATTAGCATCTTCTGCATTCGTAACAAAGACTGGAACTTCTTTCAAGTTATCTAAGAGTAATTTTTCATCTCCTAGAACTGGACTGAGATTACCTAAAGTTTTCCAGGAAAGGAGTGTGCTATTTCCAACACGTTTGGTGGTACTTGCAAGGAAAAGTTTTTATGTTTACAGTGAATTGTGAATTTATTATTTAGGGTACCATGTTCAGGTCAAATGGAACCATTAACACAGGAGGCGCTTGCCACCCCTCAGCCCTTTCACCAGTTTTAGTGAATCGCTCAGCAATAATATTAAAGTATCCAAAGGCAAAGCTGCACAAAAAGCACTATATTAAAAACTAATTTACTGCTAACTAAATACTACTTTGCACTTTTATATCTAGACTTAGATATAAGAGTGCTTTACTGCTACCTTAGATGGGGAACTGCTCAGGGAAGGAACCACATCTGAGAGGGAGATTTAAAACCATGTCTCTCAAGGTCAAACATCTAAAACTCACTCTTGTGACTTCTCTTTATTCTTATTGTGTCCTCTCTTCTGGCTCGGTGAGCCTGAATGGTTCAAAGCACCATCACTGCCCCTTTCTACCCATCCGTACAGGACAGAAATGAAGGCTGACCACTCTGTTCACCCATCTTCACCTGCAACCCATGCTCGGTGGGAATGACCATCTTCCTCGTATTGCAAAGAGTTATAAGGATAGGTATTTTAATTTTGAAGAGATTCATTTTACAAAAAGAGCAACTAATTCTTTTTTAAAAGGAAAATATTTCTCAGGCAACTTTGTGATAGGAAAAGAAAATCCCCCTTTTGAGGAGATCATGCAAACATGTTGTGAAACACAGCATTTCTTTAAAAGCTGCACTCAAGTATCTATCAAGAGAAGGAATCTTTCCTTCAGGCATTAGGAAAGATCCCTTTCTAAATTTGTATTCAGATAGTTTGCATATAAACAGAAAAATAAGTAAACACAATATTTAATTCGTAATGCTTGTTTCACCTCGTTTTGTTTCTATTTCTTTTTCCTTTTAAAATCTTGTTTGCTTTTTGTCTCTTGGTCACCAAAGTAACCAGGGCTGTGTAAATGTTATGGGTTGACCCTGGCTCCTGCTTTCTTTTAGGTTCTGCTGCTGGACTCCCACCAATCCTACCTGTGGAATAATTTCTGAAAAGGCAAATTATTGAAATTAATTATCAAGGATACACTTATTGAGAATAAAACTATATCCACATCTTCAGCACATAAGGCAAGTGCCCAGCAGGGAAGAAGTCTGCTCTGTATGATTTTATGCCCCCTAAACACATGGCTTGCATTCTCAATTGGTAGTGCCTGAGGAGGTTCAGTGTACTGTCAGTTAAAAATGAGGTGGAGTGATATGAAGGTAACATGGCCGGGCCCTCTTAACAAGGCACAGGTACGAGAACTAGATGGTATAGCTGCTGTCAGTTTTGAAGATAAGGTAGAGCTGCTGTCAATTAAAAAGGACAAATGTTCATTTTTGGTCCAAAATGCTAGATACTGAGCCAGAAATTTGTCCAATTGGTGAACTTTGCACATTATAATCTCATTATAATACCAAAACACACCTTCATCTCAAAGGATACCTACCTCCGGCCTACCTTCAAGCATGCATAGTGAAGTTTTTAACCTTAAAAACTGAAGATTTCTGTACCAATCAATAACAAAAGTATTGCTCCACGTAAATGTAGAAAATAGTATAAAATCCCCTAACAATAGAGGAAGGGTGAGAAGAAGCCACCATCACTGAGAAGTCAAGGGAAAAACAAAAAAGGACTTTGGGCCCAGTGGATGGGCTCAGCCTATTTTTCCCACCCTCAGGAGGATGTTCTTGGGTAAGATTTGTGCACTTAATTTTCTCAGTGACACTTAGACTTTAAGCTTGTATTTTGTAATCACATTAATAGCGCTATACAGTCATCTTAGAATTTATATATATATGGTACCAATATTTATTTCTTGCAACTAACATCTAATTTCAACTAAAGTGTATTTTTGCAACTAAAGTGTGTTTTTGCAGACAGTGTATTTATCAGAAGCATCCTAAAGAACTTGCACCTGTTGCTTTGATAAACCTCATCATTTGTGGATCTAGCAATAAGAATTTCTCATTGAATGCACCCAGACCCATAGTTTATATTATGCTATTTGTGTATCTGTGCAGTGCATATATTATACTCTTTCTGAATCTGTGCAGTGCGAAGGTTCAAGGATCACGACTGGCCTACACTATTTGTGAATCTAATTGTGCAAATTCAATGTTAGTGCACCCAGACCTATAGTTCATATTATACTATTCATGAATCTGTGTACCAGACTGGTTGTTGACAGGAGGTTGCTCCAGGCACCACAGAAGTTATTCCCCTGCAGCCCAGGAGGAGCCCAAGGCAGAGCAAGTTGTTCCTGAAGAACTGGAGCCCATGGGAAGGACCCACACTGGAGCACGAAGAGGAAGAAGAGGAGGAGGCAAACTATTATGGACTGTGTGCAACCACACAGTCTCCACCAGCTCAAGGGGAAGGGGAGATCTGGGAGTTAAACCAGGCAGGGGAAAGAGGCCTGGAAGTTGAGTGAGCAGCTGTGTGGGTGCTTGGCCCTTAGCCAAGGCTAACCCACCACAGCAGGTCATGAGCCTCTGTTTCTCCAAAATTATGTTTGGGAGAGGAGAAGAGGGTTCACTGTACGTGTATTATTTTTCTTAAAAGTATCTTAATATACCATTACCTGAAAACATTTAATGTTAAATGAATACACAATGAAAACAGTTGGTTTTTTTCTGAGTTTTTTTACTATGCTAGTAAGAACCAACAGCCTTCATTTTGAGCTAATTCTTTCCCTCCCTCTCTCTCTCTCCCTGAGCCTCCAAGCAGCTCCCCCAAACTTCATTACATTCACCACCTTTTTAAGGATGTGATTAACTTACTGCAGTCCTTAGCGGCTCTTCTAAGCCTTTCCAGTTTTTAAGCTGAAAACCTGGAAAGGCTTTTCCTCTTCACAAAGTAACTCATAAATCTAAAAGATGGACTCTCCCATTAGTCATTGTGACCCCTGTAACCTTAAAATGCAGTTTTAGTTTAGAGGATCTAACCTGACAGCAAGGTGCTCCTGCTTAGAGAATAATTATTTCATAGGCTCAGTGACTGGATAGCAAGTAGAAATTGACACTGTTATGATCTCTTTCCATTAAGGGCTTAAAACAGCAACATAGAAATTTCAGTATTTCAAAGATTCTAAAACCTCTTAAAAGAAAAAAGCAACTAGCATTTGAGAATAAAAAACAAACAAACTCAAGCCAAACAAACCCCAATATCTTCTATAATGGAATTAAAAGGAAGATTTTTTCATACAGAAGGTGTTTATGAAACATCCTTTTCAAAAAATGGCTGTCATTCCATATCAAAGTGCTTTTTGTTGCTAGAGTGGGTGCAGCCTCTTGCTTAAGAAGAACGGGTAAATGTATTCAGAAGGAGAAGAGAAATAAGTTTCAAGTCCTGTTGCTGTATTTGAGTGGCATCTCATCCCTATATGAGAAAAGCTGAAGAGGATGGCTATAAATGTGCATGTGCTGAAACCCCTGTAAAATGGAAAGCTACTTAGAGAGAGAATGAGATTTTTCAGAAAGTCAGGGCTTGTACCTTCCTACCATACAGAGACATTGTCTGTGTCTTACAGTCTTCTGAAAATCCCAAACACAGCACAAAGCTTTGTGAAAAGTGCTTACTTGTGCTCTTCACAAAGCCATTCCTGGTTAAGGAGCTAAATGTATGGGAAACAAACTGTCTTTGAAGACTATCTTGATGCTCTTCTCTTTTGCAACCATTCACATCAGAGCTCAAATCAATTTTCTCTTCTGAAAATTCCATGAATTTCCCAGTGACTGCAGCTATTGTCCCACCAAAGATCAAGGACCACTTACCTGGTTAACACTGTCATTTGCCAGTTTTGGTGAAAAATTTCTTGTGGCTGACCTGAGCTCCTTAGGAAACAAGCAGGCACGAAGAAAAGAGCCCTGGCTTTGGGGGACACCTGGTTTACAATCACAGAGCATCATCAGAGGTTTTCATTTATTTCTTCAATGTGTTTTGTTGTTGTTGTTGTTGTTGTTGTTTTTGTTGTCTTAATTAATTTTTACTGGAAAACATCTGGATGACTCTGTTTGTCCCGCAAAGCATTCGTGGTACAAAACTCTATTTAGTTTAGAATTTCTCTGTGAGCTCCCCATTCTGAGCATGTAACAGATTTTGCCATAGACCACACCAGCATATACTAGCAGAAAGCCAGGTGGAGTTCCTCATTCTCTGCTCCTCACCCATGCTGGGCCAGCAGCCAGAGAGCGAGCATATTCAACAGCTGCAATCCGATTTATGAAATGGGTAAGAAGCATAAAACAGCAACTGAAGGCACCTGAAGCATGGATGAATTCTGCATCTGTCTGCTGCCAAACTATCTAGCAGATGTCCTCTGGTGATTGTAATTGGGTCCCCCCCTTCTTGTCAAAGCTCTTCGCAAAAGCTGCTGAAAATAAGTTCTTCTTAGGGCATAAGTTGTTGCTAACACAGGAAGGTGTGATTTCCACCTCTCTGTGCCAGCTTTATTAACTTTTTTTTTTTTTCACCGCCTGTACCCAGATGGATTAACATTAAACAGTCCTGGAGAAATCATAAAGAAAATCAGCAGGCTGCCAGAATGATTTGAAATGGCAATTTATATTCATAGCACAATGATATGTGAAAACTGCTTATGTGTGTTTTTCACAAAGATCTTTTCAGTTAATGAGCTAAATGTATGTGAAACAAAAGTCTCTTTGAAGACATACTTGTGCCTGTTCTGTTTTGCAACAGTCAACATCAGCCTTTCCCAAAAAAACCCCCGACTATTAAGTGTGCAATCGTCTCTCACCTCATCTGAGTAAGCCATTATTCTAATATAATCTGCCTTCAAGCTCTGAATATCAGAGCTAGTAATGGTGTATTAATAAAGGCTATCTATTTAACCCCCAGGCAGACGAAGCCATTTCTAACATTTTTTTCTTGGGTTTATCAATCTTTAAAGGTTTCTAATGACAGTAATTTGCACTTATATAATAAATTCCTTACAGTAAACACCAAACTCTAAAATCAGTTTACAAACTCCAGACATAATTTCTTCATCCCTACACTGTGCAAAGCTCATAGACCTTAAAAGGTTTGTCAGATTCACATCAGTCAGATCATAACACAGGATGAATACCCAAAGAGGATGTCTCATATAAGGAGCATCTTTGATTTATGGACAATCAGACTTGCCTTCATTTGCACCAGAAACAGATGGCCATGTACTGTCTAGTGTATCAAGATCAGGAATTGCATGTGTATGAAATTGAAGACTGCATTGTATTAACTGTTCTGGTATCGGTTGTCTAAAGATGGCATATGCCATAAAGTCAGTGCTTCTGAGACATCATTTTCACTGCATACATAATATACTGATACATGCAGGTACAGTGAGTCAGTCTAATGCATCTTGAAAGTGACAGAAATATTACACAAATACATGAACAGCAGTACTTTCAGAAAGAGTGACAGGAACTGAGTATAGTCATTGTCTATGTTCAGTATATCTCACAGGAATAATTTCTGAAAATTTCAGATTTTTATGCAAACTGTTAGATTTTACTTAACAAAATTTTCATTTTGGAAGAAAAAAAAAAAACAAACATGTTTTCTGAAGAAAAGACCTAGTTAGTCCCATGGAAGACAACATGTGTTGACTGCAAGAAAGAAATGCAGCAGGTTTTTTTCACAGCACTCAACAATACTGTTCACTGGCTTACATTGAAATAGCAAAGTAAAAGATATTTTTCCATTTGTAACTAATGTTAATAAGGAAATCATTCAGAAGCTGTGATATTATCTAAAAGACTAGGCGACCCTTAGGACCAGAGGACATGACTGAGCAGGATTTTCACAGCTTGTCTCACTCAGAAGGAGCACAGTAATGTAATACATAATTATTTTCAGGTGTCATAAACATGTATTCCAGCTTGTACTCCACATACAAAGCAGAAACTAAAAAAGATTAATCTAAAATAATTTGTATTTAGCACAATGCTATACTAAAGAATTCTTCATACCGTCCTGCCTTCAGACTTTTGTAGAAATATCACTCTTTGAAGTTTAGAATAGAAACACTTCATAGTTGATGATCAATTTGTTCATCTTTTTTCCTTATTCTATCTCCAGTAATATTGTTCCAAAATATGTACTTGACTACCTGTTTAATTGGAAAGATTTTTAATTTTTATGTTACGCTAGGATCATAATTAAAGCTGTTTACATCACTGTAATTGCATGCTGGCACATATGAAACATTTATAAATTCTCTAGGCAATGGCTGCTCATAACTACCATGAATTACAAAATCAGAGAACGAAAAAATTTCCTGGCAACAAACCACAGTGTAAAAGCATTAAAAGTTGCCTTTTTGCAACTTAACCCTTTTCTGAACCTATGCATCAATATATGTATATATGCAGGTTATAGTCTCACAATGTTAACTGAAAAAAAAAATGGCAAACATTCTGTACTTTATAGTCTTCTGTGCTGGTTATTAAAGATACTTGGATAATATCTGTTGGCAGTAGCAATCGGACATAAAAACTGCTCTGTGACAAACTGAGCAGTGATAGCCATTTCTGGAACTCGAGTGCAGTAGTGGGAAGCTTTTTCGGTGCTCTGGTTCTCTTTTCTCCCACAGTGCCAAATCACATGGTGAAAACATTGTGTTCAATGAGTTTATAATTACCCAGATGTGAGCAGAATTTACTCTCCTTTGCTGTCTATAGATTTGGCCTTCAAATTGAATTGTCAATTGACTTTAGCCTGTTCTTATCTGTGAACTGTAAGACTAAGCTGTATTTTATCATTGCTCTGATAAACAATTTTTAAATTGAATATATGGCTCAAAGCTATGTGGTTGTATTAAAGGAGTTACATATTCTCAACTAGGCTTTACCACTCCAGTTATAGCAGATGTTTTGTGCTTTAAAGTATATATCAATACCTGTTGATAATATTATTTGGGCCACATATATCCAATTTCTCATTTATTTTTATAGAAATGCCTTCAAATTAAATTCAACATATATGTTTAGATATACATACACACAAACATGCTTGAATGTTTGTATAAGCATTGCTGAATATCAAGTATTCGGGTTTACCAAACATTTTTTCTGCAATATCCTTAGTTCTAGCAGAGACAGTGGTATGAGAAGGAATCAGATACTTGGGTTTCAGTGAGCTTTGCTGCTTCTGCTCTGCAGTTCAGAGAAATGCCAAAACATCTGAAAAACCTTCTATGATTCTCCAAACCTGACTGGCATTTGCTAGCTAATTTGTCACACTGTGCCAGAGTGGTTAGGATAAATCCTACATTGAACATCTAGGATACTTGTATTTTAGCAAAATGAAGTTTATATCTGTACTGCATACTTCACATGCACACACCTTTATGTATGCAAGTATATTTACAGGTTTATAGTCTCTTTATGCATTTGTATGCATGTCAGGCTTTCAAGGAGTTACTGGACATGTCGTCGTCATCCCACACAGCAAGACACATAATTCCCTGAGAGTTTGTTCAGCACAAACATTGAACACTTCCTCAGAGGCAGTTACGGTGTAACCTCTGACACCTATGTACCTGCTTCAAATTTCAAAACTAGTCCAATTGTACCTACTTAAGAGAGCTCCATATCTGCTCCATTTAATGGTATAAACGTACCAAATTAAGCACAGAAATCTTAACACAGCTACATTTAAGTAAAGGTAAATCTTCTCCCTTAGTCTTCTGTCAGTCCATCTAAGGACCTTCTAATTTTATACTGATGTTTTTGCTATCTTCCTCTCTGCTACACTAGACATACTAAAGAAATATCCTAGGTGATTGGTCATATAAGTGAAGGGCGTGTAACTGCAAAAAGAAGCATAGCCAAGTACAGTAGGTTTGATTTTCTTAAGAATGACACAATGATTAAAAAAGCTTGGAGGAAAATGCAATATTTTGTTTCTGAATCTGTCTTATTTATCTTATTCCTCTATTACAGAAACTTAGGCTGTCAATTACCATTTAAGATGACTGGTTCTAAAACAAAAGCCTTGTCCAGTAGTTTTAAAAGATACAATGCATTTAGTCTTTAACTTTCCAGTTATTGTGAATTTAAATATTCTTAAGGATGGAGTACTATAAATGAAACTTTATTAAAATAATTGAAGTGCTTTTTCTCTACAGAAGAAGTTAAAAAGACATGACACTGTGGGAGTTCAGGTTCATCTATGAAAGGGAGAACATTTATCTACACTGTTTTTTTTTGTTGTTGTTGCTTTTTCTTTTAAATAACAAAGAAAGGAGTTTTAGTAAAGCTGGCAATGTTTTCTCAGACTGTTTGAACAAATGCTTCACACAAAATGATTTTTTAAATAATTACTCAGCACTTTTGACAAGATGTTCACCTTGTGTCTATGTTTCTTAAGAAAACCTAGCATAAAGGGATTCTGAGAGGACATCTTAGCTAGAATTTATGGGGACAAAGTCTGTGGCCAAGATTCCCTCTCTTGCTTATCAAGTGGATCAAGCTACCTAGTCTCTGTATCCTCCCTTTTTTCACACAACTTTGGATATTTCAAACCCTACAACTTTGCTTGTAAATTACTTCTTGCTGATACATATTTTACCATACAGTTTCAAGAAACACAAATTAGGAAAAGTTAAACCATCCAGAACAAAGATCAGACACAAGATGATAGACATAGCCAGAGAGTTATTTCACTATCACTAATATAATTAAGATATACAGCACAGAATAGGAAAACAAGCAGAATAACTTTTTTCAGTGACTCAGTCACTGGGTATTCAGGAAAGCCAGGTCCAGGGAAGCTCTTATGGAAAGTCTATGGGAGAGGAGAGACTCAGAGATTCTTGCCAGTTTACCAGCAACAAAAACATTTTTCCTTTTCTATCTTTTGTTGTGACACAAATGTTGGTATTGTGCAGACCATAATCTCTAGAACAGCATCTTCTTCAAAAAGATGTAATGGGAATCTTCAGTTCTTAGCACTAAAACATAATGGGGCTGTCTTTCAAAAAATTAACTCCAGAAAGCATGTCACATTCTGCTTGTAAAAGTAAATGGGCAGAGAATGTTATAAATGTTATGTTACTGTCTGCACAGGTATATCATAAATAGACAAAATGGCCACTTTACTTTCAATGCAAGCTCATTGTAACATCCCACCTCTCCACACTCCTCATTAAAAAAAAAAAAGTGGCATCCATACAGACACAGTGTTCTTAGCAATAATACTGTAATGAGACATTATGTAATAATTATTTAATTAAATAATTATTTAATTATTTAATAATTAATGATTTTAACAGTAACAATCATCCCTACATCTGAAAAATCAAGGTACCTTTCCACATATATTCCATTTTTAGCACCTGCTGTACTGAACTTAAATAATGGTTTGCTAAATCCTGTAGTTGCTTCCTGTTGATTCTGCTTCAAGAGCATCTGGAGGTTACTCTGCAGGAATCATAATATACATACCTGTTATAATCAAAACTGACTACAGTTCAGTTCTATTCAGTGGTCATTTACAAGCAATATGTAGGTTTTTCCCAGTGATTTCTCCTGTTTACATATGATACAGATTTTTATGTTCTGCTATTTCACTTTAATACAGCCATTATCAAAAATATCATACCCAAGACTCTTTTTTATGAATAATATTTTTCTTTCCCTAGATAAAATTATTGAAAGGATGGAATGACCTGTATGTTATGAACCAGCAATAAATGTGAAAAATGTAACTGAACTAAAGAACTGTGGCTTAGAATGAAAATGCATAAAAGGGTACTTTTAAACCTCCACTTATTGCTCTCTGCTGTCAGAATGAATTTATGCAAATATTTTCCTGGCCTTCTACAATGATGGCAAAGACTTGAGAGCTGAAGGTGGAAACGAAAGTTGTTAATAAGTAACTGTCACAAAGAGGGTAGATACAGACACTGTTCTGTAGCACCAGCCCCAGTAAGAGCCAAGAAAGACTCTCCTGCAAGTGTTCTCATCCTTTAACACTGATGCCCCACTGAAACTGTCAGGAGGCTGAGCAGGTCATTGCTTTTTCAGTCCAGTCTCAAAATGATAAGTGAATATACTGCCCTTCTGTAGGAATGACAGCAACAAAGAAAAACTTAAAAGGCTATCCACGAGCATTTTTCAGGCACAGAGGATTTGAGAAGCGTGTTGGCTAGACAGAGTACAAAAGGGAGCCATACAGAGTCACACACATCATGGGGTCAGCGACTAACAGTGTGATTGTGCGAGAAATAATCACCCTTTCCTGAGACACTCCTTTGCTCTCCCCTCTGAAAACTGTGGCTCACATTTTTAAATGGCACAACCAATTGAAACTCATCTGAAGGAATGACACAAATGAAATAAATTAGGATCTTTCTCCTAAACTTAGCTTTTTTTGGGATACTCCACTGCTGAGCTCTATGACATGGGACTTTGTAACACACTTATTAGAATTAGGAAAAAAACTTTTTGTGCATTTGCGGACTCATTCCAATCCATACATTAAACCTGGCCCTATGCAAGGTCAGAAAATCTTGGAGACCATTACAGTAGGATATCTTGATAACCTTTATAATTTATTTGAATCAGCTGTGCGGGAATAATAGTGTGTTTGAAGCTATCTGCAGGAGTCAGACCTTTGATATTCTTCTATAAAATAACAATGTCAAAATTGAACATTGAATGGCTTACAGCAAACATAAAGCAAGTTAGCACTGATCATAAAGGGCATCTTCTGGTATCACAACAGTGTTCACCATAGAAAAGCCAGTAACTGCCAAATTACCAGAAAAGTATCTGAGATATGCGTTTTCTTTCCACATGTTCAAAACAGGAAGTAAACAAAGTGATCGTGCAGGCCAAAAAAAAAAAAAAAAAAAAAATCAGTGTTTTATGCAAACAAAACATCTTCTCTGCATATTTAATTCAAGTGCAGTGTCTTGCTTAAAGAAAGGACAGTTTGCCAGAGCTCAGGACTGACAGGGCACAATCTGGGATGTGCCATGGGAGCAGCATGTTTGGCATACTCGCTGACTGCCATCCCGCCACTTGGCATTCGTCCACCTGGCAGCTCCTGGCAGAATGAGCAAAGGGTGCCGATTGAGATGCTCATCTCTGCTGTTGGCTGCTGCTTGTATAGGGTAGGGAAGGTAAGGCAGCAGTTTCAAGCCAGACGCATATGGGTGCTCTGGCTGGAATATTTGTCTCCAGTTAGGGTGTCTATTTCTGTCTGCTGTCATCCTCACATTGGGAAGTCAGGGAAGCAACAGTGAAAGGAGACAGCATGGAGCCTCTGCTTTTCCCTGTTTATTTACATTTTGCCAAACGTTGCCCAAACTTTACTGAAAACCTCCCTCTGAATCATTACAAATATATTCTTTTCCTAGGAAACCTGTGGTTATCCCTTCACAACCTGTAAAACACCCCCATGTATGTCATGCTTCGAAGTCTTCCCATGGAACAGTAAAATGCTTCACTGCTCCCAAAGTTGGATACTTGTAATGGTTGCCCATTCTAGCTGTTCCTGTGTGTTGAATCCCAGCAATCTCTCATTAAGCATTCAACTCATATCCATGTGTTACAGCTGGCTGCTCCTGGCAAGATGACAAGTGCATGAACAGGCTCAGAAAGCAAACTCTTTCTTTCCTCTTCACTGTGTTCACCCAGGCCAGAACTGGAAGAGGAGAATGCGTATTATGACAAGGTGCCAGGTTGCTGCCACATATATTACACATTAGAACTTATGTATCGTTTACTGTTGGCCATTTCTTTGCCAAACTCTCTCCCTCCAATAGTACTTCTTAGACAATACCAAATATAATATATATCCTCTGCAAGTTGCCTTGCATATTATATACATACAAGTCTCCTCTTGCCTTTGAAAAGCCAGCTGTT
This sequence comes from Streptopelia decaocto, assembly GCF_964273445.1. Lineage (NCBI taxonomy): Eukaryota > Metazoa > Chordata > Aves > Columbiformes > Columbidae > Streptopelia > Streptopelia decaocto. The sequence continues at coordinate 13,828,509 of NC_138657.1, forward strand.
CTGCACACGTGAAAGGGAAGACTGGCTCTGGTGGATAGCTAACATCAAGTTATTACAGCAGCTAGGCTTTTAGGTGACTAGGTGACTATTATAGGTGACTATAATATAATTAACAGCGGGTCTGTGAGCAAGAGCATAGACACATATGAAATAAACAAAGATGTAGTTTAGGGATGAAATAAACTGCATTGCAACGTGGCAACAGAGGCTGCGGTACTGCTGCAATTACATTCCATGCATTAGAAATGAGACAAAGATTCTGGAACTTCTATGACCAAAGATGTTCCCATTTAATCTAAAACAATATACATGGCAACTCTTTACTCCCTTCAGGGGCTTTGTGAAGAGATGTCTGTACCGCATTTTTAAGGTGCAGTGTTGCAGTCCTTTTAAACACTGGATCTTGTTTTCCTGCTGTAAAATATCTGCAGTGTCGTCAGCGCTCACAACTTCATTCTGATGGTTGGTGTATTTTTAAAGTCTAAGCTGTAGCAACTTTTTCTCACTTGAGAATTTCAGCCTCAGTGTAAAAAATAACTAAGATTTTTATTCATCTGGCAGCAGAGTATGTATGCATGTGTATGACTCTGATGAGCCCTAATTGCACCAGTAAAGAAGACTGATAAAATTTTATCTACTAAAGGATATCACGGTTTTTGAATGTTCAGATCTGAACAGGCTGATAGTCATCCTTATTAACTCAGTTAAAGCTTTGTAGCTCTTAAGACCAATAAGAAGGGCAGAAGTACTCTTTTGTACTTGCTCCCCATGGCAATAAATGTTGTGGTGATACCTTTTAAATCTGAATTACTACAATGCCTAATCAGTCACACACAGGAAAGAACCTCAGAGGTCACACCAACTGCAAAAAAAATGTGAATGAATGAATGAATGAATGGGTAAGTAAAGCTTCCAGCAGCCTTCAGAAAATTTCTGCTACTTGTGAATACCCATGTGGATCTAATAGCTAGACATACTGTTAAGCTTGACTATTTTATGTTTGGCATGTATTAAAAAAAAGAATATTGAATAGAGCAATGCAAAATTTATGCTTTGAAACAACTTGTGTATCAAAATGATCACTCTTCAGTTGTGAAAATTACCTTTGTTTTCATCAAACAAAGAAAAATGAGTGACATTAAGACAACAAACTGTCACCTTGTTTAAATTTTTCTCAGAAAAATGAAAAACAGAATTATTACTATTATTATTATTTTTTTAGGCAGTTGATATTTTTCTATATGTGAATGCATCCGGGACTGATATCTTTATCCAAAAAAGATTTATATGATGTGCCTTATTTAACGGGTTATATCTTCATCTCTTGAATGCATGGATTCATATGTTCAAAGGACTCAGCTACCTGTAGTCCAGTTGCTTCTTAGATCCTTCAATTCTTCCAAAAAGCTTGCAGGCACAAGAGCAGGTTCAGCCTCAAGCCTTTTTGACAGAGGTCAAGACATTGCAATACCCCAGCCAAACTTGTGGTCGCAAGAACACTTTCAAAAGAGACCGTCCCCTGAGCTGTGCTCCTAGCTAAAAGAAACAGAGAGCTTAATTTCCCCATCAACAGGAGACTCAACCTGGAATTTCAGGTGCAAGGACTACTTCCAGGGCTCTGCAACCTCAGGCTCAGCACCTTGCCTTGGTGAAGGGATGCTTCCAGTGCCATTCTGCATCTGCAGCTATTGCCAGAAGGAGTCACCACTCCTTACTCTACAGTGCCCCTGCAAAACCTCTCACTCTTTCCTACTCCAGCTGAATGAGGGGAGTAATAGTGTGCCTGGACTAGAATCTTTATTGTTTCTAAGGTCAGCAACACCCTTCCTCACCTGTCCCCATTTAACAATGAACAGCCAGTGACAGTGTCCTTTCTACCTGGGCTAGGCCAGTATACCTTATCTTTTTTTAATTAGAACACTATACTATGGGACAAAGAGGCCGAGGCAACTGCAATAAATATATAGACAAGTACTAAGATTTCCTTTATCTTTTACACCCAGATATCTATAAAAGCCATTTACTCTAGGGAGAGCAATATTCAGTTGGAAAGACTAGGAAACTTCACTCTTCACTACTGTGTTGCCTTTTGAGGGTGTTCTCCCCAGTGCAGCTGAATGTCCTTGAATTCACAAACTGCAAAGTGGTAAACAATGTCATTAATCATGCACAGGCCATGGTTATCACTATAGGACACATCAGTTGTACTGAGATGAAGACAGTCTGCTCTGTACTACTTCCAAATTTCAGAGAATGGTATCTCTTTTATTTTTAGTATCATTAATCTTTTCTTGGTTTCATATTCTGTACATCTGGATTAACCCAAAGCACATCAGAATATCGTTATCCTGCTATTTTCAATTCAACATTATTTCAGAACAAAACAAACCTTGTTTAACATCTATCAAGGCAAACTCAAGTAGTCTAAGGGATGATGTCCAACTGCATCTTTCATGAGGAAAAGCATATTAGAAAAGTACATGATGCATTTCGGCTTCAGACAGGATATTTTAGATGAGTTTGCCTGGAAGGACGCCAAGGAAGGAGAAAGTATTAACTGACAGTTTTGTGATCCTGGTGCTATTTAATTGAAGGCTATTTTTTGGACATTAAATGAAGCCTGAAAACCTCCTCATTGCCAACAAAAGTGATAGCTGTACAGAAGAATTGACTGTAAATAGTTGTCCTTCTCTTTTTGTTGTTATACAGCTAATAAGAAAGACATTAAAAGATGCTGTAATTCAAATGTGTTTGCCCAGTTTTTCTTAATGTTGATTTTCTCTGTTAAGGAACTCGCTGTTCAACCTTTAATTACAACCACATGATTTCAGAGACAGACAAATTTTATTTAAAGAGAAACATTTCCACTAGCAAGAACAGGATATAAACTAGTAGACATCATGCATGTCAGTGTTATTTGTATAGTGGCACTCCTGTCTGCACCATAGGTATTCCCCAGTATTAAAAAGCAAAGTTATCATGAAATACGTTAATTAAATATTGAAATAATAATAGTAAAAAAATTAACTTTTCTTTAACCTCTAGGTAAAGCTAATAAACTCATAAAATAGGCTTAAAAATTCACACCTCTGGCAATTTTTAAGTCTTTGTAAGCTCAAAGATTTAAGTGCATTTTGAAAACTAAATAACAATGCAATGTATTAATCAACCCCTCTTTACTTCACTCTCACTTTTCTTCTTAAAAAGACAATAAATGGATAAAATTCTAGATTTTATAAGCCATGTTTCATACTGCAGCTCTTGGAAGTAGTATGGCAAATTCTCCCTCCACCATCTCTCAGCACTGAATAGAACCCTTCAAGAAGCAACTAAAAACCAAAACCAATGTTTGAATAATCTCTTCACTTTGTCCTTCTATTTTCATTGCTACTCATGTTCTTCTTTTGTCCACAGTTATTTTTATGTAGGCAAATGACCCCTTCAGCTTTGTATCAATACTTTAAATATGTTCACACAGATTCTTGCTTTCCCAAAGCCTCAGTTCATCATATTTGTGATCACTAAGAAGAATCACTGTATAGACATATCTGCATCAGGATAGTTCTGTGAGTCACAGTAATGAAAATGGCTGCTGGATCAAGCCATTTGTTAGAAATCTGACAAGTGTGAAAGTAGAATTGTTTTTTGTTTTGTTTTTGTTTGTTGTTTTTTATTCTAGTCCTCTTATTATATATTGTGTATGTCTTTTTATATACCAGGATTACTAAATGTTAAGAAAATTAAGGGAAGATTTAAAAATATTAACTAAAATCACATTTTACGGCAGTCCCAAAATAGGATTCTTAGACCTGTATGAATATCTGTAGGTCTGGGCAGAAAAGGACCCAAACACATCACAATCTCTCAGATATAAAACAGGGTCTGTCCCTCATTTTGGGACCCTCTCATAGCACAACTGTGAGCTACATAAGGTTTAATATGTCTGCACTCAGAATAAAGGTTGCACACATAATAAACCAAAAAATAGAGGTGTTTTAACTATCAATTTCTTATCATTAAGGTTACTCTCAAGCAGTCTTCACATCATCAGATGAAGAAATCAAATGCCCAGATGACCTGAGATCAAATCTGCTTTGTTTTGCTGAATACTCAAAGCGACAATTATCTGCATCATCACTACCACACTGTCCATAATCCTTTATTTATTTCAGACTATTGCTACACTGCAAAATTATGATTAAAACTTCCTGCAAGTACAGGTTCAATGCACACAACAGAAATTTCTTGGACTATTAATTTGTAGGACAAAGTTTCACAGTTCCGTTTACAGAATAGAATTTGCTTCCTTTTTAACAACATAATTATTTACTATAATCACAATAGATCATCAGTTAGACTAAACTGTTAGTAAATCGTAAAGTTATGAGAACCTATAAACGTTAGGTTACCCTTCTCTAAATACCAAAATCAAACTCATTATTGCTGCTCTGTAAAACAAAGAGGGCCAGATTGTGATAATACTCTCCTTGATGGAATAATCTCACAGATATGAACCTGCTAGGAAGTAGGATCAAGCCCAAAGAACAATTCCCATCACTATCCATTAATTACACTGTGTTTTGGTATGACTGCAATGACCTAAATTACATTTGCAGCCTCTCATTTTTTTTTTTCAAAACTTTGTTATGCACTTAGCTTTGTCCTGTTGGGTCACAGGTGTCAACCTCTGACACTATGATGCTAAAAAAAATCCCCATGGGAGGGAGGGTAAGTGTATGGGGGTTTTTAATATATGATAAGAAGTTAATATTTTTCACTAATTTAATATTATGGAGAAAGGGTTGCAGTTTGAATTTTACCTGGAAAGAAAACTGGGTGTGAGCAAGCCTATCATGAAAGAACTTGGACTTTGAAACAATGTGAGGGCTTTTATATGAAAGGTGTGTGTCTAAGCAGTTAGCTTGAAAGCCTATTCATTTGCCAAAATAATTTGAAAATGTGTTTATGCTACATCGCCTGTGTTTAACTTCCTCCTGATTTCTTTATCTCATTGGCAAATACCACATTGTCACTTCAGGAACTCTGCAATATGGAGCCACCAAATGTCAAAAGAGCAAAGTCAGATGTACACAACCAAATAAGAAAAGGAAAGAGATTAAACCCTATTTCTGGGGCCAGCAGAATCAAAGTTATGTTTTTTACTACAGGCATGCTGGACCTGGACTCTAATTAAATTTCTGGTTTCTGCACGAAAAAATGCTAATATCTATGCAGATTTCCTAATCATGCATGACTATGCTATTATTCATATTAAGAATTTCTTGACGAGATAGCTATATTTTTTTAGATTTTTTTTATCTTCTTTTGTATTAGTCACAAGGAAAAAAAATTATAAGGGTAAGAGGTTGTTTATATGTACACATATATATATATATATATATAAAAAATTATATATATCTGTACATACATGTATATATTTAGGATTTGCATTAGAAAGCCACTGTTCTGAAATGACTTTGGGACTTAGCACAGTTGGGACTCTCATCTTCTTTCACCTTTGTGGTATTACCTGCCTCGCATTTCTCTCAAAATTCAAAGCAGATTTGCAAAACTGATGTAGAATTAGGAGATATCACCTTTCGTGTTATTTAGGACCTTCATGCATGACGACCCTGATATCAGTTTTTGTGTTTTGAACATCATGACATAAAGGAGGCTTTCACTCCCAGAGAAGAAAAGACATTTCTTCCTCATAGATAAGCCTCAGTGAATGTCTCTGAGGGTGAAAACTAGGTCTTATATCATTTTTCCTTTCATTTTCTCAAAATATGGATGGAAGCAGCAGCAGAGAGGTACCTGAATTATAGCTCTCATGGTAACAACAATTTTTATGCCTAAAGGACTATCAATATTATAAAGAATCAGTACAGTTCAGGAATCAGCCTCAAAACTCAAGATAACCTTAACAGTTATTTTATGGGAGCTGATATATTCCCTGAAGAAATTTGGTGCATAATTCCAGGCAGATATTAATACTCTTTCATACATCACCCACTTTCCTTGACACTTTATTTGCCATCTCTATGGTATTTATAAAAGTTTAAAGTTAATAGCACAACAAATACAATTAATCATACTGCAGATGCATGTAAATCTTGGGAAGAATAAATTATAAGTGTCACAGTAAACTGAAATTAATGGGACAGAAGCTGAGTGCCTGAAAGCAAATAGGTATAGTTGTATTAGAAGACTATCCACTCAAATATTGAAGCAAACAGCCCTCTTGCCGAAGGCTAATTGCTTCCCTGGCATGATACTATACTATGTTTGTATAAATATATAAAATCTTTACTTCTGAAAAAATCGATGGGTGAGTTGAGGCTAGGCCAGCTACAGTTTCTTGGTTTACAACAAGTAGGAACCTGAAGAAATATAAAAGATTTATCTTTCAGGACTGCAGAAAGGATTAAGGCTTTTATCTATATAAGGGTTGCTGAGAAAGGATCTCTTAAATCAGATAAAATAGGCAGATAAAATATTCCTTTTTTTCCATCCTTCTCTTTTATTTGATCAAATTCTGTTTTATCCACTACTTGAGTTTAAATTCCCTTCCAAAAGGAAGTAGCCAGATGTAGGCTGTTTGTGACAAAGCAGGCCTTGCTTTCTCTCTTTACTGCAGCTGAGTGTGAGTGCACTGCTGCCATACTCCTTCCTCTGCCAAAAAGGAGGCATCATCTTGCAGGTGAAGTGAATGCTCTTTGAGAAAAGGTGATGGTCAGTGCCCAAATGCAGGGGAGAATCATAGATTCATAGCATGGTTTGGCTTGGAAGGGGCCTTCAAAGGTCATCTAGTTCAAACCCCCTGCAATAAGCCAGGACATCTCCCACTATGTAAGGTTGCTCAGAGCCATCTGAAGTCTGCTGCTAAGCTGAAGTAGAAGGAGTGGCTATATAGATTTTGTGTGCACAAGCACAGGCATGTCGCGAGAAGAGCCAGAGGCCACAAATGTAATTGCAAAGAGCTCCCAGGCAGAGGCGGCATAAGTGGGGACGCAGGCACTGGTAAGTTTAGCCCTGCTGGAAGATCATTAGGCTGGCTACGCTCGCCTGTATTTAAAAGCTTAGAGCAGATGCAGCTTCTTGCTGTGCTCTGCTCTTTCTCAAAACAAAGCCGGAATCTCAGGCATGATAAGGTACTGTAGGGTTTCTCTCAGGCCTATGTTATCTCACACAGAGGTTCTACTTGTCAAGCACACAAGGTCACTAAAACAATTAGTGTGATGTATGTGCTTTCTTTATACCCCAGCTGCGGGTCACTTGAGCGTGTTTACCTTTCTCCTCCTTGACCAATCTTCCGCAATTCTCATACAGATTTGTTTTTCTTAGTAGCAGCACTATGCTTAGCTGGACATGCCTTTGTACGGACCTATGGAATAACTTCAAAGAAACTGGACATTCAGATAACAGCAACTGTCTCATTGAATGAGGATCCCAGAGAGACTGACACTTAAAGTGAAGACTCTTTACACTTATCCTGAAAGGAAAATTCTGTAGAGTATTAAGTTCTCTTTTCCTGTCCATTGTTCGAAAAATGTCAGTGAGCTTAAGACACCAGAGTTAAGCATGGAGTACCAATAAGTAAGAGGAAAACAAAAACAGAGCAATAAAACAAAACAGTAAACCCAGTACCCTGGACCAATATCACTCTGAACTGTGATCTATACTTAGCCTGCAGGAAAACAGAAAGCCAGAGATTTTCTTTTGCTTAACGACCTTGCCTGGCATCTTGTAACTTCAAGAAACAACAAAGGAAAACAAATATATCAAGAAAACAAAAGATTTATCCAGCAAAGCTGGATGAACTGTCAGACTCCAAACTGTTCTTTAGATCAATTTTTCTCTTCTGTGTTAATTTGGGTTAGTGTCTCCCCCACTGCAGCTGTATGCCCTATTGCCAGGACCTTCAGAAGCTGAGGATTCCCCAAAGTTTTTACATAAGCAAGGAATGCAGAGAATAAGGGGTACATCAGTGCCTTGTCAACTCACACAAGCTAATTCACATCTGATAAGATAGTGTGTGTAGAACAGTGTCCTGACATCACAGTAAAATATAGGAAATAATCCACAGCTGTTTACAGATGTGGTAGCACATAACACTAAATAACTTCCAAAAGTACTACCTTCAGTGCATTTATTCATCTTTCATCACTGTCACATCCTTCTCTGATCTATACAGGCTTAAAATACATAAATGGAGAAAATACAGTAATTTGTGTAAAAAAAACCAAAAACCTTCCCTGCTCACATGACCAGTCATGGGTAGTTGAGAAGAAGGACTGACACAAACTTAAGAATGTAATTTAAAAAAAAAATGTCACACACTATTAGGCAGGGAAAAAAAACGTCTACTATATATGGTTATATCACAGCAACTAAGACTGAGGAATCCTGCAGTGATGTAGCAGAGACTGGGAGAAGCTAATCTGCAAATTTTCTCTCCAAAACATAATCTAGATAGAGAGAATACCACAGGGGATGCTGTAAGTGAAGCAGAAATCAGAACCCTCAACTCAAGGGGAAAATTGGAATAAATTAAGAGACTGAAACAAATGTAAAATGAACTTTTTTTTTTTTTTTTAGGTAGTGAACAATTACTCTATAGAGCTTTTATCAGAGTAGTTTTGTTTGACAGCAGTAGAAGACAGTTTCGTGGTGTGAGAAACACCACGAACAGTTTCTTTACATTTCAGACATACAGAGACTTCGAAAGCAGATTCAATAAAATCCATAAAAATCAATTAAAACATCCCACAACTGATGGAAAGCTGCAAACAATGTTTCTGTGATAAAGGTAGCCTTGAATTTCACTTGTTTTCAAGAAATGTAGTTATCATATTAGTGACTTGGTTGATGTAAAGCAAGATTTAAATACATTTGCTTCTGTATGAATATTGTGACATATACTGGACACAATACTATTTACCCAGATAAATAGGCTGCTTGAAAAAGGGAAAACTAAGAATTTATGCATTTAAGAAACTGCTGAACATGTATTGCCAGTTCATGCTATTTTATTCTAAGTCAGAGTTACACTGGAAATACTGGTTTTCTATTCACCATCAAGTCATGAGACACACAGATGTACACAAACATCTGTGTTTAATTTTTCATTCATGTTTATCCAATAAGTAATGACAAGTAGAGTCCCATAAAATTAGGGAATAGTCTTATTCATTGTGATTTACTGTTGCTAAACTATCTGTTATGGTAAAACAGCATAATATCTTCATATTCTACATAACAATAGGGCCTTTTACAAAGATGAAGTAACATCACTCTTAGAATTTCTACAACTGGCCATTGCCTGTCTTTACTTTTATTTTGCCTTTTCCAAATTTCCAACATCTTTGTAGTTGTGTGCTGGCTCACAGTGTTTATTATTGTGTCTTAACTCCATATAAAAACATAAGAGAAAGATGCTGGAATTTTATTGGTTCTGAACAAGTTATAATTTTGTTACTATCTTAAATTTCAATTTATCCCCAAGTAGTTGAAGGATAATTAGGATTTGAGGAATAATATAGAGTATTAGGAAATCCATGTTCAAGTAATGTGTTTACTATTTTCTTCCCGTAAAAGGAACAAAGAAATTATTTAAAAAAAAAATTAAACCATTAGATTACCAGATAATCCAATAAAGACAAACTGAGTGTATTCCCATTTTTAATCCATTAAAACCTTGAGGTTTTAACTTAACAATAGTTTTGAATTAATAATTTAACAATAACAAAGGGTATTGTTTTTCTTTACAGGATTTGTATTTTATTGTTTTGTTTTGTTTTTTTACATTTGTGCACACATCCTGAGTACCTTTTTCATTTATTCCAGTTTATATTTCCCTTCTTTATATTTTAGCTATGATTACTCAAAACATGACATCTTTTGAACTTACTAATCTTACAATTTCATTGTGTTATTCTTCTTAATTCTGTATCAAAATAATTATAACTACATGAAAATCATTTGCAAGCTGGCTCTTACTACCTGTGCTTTGGAGCGTACAACAAGTTGCTCCCAAAACTAAAAAAAAGACACGGTTTAGTGTTCAGGTGGATGTGTGACAGGAGTTAATGGAAAGTAGCTTCTTTATGGTACAGTGAAGTGACACTAAGGTGTAGGTAATTTTTCTTCTATTTCTAACATGCATGTAGATGCATAATAGCATTTTTCTATAAATAATTTTCTCTTTCCTCAATAAAAGCCATTTTATATGTGAATGTCTGAGTCTTCATAAACAGATCTGGGTTGCTCAGTTAGAGAATGCTATTTGTAATATTTCTATTGACTGCAAAAAGTGCCGATAAAAGCAACCCATTCCATAAAGTAACACAGAATATTCATGTCCATTTTGTTACTGAGAGCAATTTATTTAAAATGTTTTTAGTTGTTATAGAAACTAGAGGTTTTTCAAATGTTTGCTACTCACAGTGTGACATCTTCAAGTTGCCTTTCAAATAAAAGTTCTAGTGTGGTAATGAATATCAGCTGACTCTCCAGAGTTGCCAGCTAAATTTCACTGTGCACAGATTTTTCTGCTATCAAAAGGTCTGCCTGTTCCTGTCAGGTGAAGCACTGGAAAGTTCTCCAACCATCGTTGTCTGACTTATTCCTCCTTTCCCACAGACAGCCTTTCAGAAACTATTGCTGTAGCTGATTCACTGGTAGGGAAGTCCTTGTGCTTACATTTTCAGATTATTTTTGCATAGTAGCTTTCTAGAGGGACATTTTGAAACCAAGGAAGAGATGAAGAATCTAGTTTTTCTAATTTTTGCTGCACTCACTAACCTTCACGAGGCTTTAGGTAAAAGAGTTACAATCTGAGACAATTCATCATTTCCAGCAGGAGCTTACAGAAACAGTATTAGAAAAAAATGTCTTTCTACTCACATTAAAAAAAAAACAAAAAAACAAGTGAAATGTCTGTAGTAATCACACTAGTCATCTCAAGATGTTTCTTTTAGAATTCAGTGTCCTAGAGAATTCTGGGGAATTCACTAGAAGTCCTGTAGAAGAACATTTGAGCTGCCACAGCTCTCCATGGAGACTGGTGATGCCATTTTCAGGCTGTTAACATAAGACACTGCATGACTGTTCTGCACTCAACAGCAAGAATTACAGGGCACCTAGATGCCTGAACTGTTGCACAGTTGAAGTACAATAGGAAGGCATCTGTATTGCTCTCCCTGGCCATTTCCAGTCTTGTCCTCAGTTCTCCTGACTGGACCTCCTCAGCTCCCATCTAATTCTTCTTTGAAAAGCTGCCTCACAGTTGTTGCTCCCTGCTGGGGATGGTGCAGTTCAGTTACTCCCAGGACTAAAAAAAAAAGATATAGCTTACTCTTCATGTGGATGTATGACAGGAGTCAATGGAAAGTAGTTTCTTTATTGTACAGCAAAGTGATGCTAAGCAATTCTGAATAGATAGAAAATATATTTTTAATCAAGCAGACTACCTTCAGTTCCCATGTGCCTGTGATGTTTCTGAACAAATTTATTCTCATCTCCTATTACATATAAGATTAGGTATTTATAAATATGATTATTCATGAGAAGTAATCCCTGGAGAAACTCAAGCATGCAGTGGGAAGAGGAATGCTTTTAACTGAAGTTCTATATATCTTAAAGCCCCAAATAATTTGCTGGGACTAGGTTAACCTTCAGCTTACCCTGTTTACTTTGTGGACAAAATCAAAGAATTTGGTCTCCAACTATGACTTGGGCAATGCAATATTGTCAACCAGCCCTTATATTTGGATAATTTACTGAAAAATAAAATAACTTTAAATTTTTAAATAGAGATATTTGGGAAAACTGCACTAGGGAATCTTTCAGTAAACTGCTTCCTGTGCCCCACGTAGTAGGTTAAAATCCAGGCATGGTTACACTGGAATTCATTGTGGAGGATAAACACATACAATTTGAATCATCTGTCTATTACATGGCCTCTACACAGTTGGCAATTACTTTGCCATACCATGTGCAAAGAAATGATGGAGCTCTTTGTCCAGATGCAGTGCTAGGGTCTTCTGAGAAACACTGCTTTCCACATTCTACAGTTTGCATACTTGACTGCTTAATGTCAACTTCAATTTTCTCATGCATTGTTGTATCTTTTATTTCAACATTTGTGTTGCCATTTTGTAATTTTTAAAATATATTTTCACACTCATCTCAGGGACATAATTATTACTGTCTTTTTGTTGTAGCCTGTGAGCTTTGGTCACCCCCCAATGCATGATCTTTAAAATATTTACATTTCTTATTCAATGTCAATGCTGTTGACAAGAAATTGGAATTTGTTTATGCTATGTTCTTTTGAGTGCTATTGGACTGGTTCTCTGTACTGCTTAGTTTTCTTCCAGCTCTTTTAAGAGAGTCCAACAGATGATGAAGATCTTCAGAGTGGCTGAAGCTGTCTAGTTACACTACCATATGTTGCCTTTTATAACTTCATTTGTCTGTTCTTAATCCAGATGGCTGTAGAATGTATTCTACATTTTAGTGTGGTTTACATTTTTTTGCTGCATCATCATGTGGTTTTCAGACAGCAAGCCAAGAGAATTTATTGGCTATCATGGTTTCAGAGCTTCTGCTTCTCTTTTGTACTGGGTTCCTGCATTGCTTTGCTATTCTTAATTTTATTATCTCTTTATTCTAGCTATCATTTTATCTCTTCTGTAGACACACAAGACAGAACCTTGTTTTTATGGTCTATTCTGCTTTCCAAGCTACTGTCAGCACATTAGAAGTATCAAAATACTTTGTGACATATAGGATACCTCTTCCATCCACATTGTCTTTACTTGTCACGTCACTGGATTTTTTTTGTATTGTGCATAAGAGCAGTACATATACTGTATCATGGTGAAAGTGTATCTCACATTCTTGATAGGGAGTGACATCTGTGTTGTTAGCTGGGAAATGGTCTTGGTTACTACATGGTGACTTTTCCTGGTGATCTGAGGGGCAACGCCTCATCTTCAGCTGAGAGCTCTCAAAGGGGAATAACAGGCATTTCAGTCACCTGCATGCTTTCAGTGGTGGCCTTTTAAGGATGCTTTCTGAAACTCATGATCAAACCTCACTGGAGACATCTACCTTGATGTAATGATTTCATTCCAAAGGGCATCACTACTAACTCCTTTCAGTACATTCACACTCTTACTGAGTCTTTCATGGACTTTTTAATTGAATGCATCAGATTGCTGCTTTTCTGTTACTACAGCTTCCTGGATAAACCAAGCAGTATGTTCTCAATTGTTAGTAAGAGGTAGTAACTTCTTTTCCAGGTGCCATTCTGCAGCTTTGGATTAATGCAAATCCTTAGGAAGAATAGTTCCTGAGAATGTGTTTCATAAAAAGGTCTAAAGTTGTGGCATTTTATTAACTCACTGAAACAAAACAAAGCTTTTAGGACATTTTTTTTTTTTTTTCCATGAAAAAATAAGGGAATGTTACGTAAATCCAGAATAACCAACAGGACTAAGATTAGGATACTACTATGGTACTAATACATTCTAACAATCAGATTATAGACCTAAGCTTTCAATTTTTCCTGTTAGGGCTCTTCCATTTAAAGAAAGGAAAGTATTCATTTTGCAGTCAAATAGCTTCAGCACAAAGGGATGAGGAGTCTAGAGACTCAAAGTCCAGTACGTTCTTGGACATAAGTCTATTGGCTGAATAATTTATTTTCTCTTTTGTTTTATTTCCTAATAAACATATATTAATCTAATAGTTGCATTTTTATCAACAAGGTGTGACTCTTTATGACTCAGTTTCTGCAATTGTTTTCTCACTATAGACTGTTTTCAATACCTGTAATGAATTTTCTTTGCATTCTTGTTAATACTTTCCTTCAGTAACTGCAGCATGCACCTAAGTGAACCCATTTCTGCAGGCCAAAGCTGTATGTAGGGTGTTTTATTTATAATTATATTCATAATTATATTTATAATTTCCAAATGCTATTTACATATCTAGTTCACAAACACGGTTCCCTGTATTGCTGGCCAAGGCCCAAAATAACTATTCTTTCATTTAATGGTGTTATTCTCATATTATACTGGCCTGCTTCAAAATGCTCTACTATCTCACAACGCTACATAGGTACACCTGTATGTCATCTCTCATAAAGCCCAAGATACATCATGTTTTGTCACTTAAGGTTTTTTTTTAACTTTGCTCGCTTTTCCCCATGAACATTTCTTGTCATAACCAGCACAAAATTAGATTGCTCCAGTCCATTCTGCCCCTCAGCAGTGCCAGTGCTGCATTACGGATGCCTTCCTAATCCTGCTGTGATTTAACTGTTGTTGATTTAACAACACAATAGCAAATTTGGCTGTTGTGTAGCTGACAGTCTTTTCATGCATTATGTGCACACTGAGAGTCTTAAAATTTGTTAAAGCCATAATCTAGACAGTCTTCTTTGCATTACAAGGCTTTAGTCCTCAGTCATGCTCATATTACTGCTCTTCTTAGGGGAACCCATTTCCTGAAGTATAAAAGTGTATTTACCTTCGTCTCCACTGTCAACAAGCTTGGCATTGTCTTTGTGCTTTTCAAGTTCTTTCCACGCTGAATACTTTGAACCGTTAATGAGGTTTACATTTTAAATTAATCTTTCTCTGCCTTACATCCCATGTTTCTCTGAGTGGTGACGCCGTACTTCTTTTCTGATCTGCAATTGTGAACATCATTGTTTCGTTTCTGGTCTAGGATGACTGGCACTGTTCTAGAAGCATTTCTGCAGGGGTGGGGTATTTTTCTTAGCTATTTCTTCAGTAAGCTTAAGTCGTGTGTGCTAGAGCCATATCTTAAGTATTTGTTTCTGTGAACAGTCAGAGATGGGATATTGGGCTAGACGTAACTGTATTCAGACTCGTTGCAACCACACTCATATTCTTAAGGAATGTAAGATGTCTTTGACAACAAACGATTGTCCTTTTCTTTGCAAAACTGATCTACATAAAATCCCTGAAAATGGATAACACTGTGAAAAAAAAGTTATTTTGAAGTGTACAGATGGAAGGATTATGTAGCAAAAAAGGCCATGGGTTAGTGTGGCAGATTTTTTACCTGTTAAGTGGATAGTATTGGTGTGGCCTCACCTTGAGTGCTGTGTGCAGTTCTGTGCCCCACAATTTAAGAAGGACATGAAGGTCCCTGAATGTATCCAGGGGAAGGCAACAAAACCGGTGAAAGGTCTGGAAGGAATGTCCTGTAAGGAGCAGCTGAGGGCTCTGCGTTTGTCTAGTGGAGAAATGGAGGCTGAGAGGCAACCTCATTGCTCTCTGCAGCTTCTTGAAGAGTGGATGTGGAGAGTGAGGTGCTGAGCTCTTCTTCCCTGGTACCCAGTGACAGGACAGGTGGGAATGGGTCAAAGCTGTGTCAAAGGAGATTCAGGCGTGATATGAGGTAGCATTTTTTAACTGAGGGAATGGTCAAACACAGGAACAGGTTTCCTAGAGAGCAGGTCAATGTCCACTGCCAGTCAGTGTTTAAGAAGTATATGGACAATGCACTTAACCATATGCTTTAATATTTGGTCAGCTCTGAAGTGGTCAGGCAGTTGGATTACATGATCAGTATGGGTCCTTCCAACTGAAATATTCTGTTCTATTCTAGTATGCTGTCACATTTAACAATGCTATTAACGCAGCCTATAAGATTGACATCATAGTGTCCGATAAACTTATTTCAGAAAACATCTCTCTTCCTATCCTGCATAAAAGCACTGATAAGATTTTCTTCATAAATAATCTCATACTCAACATTCTTTGACTTCTGTGATATCAAGCACTTTCTTGATGCTCATTTTTAGGGCATCCTGGCCTGCAGCAGAAGGAATCCTAGAAAGAAAAGTTATAAATATTGTCCAGGATTTAGCCACTACAATGATTTGATGCAATAATTCTCCTTCACAGAAATGAAGGAACTTCATTTTTGTTTGCAGCAAAAGTAATAGTGAAAAACAGTCCTAAGTAGCTGTGGTTTTGTTTGCAGCTTCTTACCCATTTCAGCTACACTTCACTAAAATCTTATTTGGTCTACTCTTCTTCATACAGTTATGATCTAAGTCCCTGCCTGGTGCATTCCTTTCTTTTTCCTATCTGAAGAAAACAAAATCATACCACAGCTGACAAAGAAAAACTCCTACCAACAGCTGGCTTACCATGCCTTAACCTTGATTTAAATTATTCTTACAGGAATATGTTTTCCGGACTTGGTCAGCATAGGAATACTGGTCTAGATGGAGCTGTGTCTGAGACAGTGGAGCTGCTGTGCCTGCCAGTGATCTGTGAGACCAGACTTTCTCAGCTCCTCTTAGCAATTTCAACGGAAGGATGAAATCACTCTTGATTTCCTGAACACCTCTTCTGAGGATATTACATTTTTACGACTTCTATAGATAAGGAGAGTAAGTCCTATTTCTCAGCTCTAGAATAAGACTTTGACTTTTTTTGAATGACTCAATAGAAAAGTATAGGTAAGAAAATGAAACTACTGCCAGTAAGATGGAAAAGGAGCCAGCCTTTAGTAAGGCATAATCAAAGTCAATAGTGTAAAGGATTCAGTATTGTCAGGGTTAGTAATATCATCTTGAGTGTCAGATAACAGCAGATAACATTTCAAGAGCCCCTTCCTTTGAATACTTTAAGCCATTTTTACACATTTTATTGCAGCACCATCCGATATATATTATCATCTGCCTTCTACAGACTGTGCACTCAGAAACAGCATGCTTCTCCCTGCAAGATGCAAAGCAATTTGCTGAGGACACTGTTTATTTCCTGGACTAGCTGCCAGTGACAGTCATGGACTCTGAGACCTTCCATCTAAAAGGACAAATCTCTACTGGCACATTTAACTTCAGCTGCCACATTGTCTGTCATCCCTCCTATAACTCAGTCACTTTCCAGGAGGTACAAGAACAGAGAGAAAAGATATTCCTTTGGGTGTCTCTCACATTGAGTTAGTTTTGAAGGTAATCATCATAATACAGTTAACATGCACCTCCTTCAAAGTCACACAGAAATTTATTGAGAAAGAAAATACAGCAGATGTGGGTTTTTTTCCATTCTTGAAGTGGTTTTGGTAACCAGTGGGCATTATTTGTTTGTTTGTTGTGTTGTTAATTAGTTACACACTTGAGGTACTGGAGTCAGCCTTCAATGTAGGGATGAATCATTATGCTGCCTATTGCTTCAAACTGATGGCAAAGTAAGACATTTCTTGTTGATGTTTCCATTCTTCCTCCTTAATCAATTTCCTGTGCTACTCTTCTATAAGCAGCATCACAGAAACAAAGAACTGCTCTGGAAGGTGTCTCTAGGGGTTTCTGGACCAACCATATGCACAGAGCAGGTCAGTTACAGTGTTTTACCAGATTGTTCTTTCATGGCACTCCACTGCAAACAGGGAAACCTGGTTGACACAAATCGTCTGGGGCTCATTTTTTCGCATTTCCCCCAGAGACAGTTCTATGTGGTAACATGTATCCCAGGGTGCAGAAACTGAGCCAAAGGGACTCCCTCTGCTGTTCCTGGCCTAGAAACAGGAGATCAGAGGCTGGATGGTGTTTCAGTACTGGTGCAGTATTACACAGAAAGATCCCGTTGACTGAAATCCCAAAGAAGGCAAAAAAAAACAAAAAACCAAAACCCCAAAACAAAACAAAACCAAAGAAAAATACATCATAGAATCATAGAATGCCAGATTGGAAGGGACCACAAGGATCATCTGGTCTGGTCTAACGTGTCTTGGCAAAAGCAGAGTCTAGACAAGATGGCCCAGCAGCCCGTCAGCTGAATCTTAACAGTATCCAGTGTTGGGTAAGCCATCACTTCCCTGGGGAGCGATTCCAATGGCTGATTGTTCTTACCATGAAAAATATTCCTCTTGTGTCCTGTTGGAATCTCCCCAGGAGATACATACCTTTCTATCTACACACAGCTTTAACATGCCTCTTTTTTAAGTGTGCATATCATTTATATGTTCCAAATCTTCTGTATTGACCAACCTATGACTGAAGCAGGACACCTAAGTTTACATGTCCATTGGAAACAACCAGTCTTGCTCTGATCCAACCCTAGTTGTAAGTAACAGCAATTCTGGTTTTGTCACATGCTGTACATAATGCTTCATGCTACCACTGATATCAACAATCCAGCAAGTAGGGCTCCCCAGTCATATCCTTTAGTGTCAGTGAGCTGAGAGAAAACACCTCTCATCTCAAGAGAGTTTCTTGTAAACCAAAAGTCACAAATATTTGTTTTAGAATGTGTTTTCCTTTAGATTAGTGGAAGATGACACAGGAAGGATGCACACCCTGAGATTATGAAGGTTACTTTTCCTTTCTGTGATGTCATATTTCATGGTAACTGACTTATTTGCAATAAAGTTTAAGAAGTTATTTGGACAAAATATTTCATAATGGAATTTATCATCATGTTTAATGATTTATGCACTATGTTTAGTGTACCTTTTAACTAAAGCAATTTTCAATCAGTAGTGTAATAAACTTATTAGGTAAATGAAGAAAAACATCAAAGACACTTTTATGGGGAATATACTGTACATTTGTTCTTTGGATATAGAAGATAAATAAATAGTCCTTTCTTTTTCTCTTTTTTATTCCTTTGCCTTTCAGTTTTATTTCTGCTCTATATTTATAGCTAATCTGTTTGCAATAGACCTCAAGAGGTAATAATGCACTGACTCTCTTCATGATATGGTGGCAACAGGAGAGTTAAACATAGAAAACCCTGTCCCCTAAAGATTATGGGGCAGTATGATAATATTGCTGAAGAATTTGATACTGTTAACAGGCTTTACATAACAAACAGTTATGAAATCAAAAGTTCCCCGCTAGCTATTTCCTCCTTTTCCAGTTTCAAACTGAAGACAACTCAGCCATGAAAAACAGCAGATGTAACTGCCTGTATTTTGGTGGTGTTGAGTAGCTCTCTAGAGGCAGCTGGTAACAGTGTCCAGCAATTGTTCAAATTGCAGCAGCAGGAACATGAGATACCAGTTATAATGCACTACCCACAGTCCTGTAACCACGTATGCCTGTGTCAGGATGGTGGAAACATAATTTCACTTCATTCAGCAGCAACATTGGTAACTCCCTCCTTGCAATTCCCACTTGTGTACAAACAGCACTGCATGGTCCTGAAACTTGACTTGGGTTCAGTAACCTTCAGCACAACTGAGTCAAATTGGAGCTGACCTCTAGCCAAATCCTAAGAAAATTATACAGGCACTGATGTCCTCAGATCAAAGTCATGAGAAAAAGGAGCTGTTTCTGGGTTCATTTAAATCTAAAGCTCAAGAGGATGAATCTTACATGAAATAGACCAAATATTTTAATTAACCCCTGTGGGAACTGCAGCATAACTTCACACAGCTCTGCAAGTAGAAACATGGAATATGAATAAGGGATGTCCAAACTCAGAAAACAATGTGAATAGCCCATTCTCATCAAGGATATTCAGGTTAGGTAGTTCACGTCTATTTATATTGTGCATGAGAACCTGCAGATATCTGCATATACAAACCTGATTTTGACAGTGGTAGTTATACATCCTGTAAGTAACCTTTTTGTATGCAGCTGATGTGATTGAGTTTATTATTGCCTGTGTCTGTGTGATACAATTTGATGAAAAAAGCCAACTCACATTTATAAAATCCTATATTAACTGTTAAGATATCTCGTACACTTATTATTCAAGTTCTTAAATGAAGTTTTTACCATTTTATGGATATCAAGGACTGTCTGCATAATCCAAAAAAAATGGAAAATTTTAATTATATGTCAGCTATAGACTGGGAGCTCCCTTTATCTGTCATGTCCAGGTAGAAAAAGTGTGCGAAGACTTCACAGGACTTCAAGCATTCTGGTGCAGAGAACAGGCAAGACAGAGTGTATGAAGGATCAGCACAGTTGTTACTTGTTTTCACTGAGCCAGATGGTGATGGTAGATGATGTTCCATTTATACCTGGGAAGAAGCAGTAGGAGTTCATTAAGTAGCAAACTCAACAGTGAAGCACATTTCTGCTTTTCAAACTGCCTCACTAATGTCCACTCAGTGATTCCCAAATAAGAGTGAATTGATGAAGAGGAATAGCACGGCAAAAGACAACCCTGCAGTCCTATAATTTGATTCCTGCCTTGTCCTTTTTGCCTTCAACATAGGATGCTGCCAGGTGATTCCTTGGTCAAGAAAAAAGATCCTGTTAAACTAAAAAGGCTTGGAATCTTTGGATTCTTTGGTGATGGCGGTTTTTGTTTGTATGTTAGTTTGTTTCTCAAAAGATGTAAATTCAAGAAGGCATGGTCTTGATGTCAGTGGGTATTCTTTCATTCTAATAATCTTCACACTGTAATTCCCAAAGGCATAACTCTCAAGCCATTTGATTTGTATCTATCTCCTCTCTTTCTGGGCCATTTGAATTGTTCTCCTAAATGCTACATTAAGAAAGAAAATAAAAAGTTTCCATAATGCATTCTAACAATGCAACTCAGAAAATCACTGACAGTAGTTACAATAAAATAGCAGTGCATTCTTTTGTTAAAAGTGAGGATCTGCTGAGGAGGAGAAAGAAAGGGGAAAAAACCCCAGATGGTAAGTTATAAATACATGGGCTGAGGTGTCAAAAACTGTTCTGTTTGTGAAGAGAAGTATACTTCAGCTTCTTTATCCTGACTCCATAACTTGAGTAATTTTTGATGTATTTATAATTTTTAGAAAATGAAGCTTTGGGTGGTTTTACAGGTTTTGTTTTGCATGTTTCTGATTAAAATGTATAATTCTCACTGGAACAATCAAAGAAATACCAGAAAACACAGCTGCACTGCTCGCAGTCATGAAAAGAAAAAACATATTTGATAAGTAAAAATGGATACTAAAGAGATTTTGTGAAGTAAAAATTAATGAGTTCTCTCTATTTCTGGATCATGTTTTATTAAATCAGTAAAACCATAAGTGAAATTGGTCACAGGGGGTTAGCTTGGATAGATTCTCTGCTGTGTGCTGCTTCTATGTCATGGAGAGCAAAGCTGAGTTGTCCAGATGTTACTACAGCCTCAACACAACACAATGGCAACTGTCAGACCCTGAATAAAAAAAAAGTACAGGCTCACCAGAACACAGTATACTTTATTTATACAGTTCTTTTTTTTTAATACAGCTAGGCCTTTACATGCTATTGTTTTACAATACTTATGGTAGGGAGTCAAATTTTCCAACTCAGAACTTGATAACAGTGGCATATTTCAAATAAGTTTTCTTAAGAACTTACTATCTAGTGCTTTCTAATGTGTTTCAGAATCTAAAGTGAATCTAAAGGATTACCCATTTCCTGCTTTTCATATTCCAGAAGTAATGGCACTGCCCCACAAACAGTAGTCTCCTGTGTGAGAGTAGTAATCCACAATCTTTCAATGAAGAAAACCTCTTTTGTTTCTTCCATTACAACATTACTAAGGCCTAAACATTGATACAGAAAGGTTAGAAACTGGCCTCAACACAAGTAAGGTGAGTTGTACCAGTGAAGGTTTAGATTAGAGATTAGGAAAAAATTCTTCACAGAAAGGGTTGTGAAGCATTGGAACAGGCTGCCCAGGGAACTGGTGGCATCACCATCCCTGGTGGGCTTTAAAAGGTGTACACATGAGGTTCTTAGGGACATGGTTTAGTGTTAGATTTAGGTCATTATTGGATTTGATGATCTTGAGAGTCTCTTCCACCTAAAATGATCCTATGATTCTGGGAGTTCATGGTCAAAGGAGTTTCCCTTTAAATTTGTGGCTGAGGAAGAAACATTAAGGAAGTTTATCCTAATCCTAGATGGTCATCTTAGGAACTTTAGTTTTATTCAGATGAAATTCAGACACAACAGCTCAAGTTTCAGTATGTAAAGACCAGTTCCTGTTGTAATGAATATATAAATATTATTGTTGATTTCAGTGGAAACAGGACTTGGGTTTAGAAAGAGAGAAAACTTTAATTCGTTTTGCCTTAAAATATTCTGTGGAAGGAAAAGATCACTTCCTGAGATGAACTGAATCTCAAAAATAAGACAGAGCCATGTTACAGACGTGTTTTGGATCATGTATGAAAAAAATAAACAAAAGAATGGAAGACAAAATAATACAAACTAAAATTTAGTGATGAAAGGAAAGTTTGAGAATTAGAGATGGATACAAGCCAAAACACTGGGAGTATGAGTGCACCTCACTTGGTCTGGCCCAATGTCTATCTGAGAGAGAGAATAAAACACCAGACACCTGAACAACATTAAAGAAAAGACCTAATTCAATTGTGTGGCATAAATCCAGTAAAATCTGGTTATCTGAACATTTCTAGAAAGTATGAAGAGCTTGTGAAACATGTAATGGCATGAGCTACTCTTTCTGGCTATGTGGAACTAATCCTGTAATAAAAATAATATTCCGTATATGTAGCAATAGTTGTCTACACGTCAGATTTTTTTTTAATACATTTTTTCAAATTAAGTGGTAAAGGGGCTAGAGTTTTCTTTACAATAGTAGAGGTAAAAAAGGACAGCTTCCTTTATGTGGAAAGGGTTTTATTTGGGTTGTTTGTTTGTTTGTTTCCCCTCTTAATCAGTTTCCTGTTGTCCTAAGAAACTGCAAAGTGAAATTAGAAAAGAAAATTTCCCCCACCCCAAGTTCATTAACTGTTGCCTTCCTTCAAACACTGCTAAAATATCTAGTTTGGGAATTAACCCCAGAAACTATGTGAAATCCCTACCAATCAAGAGATTTAAGTCCATTGAATTTAGTTCCAAGAGGCCTAACAACATTTTGTGCAGCTGCCACACAAAACTTCATTTTTGCTCAGCAGTATGCTTCATTTCCTTTCTCATTTCATTTGATTTGAATCAATGTATTTACCAAAACCATATAATGAAGTAAAGTAAAACCAAGAAAAAATTCCTTTACTAAGAACTAAACCATGTACAGCCAAAAACACACAAAACCAATAAAGAACATCGCAGTGCATTGGGAGTTAGCAATAACGTTATAAAATCTCCACTGAAAAACACAGTAGTTCAGGAATAGTTATACCTTTTAACATGAACCTTGAATATAGCTCAGTCTGTCAATTAATCCATCCAACCATTTTTCTTTTAATCTTAACTGACTTATCCCCTACTTCTACCTCCAAACATATCCCATCCAAAGGAAAAAGTATGCTTTTAGAGAAGCAGCAGAAAAATTATGTTGTGTTCTCAGATTATGAATAATTAGTATCAGGATAGTAATTCCATTAGATTGTGTTCTTTTATATTACATTAGATTAGCATCTCATTCTATTCTATTGAACAGAGCAGAAAGCTCTATCAGCATCAAGGGCTGATTTTCTTTAACTGTAACAAGACCAAGGAGTTATTTGGTTCATATTTAGTGACAGTTAAAGAACACAAGTATAGAGCAGATGATAATAAAAGACTTATACCTTCTTCAAGTCTAATAGCCAATACTGTTATTTTTCATTGTATTGTAGTAATTTATGAATTTTTCTGAAAAGTAAACTCAGTAACTAGTGAGTCTGTTTTAATGAATTAACATCCTGTTCAAATATGAACAACTGGCATAAATCTTTGCTTTCCATTTGTGGCTCTATCGTAAACACTTAACAATCGGACTGTGAGTTAGGGAGGAGCTGTCTGCTTTAAATGTGGAAACAGAATGGAAATGAAAATGGAGAACAAGTAAATAAAACAAGTCAATGATCCTTCTTTCAAAGTTTCTTCTGAATGTCTGCTACAACTGAAAATCTGCTTATTTTGTTTATTGTTATGACCCTTTAGGAAACTGATACAAATCTTCATTTTTTTTTTTACACACAAAAACATTGTAAAAGGATTGTGAAGCAAAAAAGCATACTAAATTCTTAAAAAAACTTTTAAATGAGAAATCTCAGTTTATCAGCCAATATTTTCCACAATTTCTCCTGAAAAAAAGTTATTAGGGAAGATGTTTTTTGTTAAAAAACAAAACAAAACAAAACAAAACAAGACAAAACAAAACAAAACAAAACAAAACAAAAGAACCAACTTTCCCACAGTTTTTTATTTAAGCTCAGTAGAGTGTCAAATTGACTGGTGATCCGATCCCAGTTTACATTGGCAGCATATTTAGCTGAAAGCATTACACGGCCTTCCTAAAGTTATCAAGCTGCATATCCTTTCTCAACCTGTATGTAAATAGTACTATTTATTCACATGATTGTTACTAATCACACATTACATTGTCCATATACCTGCTTCCCCTTAGAAGGCTACAGAGTGACAGCAAATTTGACTTTCTTTAATATGAATTTGCATATATAATTTATTTCTGGTGTGCAAAAACTAATTAGAGATATTTGTACAGTAGTAGTACGAAAAAAAAGAGCTAGGGAACCAATCTTATATCATTTATATCTAAATATCAGTGAATTTTAGTGCCTTGTGGGAAATACTTAGCTTATTAAAGAAAAATGTTCCACACAGATTTTCTTAAGGCTGAAGTGTGTGATTGATTCTATTTTGCTAGGCTTGGCCTCAAAAGACTAGCTTACAAATAAGAGAATCAAAAACCTCTGAATATAGTCCAGGTTAATTTTACTTTTCTGGTTTTTTATAAGTTGCATAGTGCTTCTACAAAAACAGTGGTCACTAGCAGATGTATACAACAATTAAAACTAGGTGGATAATCTGCATTCAGTTTTCATATACACTATTTGCCAGAAATATTCAACAATTTCTAACAGTAAGTTTTGTGTGAGGCGAATTGCAAGAAAAAAAAAAACACAACCAAACAACAACAACAAAACAACCACCCAGCAAGACATTCCATACTCAAATATTTTCAAGACAGAATATCCATTCATTGAAAAGGCAGAGTTGGGTCTGCTTTCTCAAATGTCTTGACATCTGGTGTGGGAGAAGAAAGGGGGCTTCCTAAACAATGAAGTTCGCAATCTTGATATACTCTTTTTTTTGTATTGGTATTTTAAAATCTCCTAAATTTACAGCTGATTTGTTCTATACCTACTACATCATTATACTTTTTGAGTTTGATTTGCAGTTCCTGATTTTGGTGAATCAATCTTGGAGGAAAAAACAAAAAAATCTTACAAGAATTATGTCTTTGCCATGTCTAATTCTGACTGAATATGAGAGAGTTTCGCAGTGAGAAAAGAGATTCTCTTCTGCATTTGAGGTTGAATTTTTCCCCTGTAAAAGTCTTCTAATAGGAAATACTATGAGATGTCTTTATCAAATACACACATCTTGGATTAGCTAAACTGAATTTGGAATTGTTTCCTACGTGAAGGATGATATAGTACTGAAAAGAGCATTTCATATCTACTTTAAAATTTTACCGTCAACAGACCAAGAGCAAAGCCCTCAGCAACACAGTCAAAGCATGATGCCATGCATCCTCAGGTCATCTTTACCCAATGGAAGTTATAGGTATAGAACATACTCTTGAAACAACAGTGTCAGAGACGTAAATCAGTTTAGGTGTTATATTGCAGGTCTAGAAAATCACCCAGGCAAAAGCAAATCAGCCTGAACTGATGTCTAATTGTTTCTGTTAGAATAAAACATTCTCATAAAACATTAGTAAGACCTCTGTAACAAAACATACATAAAATCATCATTTTTCCGCCTTTTTTTTCCCGCCTTTTTTTTTTCCCCCCAATGTAATGTAGGAGTATTCATTTTGTCTTCATTTGTAAGGAGTTATGAAAGGGAATACAGATGATTAAAAAGAATATGTCCTGACTCACCTCTCCCACGATTTACATTAAGAGCAGCACGGGCTATGTAGAGAGAATATAATTTATCTAGAAACTTGTTCTTTAAAACAAACAAATAAACGAACAAAAACACCAACAAAAACAAACAAACAAACAAACCCCGAACCAGCAGAAAAGCTGGAAATGCTTGTAAGGTTGCAATGTTTTGCCATTACTAATGATTGCTACTGTACACAACAGCAGAGGTCTTGCACCAGCTTGTCAATAAAGCAGTAACTGGTAAACCTAAAATCACTGTGTTTGCATGATGGCAGTGTAGCTACCAGCAATTACCATTCTGTGCCTACAGCAACACATTTTCCAAGGAAATACCCACTTGCCTGAAGTAAGCATTATGGTATGCTCCACTGGCAACTTGAGCCAACTATATCTCCACACATGAAGACATAATACCTATGGAGCTGCTCTGTGACAGTGGAACTAATAGCTACAAGAGTTTTCTTCTGTAACTGAACAGGATAACAGAGACAATGCTGACAACAAAATCAGGATCCATGAAGAAGCTTCATGAGAGACAATGATATTAGTGTCAGTGACATATTGTCTTAAATTATTAGTAACTGGTATGTTATGCAATTGTTACTGCTCCATTTAAGTTTACTGGACCTGTATTTTGTAACTGAAATATCCTTGTCTGAATATTCTGACCTCAGTCATAGGTTTTCCATAGCTTTTCTCAGATCTAATTGCATGAGATTATGGAAAACAAGGTATTAGTTTAGACCATAGTTATTTCCTAATAGGACAGGACTTGCTATATTCCCTGGTTATGCAAATCACATTTATGTTTCTAAAACTGCCTATCTGAATAAAGCATGAAAAGAAAAAGTCATAAAATAATTAAAACTAAAATGAGTTCTGACATAATAATAAGTAATTAATAAGAAGGTAATAAAGAGAACCCTGGGAACTATGGACCAGTCAGCCTCACCTCGGTGCCTTGTAAGGTACAGATTCTCTTGGAAGTTATATTAAAGCATATGGAACACAGGGAGGTGATTAAACACAGCCAGCATGACTTCACTGAGGCAAAATCATGCTTGGCTGATCCCAAGGCATTCTCTGATGGAATGAATGCATCAGTGGACAAGGGAAGAGCTTGGGATGCCATCTACTTTGACTTGTGTCAGGCCTTTGATATGGTCCTCCACAACTTCTTGTCACTAGATTGGAGATATATGAGTTTGATGGATGGACTGTTAGATGCACAAGGAATTGGCTGGATGGTCATGTTTAAGGAGTTGCAGTCAATGGCTCAGTCTCCAAGTGGAAACCAGTAATGAGTGATGTCCCTCAAGGGTCCAAATTGGGACGAATGCTATTAACACCTTCATCAATAACCTTGTGGGACTGCGTGCATCCTCAGCAAGTTTGGAGATGACACAAAGCTGAGTTGATACACTTGAGGGAAGGGATGCTACCCAGCGGGACCCTGAGATACTTGAAGAGTGGGCCTATGTGAACCTCAGCCTCATGGAGATCAACAAAGCCAAGTGCAAGGATCTGCACGTGGGTTGGGGTAATTTCCAGTATCAATTCAGACTGCGATATGAATGGATTGAGAGCAGCCCTGTGGAGAAGAGATACAGGTGGATGAAGAACTGGACATAAGCCAGCAATGTGCACTTGCAGCCCAGAAGGCCAATCGTATCCTGAGCTGCATCAAAAGGAATGTGGCCAGCAGGTCAAGGGAGGTGATTCTGCCCCTCTGCTCCACTCTTGTGAGACCTCACCTGGAGAACTGCGTCCAGCTCTGGTGTCTCCAGTACAAGTATGGCATGGACAGGTCCAGAAGGAAACTGTGAAAGTGATCCTCCACGATCCATGAATGATCAGAGGGCTGGCGCACCTCTCCTACGAGGACACACTGACAGAGCTGGAGTTGTTTAGCCTAGAGAAAAGAAGACTCTGGGAAGATCTTATTGTGGCCTTCCAATACTTAAAGGAAGCTTGTATGAAAGACAGATTTTTTTTACCTAGGCCTCTAGCAACAGGAAAAGGGGCAATGGTTTTAAACCAAGAGAACAGATTGGGCATAAGGAAGACATTTTTTACAATGAAGGTGGTGAGACAGTGACATAGGTCATCCAGAGAAGTTGTGGATGCCTCACCATTAGTAGTGCTCAAAGTCTTTCTATCTTAACCATTATGATCTAGAAAATTTCTTCTTGCTAGAAAGAAAAGTCCTGAATGTGAAAGTCAATTCTGTCAGCCTCTTGGCTGGTAGAACTACTGTTCTTAGTTGGTAGAACCAGAACTACTTCATGGCCAAACACCACTGAATACAGAAAAGCATGTTACAAAGCTACATGCATGAATAAAACCAGAGATCCCCAAAGTTTCCAGACTTAAATTATGTCTGAAGGGTAAGTCCAGCTGCCCAAAGCTACACTTCACCCAATTTTTATTTATTAGCACAACAGTCTAAAATGATGCTTTCTGAGGTGACAAGAAATGGCTGAGAAACTTCCTCATCTGAGCCCCTTAGGGAAGCTGCCATGCAATGTTACTGGGATTGTGCAGCAGTGCTGCAAAGCAATCACTTGTTCTTGTATGCACAGACACGAAATCCCCAGGCCATAATAACACCCTCTTAAACCTCTGCCATGGCTCCTGTAAGCCGCTCCTTCTTATTGAGCTGCTCAGCTTTTGAACAGAGGTAGCGCTAACCCAATCAGTCTGCTGCAACAGCTAAATATGCAGACATCTCCAAGCCATGTATTCAGTTTTTCCTGTCTGGAAGAACATACATGGGTTGTTGAAGCAATGATGTACAAAAAAGTTACTGATAAAGATTATGACATTCACTTCTATGTGTTGATTGACTTCCCATCTGGGCATTACGAGTTTTGAAGAAAAATTTATTTTGCTCTACCATTCAAGGATAGCTCATGGTTTCAAATGATGCCCCAAATCCATGCTTAAGATTTACTTAAGAAAAAAATGACTCAATCCACTGTTTGCTCTCAATGTGCAATGCAGACTGCAATTATGTGCAGTATGTACCAACTCTGCAGCTGTGGGAAAGAGGTGTCAGATTCAGGCTGCCATCCCTGATCAGCCCCTAACCACAACAGAAAACTGAACACATCCTTTTCTGACCTAACGCAGAAAAAACAAACAAGCAAACAAACAAAACCCAAAACAACAAAACAAGCAAACAAACAAACAAAAAGAGTCCAGAAAGACTGTTCTCAGGGACTGTGCTCTGCAGTTTCTCTCCCAATGCCTTTTTGCAGTGGGTCACCCTGCCAGCTCTCTGTGTCAGGCAAGAAGAGGACTCAGGCTTCCTGAGTAGCTGTCATCTGGCATCCCAAAGTTGAATTTAGTTTGTTAACTTGAAGATGTAGCAGACAAGCACAGACCTGAACCCAAATTATGTACAGAATTAAGCCGCAATAAATCTTCAGTAATGCTGTGTGAACCCTAGCAACTTTTAAATCAGGTATTCTCTGTTTGTGGTCACTTGTTTGGTGCCCAGAGGAAGACAAACTATGTTGATTCATTTACCATTCACCACTACTTTATTATCTTTCATGCAACTTTAGATTAATATAAATACAAATTCCAGTTCTGCTAGGCAACCTCAAATAAGATTTATTTACTGGTGGAAAAGCCTGCCACTGCAAGCTTATTTTGTGAAGCTAGTAATTAAAAATAAAATTTGTGACACTTTTAAACAAAAATAAATTCGACTACAATTTTGCAAAGTGAGGATGGAAACCAGGTAGGTGGGAATCCATTTTAGGCCTTTAGTTAAAAGTATTGACATAAATTTTTGACACTTGGGAAATTATGTCCCTAGAAGCAGCACTGGCCATCCTTAAAGTAACACTTTAAAGTATTATATGACTTGATTTGACTATATTAAAGGGAAGTTGGATGAAAGAAATTTATCTAAAATTACTGCATATTCTTATTTCAGCACTCATTCTGAAGTGAAAAGTTATTAATTTGTTTAACATTTTACTGCATCTGTAATTACAACCTTGAGTGCATTTTAGTGGAGTTAGAGAAAGAATTGTCTACATGGCAAATATATCTATGTTTTACATTTAAAAAGTAATTTAAAAGTGAAAACCAATTCTTTATTTCAAACTTGTATATCATCTAAATATCAATACCACTTTTTCCATTAATATGACACTCTGTAGAGTTAATTATTGAAATACAGTTGGGCCTTTAGTTTATAGAAGATATCACCATGAGTATGCCTCAAAACAAGTAGAAAAACTCAAACCAAAAATGCTTTCTAGCACAATAACAGTAGATCCTGTCTGGTGAAATCAAGTGACCATTGAGATATTATGTCTCTCTTGGGAAGCAGTAGCAAAAGCCCACATGTGAGTATGGGAGACATGCTGTTTCCCTACCAAACACTTCCAGCAAACAGGAATTAATGGGTTTTCCAGGTCAGATGTTACATCATTCTGATGACATCAAAAAAGTTTCTGCTTTATTCCACTTCCCTGATATGTTCTTCAACCCAGTTATAAACTGTCCTTCTCAAATTCAAGGAATAATTAGTTTGATAAATTTTCCATTCAGTGAAAATGTTCCCTTTGGAGATCTCAGCCTTCATCCTGAACATTTCTTTGGTTGTCCCTATTCTTCTGAGAGGAAGTGGTTATTTTTTCCTATTGGCACTCTCTACACAATGTATTGACTTCTCCCACATCCCCTCAAATGTCAGGTGAAAGAGACAGAGTCTTCATGTCAAGACCAGTATATCCAATCAACGATTAATCTACAGCAACTATTTCCTTTTTTAAGATTAGTAATCAGAACTTTGTGTATACTTAAATTTTGAAGCATCATAATTACTCATTTTTTCTACTATTTTTAATAAATATTCATAAAAGTAATGAAAACCTGAGAAAGATAAGTTATAACAATTTTCATTTTACAAGAATCTGCATGGAGGTATGACATATTTTTACCTTAGGCTAACTAATACATGTTAATTGCCCAGAACAAAATACACAGGAGAAAGCTGATATTCATTTGACTGTGACAAAAGTTTAATCATGCAAAGGAATATAACTCTTTTTTTTTTTTTTTTTCAATATTTTTAGCCAAAACACATTTTAATGATACTGATCTTTTATGAACTAATTTTTGGTTTTGTCAGATGTCTCTGTTGGATACAAAGTAAATAATGCAAGAGGAATTGTAATTTGAGGGTTATTTTCAACTGTACATTTCAATTTTTTTAAAAAATCTCACAC
Organism: Streptopelia decaocto; assembly: GCF_964273445.1. NCBI lineage: Eukaryota > Metazoa > Chordata > Aves > Columbiformes > Columbidae > Streptopelia > Streptopelia decaocto. Next base: position 13,859,606 of record NC_138657.1, read on the forward strand.
AGCTTTATTTTTAGAAGAAAAAAATGCTGAAAACTGAACTGAAGCATTTAGTTTTTAACTATGAACTGCTTATTTTGGCTCAAACCAATTGCCAACAGGACCATTCTCCTCTGACTTAAAAAGCTTTTATTTGGGTAGCTCTATTGCTGACCTTGTTTCATTTTTAGGCCACCATAAAAAAAACCACAACAAACAAACAAACAAAAAACCCACAAACATTACACCTCAAAGAATGAATGTTTGTTGTTATAGGAGTTCTCTCCAAAATGAGTAATTTAACCTCTTCATTGATCTCTGTCTTTACTCATGCCCTGTCTGAACAGCACTTGAGGAAAAACAGAAAAAGTAAAAAATAACAAGGCTCAAGGATTATCTACATAATAAATGTCCTGTTTGCAAATTATCATTTTGTGAACATTTCTCAAGCATAAAGAAAGGTATTGCATGACCTATGGTGGTAAAATAATCTAAACTACAGCTGTGGCATCTGTGTTATGATATTTCTGAAGTACAATAAGAAACAGGAAAAACCCCCAAAATAATTGAAAAAGTCTTACAATTTTTATAAAATTATAAAATAGATTTTATGACTATGACTTGACAGATATATAATTATTTGCATAAAGGCCTGAGCTTTGCTTATCTGTCTCTGACATCTAAAACATATGCATTGGTTCCCAATTTGCAAGTTATTCTTCAAATAAGCATTAGAAGCACAACACTTCATAAAGGCAGGATTTATGCTTCTGTTTTGAACTGCAAGAATATGAATGATTCTGGTTTAAGAATTAATGAACATACAAACACCCAAAACCATGTTCTTTCCTTATGCTCCGACACTGATTGTAAGACAGTGAAATTAGATGTCAAACTGAAACAAATAAAGGCAGGGCAACTACATTTAAAGTTCTCTTTTGAGCTTAAATCTGTCCTAGCTGTGCTCCAAAAGAGAATGAATCACAGGAAAATGTAGTTTGTGATTGCACAGTGAAATAGACCACAAAATCTTTACCATCTACCAACACTGTTAACGATTGCCTTAACGGATTGAAAGAAACAAGTGCCCATATGTGGGCAGAAGGGAGACATATCTCTCTATTATTTTAATGTAAAGGACAATGTAAACGTAGAAACTGTTTTTAAAGGGAGCCACTGGCAGGGTTTGCACGAAGTTAATGGCAGTAGTTACCACCTCTGTTAATAACAATTGCAAGGAAACCTAGATGATAAGTGTGAGTGACTGGCTTTCCAGAATAGTTAATAAAGCACTAAACCTTTGCCAATTAGGCACTAAAAATATTTTCTTTTTGGCCTCCATATTAGTTCCAAAGTATTTCTGCTTAAAATATACTGGAACTATACAACATGACTAGTCAGATGCAGAGCAGCAAAGGGTCTAAAAACTGCTCCTGAAGATTTAGGTAAAATTATGCATTAATGAAGGATGAAGGACAAATAAGAAACACCTCCTATTACATGGGAGAAGAAAGGAAGCAAAAGCACTACAAAGAGAATAGGTTGCCCTCTGTACTCCTTCCAGAACTGTGCAGAACGGTCTTCTGCAGTTCAACAAAGGCTCCCTCGTTAAGCAGAAATGAAGGATATTTAATTAAAGTCTTTCCTCAAAATATTTTCAAATTATCTTGAATTTTGAAAAGTGTCTTTTAAATGGTTTTGTTTACCATTTAGATTAAAAAAATGCCAGAATATGCTATTGAAGTAAAAACTCTTTAAAAGTGTGTAACAATGATGGAGAGAATGGAGGAACAGCTGGAAATGAACAAAACACTTTCCTTATTTAAAGGAATTAATGAAAGTAAAATACAAAACAATAAAATAATTTCCAAATATAAAATGTTTTCATTTTTTTTTCCTGAGGATAAGCATTTCAGAGCTTTATAAATTTAATTTGTTTAACTTTTAATAAATGTAATAACCATAGTTTATTCAAGATTATAAGGAGTAAAACTCAGAAGGACACTATGTCCTCACAGAGATGCTTCCCATCAGCACACAGGACACAGTCAGAAGACTCATAAAAGCCCCACACCTGCCTAGTCCTGTGTGTCCTTTAAAGTATGGCTACTGTGGTGGAAAGCCTTTCCTTCTCAGCAGTCTCAATTTCAACTGAAAAAAAAGCTGATATACACGGAATACAATCATGTACCCAGATGCATTTTACTAATTGAAAACTATCCAAGTATTTTCATGTCTGTTTTTAAGATAATTGCTGTATACACTTAAGATCTGAGAATTATCTCAAAAAACAGGATACACTATTTGAAAAGATAAAATACACTCAAAAGTATAATGTGCTTACTTTAAAAGACCTTAGTAAAGCAGTATCTTCAAAGGTAAATTTATCTAAGTACTACTTTCCCTCAGGTATTAATTCAAAATTCACTGCTCTGCTAAACGCTTTTATTTGAGAAATCACAGAAGTTTCCTTCTGATTCCAGGTTGTGTTGTTTTGTTGTTTTTTTTTTTTTAATCATTTGGTTTATTAGAAGTTTTGTTTTCAAATCACAATACTAATTTGAGACTGAAGATAAAACAAGCATTTTAACCCGAAATGTACCATTAGAAGACTGTGTAAGATAAGCATGGTACTGTACTTGAATTAGGACACTAATCCGTACTAAAGAGAGAACATCCAGTAATGTCAGCATAACTGTGTACCTGGGTTTTCCTTTGAAGTACCCAGACTACTCTTTATGCAGCAACCTCCAGAGTAGGGCAGTGATTTGAAAACGAAACCTTCATCTGATTAAAAAGGAAAAATCCTTCCTCTGATAGATGAAAATGCACTCTAACTAGAGTGATTTTCCTCTTCAGTCTGTGTAGTTATTTTTGGAACCAGCACTTATGTTTGGCTGGCACTCATTTGCTCACAGATGTAGCACCAATCTTCCATGTCTAGCTCTGAGATGGACAGGAGCACAAGCAGATAGTCAAACCCACCCCTCCAGCCAGACTCCAAATGGGCAGAGGCAGCCTTACGCTGGAGTCCTCCTGCAGACTTCAGCTTGACCCACAACTGCCTTGAAGCTCAGAGGACCAATTCACAGCTGAAGAAGGAGAAAAATAATGTCTCAAAGCTTGCAGTGCCCAGCGTTGCCCTCAGTGACTCTCAAAGAAATCCCAGTTATGTCCCTGAGTTCACATAATCCTGGAGCAATACGGCTGAAATTGTTATTACTTATGTAACTGAAGGGGAAGAAATGAAAGACAGAAGGCGACAGCCCTCAGAGCACCCCTCCACCTGACAGAAACACTGACTGCTCTCTGAGATAGCCTGTTTGCTGAAGGAAAGATGAACTTCAGGCAAAAGCTGGAATTCAAACAGTCATGAACACTCGAGAATCTGTTCAGTTCATAACAGAAGACTAAAGCTTTCCTGACTACCAAAAACTGTGTTCAGAGGAATGAAGTCAGTCCTTTTTATTTAGTGAACCAATCCACTCCAATCCACTGTCACCATGAATCTTCTAATATTCAATTACTATTGTACTTGAACTGAGTGAGCTGACTATTTAGTGACCCAGAATACGTGTCATTTTCCACAAGCGTCAGTTCTGCTAAACCTTATTTGTCTACCTGCTGCTACTCACAAGACTGACTTTGCTCTGACTGATTTTGCTGACTACAGTAACAAGAATTGTTTTACTCTATTTTATTTCTGCATATTGAATATAATTTTCGTAAAATGAATTTCTGTAATTAACGTGCAGCAGAGCTGGGGATCTCTACAGTATGGTTAAATGAAGCTGGAATATTATCACATGACATAATTTACAACTTACAAAGTGTAAGCTCCTCACACTGGGAATATGAAGTAGCTTTCATTGCTGTACAGCCCAAAAAATGTAAAATGAATTTTGAGTAGTCAGAATCAGAATCTTAATTCAAATGGATCAGGTGCATTAATTAGAATTGTTTCCACTCGAAGTTCAAAAGATCTTCCCTTGAGAGACTTACTCTTGCTTTCTCTTCTGGTTCACCTCTCTGTAATTTTGGCTGGTTTTGCCAAAACTGACTCTTACTGGAACCTCACTGACATGTCTTTTATACTACAACTTAATTCAACATTACATCTTTATCCTATTTTTTGCCTCTTACCTTTGCTTCTTTTGTTGTTTTTGGTGGTTTTTTTGTTCGGTTGGTTATTTTTCATGCTACCATTGCATTGCATACATGCATGATTATAGTGTATGCTATGGGTCCAACTGTTGTTTCAGACATCACAGGTTCCTTGAAAAATTCTGAATAAAACTACAAATGCCACAGTTCTTTCTTTGTAACAAGTAGCCCTGCTTCCCAGGCACGCTGCCATCTAATTATGAAGAGCTACATGAGGCTAAAGAATGGCTCCTGAAAAATGGGAAAGCACACTCTGTAAATAACACATGCAATAGCTAGGCAGATAAATCTGGATGTGACCAATTGTGACATTTTGAGAAGAAAAGAGAAAAGCCCATTACTACTACTAATAATATTAATAATAAATCTTCCTTAAAAGTGAGAGTGGTTTCCAAGCATAAGTGGGGAAAGGAAATTAAAAAAAAAAATAAAAAAAATCCTGCTATACATATTCTATGTGTTTGGAAAAGCACAAACCCAACAATTAGACAGTGCATAAGCACAGTTTTAGAAATACCTGACCACCCCAGGAGCTTTACTGGCTCAGATATTTGCAGTCATGTTAGTACTACCCAGGCCCTCTAGTGCTGCTAAGGTCTAGTAATCCATAATAACTTGCCTTAATTTACCATACTGAAAGAAAACATTCAGTGCAAACACCAGAACTAATTAAAAAATACTACCAAATATTTGAAAACTATGCTGTGAGTTGTAAAGAAACATGCAGGCATTAGGTGCTTATAGACTTTTCAAGTGTGGGTCCTCATTTTCCTTCAGCACATACTTGTAAGCACACTAGGATTCTTTCATGAAGATGAAAGGGTTGGCACATTTTGTTTCAGTTTGGGTTTTTTTTCTTTTACCTTTTTCTTTTTTAAAGTTTTAAGTAGCTGTTAGCATTCTATGAATATTGTAAATATTCATTTTTAAGCAGGAATAACATAGGTGTCACATTTTTTTTTCCTCTCTCTTCATAACATTTGTTAAATGATTACTGATTTGCTAACACAGTGTAGGCGCTCCTAATATTTCGTAACTGAAGTCAAAATAGGCATATTTTTGGCTCCTAAATACCATCTGAAGGCACACTGCTTTAACTGCTGTTACTGCATGTAACAAACTTCTCCTGAACTTCACTATCTGGTATTTTCTCAGGCAGAAAAAAGAAAAAAAAAAGTCAAGTTAAAAACACATTACGGGGGGGGGAAGAAAAAAAAAAAGAAAAAATAATTAATATCTTTACTTTGAAAATGTCCAAATGAATAAACAGAACAATTTCCATCAACCTTTTAATCAAAAATGTTCTGAGTTATTTCTCACATGCACTTAACTATAGAATATGTTGAATTTCCAAAACAGGTCTGAGGACTATCATAATACTCCCATGATGACCACGCTTTACTTTAGGTTAGGATATTGCCTTTAATTTTCATGCCAAATGACATTAATTTGACCTTGATGAAAATCAAAGACATAGAGAATGCATTAGGAATGGCACGTTTTTATATATGCATGAATACTGGGGAAATAGCCTACTTTTTCCCATAGTGTTGGGTCTTTGATTCTGAAAACATCAGTGTTCTGCTAATGTCTGAACTGAAACTAAAACTAAAATTGTACCGTTCTCTATTCCTTTTTCTCCATTCCCTCCCTCTTCTGAATTGACCTGTATGTCTGACTGAGGTACTCATCTTCTTGTCTGACAAGAAACTGCAATGGTGGCTGCTTTCTGCTTAATTTATATGAATATTTTTACAGTGAATACAGTTGGATAAATAGTACAAGAGAGTTTTCCTTTTCTTGTAGTAGATGAAGATGACTAGGCAGCTACTTGAAAGCTTCATTTAAAGCTACTCTGATTTTGTATAATTGTTTCCAAATAATTTTCTCTATTAGAAAGCCAAATTTTGAAGGAGATTGATTCCAGGAAGATTCCAAATCTATGCTCACATTTGTATCTGCATAGGCAGAAACAAACATGCAGGAAAAGAAACGAATTTTGCACAGATTTATTCTGCTTCCTGACTGCAGTGAGATTGTTCAAGTAATGGTCTTTGGAGCGGTATCAGTGTGTTTCAGAGACAGAACACCAGACTCAGCACAGGAGGTCTACCTGAGCAAATTAAAGAACTCAAGAGTAATCTTAATGAAATCTGGATTATCATCTGGGAAGTTTGGAAGACAATACTTCGTCTTAGCCTGCTATTTATATATAAAGAAGGAACATCCCGTTTCTTTACCTCTAGATTCATCATTTAAATATTCATATTCTACTGAGGTGCTATACTTTTTATTATTCCATATTCATCCTTCATGCTTTTGTCTTTAAGAATGTGGTGACAGTAGAATTTTCTCTTGTGATATTGTTAATAATATTTACGGTGACAGAAACCACTTTGGAAGAACTATTTGCGAAAAAATACCTCTTTCTACATTTAGGGTAGGTCCTTTTCTGTATTCCAGGACAGCACACACACTGCACGACATAGCCTCTCCACTTGAGTGCCTTCTCAAGACATGTCAAATTATATTACTTTAAGGTTCTATCGACCTATAGCTACTCACATTCACACGGCTGGGTGACCTGTTCTTCCTCGTACACTCAAGGGCTTTTTAATGGATTTGAGACAGGGCTCTCTAAGGGAGCTGGCAGGGCTCCCTCCTCATCATCAAGCAATTGACTGTAGCTTTTCACCATCCTGGACTTTCAGGCCTGGAGTCTCACGTGCATTGACATCCCCTAGCTGGCAGAAAGTCCTTCTGTGCACATGAGAAAAAGGGGGCAGAACACCGTGGGCTACATGATTAATCTTAAACGTATAGCAAGTAGGAGAAGGATTTTCTAGTCTAAGAATGATTTAATTCACAGTGAGGCAGTAAACGAGGGAATAAAGCTCTGAGACTTGTTATTCAAGAATGAGTTAACATTCGTATCAAAAGCTTCTATACAATTTCTAATGGTATTGAAAAAATACACCAGAAATCACAGCTATATTAGAAATAGAGATTATGTAGAAGAATTCAAGGTGTTACACTATGATCACCTATATATTTATTAAAAACCTGTATATCAGCAGGCTGCTGTTACACAACAGATTTTTTATGTTTCTTTTTTTGCCAGTCAGGAACTGAAAAACATTTTTTGGCATGTAAATTCTTCTTCTAAAATCAAAATAAACCAACCCACTCAGTTCAGTTATAGATAGTTACATACACTGTCTTGATAAAGTCTCCTTTTACCTTTTATTTTTACTGCAGCTTGAGTGTCACCCTTGTTTTGACAGTAATAGTATACCAAGTTATTACTTTTTTCCTGCTCATATACTTTCTGATTAATGAAATGCAGCACAGTATTTTACTATGATGAGCTCTCATTGTGAAATTCCCTATCAAAGACTGGTCTGCAATGCTGAAAATGCAAACTGGAAAGATTTAGGGATGTACACTAGGGTTGTGAGTGAGGCATGAAGGAAAGTCAAGCAAGGACTGAATCCATTATCTCAAAGAAGATGCACAATATAAAATGGTGCATTGCTTGCAACATAGAATTAAAGCATATTAGTATTGCTGTTAAAAGGAGAAATCAGATCTTCTAGCTTCTCTTAAGGTGTCTTCATCTTCTGCAAAACAGAGGAAGTGGCTGCAGAGTAGCTGAATAATGAAACTGTAACATTTCCACAAACAATGAACTCCCCTTTAATTGTGAATTGCAACTTCATTTTTTTCCAGTAGATTGCTCCTCTGAGGTCGTGTTCAGCTCTGATCAACATTCTTACTTTTCAAAGCCAAAGAATACGGAGGTTATGTTTATAATTTCCAAACATGGCTTGATGTTTGGGGGAGGCCAGGGAAGAAACTGGAGTGTCTTCACTGAATGTACCACATGCCTCTTTAAATGAAGGTCTTGTTCGCTGTACATCAGTTTTAAGCATTTATTCATATATTGGAGTGTGGATGTCTACTGTCCCTACTGCAAAATATATTTCTGAACTTCATCTGGAAAACAAATTCTGATGTTCAGTAAGAACTCCCAAATAATTCCTAACACTTATTTAAAGTCCAATTATAACTCAGAATATGAGTTATAACTCCACATATAGTATGAGGTATAACTCCAATTATAACTTAGGGTATGCAGATTGTTGCATACATAACAGCTCAATATAACAACCCGAAAGACTGAAATGGATTATGTTAATTTATTCTGGTGGTTTAAATAAACAACAGGTCTTGCAGCTCCAATGTAAGCAAAGACTTCTCTAAGTGATTTTATGGGTTTGAATTTTGAACTTAAAAGAATCCTGAATTTCACCAAACGAATGGTCAGAATTTACTGAAAATCAGACTTCTTCAGGTTGTATAATCTGAGCGCCTAAAGCTACGTGTTACTTTTGAAGGTAATAGATTGAATCATCAGAGAGGAGTCAAGCACATGGATTAAAATAAATTGTTAAAACCTGAGAAGATCTATACTTTTTATCTACATACTATGTTGTATATACTTAGAGTAATTTAAACACAACTAATCAACGTTTCCTTTTCAATCTGAAGAACAGTAGCTTCTGGCCTAGAAAGCACAGCAGTTATAATAGCCTTTACCTATTTTCAGGTAGGCAGACCTGATAAAACCAAGAGATCTGAGAAATCTTAATTAATTATACTACCCAATCCCTGCATTAGTGTTTTGTTTGTGGTTTGTTTTTTTTTTGTTTTTTTGTTTTTTTTTAATATAGGTTCACAGATTAAAGGTAGGCAAAAAAATACAATCATCCAGAACTTATTTGTTTTCTCCTCTAGGAGAAACCTCAGTATACAGGTGCTAATCCATCAAATCAAGGGAAGTTACTCAAGAAATATAGATCTCTAATCACAAGAAATATGAGTCAATATAGAAAACAGTGGAAAAAATAGTTAAGTATTTCTAGACAAATGTTGCACTCATATGAAGTTTGGCTATGTCTGATGATATTAAAAATGTTTCTCATCCTGGCAGGCTGAAACTGAGCGTAGCTATATTAGTAAAAACCAGTTCTTACAGTACTGTTTTCCATCTGGGGAAGGAAACTGAGCTAATCTGGCTACACAAACACACCATAAGCAACAGCCAATTAACAGTGTGGAAAACCTTCATATTGCTTGTACTCATTTGAATGAACACAGGCTGTTGACTGCATATACCCAAAATAAAGGCATAGCACTTCAGCACCATCACAGTGCTTTTCTCTCCAGGATGGCTCTTTATAGAAGATAAAAGGAGACCAGTTCATTAGACAGAGTCTCAAGAAACACACAGATACCATTTACTGATCAGTAAAGGGACTATATGAAGCACTTACAAAGAATTCTTACACCCCAATGCCAGATGTGATTCCATATTTCCCCAGGAAGAAAAATGATGTTAAATCAGGCCCCTGGTATATAAAAACAATCAGGACACCACCTCTAATCTAATTTTGTTTTATTTTGGATGTCCCAAGAACAAAAATATATCATTTTTGCTCATGTGGAAAAATTCAGCCTATGGAGTACTGGGATCTTTTCTCTTTAGAAAAGAAGTGCATATGTATAGACATATGTGGTGACAGTCTGAAATAAGCCTTTCCTTTTTCTTTTTTTTTTTTTTTTTTAAAACCACCACAAACAAACAAATTAAAAAAAAAACCAAACAAACAACAAAACCAACCAACCAACCAACCAAACATACAAAAACCTTCTGAAGGAGAAATAGCCATTATACCTATAGTGGCTCAGTGCCTTATATTACTACTTCGTATCTTCTAGATTAGTAAAGAATGAAACATTCTTGAGATGCCTAAAAATACTAGTGGGTTTGGGACGGTTTTAGTATCCAAATGTGAAATAAGAAGTATGGAGAAAACTTCACAGCATCAGCTTATGCAAATCCACAAATGTGATGCACTACGCACTCCATATTCATAACAAGAATGTTAGGAAAACAAGTTAAACAGGTAGTAATAAATCTTTTCAGAAGGAGGAAGACAGAAAACAGACCAAGAGACAATCTACTTCATGATAATTCCCCAAACCTTTCTAAAAATAGAATGATCACACTGCAACTCTGAACCTACCCTTTTGGCTGATTAAAAACATCTCATTACCCCACAGAGGATCATCATGATAAAGATGTATTAGTTTATTCTCACTGGCAGTGACTTATTGCTGAGTTCAAATTGAATATTGATGTTTTGCTATTGAAATGTCAATGCCAAAAGTTACACATAATTCACTAGAATCAATAGCACTTTCAGATTTAAGTATACCTACAACCAAAGGCAGACCAGTAAGTCAGAACTAGTTATCTTAGATAAAAAGTCATAATACCAGTTTTTTTTTAGAAAAAAAAAAGGTTAAATGTTCTTTGTCAATTGTGTTTTAAAACATTGTAATATTTTTTTGTCACCATTATATCATACATGATGAAAAAATACAAGCTCCTGCCTGCTGCTGTGGCATGTATAGATTCTCTGGAAATCTTATTCATTGTCTTCACTGTTATTCCATTAGCTGCTATTGAGCCAAACGTATCCAAATTCTGCATGTATTTGAGTACATGCTTAAATTTCCATTAAATACAAAGTAACATAATAATGAAAATTTTGTTTAAGCTCTTGTAAAATTATGGCTTTAGCCAGGAAGACTATACAATACAACACGAATTCTGGGGAGCTGCACCAGCACCTCTCTGAAACAAAACATCACGTACACTTTTCTGACAAGTCTGTTTGTTCAATGCCCGCCATCTGCATGGAAAATCGTTGTGCTTGGGCTTGTCAAAACTGGAATTTTTCTACTGTTTCTAGCAGGTGAAAACACTAGTAAAAACGGACAGGCTTTTTCAGTATTTACAAATGGCTTCCATCCTCAGAAGGTGCCTAGAAAGAAATACTGCTACTTTTCTTTTTACAATCACCACCCACATCTCATAGCAGGGCTTCACTCACAGAAAAGGCTGATTCACCTTCTTTTTCCTCTCACTACTAAAGAAATACAATACATTGAAATGCACAGCCTTGGGGTTCACGTTGTTAAATAAATGCTGAAGAGTAGAATATTCACTCCTCTGTTTGAGGTGCTGGGAAGGCTGCTGATTTTATTTTTCAAAAGGCCCAATTTTCCAGCCTGAATATACAGCTCATAGTGGCACTTCTGTCAAGAGGGGGTAATTCTTCCACTCAACACTGCATTTAAAGGTATGAATTTCAAGCAGCTTTTGCATAGCTTCTGGTTCAATTCTTTATAATATGTAATAATAAATAATAAAAAAAAATAAATCTGAAAACCTTTTTTCACCATGCATAAACGAGCTAGTTCCAATGGCAGAAAGATTCAGAGAGCAATGTTCTTTCCTACAGACAACTTCAACGATAAAATTCAGGAGTGGAACAAAGTTTTGAAGGAAAGAGAGTAATGTTAAACTTAGATCCTTAACCAAAGCTGGGGAAGGTATTCAGGGACATACTTTCCTCAGCAGAACCACTAGTGTTCTATAGTAATAAAAGGAATTCTCAAAACGGGCTAGTTTCCTGAGGTATTTTTAAACTGTAGAAAACTAATATTTCCTAATATTTAACATGACTACATTTCAAATGTCACTATTAAGAATTATGTTTAAAAGCAGGAACACAAACCTCTCATTTTAAAAACTGTACAGCAATGAAATTATCAAACACAGCTGACTGTATCTGAGAAACATCTTCAGTCTCCCTTCTAAGAAAACCATCAATAAACCCCAAATCACCAATAAACTCAGAATACAGAGACTACATCCTGACATAATAAATGCATTCACATTCAGATTTAAATATTCAGGCTCAGTTTAATTGTTCTTTCTCTCAGATTGATGGAAATATAGGAGCAATAATCCAGAAACGCACAAATAATCTAGAGGCTGGCATTCTTTTCTTCCTGAGAGGGAGGTGTGCTCATTAATGAATCCGAAACAACTCACTGCATTTACTTTAAGTTATGAGAGTATTCTAATACAATTTACTGCTAAAAGCATAGATGAAACACTAAATAAGGGTATTTTATTCAAAACCCAGAGGTATTATAACATCATTTTAGTCACTGGCAACTATAATAGTATAAAATAACAGCCAATTAAAACGGACCATTTACCTTGCAAAATCCAGGCTCCATGGATACAAGCAGGGAAGACAGTTTGCTGTCAAGTTTTCCAGCTCCACTGCTTGCTTACTGCAAAATAAGAAGAGGAAAATTTATTTAGACTTGTCAGTTGTACTGAGCTTTTTGAAATGTTTTTAGTGAAATTCCTTGACATGTTTTAGGATGATATTATATTTAGCTCCTATGCAAAAAGGAACAGAAAGGATTGTCAGAGACATAAATGCCTCTGCTGAGGCAAATAGGGTTAGAGGCAAGTGAAAACTCCTAATAATAACAAATAATAGTGTGCTCTCACTGGCACTCAAGGGGAGTAGTTTGGAAAGCCAATTGCTAAAGGATCTGAAGATGAAACTGACAAAGCATTAAATCCAGAATGGAAACAAAGAAAAAAAAAATGTTTCAACAATAGGATTAACAATGTCTCTGCTGGTGATGGAATTTGACACCTCCACAGCTTTCTCCATTCCTATCTCCAACTCTACAGTAAGAAGGAGGGTTTTTTTGAGCTGTACCCTCTTCCATATTGAATTAAAATCTGAACTTTTCATTTATTTTAATGGGACATATAAAAAAAAAAAACAAACCACCAAACAAAACAAAAAACAACTGTCTTCAACAGTGAAGTCAGAGGAGTAAAGAAAAGTTCTGTCTTGTGTGTTTGTCAGGACCAGAATAACCGCTAACAGAGCAAAAGAGCTATAGATTATACAGTAAGCCAGAACTACACTGATACCAAAGACTAGTAATGACTGTGGTAAAGGCACCAATGGCTGAACTGCAGAGGGAATCTGTAACATAAGGAATTTATGTAATTTGCAGTAGGCTTAGAAGGTGGCAAAGAGCTGCAAGTACACAGGATTGCCTCCACTAAACAAAGTTGCTTCCCTAGAGAAGAAATTGAGCTGCTCCTTCAACAAAGCAGTAGTTATGGTGTGAGATTTGCATCAATTTGCTGTTATCTCCCTAGCGCATAATTTTCAGCCAACTTACTTTGCGAAAATACAAACTTTATATACTTTTGAGCGAGTGTGTGTGTGTGTGTGTGTGTATGATGTTGGGTCACAATGGAGACTGTCTTCCTTGAAATTATGATTTGAAGGATTGGAAACATTCAGAAAATTCTCCAGAAATCCATCTCTTGGGTTTCTGGGTCCCTTTATGCACTTTTCTTAGCTTTCTGTTGCTTCGTATGAGCTGTTAGTAAGATAAAAAATTCCAAACAAAGCTCCCCCATGTTCTTTAGGTAAGGAGATTAACAGGTTTGGGCAGAAAATTTGCCTTGGAATATTTTTTGAACAACTGTCACAGAATAAAACTTCAATTCTCCAAAATTTTGCTGAAATTTGAAAACCTCTCGAGACACTCAGAAACCTAAATATTTTCTTCTTGTTGAAAACTTACATTCATTCCTAAATACGGCTGTACAGCTATTATTTTTGTATCTATCAGAGACAGAGACTGAGTGAAATATGTTCAAAGATGCTATCTTCTGTAACTAAATAGGTCAAATTATTATTTGAAGAAATTGAAATAACCAGTGATACAAGAAAACAGAAATAATAAGCCACTAGGATAAAATAATACAGCATTGCTTGAATGCATTAGAATGACAAAAAACACGTTCTGTCATTTTTAGATGGTCTATTTAACTTCTAGCTTACTTTCCTTATTCCTGCTTTCTAACCAGATCAAAAACACCTTATCTGCATTAAATAATAAGAAGTTTCAAAACACACAGCAACTGTAAAACAACTTATTTCTGAATGTAACTCTAAAAGTAGGACATCTAGGCATGGATGAGGGAAGTTGAGGATGGGAAGATGGAAGGGAGTTGGTTTTAGTTTTGTATTTGTTTCTTATCATCCTACTCTATATTTAATTGTCAGTAAATTAAATTAATCTTTTCTAAATTGAGTATGTTTTTCCAGTGACAATAACTGGTAAATGATATTCTGGTCCTTTCCTTGACCTATGAGTTTCTTAATCTTATTTTCTCCCCCTGTCTTGTTGAGAAGAGGGAATGAGAGGGCAGCGGGGTGCGGGTCTGGCAGCATGCCAAGGTCAACCCACAGCAGTGTCTCTACATGCTCCTGGCAATTCTTCATTAAGGAAGACAGACAGAAATGTCTACTCCTAATGAGCTATACTGTCACTGGGCTAAAGCCAATATGATGAGGTTAAGTCAAAAAAACAACAGTATTTCAGTGCTGTTCTGTGGTGAAGGTTACTACAGGACAATTCTCCTTTGGTAAGAGCAAATATTTGGTAATTCAGTGAAATGTGCTGTTACACTGCTTAGGTTAGCTCAAGAGGGTGAAGGGTAAGCAACTTGTTCCACCATTGCAATATTTTACTTCATTTCTACTGGACCTTCTTAATTTTTTCAATAACAAGGTATTTTCCTCCAAAAGAAAACTGCTATTTTCAGAATGGCAATCTTTCTACAGTGCTTTCCCACAGAAGCAGCCATTCTTTAATACCATACTGGAAGAGTCTCTTGCAGTCTAAATACTGTAACAAGAAAGGTTTCTACACTCTATTGAATTTATAAATTGTGCAGTTAAATAAAGAGCATGCTTTGCTTTCACTACTGTGTAGGTTAAAGTAATAGGTTCAAAGCGAACATGTCTGGTAATTTTAATCATGAAGGGTAGAAGCTTTATTTGAACTCCGGGCAACAATTTTCTTTTCAGGTTTTTCACTTCTCAGGGGGAATTGTAACTATTTTTAAATCTTGCCTTTTATTACCTTGATTTCTTCTCAGACTTCATACAGAATAATATGAGAATTAAAAAAAAAAAAAACAAAACCAAACAAAACAAAAAACAACACAAATAAGTAAATCCTTTAAGTATCTAAAAATTTTTTTTTAATTCTTTTATGCTGAAACAAAAGGGAAGTATTTTAAGTACTGTAGCCATTTTGGTTGCACACAGAGCAAACTTAAAACAAAGATGAGTGTGAGTCTTTGGCTGCCAAGAGAATTTAACTCTGAACTGTGCTTTATATTCTAACCAACCTTCAAAGGATATTTAAGTAATCAGATTTCTGTCCTCCTCAAAATACAGCAGTACGATGGAGTATCAATATTAAATCTCCTCCATCATAGAAGCTCAAGAATCAAACTCCCAAATGTTGATAGCATCTCTTTTTCATTAATTCATTATTTCTGAGGCCAAAGCCCAAGTGGTAGTGGAGGAATAGAAGCGTATTGTTATGACAGATCCTAAGAGAGAAATTAAGTTTCATTGGGACAAGCAAGAGGTCCTTATGGAGATAAGTGATTGCCTAAAAGGTGAGAAACAGAGGAACTAATCAGTTTTGCTGGTAGCAGGATATCACTAGTGTCTGTCTTACAACAAGCTTCCCTTAGCCCCAACCTGCACTTTAGGTGGTAACCAAGCTGATGTTGGAAAACCACACAAGCTCAGTAGCCAGGTGTGGAAATGGTAAAGGAAATTCAGTGACACTGCATGTACACATCTGGGAAAATAAAAAAAAAAAGGCACTCAGATAAAAAGTACTGTGTCCAGCTGTTATCACACCCCAGAAGTAACATTTGGGAATCATAGAAAAAGGTCTGTGAGGACATCAGCTTAGTAGTCAAAAAAAAAAACCTGAATGGTAAGAATTATTGTGAATGCAAGATAGAAAAAAACGGAAAGTACTGAGATACATATGAGAGAGGAGGGACTACCACACTTTTCTACAAAATCTTTGGTGGCACAGATAGTGCACACTACAAGAACCAGTTGCAACTATACACTATCCAGCAGATTAAAAGTCCAAAATCACAGTTAAATTTTTGGAGGAAAAATAATCCGTGGGAACCCCCCTTTGGTAACTCTAGAATACTTTATCTAAATTTGTTTATTGCAACAGCATAAGTGCAATCTCAATCAAGAGGTTGCTTTAAGGAAGAGGAAAACTCATAAAAATAATGCTGAGAGTATCACAATATCAAAAAGAAGTCATCAAAACCAGAAGTCACTGAAACACACTACACAGAGACAGCCTGAAGACATTACAGAGATTTCACTTGGATTTTTTGAGCCACATGCCAGACATGTGAAATGAATTAAGATAGCTTTGCCCTAAAGGCACACAATAAACATGAGCATCATGAAAATAAGTTAGGCGACCTACATATTCTAAAATACTGAAAACATTAAAGGGCACAGAGCTAAAATGCTGAGATGCCAAAAGGCTTACTGCTTTAACTGTAAAACAATAAATATTTCAGATTTTAAAAATGTTTCAAAATTCTCCAGATGTATATCTTGATACCATAATTAATTATTTCTATATATAATTTACAGTAGGATTTCCATCACAAATTATTGAAATCCTTTAGACAATAGAATTTTGTAGGGTTAGTGGCCATATTTTACCTCAAATTAAATAATCTTTTTTTTTTTTTAACAGATTTCCAAATAAATATTACCCAAGATGCACTGAGGACATCAGTATTTTGTTATGTAAATCTGTCATAGTTCAAGACATTACCTTAAAATATGTTTCTAGTCAAGTACTAATGAATTGAACAAATAAAAATTTCCATATAGGCAGGCTTTTTTTTTTTTTTTTTTTTTTAACAAAAGTATTAGATTGGCTGTCATCCATATCAAGCTTAGAGCCATTTAAAAAAAAACAATGTAAATGAACTACCTAATGAAAAATTAAACCTTGTTGGACACAGATACCACACTCTCCCTGAAAGCGTATCTCAGAGACCTGGTATTGCAGAAATCAATTAAAAAACTCTGCTACACACTGAGGTCTGCAGACACAGTGTCTGAGAGTCAGCTTTATGATATGTAGCAAAACCTTCCAAAACTTCACTGCTCTTAGCAGAACTGCTAAGTTGTGCCAGACCACTGTAACCCACAGGCACCTATTTCTTCTCCTGACTACATTCCACTCTCCCAAGCTAAGAGGAGTTTCAGAGCGTTACAGTGGAAATGTAGCCTGGTGAGAGTAGGCATTGAAGCACTGAAATGTCCACTACTTCATATTTAGAATTGCAGGGCATACTATGTTCTGTTGACCTGTGATTGCATTTTAGCATTTCAGATCCCACACAAGAAAATACTGGAAACAGAAAGGACAGATGTTAAAGTAGATGCAACTGAAAGTACTGAGTTTAAATTGCAGAAAAAAAGCGATTAAACTTTCTCTGGGGAATAAATAAATAAATAAACAGATAAATAAGTAGCTTTCTAATTCTAGGGATAGTTTAGCACTGAAATCTGATGTCTATGGCAGTTGTGGAACATCAAATACTTTCATCACTATGAAACTTAGATAAAGATCTGTCAGAAATGATATACATACAGCTGTAAGCAGCACTGTGGGAGAGGAGTGGCTTATATACTCATGAGGACCCACTAGACTTACCCTGCATGACCCTTTCAATAATTTCTAATATTTTAACGATGGAAATTGGATATAGGCTTGGGTCCATATTTTATCATTTGATGTAAAATATACATCTCTGATCACTTTATTTCAGTTATTGCAAGTGATCAAACGTGAACTGAGGCAGTATTTTCAGGTTTAAAATACAGAGAAAGCTAAAAAAATGTTCAGATTTCCCTTTTTAAGTGTCCTCAAGAGTTACATGATCTTCAGTTACTACAATTCCTACTTTAATCATTATGCATGAGATTCTTGAAAACTAATCAGTTTCAGATTTCTGAAACCAAAGCATATATTATCTCATTTGCTTTGCACAAAGCCCATACACATTCATTGATGCTTTTGTTGAAAGTCAAAAGAATGGATACTGAGGCATTCTGCAATAAGAGAATTGAATTCTGGCATTCTCTTCATTTTTCATCATCATATAACCTTCAATTAGAATGAATGCTAAGTTTAATGTTTAAGAACTACTATAGGCAAAAGTGATGTGAAGAAGCTTATGGTGTTTGTAAAATCAGTCCTTCAAAAACATTTATTTCTCATGGCTGTCAAAAATGTACTCATTTTGCAACAACAGTCACAATAATTCATCACATCAAAATGCCACAAACAAAACACAAAATTAGAATTACCAATAAATGAAAGCAAAAATAGTGGAATCCAGGATAAATGTCAAAGTGTTACGGATGAAAGCCTAACCACATGTCTCTCTCCTTTCAAAGTTTATTCTCTTTGCCACCAACAGGATTTCTGCACAAAGGCTAAACAATTGTTAGTTTCATTCTGCTACATACCACGCAAGTGCTATCCAGGTCTACAGCAGTCTACCAAAATCCAATCACATAATTTCTCAGAATACAGAAAGCAGTCATCTTTATGCCTTGACTATATATACATATGATCTGTAGGTTTCAATTTAATCTGTGGCATTCCATATATAAAAGTAACTAATATTGACAAATGCCTCCTACTCAAATCTCTCAGTCACTTCATCCCACTTCCTTGCACGGTGGCTGAAATACTGTTTGGTGTGTTACACATCAGCAGCATTACAGCTATTAAGAATTGCCTACTGACAGACAAATGTCCTGAGTATTTCTTGCAATGAACTGCATAATCAACTCACTTTTGATAATCTGTCATATCACCTCATGGCTTAGATAGGTTCTCTTACAGTTCTGAATCACATCATGGTGGACCAGTGTTCTGGGAACCACTCTTGACATAATTTCACTTTAAAATTTTGGAGGTATTTAGGAGTAAGTGGTTACAATAGCTAAAATTACTACATCAACTTCTTTTAATGAGAAATCGCCTCATTTTATCATGGATATCAGGAAGACACAGAGTCTTTTATGAACCAAAGACTTGAAAAAACTATATTACATAACAATTCAAGATTGCCATTCAGTGTAAAACAGAGTTAGGGGCATGGCTCAAACATGTCACACTGAACTGGACAAACACAACATGAACATCTACAATGCCCAGTATTCACTTGCACCATTTGACATTCAAACATCACTATTAATTGTAAGTTTCAATCATATAAAGTCTGACAAATTTCTTTTTCTACATGACAGCTTGAAGAAATCACTCTTTGACAGAAAATGAAATTATCCAATATAATACTTAACTGCTGCAACAGTCTATTTTATAATCTTTCCTCATCAGCTCAGGAAAGAAGATTTTTCACAAGAGAAAGTGAAGGAATAAGACTCCTCTTCAGGATTGTTTCTTGTTTCATTCAGATATGTGCTGAGACGAGATGAGAAGTTACAAGAACAAGCATTTAGAAAACATGCACTTTTTTGAGCATAAGCCAAACAGTACTTCTGTATTTTCTGCAGCAGGTGCCCATAATGATTGTTTTTCAGGTGTCTTCCACTTCTGTAGTTCGTCTGTCTCCATTATTTACAATAATAACACTGCTTTCTATATCATAACACTAATGTCTTCTGGAAGAATGAATATTTAGTTTCAGGACATTCAAAACCAAGGATAACTTACCGGCAGAACTTCAGTACAAGTTCATACAAAAAAAAAAAAAAAAAGGTATGTGTAATTTCAATAACACCTAAAAGTAGGCCTAGTACACAGCTTCAGCAATCAACGTGAGACAGCAAATCCTACAGTTAAGCCACTGCTTGTTGGCTTTTGTGGGTAAGCATCTTTAATCTTTTGTTACTCAGAGTGGCCCTGTGTCTCTTCTAGGCCAGAGAAAGGTAAGAGGTATGTGTCATGCCTCCATGCATGCTATTTGCTTTAGCCACAGATACACAGAACAATTTTGGTTCCAGTGGTACAGCTTAACGATATCACAAAGTGCTGCTAGAATCCATGGGGATTTCAACGAAGGAAGAAGCAATCAAGGCATTGCTTTGCTTATCGCTCTTCTGACATACTCTGAAACAAATTTCAGATGCCTCTGATATTTCCTTTTTCTCTTCCACACCCAAGATTTCTCTTTATTCAGAGTCATATACAGAAACAAGTGCCTGAATTAAAGAAGTTACACCTATAAAGTAAGGCAGCTCTCTAGTATGCATACATAAGAGGTACTTCATTTTATAGCTGTAATTTACCCGTAATGTAATTGATATCTTTTAGCAATATAAAAGAGAATATAGAACTGTCACTGTAACTAAATCAACTTTATATGAACGTTCTTATACTAAAGCAAAATGTTATTTGACCTTGTACTTGTAACTTGATGGATGATTAAAGTGCAGACCTCATTCATTTTAGAGGACTGTGTTTATAAAACTCATGACATTCATCTTCAGATTGGCAAACTGAGCTCTTGCCCTTAAGGTTTGTAGTAATCTTGGCAGAATTGTAGTCTGGAAAAGAGTATCAATACATTTATGCTTTCCTTACCCTTTGGCAACACAACTTTCAGCATAAGAGCTCTAGCAGCAAATATTTTGTTATATAGTCAGAACTTGGTGCAGCTAGTGAAGCAAATCTAAACATTCTAAACTCCAGATGCTACATTTCATGAATTCACCCCAAAGCAAACAGATTACCATCTGGGCATATGAAACAGAAAGATAAAATATACACTTGAAGTAGTCTGTGTTTGAGAGTACAGTGTGTGTATTTTGAGTTTAGTATATCAGTATAGGAATAGCATTGTTTTAAAAGCTAACATACTATGAATTAGGAACATTTTCTACCTGAATAGTATTTAAGATACTACTGGGATGCTGCGCTGATATTTTGGATGAAATGTAATATGCTTTAATTCAGTGGATAGATACTCCAAGAACATAAAAAATTTGACCCAACACCATTGATAACATCTGGACTAGTGATTTATTTTTCCAATTTTGTTGTTCATTTCAGGCATTCAGAAAACATATTGAGGCTGTTAAAAGCATATTATTTCAGAAAATGAACTGTAACTGCCCAAAGATATTGAACTAATTTCCCTGAGTGGCTTTTACAAAGCCTTTTCTTATCTCCATAGAGGTTAAAAGCTCACACTGTAAATATATACAAAGCAGATAATAAACTCTTCCCCCACGATTTCTACATATACACACTTCAACCTTCTTAAAAACCTGAAGTTCTTTCACAAGGTTTTGAACACTTGTTACAATATTTTGGACCCACTGAAGACTCCAGTCAGTTTCAGCTTGGCTTATACTTCACCTTTTAATTTCTTTTGCCACAGAAACCTGTTTTATTGCGGCAAATATCATGAAACATGAATCTTGTAGACTGAAGCCCTTCGTGTAATTTTGCACCATGGTTGGAAAGGCTTCAGGTAGAGTCACTTCTGGTTTGACTGACTTACTACTGCAGGTACACTGGGCTTCAGCTAATTCCTCTGGAATCTCTACTACTTACCACTGCTGCACTTGCTGTGTTAGGAGAGGCACTTTCCATTGGCAAATGCAGAGATCTCATTCATATCCTACTCATATTCCTGCAAGCAACTGCCACAGGTTCAGGTTAATTTTGTTCATGTCTGTAGAGCATACCGGGGATTCCTCAGTCTTAAATCCATTACCGTTAGTGAAAATCAGCATGAACACATGGCTAATTCTACTGGACTCAAATACCAAAATGGGATGCTGAATTTTTTATTCTATGCTAATCTGAGACCTATTGCTTTAGTCTTTTTTAATGCTAACATAATTTCTATTAGGGATTATCTACTTGAGAACTTTTTAATCCCTTATTTTCAGCAAGTTCTCAGCAATTACAGTCTGCTGTAATTGTTCAAAGTTCCTTTGAACTTACAAATGAAGTAGACTCACAGGACAGATCTGGAAAACACTACAGTTTTAAAGCACAGAGGAAACAGAATCACTACATCAACTCCACGGTTGCTCTCCCTGACCTTGGAAAGACAAATGTATTCAAGGCTATGAAACTGAGCTTACACTCTGAGACAGATTTGTAGACTTTTAATGGCACCAACTGGTGTATGAAAAGGCTTGCCTATTATGGATCTTGTGATACTATAGATATTATACCCACTGTCATTTTTCATCTGGTTGTTGCCATAAGAAGTTTGATGGACTACAACTCTACAGCTAAACTGGCCTCTTTCTTCCAGTCTTTACAGAAGACAAGAAAAATGCAGAAGATGAGCACGATCTACTGAAAAACAGTTAAGAAGCAGATGAGAGTTTTATCCAAATGCATCAGCAACTGAGAGAAACTAAATGAACTGCATGGTAGATTAAGGTTATTATTCTTGCTAGAACTGAATATCCCTCTTTTTCTTTTCTTTTCTTTTCTTTTCTTTTCTTTTCTTTTCTTTTCTTTTCTTTTCTTTTCTTTTCTTTTCTTTTCTTTTCTTTTCTTTTCTTTTCTTTTCTTTTCTTTTCTTTTCTTTTCTTTTCTTTTCTTTTCTTTTCTTTTCTTTTCTTTTCTTTTCTTTTCTTTTCTTTTCCTCTTTTCTTTCTTTTCTTTCTTTTTTCTTTTCTTCTTCTCTCCTCTTCTCTCCTCCTCTCCTCTCTCCTCTCTCCTCTCTCCTCTCTCCTCTCTCCTCTCTCCTCTCTCCTCTCTCCTCTCTCCTCTCTCCTCTCTCCTCTCTCCTCTCTCCTCTCCTCTCCTCTCCTCTCCTCTCCTCTCCTCTCCTCTCCTCTCCTCTCCTCTCCTCTCCTCTCCTCTCCTCTCCTCTCCTCTCCTCTCCTCTCCTCTCCTCTCTTCTTTTCTTCTTTTTTCAAACATGGCTTCTCAAAATATAAAAAAATTGCCAAGAAGTCTATCAGGAAACCTGATGACTCCTTTGTTGTTTCAGCATTTTTAATAAAAAGAAAAAGATGGAACATTTACCAGAGTAGTATGTTTCCTTTCAGGTCATCAATATTTTCTGTTAGTGCTAAATAAAAATCAAGTCTTTATTCTTTAAGTTCTGTACTGTGTTCTTAGTGTTGTACTGATTCAGTTTCCCATTATTTAAATGGCCAAAACATTTACTGTCATCTCTTCGGTACTCAGAGCTATTTAACTCCCAGAATGAAACACATTTATACAAAGGCAAGTCTAATACAAAAAGTAGCCTGTTCATTTTTGGAATATAATTGAATCAAGACTGGATTTGCATCTCTTATAAGGCATTGCATTCATGGTAGCCAATACAAACTAACACTTAGGTTAGTCAAAATAAACTTTCCTTTTAATTCAGTGAATGAAAGCATTTTGATTCCAATTAAAATTGGTGATTAAGTATTTAATTTAGATTTTAGAATGGAGACCTTAGGATAATAATGGATTGACACATTTTACTTTTTAAGAAAACAATCATAACCATGGCATTTGAGCAAGGGTTAACATTTCCAAAGGTTTTTCACAGAAACACCATTTTACAGTATATAATTGCAAAGATTGTGTTTTGAAAAGAATATTTAGGTTTGATGATGTATGCTAAAAAAAGATTTGGTAATCACTATTGAAATTTTCAAATTAAAAAAAATTGTAATAGTACAAAGAGATGTCTCTCTTTTCAAACTTTTCATAAACATGACCTTCTAAACATCTTACTTTTGCTCATGTGCTTATCATGTTGTGATTTCAAAGCAAGAGCTCTGTATATGAAGAATGTGAGCATGCTGGGCCCCTACTCTACAGTGTTTCACAGTTTAAAAAAACTGCATAGATTTCATTGGAAAAATAGAATCTATAAAAAGTTTCTCAGATGTATTAGCAACCAAGAAGTTACCAGTTGGAATACTGCATTCATATATCTTTTTCCTAATATCTTGTACTCAACAAAACATTTCTATCTCCTGCAAAATTTGATTTAGTGAAAAGGGGAGGAAATCCTCAGTGAAATAAATAAAGATGACCTGTCTCTAAACGTGCAAAGGAAACATTTGATCTTTTCTCCTGTTTTCATACAGAAAGGACACACTATTGTCCGGCAGATTTTTGTGAAGTTTGACACTGTTTGTTATTGTTGTTGTTTTAATTATTATTATCATAATTTAAGAGATATAACAAAACCAACAGTTTTTTCTTAATAACGGAAAAAAAAAAAAACCAACGCATAAAGATCCACATATATTGAAAGCTAAAAGTTAATAAGGTCCTGAGACAATTAAAGTCAGTAACTGTGAACTTAAGACTTGACAACCAGGGCAAGTAACCTCTGAAATATGTGTCTTCTATATATCTGTGCTCTATGGTTTTAACTATTTCCTTTCAGTCAGAAAGGATTTAATATAGAAACTTGGAGAGAAAGCTTTTGATGTACTAAAAGAGACAGGACCCTCCCCTGCTCACCCTCACTTTGTTCCCTCACCTCAGCTATATGCATGGCATCACTGCAGTTGCTGAAGAATAGCAGCGGCTATTGAGGTTAGAATTTTTGAAGGAAGACATCTATATACCATAATTATTTTTGTCTATGTTTCCTGGAAAAGGTATATGTTCAGCTGAGAGCATCAACCTCTTTCTCATATAATCTTCTACATTGAGTCACAAGTTTAAAAAGTTCAAAATATGCCTGCAAATGCATCATGGCTCATTTTCAAGGCAATAGCAAACTGTGAGTAGAATTATAGAAAAAACCCTATTTTGATCTATTTAATAAACTCTAATTAGGAACATAAAACATTTATTAATCACTTAGTGTCATTAAGAAATTACATGGCAGTTCATCGCTGCCCACAGCCATAGTCAGAACTTACTACTTTTTAATGTTCTAAAGGATCACTGCATAACCTAAATTAAGAACAATTCCTCCCTAAGTGATATGGTTCCTTGATCTGTACATACCACTTTCTTTATGTCATTTGGCTTTGCTAAGGTTACTTGCAGATCATGTGAACATTTGCTTCCATTGATTTGAGCCTATTGCATATTATAGATCTTGTGATACTGTAGATATTATACCCACTGTCATTTTTGATCTGGTTGTTGCCATAAGGTTGTTCCTCCCTAAGTGATATAGTTTCCTTGATCTGTACATACCACTTTCTTCATGTCATTTAGCTTTGCTAAGGTTACTTGCAGATCATGTGAACATTTGCTTCCATTGACTTGAGCCTTCAGTGTATTTTTCTGGAATGAAGTTTGCACCACTAGGCTCAGAATAATTCATTTTCATGTAAGATAAAGCATATGGTATTCCAAGTTAATGTACACTTTGAATTTAGCCATTTGATTTCTTTCCTATAAAAGTAGTTAAGACAGGTGATATTTAAGAGAGATCATACATCAGAAAAACAAACACTGGAGGCAGGAATGGGTGTGTAAACAAGCTTTTCATTTTAAGAGAATCTGGATATTATAGCCACTATAAGAATTGACTGAAAAAGGGAAAAAGAAGCATTACTGAAGGAAGTGTTTGGTGGCTGTTGCCAGGATACAGAAAAGTAGGGATTCCCTTTAAAAACATTAAGTGTTTTAGTTGCATTGCTGTAGCAAAACACGTAGCTGTGACCCTGGAAGAAATCACCTATTACAGCTATTTAATGTTCAATAAATCTTGCAAAGCTACCATATTTTGTGCTATTTTGCCTGCAAAGAGCCAATAGGGTTTCTTGGATATCTAGAATATTTTGGGAGGCACAAGGCCTGTATCCACCACATCTTTCCTGTCTGAATCCTTAGGGACAAAATTTGAACCCATGAAAGAAGACTGATCACATTTAATGTCCACAATCAACCTGATTTACAAGGAAAATTTTAAGTAAAGAACTGTTAACTGGTAGTCTTTTATAAAAAATAAATAAATAAAAAAAAGTAGGTTTAGTATTTTTCTATAAAACCATTATTTTTGTTTGTTTAGTATCCTTAAAAATCCTGAGTACTAGAAACTTGTAACCATTCTGAGACTAAAGGCCAATGCATAACTAAGCATTTTGCTAAGAACAATATTTCATTAATATCATTTAAGTCTCTCTTCTTCACTGCACAATGGCAAAACCAGGAAACACATAACCATCACAGAGAAGAAGCTAAGCCATCTGATTAACATTTGTATAAGTGGCTTTATGCTGCTCCTGTTTTTTTCTGACACTGTGACTGAAAAGCTAATACTACTGCCAGTATACTTCATACATGTGCATTTAAAACAAAATAATGAAATTTGCAAAATATCATTGTGCATTGCTTTCCCTGTGACAAATAAATACTGTTTTATCAATGTGTAATGATTTGAGTAATCCACAGGCAGCCTCTTTGTGGTGTATTTTTACCAGTACCAAGTCTACAACTGAGATTGACTTACCCAGACTCAGAAACAGAGACTCAATGACTGATACAACTTACAGTTAAGGGTATCCCATTGCTAATAAAGTGTAACAAGCTGTGCTATTGCCGTTCTATTGCTGAATAGTATCAACTGTGATATGAAGCAGGACACTTAGGTGAGCAATGACTAACTTTTCAGTCAAGGTTATATTTTCAGAGTCACAATGTAATTAGACATTTCATCAGCTTATTTAGCAATACATGAATGACTAGAATTTTTAGCCACAGAAAAATATAAAATTATTTTTAATGCATATTCATTCAATACAGGAAAAAATTAAAATATAATAAAACACAGACTTACTGATTTTTGCCAAATCTTAATTATGGAGTTCCATTATTTTACATAATTAATTTACAGCTGAATAGTGTCTCTAACAGGACATGAAAATTAAAATTATGATGCTGTGCAGAATTCCCACCACGCTTGAAAACCCACCATATGCGAAAATAAAGAAGCCCAGCTGAAAACATTTAAATGTGAAGAAAAAAAAAAAAACACAAACAAAAAACAGTTCAAATTCTGTGTGCTTGCAAAAAGAACTCAGAGACTCAATTTATTTTTTTTCTTTTCTTCATTTTTTTAGAGCCATTTTGGCATCATGTTACATTATAGACTATTGTTTAATATCATTCTCTACAAAACATACTGGTCTACATAAAATGGTAGGTATGTACTTAACAGATTTTGTATCAGCACTGCCATATTTATTCCAGTGAACAAATAAATGAGTTCAAAACATGCTGGAGTTAATCTATAGAGAGAATTTACTTGCCTTTGGGTATTCAAAAATGCACAAAGACTGTACAATATTTCTTTGTGTATAAAGAACAGTGAGATCCACAGTGATCAAGTTTTTATTCACAGTTCCTGTCAAGGAATAAGGGACATTTGCACCTTCTGGGGCTCTTTTGCTTCTGAAGATTAAAGAATAAAATCCAGGAGCTGAAACAAGCTTTAAGTAGTTACTGAGGCCAAAAGTGAAAGCAACTCCCCGACACAACAGTTTCCTTACCAGTTTTTCTGTTTGCCTCAAGGAGAGAGAAGCTGAAAAAACATGGGAAGTCTTTTAACACCCTATAGAGCAAAGGAAGAAAAATGAAGAAGACGAACAAGCAGTCCTGATGCTATCCTATTAGACAGGAATGTCCATTAAAAAGAGATTTATAGTGAGTAATACCTGTGAAAAGCATGAAACTGCATATATAGAAGTTAATTAACTCTCTACGTGCACCTGCCAACATCCCCCAGCATTGGGGTACAAACTCTAGAATGGAAGAAGATAAACATGTTTAAGGTTTTTTGCCCAATGTAAAATCAAAAAACCTATTTAATATTGTGATGTGAGTTCAAAGCCCTGGTGACTGTCGCACCAGAGAAATGCAAAACATGGCTGAGAGAAATAGTAAGGGAGAAGCCTGAGAGTGAGTGAAAGGAGCAGGCGATAGTGTTCATACTATCAGGTTGGCTGCACTTAAATCAAGTCCTATTGTCCAGGCAGATTTAATGATCTCAGACTATAAGTAAAGATTACTGCAAGAGAGGAAATTAATTAGCTGCACTACCAACTTTGTCTCTAAAGGAAAGAATCATTGAATCATAGAATGCTTTGGGTTGGAAGGGACCTCTGAAGATCTAGTTCAACCAACCTGCCATGAAGAGGGACATCAACTAGAGCAGGTTGTTCGAAGCCCCATCCAACCTAACTTTGAACACTTCCAATGATAAGGCATGCACAGCCTCTCTGGGCAACCTGTTCCAGTGTTTCACCACCCTCACTGTAAAAAATTCATTCCTAGATTGAAGCTACCCTTTTTCAGTTTAAAACTTTGATCTATCACTACAGACTCTACTAAGAAGTCTGTCCCGATCTTTCTTATAAGCGCCCCTTAACCACTGAAAGACTGCAACTACGTCTCCCTGAAGCCTTCTCTTCTCCAGGCTAAAGACTCCAACTCCTTCAGCCTTTCTTCATAGGACAGGTGCTCCAGCCCTCTAATGACTATTTTAATGGTCTTCCTGTGGATTTGATCCAATAGGTCCATGTCTTTCTTGTGCTGAAGCAGAATTCTACGTGGGCTGTCACCAGAATGGAATATAGGGGCAGAATCACCTCCCTCGACCTGCTGGCTGTGCTTCTTTTCATGCAGTTTAGGATACAACTGGCTTTCTGGGCTGCAGGCACACATTGCTGGTTCATGTCCAATTCTTCATCCATCATCATCCCTCCTCTCCAAGTCTGCTCTCGATCCATTAGTGCCTCATTCTGAATTGATACTGCAGATTGCCCCAACACAGGTGCAGAAAGATTGTGCTTGGCCTTGTTGAACTTCTTGAAGTTCACAGAGGCCCACTCCTCAAGCCTGTCAGGGTCACTCTGGATGGCATCCCTTCCCTCTAGTGAATCAACTGCACCACTCATCTCCATTTAATCTCCAAACTTGCTGAGGATGCACTTAATCCCATTACATCATTGATGAAGATGTTAATAGTAGTGATCCCAATTGGCACGTCCCTCATTACTGGTTTCCACTTGGAGACTGAGCCATTGACTGTAACTCTTTAAACATGACCATCCAGCCAGTTCCTTGTGCATCTAATGGTACATCCATCAAACCATATATCTCAAATTCAGTGGCAAGAATATTGTGGAGGACCATAGCAAAGGCCTAACACAAGTCCAAGTAGATGACATCCATAGCTATTCCCTTGTCCACTGATGCATTCATTCCATCAGAGAAGGCCATGGGATTTAATCAAGCATGATTTTGCATCAGTGAAGTTGTGCTGTCTGTGTTTAATCACCTCCCTGTGTTCCATATGCTTCAACATAATTTCCAGAAGCACCTGTTCCATCATCTTACCTGGCATGGAGTTGAGGATGACTGGGTGATTGTGAAATTGCTGTTTGTACCATTGTTCTTGGAAATTCAGTACATTCTTTCCTTTGTATCTATCTGGGTTTCAGGGTTTAGTTATTTTGATGTGGTTTTGTTTCTTTGTTCATTTGTTTGGGGGGGGGGGGGGGGTGTTTGTTTTGTTTTGGTTGGTTGTTTTTTATTTTTATTTTTCCTTCTCTCATTGAAAGGGCTCACAGGAGGTCTTCAGCCCAATCCCCTGTACAGAGTAGGCTCAGCTGTGGGGTCAAAGCAGGTTGCTCGACGCTTTAATCAGTCAGGACTTTAAACCCTTCAAGGTCTCTTCAGTCACCTCCCTTGCTGTACCTTAGATTAATTCAACTATCTTCAATGCAGATACACCAGTGTAAAATCTATGCAAAAATATTCAATTTTTTTATTCCATAATATCTAGCCATACATCCCACATTCATGATACTACTCAAAATCATCTTAAATCTCTATTTGAGACCTCAGGAACTCTACCTAGCTACACACACTCTGATTTCACAAATGTTTTACCAAGATTAAGATGGCAAAACGGAATGGAATAAAAATCAGCTCTTAGGAAGGATTCACAGAAGTGTTAAAAACTTATGCCTAACAGAAATAGGGTATTAAGTTTATTTTAAAGGTCTGGCTGCAGATTTTAATTCACTTGAAGTCAGACAGATTACTTTGGATAAAGCTAGGATCTGAAATATGACTTGTGATGTCCAGGCTAGTCTGCCAGAATTCTAACATCCATGGTTTATTTCAGCTCTCAAGCAATTGTGTTACACAGTTCATAAGATAACTACAAGAAGCAAAACTTACTTTACATCTTCTCCTCTGAGTTTTATCCTAAGAAGCCTTTAGGAGCTAATTTTTGGCTCATTTAAATTCATTACAAAGTTCACACAAACCTTAGTCCTGTAGGATTAGGGCCTTAGATTCCTAACACCTTTGCTTCTTTTCTGTAACTCACTGGAGATAGAATAGTACTCTATGAAATGCTGAGATTTTGCCTTATATGTTTTGTGAAGTGCTTTATGTATTTACTACGGACTACAAATAATGAGAAGAAAAGATGGTTATTTAAAGTAAGAAAAGGTGTTTGCAAGAAAAAAATAAAATATAGTGCTCCTTTATATGCCCTGTAGAATACAAAGCAGAACCATGGTGTCTCCTCACTTTTCAGAACAACATAAACAAGAGGGTCATAGAGAGATACAAGGAACAAATGCACAGAAGAACCAACAACAACACAGAAGAAATGAGATGTACTCAGGTTTCAGTTGTCCCCTCAGAATTATCTACAAGGAAGTAAAGCCGACAAGCTGTCAGACCTAAATATTTATTACAGCATCTGAAAAATGTGCCTTTTGTGAGCACTGTCTCCATCTAATAGAACAAGACTGGATTGATGCACATATAAATCACAACATAACTTAAGTGTTTTTTTTTCAGTCTTCACTCCATGATTATTTTTCAGGAGGACATATAACCCCAGTTCACCCCAGGATGAAATGAGCGAAGGGCAGGGGAGCACTGGAAATCTTGTCTAACACTTGATGTACAGAATGCATACAGCTGTTAAGAGGACATCATGCCGTTCAAGACAGCTGACATCTTATTAGATCAAAACAAAGGTACTGGGTCCCAGCACCACATAAATTTAAATATTTATTTGCCTGTTGCCATGTAAAGTCACTTTGTAACAATCAGAGAAGTTATGGATGCTGCATCCCTGGAAGTGTTGCAGGCCTAGCTGGATGGGGCTTTGAGCAACCTGGTCTAGTGGAAGGTATCCCTGGTCATGGTCAGGAGTTTGGAACTAGATGATATTTGAGGTCCTGTCCAGTCCAAATGATCCTATGATTCTATGACACTACCATTCTATGACCTCTCCCCTCGAAGACGTATGGCTTTGGTGCAGTAGGTTGTCGCCAAGCATGTACCAGCCAACCTGCATTGCTGATCAGGACCTAGCTACCAGCTCACCATGCAGGTTCAATTCCCACTTCCTCCTTTTTCTTCCTCTACTGCTCCCCAGTACTCCCAGCTGTGCAGCCCTGCCACTGACCCTCCTCCAGATGCAGAGCCTTGTTGAAATATTTGGTGAATAAACTCAACTGAGAAGTCAAACAGGTTCGCTTTCTAGTAGATTTGCAAATTGTGTCAGCTTATATAGGAGTCTGATGAGAAGCAGCACCAGAAAAAAAAGTTGGCAATACAAAGATGCAGAAAGTAAGCACCTGGGGCAGTTAGCTTTGGAAAGGTAGGAGTAGGGTAGGGAAACCTTGGGGATTGCCCCCTTCTACAACTCTGTGTTACAAAACTGCCTTGCTCCTTTCATGGAACTGCACCATTATGTTGCAACATACCATCATGCTATACACTTAGTGTGGGTGTAATTTTTCATATATGTACTCTAGAGCATCTAGATATACTGAGGGCAAAGGATAAAAGAGAAGATGTAGAAGAAGATGACTGTTCCAAAATTTACAACAGCTTGCAGAAAGGAGGAACTTGGGTAACTCATCTAATACAATAAACACAACTATTAGCATTAGCTGTTAAAGGGCTAAAAGATATTAAATTAATGAATCCTCATCATTCTTCTGAAATTAAATAAATAAATTTCTTGTTCCACAGGGAGACACAGGGAGCAAAGTTAAAAATATTCAGTTATTCAAATCGTTATTATTCAGTCTCTTAAAAACAAGCAAACAAACAAACAAAACGACCAAAAAAAACCCCAACTCCTGCTATTGCTTTCATACTATTTTTATTCACTTTCTGTAGATTTCTCTTGGCACACAGGAATGATCATCAACAGGAATGACTGCCCTTTTCAG
Organism: Streptopelia decaocto; assembly: GCF_964273445.1. Lineage (NCBI taxonomy): Eukaryota > Metazoa > Chordata > Aves > Columbiformes > Columbidae > Streptopelia > Streptopelia decaocto. Next base: position 13,891,771 of record NC_138657.1, read on the forward strand.
CAAATGCAGCAGAAGGGAAGTTCTCAATTCATAATTCACATGGGGAGCTTGATTCAAGGAGCTGCTATATGCATCCAGCCAAGTAACAGAAATATATCGTATTGCCTGTGGGGCCATAAAAATATGTTTGATTACTGGATACCTGGAGGAATATTTATAGCAAAGAGTCTAGGAGCAATTTGTTGCCTGAAATAAGCTACCGCATTCATGAAGCAATTGACAACAAACAGCACAGTCTTAGAAGTGGAAATAATTCTAGCTATTTTTTCAGTTCATAACAGAACTGAAGTATTCTGTAGACCTTATTTAGCTTATAAAAGAATCTACAATCTTGCACAAAGTTCAGACATCATCTTGTTCTTCCAGCATTGAGCCTTTATTCTCTTCTTATGCCTGGGAACACACTGTCACTCTTCTTTCATATTATGATTGTTAAACTTTTTCAGGTCACAAACAGATCTTGTCTGTAACTGTCAGTGTGCATGAACATTGGTGAACACTCCTGTGAGTCAGTGAGACTGTGTGGAGGCTGAGTTCACACTCACACAAAAGCATGTTGAAAAACTACATCTTGGAGTGACTTCTTCAGCTGGACGTTGATTCCAGCATTTTTAGTATAACCTGCATTGTCCATGATCAAACAGTAAGGCACTTTCCTGATTTAACTGAAAATATTATAGGTAAATTCTGAAGTGGAAGCTGGAAATCCTTCCTCCCAGTCCTTTTACTGCAACCGTAATGTCAAAGTCAGACAGAAAATTTAAAGTTTGGGACTGTCTGTAAAACAACTCAAACTATCATTCTAAACAGAAGATATTTCACACTCCGTTAGTGCCAAAAACCACTGAGGCTGCACAGGTTTTAGTATAGCCATTTTTATATGGCTGTTATCTATGTCTAGTGAGACTAGCCACCTGATTGAAGCCTGAATGTTCAAGATTTTCTTAAATGGGTCATCTAAAACAAAAGCATGCAGACCCCATCAATTCTGGAGGGACAGCTAGGTCACTAAAATGCTTTCTATTGACATTCTTTGAGTAAGGATTTAGCTAACAAATTGTCTGACATCCCAAGAAAATGGAAATTTTTAGTGGTAATACTTGGCACTGGACTTCAGTAAAAGTATTTTCAAATTAAAACCCTGAAGTTCAAACCTGTCAAAGTCTTCAGGATTAAAGATTTAGTAATAACACTTTAGTCTCCAGCTTGTCAGTAAATTGAGAATTAACTCTGTTCATGAGCATTTCTATTTAGGGAAGGAAGCTCTGTGCATGGCTTTACAGGTATATGGAAAAAAGGGGAATATGACAATGAACACAGTTTAAACTATAAATCCCTTAAGACAATGTATATGATGTTAAGTTAATTCATGTTACTTTTTAATAAGAACTTACATATATAAACATTCTGTTTCAGCAGAGAAAAGGCAGAAAGGCAAGAAGTCAGGAAATAAAGAAGGCAAGAAATCGGGAAAGTAAGAAGACAGGTAAGAAGGCAGGCAGGCAGGCAGGCAGGCAAGCAAGCAAGCAACTTCCATACAAGACATGATAAATACATAGATCTACAGAACCTATTAGAAATTCATACAGCAATAATAGATTGAGAGCTTCAAGAGTATCATCACAAAAAAAAATGACAGAATCAGAAGATTATCAGAAAATAATTATAAGGCTTTATCATCTGTAAACAACCACTCACAATCCTCCAACCTCTACTGAGTTTACATGTCCTCCAAAATCTAAATAATGCTTCTGTACATAGGGTGGCATCATGACTTCAGAAGCCATAAGCAAGATTGCAGGTGGAGAACAACATCTACAGCAGTCTACCAGTAGGACAGAGGAAACTATATAAAATCAAAATCTCTCCTTGGTATAAATAATGTGGAGCATATATTTTCAGCAGAAAGAACAAATCACACTGAAAAACCTCTTACTCAGAATCAATGGGAAGAGAGATGACAACACAGAGCCTAGTAAAGAGGTGATGGATGGAGTGGAAAAGAACAGGTTGGGGCAATGGGAGCAAAAGAGATGCCAGAAACAGTATTGCAGGGGGCAGAGCTCCCACCCCAGGGTAGGCACACAACTGCACATGGATGGGGAAACAAAATCACAGTAACTGAAATGTGGCGGGGCAGCTCACACAGCTGGGGTAAGCAGTGGAGAGGTAAAAACCCTTCAGTACAGGTGGACAGGGAAGAGGAGAGGAGGTGGTCCTCAGTGTGTTGGTACAGCTCAGACACCCGCGGCTCCTCTATGGAGGCAGATGAGCCTGGCTAAACAGGGAATGCCTTTTGTCTTGGGGTTCATTAATAATGTCTCTCTCTGTGCTTAAGGACGGGATTCAAGAACAACAAGAATGACCAGAGAAGGATGAGTCAAGGATTACTTGTGAGCTATCAACAACCTCACGGGCTGCACCTAGCTATGCTGAGAAAGCTGACTGATGTACCAGCAAGGCCACTCTCCAACAAGAACTGGGAGACACCGGGATCAGGGGAGATCTCTGACAATGGGGAAAAAGCAAATGACACATCTATCTTCAGTAAATGCTAAAAGGATCATCCCTGTGATTGCAAGCCTTACATGGAAAATCATGGAATGGGTACTCTTGGAGCATGTTTCTGAACACAAGGGAGAAGAAGGTGATGGGGAACTGCTGGGGAGCTATTGGTGTGGTTTGACCAAGGGTAAACCATGCTCAAATCAGCTGGTTACCTTCTGTGGTAAAATGACAGGATTTGTGGACAAGTGAAGAACAGGGGACTTCAGCTAGGTGTCCAGAACACTCCCACAGTGTCCTTGTATCCAAGCTGGATGTTAGGCTGTGGGTAAATGTGCGGTTGGACAGTTAGGTGCAGAGATGCACTGGGTCATATCTGCCTGAAGCCTGTTGTCCTGTAGGGTCCCATAGGGTCTGTCATGGTACATGTGCTGTTTAACATCTCTATCTGTGACCTGGGAAGATGACCAAGTGCACCCTGTCAGGTTTGCAGGTGACACCAAAATGGGGCAGCGGACAAGTCTGTATACATCACGGCAGGGCTGCTGTCCAGCTGGTGGGAAAAAGTGGCCAATGGGGCCCTCATGCAATTGGAGCAGGAGCAAAGGGCAATTCTGTCCTAAGCAGGCAGAGGGTTTCCAGCTGTCATGGAATAAAGCCCTCAGTAACATGGTCTGACCCACAGCTGAGGCTGATTTTGCCACAGGGTTGGACTAGATACCTCCTGATGCCTCTGTCATTCTGAATTGTCTCACAGTGCTATGATTCATGAAATATAGTATTAATAGCAGTTTTGAATAGACACTATTCATGCCTGCTGATTTACCCTGCAACAGTCTTGTGCCAAACAACAAACTGTTTCTAGTAATGTTGTACGAAGGATGAAGGATAGCAAAGCAACAGGATGAAAGAATCAGGAAGCTGAGGTTTTTAAAAAAGACAACTCAAATGTAATTGAAAATAGAGGAGCAACACTGTAGTGTCATAAGCAGCTGCTCTAGACAGGATGAGAGGTGGATGGCAGGAAATGTTCCAGGACCTAATCTGGCACTAGACTAAGTTGGGCTGGTTTCCCTCTGAAGGATAGCAACTAGAAGGTAGGCTGCTGCGTGATGGATTGTTGCCTTTGACTATTCTAGTCAAAATGCATTTTGAGGATTTCAAAGAAACTGAGAAAGAGGAGTTCTGTTCATGTTCTCACCTTATGCTTCTCTTCTGCATCTTAACAACACAATAACTTAAACCTTTTCTTCACAATAATATATTTTTTTCTAGCTAACAGCTTGCTTGTTATAAAAACAGAAGATAAAGCTGGCAGTATTGGGACACCATTTTTTCAAAGGCAATGAGTCAGGTGAAGTGGAGTGAGCAGGCTACTTGCCATTTAGGAGGAGTTTGAGAGGTCATGAGTCAAACTATGCCTTGGCATGACCCCCAGCGGGATCACGTCTCAAGAGCAGATTAGTAACTTTCTGGCAGGAACAGCAGCAACATAGATCATTACTCCAGGCAAAACCTCAAATTGTTGCAGCACTGTACACACTAATCCCTGACACAAAGCCAAAAGGATGTGTTTAATACTAAGGAAATAAAACTAAAAAATTATCACTGACACACTTTCTTAGTACAACTTGTTGTAGTTTGTCAATATATTTTGTCATTACGCTTGCCAAATCTAAACCACTTGCCTATTGACCCCAGGCCAGGAATTACTGGGACAAATATGAAGTATTTGGTTTTGCACTCTGGTTACACTTTATCTCCAAAGTGAACCCTCCAGGTCTCAAAATTTGTATATTTAGCTTGAATTTGCACTTTGTGTTTTAGTGTGAAGTTGGAAAACAATTTTAATTTTCAGGGATGTTTTATAATGAATTATTTTATGCCTTGCATTGTAACTGATCATGAACTCACTAAAGTCTATTGCATATGCTGTGAACTGAATCCCAGTTAAGTGCCACAACAAATTATAATATTGGTAATCCACATTATTATTCAAAGAGTGAGAGATTAGAAAATAAATTTTAAATATAAAATCATTAGGAAAACACTGTCTGTTTGCATGTAAAGTTTGCTCTTAATATCCACCCCACAAATTTGTATATTCATTTCCAGTACTTGCTGTAATGCAATATTTGATGCCAGCAAAAGGACTAAGTGCAGTAACAGGGTTTTCCCTGTGAAGCAGGATTGTCATAGGTGTTGAGCCTTTTTAAGGGAGAATTTTAAAGCATAGCCTTTATTTCTTACTTGTGAACAAAACAAATGGGAGTCCAAAGGAAACACTTCAACAGACTGACACCCGGAAAAGTCTTCTTCAGAGCTGATTATACAAACTGCAAAGTTCAGAGTGAGCTGCCTTGGAACTTCAGGCTTCAGTTAAGATATGTGCTATTCTGACTAATGGCTAGCAAAGCCACCATAGGACTCATAATGCCAAGGCTGTTCCATCCAGCTCTACTGAGAATCTAACAAGTAGAAGAAGAGAAAGAATTGTAGCCAAACACAAGTGCCTGATAATACTAAGTACTCTCCTACAGATTGTCAAGGTCCTTTTATAAAAGGTAAATGTGGCATTTGTCCACAATCTTCAGGTTCAGTTTAGAAAGACAAGATGACATCGATTAAGATTTGAAGTACAATTCTAAGTCTGACTTACATATCATTAAATATTTGAAATATTCAGAATCATCTAACTGAAAAATTTCTTAAAAAGAAAACGCTTCCAAATTACCACTAGGAGTAAGATCTGAAGAAAAAGAGCCACAGTTAAAGAAAAAGCAACATTCAATAATCCCACAGGGTGCATCCACCCACCATTTACAACACCCTAGTTCCATTTTCCATAAAAAATATAATCCAGCACATTACTTATCTCACTTACTATTATTCCTTTGTGGTTTGACCTTTCATGTTTTAAAGCAAACCAAATTACAATTACTTTGCTGTCTACAAAGAACAATGGCAACCATTAAATGTTAAAACCAGAGATCACTTTGGAAGCTAACCAAAACAATGATCCTACTATTCCAAATGCAACAAGCTGACCAAATATGTGATTAGTCATAAGCATGTCCTTGTAACTATAAGCAAATTATAAGTACAGTTTTTATTGGACCACAGCATGAGTTTTACAGGAAACCAACCTGACATCCTGCTCTTCTAAAAAATGAAAAATGGAAAAGAACCCATTAGGAAAATTGTGTATAAGCATCTTGAAGTGTTAAAACACTTTAATTCCAATGCAAAAAAAAAAAAAAATAAAAAAATAAATATATATATATATATATTATGAACTTGAACCTGCCACTTAGGGCATCAGCAAACTGAGGCATAGTGACAAACAGAAGAAGGCAATTTGTATTTCTGTGTCATAGAAACATAAGAAATGAGTATACAATTAAAAGGATGGGCATATCTTTCATACACAGAACTGAAGAGCAGATACATTCACGAAAGTTAAAGTGTATACCTGAAGACTAAGGAAGATTGCAGTGGTAACACTAGAGTTTTAACGCCTGAGTTGCTATACTAAGGTAATAACAATAACCAACTACAATAACCAATAACAGCTTTTGCCAGAAAATACTTATTGCTAAACAAATGAAGAAAAAAAAGTAAGAATATGAGGTGAACATGATCATGGAAGGAGGTGCTGGCCACTTGGAAAGAATATAAAGCTGCTGTCAGAGGATGTAGGGAAGCAACTAGGAAAGCTAAGGCCTCCTCAGAATTAAACCTGGTGAGAGGGGTCAAGGACAACAAAAAGAGTTTTTTCAAATACATAAAAAAAACACCAGAGGCAATGTAGGCCCACAGACGAACGAGGTGGATGCCCTGGTGACAGAAGATACAGAGAAGGCAGAGTTACTGAATGCCTTCTTTGTCTCTGTCTACTCTGCTGGAGGCTGTCCTGAGGAGCCCTGTACTGCTCAGGCCCCAGAGGAAGGCAGAACAATGGAGGAGTTTTCCTTGGCTGATGAGGTTAGGGAGCAATTAGGCCATATGGACACCCATAAATTCATGGGTCCAGATGGGATGCACCCATGGGTGCTGAGGGAGCTGGCTGAGGTCATTGCTGGACCACTCTCCATCATCTTTGCCAAGTCTTGGGAAACGGGAGAGGTGCCTGAGGACTGGAGGAAAGCAAATGTCACTCCAGTCTTCAAAAAGGGCAAGAAGGTGGACCCGGGTAATTATAGACTAGTCAGCCTCACCTCCATCCCCGGGAAGGTCATGGAACAACTCATCCTTGGTGGATCTCAAGGCATATCAAGGATAAGAGGGTCATTAGGGGCAGTCAGCATGGCTTCACCAAGGGGAAGTCATGCTTAACCAAACTCATAGCCTTTTCTGATGACATAACCAAATCAGGAAATGTTGGCAAAGCAGTGGATGTGGTCTACCTTAACTTCAGTAAAGCATTTGACACCATCTCCCACAGCATCCTCACAGCTAAACTGAAGGAGTGTGGTCTGGACAATCGGGTAATGAGGTAGAGGGTGAATTGGCTGAAGGGAAAAAGCCAGAGAGTTGTGGTCAATGAGGCAGAGTCTAGTTAGAGGCCTGTATCTAGTGGAGTGCCTCAGGGGTCAGTACTGGGGCCGGTATTATTCAATATATTCATCAGTGACTTGGATGAGGGAATAGAGTGCACTGTCAGCAAGTTTGCTGATGACACCAAACTGGGAGGAGTGGCTGACATGCCAGAAGGCTGTGGTGCCATCCAGTGGGACCTGGACAGGCTGGAGAGTTGGGCAGGGAAAAATATAATGAAATATAACAAGGGCAAGTGTACACCTGGGTAGGAACAACCCCAGGTTCCAGTATAAGTTGGGGAATGACCTATTAGCAGCGTAGGGGAAAGGGACCTGTGGGTCCTGGTGGACAGCAGGATGACCATGAGCCAGCACTGTGCCCTTGTGGCCAGGAAGGCCAATGGCATCCTGGGGTGTATTAGAAGGGGGGTGGTTAGTAGGTCGAGAAAAGTTCTCCTTCCCCTCTACTCTGTTCTGGTGAGACCACATCTGGAATATTGTGACCAGTTTTGGGCCCCTCAGTTCCAGAAGGACAGGGAACTGCTGGACAGAGTCCAGCGCAGCATCACAAAGATGCTGAAGGGAGTGGAGCATCTCTCGTATGAGGAAAGGCTGGGACTCTTTAGCTTGGAGGAGACTGAGGGGTGACCTCACTAATGTTTATAAATATGTAAAGGGTGAGTGCCACGAAGATGGAGCCAGGCTCTTCTCTGTGACAACCAATGACAGGACAAGGGGCAATGGGTACAAACAGGAACACAGGAGGTTCCACTTAATTATGAGAAGAAACTTCTTCACAGTGAGGGTGACAGAGCACTGGAACAGGCTGCCCAGAGAGGTTGTGGAGTCTCCTTCTTTGCATACATTCAAAACCTGCCTGGACACATTCCTGTGTAGCCTTATCTAGGTGTTCCTGCTCTGGCAGGGGGATTGGACTGGATGATCTTCTGAAGTCCCTTCCAATCCCTAACATTCTGTGATTCAGTGATATGAGAATATGGCTGAATATGAGCCAGCAGTGTGCCCAGGTGGCCAAAAAGGCCAACGGCATCCTGGCTTGTATCAGGAATAGTGTCACCAACAGGACAAGAGAAGTGTTCCTGCCACTGTACTTGGCACTGCTGAGGCCCCATCTTGAATACTCTGTTCAGTTTTGGGACCCTCATAATAAGAAGGACATTGAAGTACTACAGCAAGTGCAGAGAAGGGCAATGAAGCTGGTGAGGGTCTGGAGCACAAGTCTGATGAGGAGTGGATGAGGGTACTGAGGCTGTTCAGTCTGGAGGAAAGGAGGCTGAGAGGAGACCTTGTCACTGTCTACAACTACCTGAAAGGAGGTTGTAGCATGGAGGGAATTGGTCTCTTTTCCCAAGTAGCAAGCGATAGGACAGGAAGAAATGGCCTCAAGTTTTGCCAAGGGAGATTTAGATGGGATGTTAGGAAAAAATTCTTCACAGAAAGGGTTGTCAGGCATTGGAACAGGCTGCCCAGGGAAGTGGTGAAGTCACCCTCCCTGGAGGTGTTTAAAAGGTGTTCAGACAAGGTTCTTAGGGTTTAGTGCTAGAGTTAGGTTATGGTTGAACTTGATGATTCTGAGGGTCTCTTACAACTGAAATTATTCTATGCAGGCTCAGGAATTTTGAGCACTTGAAGCTCATTATGCAGAAATGACATACAGAATCAAAGGAAGCCCATGACAAGGAAAACCCTAAACTGAAACCCAAATTCCAAGAAAAACCTCAAGGATAATCTTTCAGAAATATTTTCACACTGAATTAAGGACACTTACGAGTTACAACACAGCAGTCAAAATTTTTATTTGTCTTCAACCTTCTCTAATTCAATACTAATATATTTCTTGTTCTTTCAGCTGGCTCTACTGCATTGAAATATCTTAAATGTAATGAATAACATTGATAGATTCTTTGATGACATTCTACGGAATGCTTTGACATATTGACTAAGCTTCTGTAATCAAATGAGTTGAAGGTGCTTGTGTAACTAAGAAGTATCAAAACAGTTTGCCTGAATTTTTTGTCCACCAAGTAGTAAATCCTCCTGCTCTCTAACAGTCCCAACACACAAACCAGTTTGGGCTGACGGACTGGGCAGAGAATTGTAGTTTGAAATATGCGTCAGAGGTTAACGGGACAGATGTGAAAGAATGACAGAAGTGCAGCTGATTTTCTATCTACAGAGCTCCCTTCAGTGGAGGGTCAGGCAAGACCAGACTGCTCAAAGACAAATTAATGCTGGTTTGTAAGAAAGTATAAACATTTTCCAGCACAAACACACAACTTTGTGTAACATTCCAGAGACTTTATGGTTTTGCAGTTATATTTGCAAAACCAAGGAAAATAAAAAAAATCTAACTGCCCTCACCCAAGAAAATACACTGAAATACTAAAAAACAGTATAATATCTCATACAAACGAAATCAAAACTTCTAATTCTATTTTTGGTCCAGTATCTGGTTCAGCACAGGAAAAAAGATCTTTAAACATATATATTTATGCTTCCCATTCTAAGCTGCTAAAATGAAACAGTAATGCTGTATTTGTCTAACTCACAGATATATGTCAAGACTGATCAACATCTGAAAATTACATGGAATCTCCAAACAAGACCAAGAAAAAAGGACAAACTGAGTTAATTTTTTTAATGACACTCAGATCACACTTTCTCTTTCCACAGTAGGAAGGTAACGGATGTAAGTTTAATGTTCTGTTCTATAAATATTTTCACCTATTACTGCACTTTGTCCTTCATTTACAATAGACCCAACTGAAGATGAAAAGTCCAAATCACAGTGTTTATGAAGTCAAGATTAACCTATGGTTTTAGAAAAAAATATATATATATATGTATACACACTCACATGTTCACAAACCTTCTGCTGGAAGCCTTAGTCCTTTCAGTAACATGTACTACAATTCAGCTCTCTTATGTAACCATGGGGCTTAAATTTCTGTTTCCCTTTTGACCTCCCCCATCTGCAAAGCTGTTGCAAATAGTCAGGTCTCATCAGCACTTGTGGAGCTCTCAAGATTTCTATGCTAAAGCAAGTTACCTGTATTATGAAACCCACATTGAAGAAGATCCATGAATATGGACAGAAGGCTAAAAATATGATGTATCACCAGCAAGTATTGTACTTGTAGAGTACATGGAAAATCCACATTCAAAATCCAGAAAACTTGCTACTGATCAAAAAGAATTCCAGAATGGTATTCCTTTGAAAAGGTCACATTTGCCTCTTTGTTTTAAAACTTCAAACAAGAATAACACTCAGTTTAAAGAAAAAGTCTGTACAGGCCTTGTCAAAAGTAGAGATATAAAATGTGGTGGTAACCATAATTACCATTGCATGACAACATATTTGTATCAGTGGCCAAATGGAAATGTGTCACTGGTATCACTGCACTGTTACTATTTGCAATTGCTCTTCTAGCTAGTATAAACTATGTGTAAACTTGTATAACGCTGAGTAAACTAGTCTTGAAATAAATACATATTCACACAAATACATACATGACATATATACGTGCACGTATCTGTGCATATATATGTACACATGCAAATATACTTATAAAAAGCAATATGCACATATCATCCAAAAACTAGGAACTTTGTAAACATGTATTTTATAGTTATAAAAAAAATAGATTCAAATTTACTAAAAGGAGGGAACTGTGCTAAGTGGCAAAGACAGACCAGATTAAAACAGTAGGGAAATTGCTGTTCTTGGGATTAGGTGCATTTAAAAAGTTTTGTATACTTGTATCAGAGAACAAGAAAATTAATGTTTTATTTGTTGGGGTTTTTTTTTTTGTTTTTTTTTTTTTTTTTTTTTTTATAACTACTGATGGTTTTATACAAGCTGCCTCATACTGAAATGCGGAAACTGTTTGATAAGACACAGCAGAAAAGTATTTAAGGGATAGCTCAATCTAAAATCTGGAAACCATTCAAAGGGACAGATGCAGTTTGATGACAGATTCATGGCTGAGGAAGGTGTTAAATCCACGTGCAAACCCGACACCTCTGAAACATCCGGCTGCTCTTACAAGATTCTGGCACCACACAAGCCAGAAAACTGATTCATACTGACCATTATGAACACTTAAATTAATGTCATGTAATTTAATCCAATTTTTACCTATCAGAGGAAAGCAGTTTCACCAAGCAATTTCTACCACACACCCAAGAGCTCCTGGCTGAAGTGTGATGTGTTTTCTGGGAAGACTGTCAACCACCCAGCACTTGTCACACCCAATCATACCACACTGAAGCAGTTCAGCAGCAGCTGCAAAATTATAAGTGAAACATCACTTTAAGAGCTCTGAAACCCAGTGTTCTTGGTATTTCAGAGTTGCTCTTCGATATTAACTGGAAGCTCTAAAAAAAACCAAAACCCAACATTTAACTTGTGGCAAAAAGGGTGGTAGACCCAGGATATTAATTATTTCTACCCTTTCTAAAATTAGGTGATAAAATTGACATGAAGACTAAAATCCTTGGACTTTGAGAAAACTGGTAAAGATAAAACAATTACTTTGAAACACAATTTTTGACAGCCTCCACTGGGCATGCTGACAATTATTATTTTTTCAACACTAAGCCTGTATCTTCATCAGTAAGTGGTGCAGCACAATTGGAGCAGGTTTTGAGGGCAAAATAGTTGCATCTGAAGACCTCCAGCTCTGTTATGTCCTAGCTCTAGACAGATGGCAGGGCCCATTAGTGTCTAGAGCATGCTAGGCATGCTCTAAAACTTATGTTTTAGCTTAATTTCAGCTGAAATGAATCCAGCTTGTGTGTTCTAACATTTCCACATGATGTGAGCTAAAGTGCACACCTGATACAAAGACCCGTATCAGAGAGGACTCCCTACATGCTGATACAGGCACTCCCCAAAACAGCTGGTGATTGGTGACACGTGGGCCCTGCAATACAAAGAATTAACACACTTTAAAAACTTCAAGCTTGTGCTCACGTTTTAGCAGAAACAAGTGTCCATAGCTGGGGCTCAGAAGGAAACTGGAAAAGCAAACAAAAAGAATCAGTATATTACTTTATGTGTTTATTTTCCCATTACCTAACATTGATGAGTTTCTGCAGACAGGATCTGTCAGTCCTTAAAAACATATGTGAATCAAGATCCTGAATCTCTCCTCTCTCCCCACCAATTTTCACTCTGATTTGACAGCAAGTCCCCAAGCTGCTGCTGGAACTTCAGCAATGCTAGGCCTGCTGCAAACGTCAGGTTGTGCTAGGTACCAAAAGGGCTCTCTCTGTCTGATCTGACATGACTGACACCATCACAGAGGCATCCTCTGTATGAAGATTAATTTCTGTAGTTCCTGCACACAGCGGGAAGCTTCAGTGTGACTGTCCCATTAGATTACTAATGCACATTAAGTGTGAAGCACCACGGCTATCTGGTGCTCTTCTTCCTTTGGATTTTCCTAAAATCACCCTAAAAAAATTCTTATGCCTGCCCAAAGGCAGCATGACTAGGACACCAGGATGAAAATGATGGGACTATACATGCCACTGTTAGAACTGTTCAGATGTACAACCAAATGTGCAGTACCTTCTAGACCGAGGATGTTTGCATATTACAGGACCACGACAAGTCTTTTGATACCTTGACTATTTTCATCAACAGGAATGAAGCTAACTACTTCAGACCACTGAGAAAACCTTCTGTCTGAAACCATTAAAATATATTAACTTCAGCTTATAAGAAATGAATGCAAGTAAGAAATAGCTGGGAACCTAAAAGAATCCATGCTATTCTTTGAGCAAACACTGCCCCATGCCTGACTTGATGTGAAACACATTCTTCAGAAAATACCATTCATTTGAAGATTATTGCATTTTCCTGGACTTCAGCACTGAAACCCAGCACAGAGACTTAGTGAATTCCTTGGGCCTTTGTGTAAATACCTGCATCTGGTGCTACAGGCCTATTTGCAGGGGTAGGGTTAGAATGTAAACAATACTTACTTCCTAAAGCTGACTCAGTTCTAGACATTTTCTTTTTGCGGATGAGCACAATTCCTGTCAACATATTTAGGTCCAATGTGAACAAATTTTAAGACAGACATAGCTTATTAGACAATCTGGTACTCCTGTGTCCTAAAATTACTTCAACTCTCTTCTATCAGAGTGGTCATGCATAATACATATATATGGGCAAGCACTTCGGAAAAAGAGTAAGTCTTCCCTTTGTCAAGAGATTAAAATTAAAATAAACTGACTTATACCAAGAGACACAAAAGTTCATGGCACAGATATGTCTTCAATGGATTTTCGGTAATAACCTCAATACTTGTCTACCAGGTACCTCTGCCGGGTTTACTGTACAATGGTAGAAAGCAAGTGTATATAACAATAACAAACTTGGTGTGGAAAAAAACCAAAACAGTTGCAAACACAGAGAGAATATTTTCCACAAGAAGGAAAGGTAACGCCTTTCTTTAAAAAAACCCCAAAAGTACTAGCAAAGTATTTCTTCATTATTTTAACAGATCATTCAGCACTAATAACACATACAGAAGTTAGAGACAGAAAGAGGATGTAATGCTTCAGAAATCTTAGTTAAGAGATATGTAACAGCAAATCTTTCATCTGCAGTCTTAGAAAAACAAAATTTGAGGCAAAACAAGTCCACAGAGACTAGTGATGGTTGAAAAAGCCTAATCCTTCTAAGTTCAGGCACTTCAAGGAGGAATATTAACACTATTCTGTTTAAAGAAATATCTACGTATCAGAATTTTCTGTTTATCTGACCACACCAGTTCTTCTGATGTCCCGTGTGAACCATCATAGGTGTCATAACCTACAGGCATCCTGCACAGGTTTCAAGTTGCTAGCCTTCACTGAAAGTGATCATTGGTGTTAACTGCAAAACATCTACAGATTTATTTAAGTCCCCAAAACTGCACAAAATTGAAAAACTAATTCACAATAAGTCACAAGACATTTATCATCAAAGTCACTAAAAAGCCCCAAACCTCAGTACATTGGACAGTCTATCTGACCTCACTGTCATATCTGACGTTGCACAATAGTTTATGCATAGGGAATAAGAACAGAGTAAGTACGTAACATTTATGTTCTTTGTTCCTTCTCAGATCCCAGAAATTGGTAGTTTAGGGAAACCTTGCATTTAAGGTTATAATTGTGTCCTTTAGTTTAATTGATCTCACTGGTCATGCTTTTTTGCTAAATTATGGAATCATATTTTGGTAGCATCTGTTTTTTAGCTTTTTCAAGATCCTATGCCAATGACTCCCACAACTTCCAGAAAATGCCTTAGCGATAAGAACCTTTTGTTCACGATAATACTCCTGTCCAACAATACCATCTGATGCTTTTTTTTTCCTGTGTTATGAGAAACAGAGAATAATAATCCTCTCCTCACCTTTACAACACTGAGTTTTACAGTATGTCTAGATCATATCCCATTAATTTACTTTTTTCCATGCTAATGAATTACCTATGTATTTAATCTCTTCATAAAAAAGATGTCCAATATCCCTAATAATTTTTTGGCCCTTCTCTGTACTTTTTTTTTCTTATTTTTCTAGTGTACCTCTCAAGAAGAAGAGAATAGGAGACGTTCAGTACTTGAGGGGCAAAAGTATATTCTGGTTTGTTCCACTTTCTTTCCCAGAAGATCCTATAAATCTGTGTTGTTAGTGCTTCTGGCACACTACAGCCTAACCTGTTAACTAGGATAACAAGGAGGTAGTTGAAAAAGCAGGCTAACCAGGGTCCTACAGACCACACTGGTATTTTTGGTGCAAGGACACAAAAATCCAGCCTAGGCTGAGTCAGCTTATGTCCAACCAGTTAAACTTTGATTACTGGGACAAGCTCAGATACAGCTTGGGTTAGTTGTTCCAGTTCATGCAAACCATGTAGAATTTGGACTGACCTGCAGCTTGGTGCAGCTGCTTGCTTCCTAGGGGATCCAGAGGGAATATTTATTAGGTGAAGTGCAGAGATAACCCCAGCTATGATAATGTTTTCATATGTTGTTGGTTTCCATAGGATGATCCTGAAATCTGGAATGCTTGGGAACAGGTAAATGATGATAGGTCCAAAAGAAACTACTTGGGTAGAAGGCCAGATAGAACATCTACAGCTGGCTCTGATGGACTTAGTGCATAACTACTATGCACTGACTTCCCAGTCCTGAAGGGAACAGGGTGCACACATGTACTATTATAACAGGTGAGTTCTTTCTGAAGTGAAAGTTGCACAAAGGGTTGAGCTGTCACTGGAAATAGTAAGATACATTCCTGAAAAGATAAGCCTCTCCATGACCCAATGGCAGTTTCTGATCTCTGGCATTTCTTCACTGAACACAGAGATAACCACACTCTATTTATTAAATGCTAGGAGGCTGGGGTAATGGTTTCACTTTTGAGGAGAAAAAATATGTAGAATGTAGGCAATTGAATTGTCAAGGATATCTCTAATGACACACACACACAAAAAACCCAAAACAAACAAACAAACAAACAAACAAACAAACAAACAAAAACCAAACAGAAGATCTGGTTTCTGTATCTCCAGGTATTCAGTTTCTCTGTTCTCCCACAAAATGCAGAAAACACTTCTAGCTTGCCTCACCAGAGCATTAAGAGGCTTATCCTTATATTTATGAGGCACTTTCTTAGAGGGAAAGTATTACAGTTGCATGTAGCTCTAAAGCCACTAGGAAACCTAGAAAACCAACATTTTTACCATTCATACTAATCCTATTAAGACAGTGAAAACACCAGAGTGTCTGACAGAAAGGCAGATGCTATCTGCTCTTGATTTGGACTGGTGTGTACTGCATACAATGAACAACTATTAAGAAAATTCAATCTGCATTGACTTTAAGAAAACATTAAAATAATTAATTCTATTGAAACCTCTCAACCTGCTTAAATACTACCTTAACATAACATCTTCTCTACAGATAATATTCTTTAGTGCATTAAAAAAAAAAAAAAAAAAAAAAAAAAGATTAGTGCTAAAAAAATTAAGGCAGTGACTTTCTCTCTTGCTATTATTATCAGTATTGTTTCAGAGAATTATTATTTTGTATTTATTTCCATTATGCTTTCAATCCTCACGTCCAAAAATTTTCTGAACTTGTCAATAAAACTACAAGGGCTTTCTAAAGCGGATGCTTACTTGGTTGACCAAGCTAATTCACCCAGGAGATCCACTCAAGTACCTCCTTATCCTTACAGTTACACTTTATTTTTCAATATATCTTAAAAATTGTGTTGCAGTTTGATTTCGTTATGTTTGTTCTGATTGACTATAGATACATGGCATACCTCAGTGCAAAAGGTTTTTCTTGTTCTCAAAGATTGCTACACAGAGTATTTCCTATGACTTAAAAAAACCCCAAATCCTACTTTCTTCGCATTTTAACTCAGTTACTGGAAAACTAAAAGTTGGACTATGCTATCTCTATGATGAAGCACACAGCCCAGGTTTTTCTTGTAAATGAGTTATCCTCTAAGAATAAGATCAGCACCATCCAAAGTAAAAGGCAAAACTCCCACATGAATGAAAAGCTTGATACAGACCAGTGAGATGCAGATCAGTCTTTATCAACGAAATGTGCTAACTTTTGAAAGCCGCAATTCATCTTACTCAATAGAATCAATAGTGAGGATTCTTGTTTTGCTGTCTTTCCTCTAATCTTCCAGTTATACAATATACCATCTTAGGAATATTCTGAATAAAAGAATCTTGATGAACTTTCAAGGTAAGAAGAAACAATTTTTGGTTTTGTTTTCTTAAAATTTAGACATTGGATTAGAATTTTTTTTACGGTCATCAAGGCTAAGTGGTTCTCTCCCTATGTGTTTCTGATACGTTTAGTTTATGATCAGTGATAGTGTGTCAGAAAGGCAGAACTTCACTTCCAGTATTAGATTTAAGTACATTAAATCAAATAGTCTTCAAAATAATTTCTAGAAATCTGTTCAAACAGAACTCCTCTCATCACTTGGGTGCTCTGCTTTCACTTTTGTCGAGAACTTAAAGAATATTGAAATTGAAACAAGGAATCTGTCGTTTCTGAACAGAATAAGCTTATCATTGTCCTATAGCTGCAGAGGAAATTTTTGTGATGTTTTGAAACATTCTGTTCCTTTTAGTGCATATGATGCACTGTTCTGGTTGCAGAAATTTAGCAAACCCCTGCATTTATTAAACTGTGTTTCAGACACTGGAAGTTTATTGATAGCTGGGTTGAGAAATTCAGTAAGGCCACTGAGGGTGACACATTGACCAGACGACCACTTTCTGCTGTCTTTCCCATACAACTACGCTTACCATAAAACGGTAATGACGAGGTGCTTTAGTAACCTACCACAGGATTTTCTTCAGCGGATTCAGATCTTTAATTCTCTTTTGGATCTAACCCCATTTTGTCTAAGCCAGATTTTAGCTATATGACCCATTTTAGAAAATAAACTACAGTTATCAACCACAAAGTCTAAACTTCCATAATCAATGTTCAGTTTAGGTTTTCTCAGAGTCTATGAGCAAAAAGCCAACCTAAGAATGATGTGTTGAATCAAACAATCAATTAACAAACCAATAACGATATAATACTACTGGTTACTGTGCTAAGATCACTGAAAGGACATGCTTCAGTGCACAGCTGCAGAACAAGAGCAAGGTACTGGCTTTCATAAACAAAGAAACTGAATATACAAAACAGAAATGAAAATGTTGCTGAGAAACTTTCCTGTCCCACAAAAAAATGATGTTGTTAATATAAGGATTCTGAACAAAGTGACAGGAGCTTACGCCAGGCCCAAAAAAACATACATTAGAGAAAAAGTGAAGTAGGCTCAGATTTGTTTTTAATAGAAAATACATACTAAGTGGCTTGAGGAAAGCAGAGAGAGACATTATTCTTCATATAACAGGGGTAAAACAGCTAAGGAGTGAATATCTCAACATATGAAAATCTTTCCTACAAGTATGCAGCACAACTCTTCAAACTAATGTACTTAGTCCTCCAGAGTATTACATAAATATTTATATTAAATTCACAAGTGACAAGGAAAACAGCTAGGCCTCAGAATCCCACATTTAATGGGAAATGTTATTAATAATTGATTAACCAAAATTGTATAGATCTATTAACAAGTCACTTTGGAGGGTTTTTTCAGTTTGTTTCGTGTACTTTTTTAAACCTAAAAACTTGGATGTGAATCTCTCTGCATCAAACTGAGGGGTTTTAGATTTGTTTATATGTAAAAAAACTCACCAGGTGCAAACTTAAAAAATAATGACAATATGCCTATACTAGCATTTTTTTTCCATTGAATCTATCCACCTAGTGCTATTTATTCACTAAGTTAATTGGAAAAAATAAGTATAAATCAGACTTTTTCTCTCTTCTACTCAATAAAAATTTTTGCATGCAGCTATCTGTCCAATCAGTGTTAATAACGACTGCATGGTTGATCACAGAATCATGCAAGAAATTAATCGAAGTAAATAAATTAAGTGGAATTAAGTGGAAATTTGGGAGAATAAGCCAAGCATCCTCAGCAAACACAAACTGCCAAAATTAACAGACTGCTGCTCATACCTTATTGAGCCATGACAGTAAGCATTTATCAAATGAAGGAGAATAATCCAACAGTAAGACAATCTCTCTTTCTTCAATTCTGGGTGAATAGTCTGGTAAGTTTATCCTAATTAACTGCAAATAATAATGTAGGGCAAGACTACTGACAGCATGATTGAAGCTAGCACTAGATGCTGAATGGACTAAAATACAGATGGCCTTAAAATGCCTGGATAAACAAATATTACATGTATAAACAGATGGCCAACTAATAAATCTTACTGAAAGGTGTTATCTCATGCCAGACCCTGCTTACTGATCTTCCAGTACCCTCACAAAAGAAGCAGTACATCTGAACCTGTTCTGAAGACAGCAGAATTCATTTCTGACCTTTCTGTCAGGTATAGGATTACCTCATTTGGAAAGATAACCCTAACATTGCAGTGTGTATTGTTGGAGTATAATATTATACATCTAGCTTAGGTTGTAACAATGTTATCTATTATCACAGGCAAAGGTTTGCTACAAAGAGATATTATGGAATCAGTAAAGCTGCTATAGTGTATTCGCAACTAGATACACAGATGTTGTGGATAAGCGATTGCCTTTAGTGTTGGATGAAAATGACCCCAAATGGCAATTAGAGGAAGTGGACCATGACTGCAGAATCTTACTCATCACTGTGGTATCCGTACTACACTGTAGTTACTCTAGTAGTTATTCTAATTTAATGACATTTTGTTTCCACAGATTCCAATACTGACCACTATAAAGTTGGAAGAAACGCACAGCCTAAACATGGGAGATTATATGAAACAATAATTAAAAAAAAAGTTAATGAGATAACATAATGCAAATATTGTTGCCATTTTACTTACACCTTACCATCTATCCATAAAACATTTAATTGCAAAAAAAGTGACATCACCAGATCATGTGATGATAATCAGATAAAACAATGAACTTAGTATGTGCTGCAACATGGGAATATGATTTAGTGTTCACTGCATCGAAGTCTCTTTTTTGGCTGTTTTATGAAAAGTTAAAAAAGGGAGTCAGACTGGAAGCCCAGACTGGGGTGTGTTGCTCAAAGTAACTCCATTCTTGCAGGCACCAGATATGTTATTCTACAGCTTTCATGGCACTCAGGCCATCTAATTCAACAGAGAAACATGAAATGAGACAAGAAATCTTAGTTACCCTGTTGCACAGGATTGAAGCGAAGCTCTTCCCTTCATAGACAAATATGTTGTAGTTACCCAGAAAAAAAGGTACTGCTTCTGATGCAGCCTAATCTACACCCAACCATTGCAACTGTAGGCTATTGCCACAAAGGACTGTATCTCACCTCCCATTATGTAACAACCTCTTGCACGTTGTTTTAACAAGTTTCCATGGACACATATGTTTTCAGCAATGCTTAAACGCATCATGAAGTTCTTACACTGTCATATACCTACACAGTAATTCTCAATGGAGATTTTCCTGATGATCACAGAGCTCATAGATAGATACACTAAGTAGAACAAAATGGAGTGTAAGTGAGAAATATAAAAAGGCAAAGGCCACTTTTAATATTTTTAAATCTGTAAAAATGAAACATTTTATTTTATTTCTCTTTTTCTAATAATAAATAATATATATTATTCTTGGCTTCGTATTGGTGTTATTCTATTGAACCTTCAGTAGTTCAGTAGAATTACTAAAAATCAACAGTGAGAGAGAAAAACAAAGAAAGCTTTTAGCAAGTTTTATCAAGTTCTGCCGGGTATGGACACCAAAACCACCAAGGCAAAAGCAGCTTTTTATCTTATAAACACATAAGATAGAGTGCTAAAAAGTGAAATAAGTGCAGATGGTTAAGAAGCACTTTTCCTCGTATCAATGTTGATCTCACAGTGAGCTTCCTAAAAGAACATATAACTGTATATACACACAAACAATAGAGTTAGTGAAGAGTTTATGTAGAAGGCTGTAAAGCAAGAATGTCCTTTAATAGCTTCTCTTGCATTTGGGAAACCTAGAACAGAAATTCATGCATTTCAGTTGTTCCTGCGTAAGCTGTGGCTGGACTTCTCTCGAGAAGGAGGAGACTGGGGGATAGCTCATTCACTCATAGGTTAAAAGGTACAGGATCAGGAGGCTCTCTGTCAGACCTGTATTACCACAGCAAAGTCACTGTGGTTTTTGTTTCATATTAGGCCTCATACAGGCAGAAAGAAAAGGCAGGAGAGGGAGAAGGAGAGGGAGACAGAGATGGGAAGAAAGGAAGGCAGGACTTACATTATTGATGTACCAATGTATAATTCAATTCTTAAGGATGCATCCTGCTCTTTTTGCAATGTCAAGGTTCTTCTGGAGGCATCAATTAAAAAAAGACTTACTACTCTTCTTGTTTATACTTCAGTAACTTCCAGTTAAGATCTATTCTAGCTCTACAGACCAGTTCTGTTTCCTTTAATGTGAGCCACTGCTCACTGAAATAGCAATAAAGCCATCACGTTATTATCACCAGTAAAACTCTTTGTCCATAAAAATTCCTGGAAATTTTGCCAAATTGTCAATAAATACACAGTTCCCAAGTCAGAACCAGCTTAGTGGAAATGAACAACACTGAAAATATTTTCGTACTTTTTATTTTCTTCACAGCAATGTAAGAGCATGACAGATACTTTAATGTGATCATTCTTCACCACGTTCAAGTATCGTTTGTGATTTCCATGGATATAGTTGTAGTAAATGGCAAAAGTCCAAGGAGGAGTACAAAACGTAAGACAAAAAATCACAACCAAACAAAAACAATAAAAACCCCAAACAAACCAAAAAACACCAAAATCAAAAACAAAAAAAACAACCAACCAAACCAAATGACCAAACAAGAAGGAAAGAATATAAATTCCCATGGGGCTGCAAGTCAGAGAAGAGTTTGCAAAATTATTTGCAGAAGAAAGACAGCTGCCAGTGCTTTGTGACAGTTCTTTCAAGGACAAGAACACCAGCTCTGTCAGCTGCATAATGGGCATCTTGCACATCCTAGCCCTCCTGTTAATTTTGTCACTGACCTTGCAGGTTGGCATGTGAATAGTCAGCAACACTTCTACATGTTCCCATGTGTTCCCCTCACCTCTTTTCTTTTTCACTTATATACACTTACTGTTGTGTCCTTCATAGGTGACCTGCAACTGGAGAAGCAGTGAGATGTACCAACTTATCCACCCTGTCTACTGATCACTGCAAGAAGTTGTTATGGTTGTGAGTGAACCAACACAACTCTACCACAACAACTGGACTTGAAAAAAGCTTAAAGCAAAGTCTGCCTCTTGGTGGATGGAATTCACTCATGTAGCTATAAAAGTAGAAAATAAAAAATTTCACAAAACCAGCAATCCTACAGGATTCCCATTAATAGCAACAACTTCCATGTACATTTTATTGATTTATTTATTTTTATTTTGCCCTTCACTGTTATCAGTGTTTTCTTAAGGCTGCCCCTAGATACTTTAATACTGGAATACTGATGCACAGTTTTCAGTTGATGCAACACTAATTTCCTTACAAAATCTGTCATTTACACTATTAAAACAACACTATGTCAATACAGAAGAAATTCTTATATGTCAACAGTCTGAGATACAAGGTGTACACAGTATCTATGTAAATAATACAAAAAAGTAAGAAAAAAATCCCCAATTGCTTTATGATCTTTTTCTAACCACTCACAAAAATCAGTAGAGCTCTTTTGCCACATACTGGCTTCCTCCTAACAGGTGTCACCTCTGTCCCTTACTATGTCTTGTTGCATTGTAATACTCTATTCCTCTGTCCCTTGGACACAGAGGCAATGATAGGCAAGAGTTCTTTATTTGATATTCAGGATCTCCACCATCAAAACTAGAATCTGAATAACTGAATGAAATCACGTGAGAATATCCTGCCTCTGACAGTTGAAACTGAAGAAAGATCTCATGGTTTTCTTGGTTGTGTGCAAACATTCATATATTATTTAGGTGACTGACAGAGTAGGGCAATTACTTTACAGTTCAGTCACAAAGCTGGAATGAACTATTTCCAACTAATATACTGCTGCTAGAAAAAAAGGAGTATCAATATGTCTCCAAAATGCACAGTGCCAAATCAGACCAATCTGGTATGAGTAAAAAGATCCTTAATCAGCAGCTCTATGATAGTCAGTATTTATTTAGTCAGCACTTGATCTGATTCAGAAGTTTGGGGCAAATACCTCAGGACCCATTAAAAGCAGCAGGTAGCTTTGAATATACTTTCTCCACAGAACTAACAACATGTCAATTTTGGCAGGCAAAGGCTGGGTTGTTTATGCATTTTTGATATTTAAATTTTTTCTCATTCCTTCTCAGCGCATGGTATTGCAAAACATTCAGCTCTTAGGTAGCTCCAAATATGCAGTCTCTTTTCCAAATGAAAAATTAACCACCAGCAGATTATGGTAAATAACATGTCTAATTTCCATATTGTCAAGACAGGTAATAGAACTATTAAGCACACTGTTTTGGGGAACCCTGCTAGTTTTTAACTACCATCTGGGGGTAATGTTTCTCTCCCTTCCTTCCTCCCTTTCCCACTCTTCCTTTCCCCTTTCTCCATATCTCTCCCTCTTGTGCCATCCCTCACGCACACACGCACACAGAGTCAATTGCTATTTATACAGCCAGAACAATCTTAGCATACACAGCACTGAGTAAGAGGAGAAAGGTGTCAAAACAAAAAGTCCTTGCCCTGGAAATTTGACAATACAACAGCACAGTGTTGAACAGACTCGTAGCGAACAAGTACTGAACAGAAATTGGCCACTGTAGTAAAATTGCTTTATGCTGGCGATAAAGCTATCCCATAAAAATATTACAGATAAGCAATTAATACAGCAGTATGTTAAGTAGACCTACTGCTGTATTATATTAATAGTTGGAAAAATAAAATCTGTAGCTTTTCTTCTATTTACCTGTAAACTGACACTCATTCTTTCAAATTTGATGTTAGTCTTACTAAACAGACTATTTGCCTGCTTTACTGATTAAACCGGTGTCTCGCCAAGCATTAACTATGTGTTGCTATTTCCATGGTACATCCTTACTTGCTTTGCTCAGTGGAAATCAATCAAAACAGGCAGTTAGGAACATTGTATGTGATTTACTGGCCAGAAAAAAAAACGGAAAACATGCAAGTGAAGTTTTCCCCGGGTAACTGTAGTGGTCTATTTGCTCACTGACACTCAGAGACATCCTAGAGCCTCATGATACCACATGGACTAGCTCTGGCACTTGTCTCATCTCTCAGGTGAGCCAAATGGACTCACAAACCTCACATAAAGCAATTTGACTCTCTTGTTAGGTTTACATCCTGACAGTTTAGCAAGACATATCAATGCACTGAGCAGTCAAATGAGCACCAAAATCACTGCAAGGGAAAAAAACAGCATGGAGCTTGGTGTCAGAAGGCAGCTGATGGCATACATGAAAGAGAAACAGGAGACCTCTGACAGCTGTGATTTGTTAGATCAGCTCTGCCATCCCGAGAAGCCTCACCATTAATTAGGACAAGAAAAATGGCATGAAATAGAGAGGCGTATCCTTTCATCTTTCCACAGGTCATCTTCTAATTTTAGGTTATCTGTCATTCTGACAAAGAAAGTATTATCTTCCTGCAAGACAAATGTGTCTGATTGTGTTTAGTTCTTCAAAGAGAATTAGAAGTTGCTTCTAGATGTAAAACCAAAAGGCATTTCCCCAGTCAATGTGACAATAAAATCTGGAACACATGAATAGAAAAACAAAAACCCTGAAATTATGGTTGGAAAAATGTTAGCATCCCTCTCTGCCTTTTGCTTGTTTTGCTGTCTGCTGACTCCCCAGATTTGTCTGTGTGCTGCTGCCTGGTTGACTGAAGTGATGGAAAATGCTGTGGGTAGAAGGGCAGGGAGAAATCCCCCTTACTGATCTCAGTTCTGAGCAGCCCCAGCAAATTAAGACCCTGCAAGCATACTGCTCTCAATGAAACTTGTACAGTTTCTTCAACTGCTTTTTGTGGTGTTCATGAAACAAAGCCATTTATTTGTTACCTCTACGTCTGAATGATGTATGACTGCTTTTTTAATTACCACAGTCCCAATGTACACGAGCACTAAATACCGAGATTAAAATGATGACACGTTTGTAGGTCAGACTAGTTCCTAGCACATCAAGTAGAGCAGGAAAGATCATGAAACCAGAATTCCATTATCATGTTTTATGTGGCAAATGAAATGTCATATTTCTGACAAAACATGTATTTTGTACAGGAATTGCAGAATCCTCATAATCCAAATTTCCATTTACATAGACCAATTTCCATAGATATTTCCCTGTATTCACATTTCATTATTCCTAGGAGGTTCCAAGATCCGCATAAGCCTTCAACAGGTTTAAAGGAACACAGTTATTAAAATTATTGACAAATATCTATGTAAAATATTACAGTTTCGGAAACAAATTGAGACAAAATCAATCTGAATTTTGCTGCAAACTCCAGGTTCTATTGCATATTAGCAAGACTCTATGTCCTTGCAGCTCCTCTCATTGATTTCTTTTTATTTTTCCTGTCCCTTTGTTATTATGTTTTGGTTTTTTTTTTTTTTTTTGAAACTTCTCTTCCATCCTACTTTTTCTTCAAAGCCCAAATCTTTAAGACAAAACAACCAACCAACCAAAAACAACAACCAATGACAAAAAAATCAATCCTAAGAGCTAGGGAAATAAAAAGTGAGTTTGTTCTTCTGCTCGGGTTGCAGAAGATTTTAGGTCAGAAAGGAATTTAAACCACCATAACAACAGAATTTGGCATAATGCAGAAAGCTTGGCTTCTAGCATGAGTATCCACTGGTATTCTGCCAGACACTGCACATCTAACTTCTTTCTCTTCTGGAAAGTTAAACAGTGCTTTTTTTCCCACTTAGCATAAACATGAGCCAACACAGGAGATGCATCCCAAGTTCTGAATCGTCTCCGGAGCATGAGTTTTCTTGTACAGACTCATCATTTCCTGAGTATCCCAGGAACTCCTTAGAAATCACAGTTTCTTAACATGGCATTAAACAATCCATTTTCATCTGGCCTGGAGCTGTATTCTTCTAGAGCTTTTCAGAGCAGTTTAAGTGCTGTGAGCCACATGCTCCACAAGAACCCAAGGCTGGTTGTGATGCTCATCTGTACCCACTTACAGGACTCTTGAGGCTCCTACTGTGGAACTTTCTCTCACTGTCACCTGTGAGGAGCTTAGCCTGAAGTCTTCCAGCTCTCAGCTTTTTACACTGAAGGTATGCATTCACAAATGCTGTCCTGATGACAGTATCTCCTAGATCTGCATCATTCTCAGAAGCTAAGCTGCCGTTGAGGACTGTGCATTGCAGCAGCAGGCACGATTTCTCTAAATCACTTTTGATCTATTATCTGTCTCTAGCACTAAACACACAGTTGCAAATTTTTCTCTTTCAGGCAATTTTAAATAGAAAAAAAGAAATGGCACAGATAAGAAAGCACTCCCTTTAGCTATGAAGAGATGCATGAAAAAAAATCACACAAATGAGAAAAAGTAAAAAAAAGACGTAAGAAAGATTTGTATTGCCATACTGGTGTGGCTATACATAAGATGTTTTTGTACATTTAGAAGACCTGTCATTACAATTTAAAAAAATGCATTAAAGATAGTAACAATGTTAGAGACCTTTAGGAGTACCTGTAATAAAGGTAGAAATGAGGGCTGTAGGGAAATATTCTTTCAGAAATCAAGCGGAAAAATGCTAATGCGTTCAATAAAGGACAGATTTCAAAGTGAGATGATTTCAGGGCTCTGCAACCTTGATAGTGTCCTTCCTTACTGAAAATTAAATTATCTTCATGCCGTTTGACATAAAAAATAGTAAGCAGTGAAATTTTTGATACAATCACATCCATTCAAAATAAAAGTTCAGCCGTCGTAAAGCTGTGAGTGAATGCCCACAGCAATAGCAAATTGACCATATTACATGGGCTAAGCTATCTTTTTGACCATCAAGAGCCAGATTCAGGTACATATTAAAGCATACAGGAAAAACACTTGCAGAATTCATATACATGATAAATTTGCCAAATAAAAATGTTTATTATATTGACATAGAAAGAAGTAGATGACACTGCTGGAAAAAAACAAAAAACAAAAAACCAACAAACTAAAGGTATTCATCATACCTTTTATATTTGTGTGTATTATAAAAAAGTTAGAAGCAATGAAGCAGACAAATTTGTTTTAGAAACATACTGGGAAACTGGTAAAAAATACTATTGCCAAGGTCAAAACAAATGATCCATGCAGCTAACACACACCCTTCTCTGCAGCTAGCAGCAAGCAGAGAGACGTCTTTATAGCATTCAGAGATATCTCTCTAATACACATAAACCCTTTTTCATTTGCCTGTGGACAGTTTCATGAGACAGCTTCAGAAGGATTAATGATTCATTGCCACTGAAATAGGGAAGGTCCAGGTACTCTCTTTTACTTCCTCTCATGCCTGTGCTTTTCAAAGGTGGTTTTGGAGCACTTTTCTCAAATAGAAAGCTAATCCCTCTCACTGCTACAGAAGATAACTAACCTGTTTTAATTTGTTACAGTGGGGGAGAAGAGAAGAAGAAAGAAACTTTATATTGGGTTAATGTTTAAAATTTGCTTACTGTGCTAACAGACATGGGCCTAAGAGTCAGGAACAGGAAAAGGTGATTCTGGCAGATGCACTCGACCTCCCACGCCAGCCAAAGCAGCAGCAGTTTGGTCCAGGCTCCAGAGGAGGGAAGGGCCTGAGCTGCAACCAGGGCAAGAGCTTCCAGGAGACGCACAGGGGAGCAGAACGGCACACTGAATTACAGTAACTTGTGGGTGCAGGGAGCCTCGTGCGTACTTTTCCTACTGTATGCAACTTGACTACGAGACAACCACTTCATTCTATAAATATTACAGCCTGGATGAGCCCACTTTGAGCTCTCCCTGCTAAATAAGTGAGCTGTATGGCAGTGGTGGTGCTACTCAGAGGTCAGTGGATGAGCCCAATTCAAGTTCAATATTAATGTAATGTAATGGATTATTTAGAGATACAGGTTTGTATGATTTTTGATATACTCTTTGATTCATGTTACTTAATAGACTAGATTTGCTAAAATTTTAATCTCATATTTACCAAAAGCAACTGCAGACTACCCTAAAATCCTGCAAGACAAAGTCTAGCTTGCGTTCTCCTGGGAAAAATGGAACTGACTGGGAAAACAATGATCCAAGGGTAACACAGAGACATCATAGACATCTGCAGAGCAGGGCCTATTTTTGCGCTTTGCTGAGAAGAAAGGATTTATACAGACAAAATGGCACCTTCAAAGATATGGACCAAAAACTATGTCAACAACTGAACAGAACAGAGGCCTACGTGGAGTCAGGGAAAAAGGGTCCAATGGGAAGCAAAAGGACCTGGTGGTGAAATCTTGCTATCGGACTGGATTTTGGTGTGAATGGTCTGTAAAGATGTAAAAGTTTGTAGTTTCTTATGCTTGGGTGGACCTCTGTGCAGATATCCAGCTTGAGCCAGCCCTTCTGCTATTCTACTCCATTAAATTTTTTATTTTCTGAGAATTTTGTTTCCTGAGAGTCTGCTTTGCATGCGGTTACGGGTCTCCCCTGAAAATTTGCCTTTGTAGCTCTAAGTACAGGCTCCAGAGTGAGCCGGTATAAGAATCCCGAACATTTGCATCACGACGGACATAAGCCTCGCCTGAAAGTTTGCCTACGGAGCTTCAAAACACAACCCCTACAGCAAATGGTTATCAGGGAAAGAAGATGTGTGAAAGTTTGCTTTGTGAATGGATACAGGCACCTGGAGAGAAGGTAAGCAGCATTTGGCTGGGTATATCTCCCCCATGCAGTAAATAATAGGGCAAACCCGCCACCAAACTCCTTAATGTCGTGCTTCTCTTTAAGAAATCTAAACATTGTTCTGCAGCAAGCAGAACCCTACATTACTCCCCCAGAACAGTGATAGATGGTGAGGAGTAGGGAAGATGGGTAAGGATATTAGCTCCCACTCTTTCAGTAGCTTGGAAATCACACAAATCCAGAGAAACCTCATTTGAAATAAAAAAAGTACTCATTAGCAGCCGGCTCTGGTGAGGCCTCCATTGACACAATGCTGGAGTTACTTTTGAGCTTGGCAGTTAAGCAGCATGCCTTAACTCTTTTGCCTCTACCTATTGCCAAATCATCTATTCTAAGACTTTTTTTTTTTCTGTTTTCAGAGGAAGCTGTAAAAGAATTGAGCTTCCTACAGTTCCTGGAAAGGTTACTTCATCCTCTTGTAGGCATTCTTTTCACTAGGAAATAAGTCAGACACTTGTATTCTTCCTTTTCTAGTTCTTTGCTTGCTTTACTATTAGTGACAGATAATTCTAAAAATAACTTCCAATTCTTCATCACCTACACTTACCACTAGAGATCCAAATTCCTGACCTCCTTCCCATATATTCTACATGCTGAGGCATCTGTTCTCCATAACCCTTACAAACAGGACCTTCACTTCCCACCAGCCTCATGCTCCCTTCATGCCTTGGTGCCTTCATTTGTCCCCAAAACTTGATGGCATGGCAGATCCTAAACCATCACTCTCTATATGACTAAATTTCTTATTTGTCTCAATTACTTTCTGGTTTGTGTCCAAGACTCAGCATCCTTCTCTAAGAACTGCATAAGCTCATTTTCCATGTTGTTACCAGACAGGACCACAGAGTTGCTAGAGGCCATCATGACCTCCTGTCTTCCTGGGGAAATCATAATGTTCTTTAGGTAGAAAATTAGGAAGAGATACTTCTTGGACTGGCTGGGTATGAAATTGTTTTAACAGACTACTAACCGAATGACGACATTTTAAAATATCTATAGTAACCTCTGTCAGTAGCATGAACAAGAACTGTTCACCTACAGTATCTGAATGCAGATCTCCTTTGTAAATTTGAACTGACTTCAGTCATGCATTGCTGTCTTCAAGGGGCAAAGTAAACTGGTACAGTCAGTTTTCAAGCCTGTGTAAATACATTCACACAGTTAACTAATACATTCCATTTTAAAACTTGTTTGAGTGTGTTAAATTTGTTGTATTTTTAATCCTGAGCTGAGTCAGTCACTTCTTTTAGTATCAAAATGTAAAAGATATATAATAATTACTTAGTTTTTGAAAAACATTTTCCTTCTCTTTATGTACCAAAATTCACCTGTATTTTCCTAATATTTTTATTTTACAAATATACTCAAAATCAGAAGGGATTTTTTTGTTTCGTGGTAGAAGCACAGCTTTTTATCTTTTTATAACATATTAGAGATGAATATATTAAAAAAAATGGCCGATTAACAAGGCCACACAATGCTTCTAACTCTTTAAATACAAATTATTTCAGCTTCATTTGCTATAATTGTATTACAAGTTGGTTTTTTGTTTGATTGTTTTGGTCTTTTTTGTTTTTGTTTTTCCCCAATGGTAGGTATTACAAGCAACGAGTTAATCACATTTCTATAAACAATCATCGTATTTCTTAAAAATTTAATTTTCATCTAATTGAATGCTGTTTTCTAGATTTAGTAATACAATCCATCTAGTCTACCTGCTATCTACATCCTCTTGCTTCCTGCAAGAGTTTTACATAAATTATGTTTAATTCACACATTCACCATGCTGTAAACAAAACAATTAAAAGTTATTGTTTGACTAGGCAGTACACTGTATTAGCCAGCTCTAAGACCATGGAAAGAAGACAGAGCTAACGTATGCTTCTAACGGAACAGCTTCCTCCCACCTCTCATGACCCAATCACTGTTTTGGTACTTATTTAGTAAAGCATATGATTTACTTAATGCCTAGAAGTCATTTGCATTTAAATCATATGCCTAAAAATATTAAGCATTTGCTTATGGGTTCTATGAATATACAATCTAATTTAGTACTTGCATACGAGAAAGTTGCTTTTGCTGTCAAACAACTCAGAAAATAGACAACACAAATTAAACAGTAAAAGAGTAAGCAAAGTACCCTATTTGAAATCATGGATAAAAACAGATTATGATGGAGATTTAACAATTGCTTAATGATTAAGTCTATTCACAGACAGTCATTTTCCAGTCATCTAAAATGGTTATGCTCTGGGACCTGACCTGGCCCATTCATTTCACAAGAACATCCATCAAAATGAATGGGAAGCTGGAATTAAGAGTATTTGCTGTTTCCTAGAGGCCACTGTCCCTCAAAAGCCAAATGTATCCCCAGAAGAGTGGCTGTCCTTCTGCCTATTACAGCTTATCAGCTTTACCTTGTAAAAACATGCTAACTATGAAGTATTCTACCTCAAATGTAAAAAATTATATCTTTACAGATTATTTACTGAAAGAAAAAGTCTCTCTTGATTAATGAAAATGTATACATAGAGAATGGCCACTTCATAACTCCTCAGTACCTTCTGGATTCAGAGATATTTCTATGAAGACCTATTAAGATGCTAAGACTGAACAATGT
The DNA here is from genome assembly GCF_964273445.1 of Streptopelia decaocto. Taxonomy (NCBI): domain Eukaryota; kingdom Metazoa; phylum Chordata; class Aves; order Columbiformes; family Columbidae; genus Streptopelia; species Streptopelia decaocto. Next base: position 13,923,008 of record NC_138657.1, read on the forward strand.
GTTAAGCTTTATTTTCTTACAGAGAAAATTGCTGTTCATTTGTTTTGTTAAAACAGTCATATTTCTAACTCTTTCTTAATATTATCAAGAACATGACTATTAACTTGCTAATTTTTTTGAACTGAATGAATCATCAATACAAACCCACAAAATATTTCTCCAAACGTCCATCCCTGTCCCCTGAAGATTTTCAGTCAATATAGAAAGTTAAAAGACATAGCAATTAGTGGAAGCATTTTGCTTTGTAACATACACAATACTTTTCTGAAATGAGCAATGACTAGAAATCAGTGTCTGACTGACAAATGAGGTGTTTCAAAGTGGTCTTCATCCCATGAACAAATGTTTCAGGAGAATACTTTTAAAGTCTTCTGTTCCTCTCTATAGCACCACTTTCTGCAAGTCTCTTTCTGCTAAGTTTCCACGAACTGCCAACACCAAAGCACACCTCATCCTATGCCCAGATGAGAACAGAGTGGAGCTGCGGACAGACACAGTAGTAGTCACTGTCCTCCAGTGATGATTTCCTACAGTTCTGCACTGCAGCTGGTATGAGTGAAGACCAGGAGGAGTTCTGTCATGAGGCAGAAAAAACCTCTCTCTACTCCCATACATTGTAACAGCAATCTACTTGTGGTTTTATGCACTAGTTTTTATTTGCTGCAACTGGCCATGAAGTCCATGTGACAGCAGTATAGGTAAAATATACCATGATAAAACATGGGTATAATGAAGACAACTATAGCTCAGGGCCAGTGGTATGAATTCTGCTTATATGCACCCTTTGTTAACAAAAAATGTTTTAGCACTCAAGTTTTGGTTGTACAACCAAAACACAGCAGTTTCTCTACTAATCCATTTTATCTTGCTGTTGGAGTGGATTACTGACCATCAGCAGCCAGATGATGGGCAGTAATACGCAAAGATCAACAACTGGGCAGTAATATGAAAAGATCGAAATGGGGAGCAATATGCAAAGATCAACAAATGATAAGCACAGATGCTTGTCAGAAAGTCCATTTGCTTGTTTTCTTCTTTTCATTACATCTATTAAATCACAGTGTCATCCATCATAATACTTCCCTATCAGGAAGCAATTATATCTTCATTTTTCTGTACCTCATTTCACTGAAAATGCATTTTTAACTTTCTGTAAGATTCTCAGGAGTTCTGTAAACAAGAAAGAATACTACAATATAAAAACACAAATGTGAAAACCATGTGTACACCAAGTATCTGTCTTCATTTTGATAATAAATAAGACCATGCAAGATCATATTTTAATATATGAGAAGGCAAGTACTTCTCTTACTAGTTTAGCTGACGGAAGAAAAAACAAGTATGGGAACTGCTGGCTTAGCAAGGATAACCAGTGAGGTGTTGAAATAAATTCTGGGTTTTCTCAGTGTGATTTGTAAAGCTATCAACCACTCACAGTGCTCATGAATTTATTATACTGATAGATAACATTCTCCAGCAATTCACCTTTTGATGTGTTTAGGCAAAATAAGGAAATTACAAATTATGTAATGCAATAAAATCAGGTAACAAAGAGCAGACAAGCAATTAAAAGGTTCAAAATAACTGCAGTTGGAGCAATTTTGAAATACTTTTATCTGGATTTAAGACTTTTTCTTTTGCTTTAAAATTAGTCGCCATGAATTCAAACCAGCTGAGAACTGATCAGTCTTTTAAAAAAAGGTTTAGAAGCAACTTCTCTTGCACTTGCCACAAAGAACAAAACTAAAGAAAAAATGCTGTCCAAAGGCCGAAATTCAAGATCACTACTTTTGTTTTACTATTTACTTAGTAGATTACTCAGAATCATTCTCAGTATAAAGACTTTTACCAATTCCAGGTGGAGGACCATCAGTAATTGACCGTGACTAAGGGGAGCTGCTCAAAAAGCAGACACAGAGAGCAGTAATAGAACTCCTGGTGAGCTAAAAATCAGGACCAGATGGTTGGTACATGGAATGATGAACTCAGGCACAAAATCAAAAGCAGCCCTACTCCTATTGCTGTACTCTGATACTTGTTGCTTCTCCTGATGTCACCTGCACTACCAACAACTGCAGCTTAATTTCGCAGAAATTAAGTATTGTAATGTATTGAGCATTGTCCAGGCACAGATGAGGAGCAAGTTGAGAGTCTGTGGGTGAGAATTAAGGGGCAGGCTGGCAGGGGTGACACTGTTGTAGGTGTCTGTTACAGGCCACCAGATCAGGCTGAGGAAGTTGATGAGGCCTTCTATGGGCAGCTGAGAGTGGCCTCACAGTCAGAGGCCCTGGTTGTTGTGGGGGATTTTAACTTCCCTGATGTTTGCTGGAAGGACCATTCAGCCAGCCAGCCACAGTCCAGGAGGTTCCTCCAATGCCTTGACAATAACTTTCTGATGCAAAGGGTGGAGGACCCAACTAGGAGGGGTGCACTGCTGGACCTCATCCTCACTAACAAGGAGGATCTGCTTGAAGCAGTAAAGGTCGAGGGCTGCCTTAGTTGCAGAGACCATGAAATGGTGGAGTTCAGGATCTCGTGTGGCTGGAACAGAATAGCAAGCAGAATTGCAACCCTGGACTTCAGGAGCGCAAATTTTGGCCTTTTCAAACAATTGCTAGGGGAAATCCCATGGGCAAGGCTGCTTGAAGGTAAAGGGACCCAAGATAGTTGGTTAGTGTACAGGTACTGTTTCCACCGGGCACAAGATCAGAGTATCCCGACACACAGAAAGTCAAGGAAGGGAGCCAGGAGACCTGTGTGGTTAACAGGGAACTGCTGGGTAAGCTCAAGTGGAAGAGAAGAGTTTACAGATCATGGAAGGAGGGGCTGGCCACCTGGGGAGAATATAAGGCTGTTGTCGGAGGGTGTAGGGAGGCAACTAGGAAAGCTAAGGCCTCCTCAGAATTAAACCTGGCAAGAGGGGTCGAGGATAACAGAAAGAGCTTTTTCAAATACGTGGCAGATAAACTAACACCTGAGCAGCGTAGGCCCACTGATGAATGAGGTGGGTGCCCTGGTGACAGAAGATACAGAGAAGGCAGAGTTACTGAACGCCTTCTTTGTCTCTGTCTACTCTGCCAGAGCCTGTTCTGAGGAGCCCCGTACCGCTGAGGCCCCAGAGGAAGGCAGGCCAATGAAGGAGTTTGCCTCGGTTGATGAGGACTGGGTTAGGAAGCAATGAGGCAATCTCGACATCCATAAATGCATGGGTCCAGATGGGATGCACCCACGGGTGCTGAGGGAGCTGGCTGAGGTCATTGCTGGACCACTCTCCATCATCTTTGCCAAGTCCTGGGAGACGGGAGAAGTGCCTGAGGACTGCAGGAAAGCAAACGTCACTCCAGTCTTCAAAAAGGGCAAGAAGGAGGACCCGGGTAACTATAGACTGGTCAGCCTCACCTCCATCCCTGGGAAAGTGATGAAACAACTTATCCTTGGTGCCATCTCAAAGCATATCAAGGATAAGAGTGTCATTAGGGGCAGTCAACATGGCTTCACCAAGGGGAAGTCATGCTTAACCAACCTCAAAGCCTTTAATAAAGACATAACGAGGTGGATAGATGATGGCAGAGCGGTGGATGTGGTCTACCTTAACTTCAGTAAAGCATGTGACACGGTCTCCCACAGCATTCTCACTGCTAAACTGAGGAAATGTGTTTTGGATGATCGGATAGTGAGGTGGACTGCAAACTGGCTGAAGGGAAAAGCCAGAGAGTTTTGGTCAGTTGGCCTCTCAGTTCCAGAAGGACAGGGAACTGCTGGAGAGAGTCCAGCGCAGGGCAACAAAGATGACTATGGGAGTGAAGCATCTCCTTTATGACGAAAGGCTGAGGGAGCTGGGGCTCTTTAGCCTGGAGATGAGGAGACTGAGGAGTGACCGCATTAATGTTTACAAATATATAAAGGGTGAGTGTCACGAGGATGGAGCCAGGCTGTTATTGGTGACAATCCACAGTGGGACAAGGGGTAATTGGTGCAAACTGGTACACAAGAGGTTCCACTTAAATTTGAGAAGAAACTTCTTCTCAGTGAGGGTGACAGAGCACAGGAACAGGCTGCCCAGGGGGGTTGTGGAGTCTCCTACTCTGGAGACATTCAAAACCCGCCTGGACATGTTCCTGTGTAACCTCACCTAGGCGTTCCTGCTCCAGCAGGGGGATTGGACTGGATCATGTTTTGAGGTCCCTGCCAGTCCCTGACATTCTGTGATTCTGTGAAATCCAGGCACCTAGATGCAGCTGTAATTAGTCAGAGCTTTTTCCCAAGAAAGGAAAGGATTTTTACCCTTAAAACTGTTCACTTCTGGTTGGTCAGAAGTAAAGACATTTTGGTTGCTCTGCTAATGTGCAGAAGATTGCATTAAGCGAATATACTGAAAACAAATAATGTTTTTCATTTGAGTCTGTAGCTTACATTTTTACTCTTCTCAAAAAATTAAGTTCAACAGGCAATAAAACTGCTTGATCTTTGTTTTAATACTAATTGAGCAGGCCAACTCTACTTCTTATTGAAGTGTACAGCTGCCTAAAAAGTTGCAAATTACTATGTGAATGACAAGTATTCATAAATAAGCCACCTGAAATAGTTGCTTCTTTCAGTAGCTAAAAAAAAACTTTTAAACATTTAGGAAACATGTTATTGCAGTAGCTCATGACCATTAACTAATTTAGGATTGCATTACTTTTGTGATTGGTTAAAGGAAGCGATTTCACCCAAACCATCAACAAACTGCATTGCTGTTTAGTAATATACATTAAAACCAGTAACACTTTTAGTGAATACCTAAGACATCTAAAAGACTTTGTCTAAGTACTTTTTAACCATTTGTAAATGGCTTTTTTACAAGGTGAAATTACCTCCCTATTTATTAACAATTCCTTGATGTAAATCAGCAAAAACTGTAAACACAAATATGAAAATTTGAAAAACACTGATGCAGTGTATACTAAACTTTTAACTTGATTTTTTAATACAATAAAATTATTAGAATCTGTGGTAAGAACCCCCAAAATATGGACACATTAATGATATTATTTAAAAAGAGAAAGTAAAGATGTGCTGTTGTAACATGCAAAATTTTAATCTTGAACTGTGTAACAGCACTACCTCTCACTATCCAGAAATTAAAATTAAAGTTATCAGCAAGAATCTTGTACTCTTCTGTCAGCTCTCAGAAGAACCGAATAGCCGAAAGCTACATCCCTGCAGAGCTTCAATTATGTTCATTGTATGAAATGCAACCAACTCTCCCTTATTTATTTATTTATACATTTAATTTTTTCTAAAATAAAAAAATACAAACTTTATGTTATCATTCAACACCTCCCCATGATTTTTCATTCCCCATTTGCTAAATCCCCAAGATGTCTTTTTTTTTTTTTTTGTCAGCTGCTACCATTCCAAAGCTTAGTCTGTCATTTTTGCCTTCAAATATAATTGATTTCTCTTCTGTTACCACAGCCAAAATAATCAGCTGCACCATATAATTTCCCAGCAAAAAAATCTCCCCTTGCAGTCAAACACACCTGAAAAGCACCAATGATCAAGAAGTATTTGACATATAATTTCATTTTAACATAATTCCTTAGGCATCTCATCAGGAAGACAAAATCCAATGTATGAGGTAACTTGTGCTAGTAATGCTTCTACAGTTATATCTACTCTATACATTGCTTTTAAACTTAGTGATATTTCTAGAGATCTCTGGGATCCAACATACACATAAAATCACAAAGCAATTTCAAGATCATGACTGTTCATTGATATCACCAATCAATCAAATAGATCTTGTGAAGGCAGTAATTTTCTCTTTATAGCTTTATATTAATTACTAAATCTTTATTTTAATTTCACCATGATTCTTGGGACAAATACACCATCATTATTGGTAATTATAAAACTTCCCATATCATTGGGCAGCAGAGTAGGCTTGTATTACTCTTTACACTAATCTTTTTATTCTGGAAAACATATTTGTCTTCTCAGAAAATAAAAGATCAGTTTCTACTCTTTCTACACTTACTCTTAGGATATGAAACAGCCATTTGCAGGAGTCAAATGCTGGATAATTTGGTACTACTCTGTTTCTTAAATTCAAGTAAAGTGATTAAGATGGTTTAGTGCTCTAGAGGCATGTCAGATGAACATCTGAGGATAAAAAAAGATCATATACAATCACATGATGAGTCATAGCAGGGACACAGAAATGATGTTATATAGATTTTACAATAAAAATCCATAACTGAAGCCCTTGCATGCTTTAGTTTAGACTTTTAATACTAAAAGCAACTAATAGGCAATAAAGTTTAGATTACATTTTGAATATATCATAGAGTCTAAAAAGCTTGAGGAAAAACTGTTTATATACAACTGTAAATAAATGCAAAGTCCTAGTAGCAATATCTAAATAATAAAAGGAAAGCAGACATGAAAGATCTTTAGCTTAGTCCAAAATAGGAATTAGAACAAAGAACATTTTTTTTCTTTTTTTCTTTTTCTTTTTTTTTTTTCTGCAAAATATAATACTGGATGTCCACTGAGGCAGCTAACAGTGGAGAAGAGATCAATAATCTGTTCTTACTCAATATATTACCCTCCTACCTGGGGCTACCATTTGCCTTCTCTCAAAAGAAAGACCATAATAATTAACGCAAAAAATGTAACTAATCAGTGCAACATTATATATACTTTCACGAATTCTGTTGCGGCCATGGGATTATTTGCGATTAGCTTCTATGGCCTGATCCAAGGCACATCAACTCACAAAACATCAAAATTTACAAGATACCAGACTAAAATATTTGTGTAACAGGGAAGCTAGACAGTTGAGCTGACGAAAATATTTCAACTCCATTTCTGTTGTTAAAGGCAAAATATTTCATTGGCAGACAAAATTAACAATCTAATGCTAAAAAACAAAACAAAACAAAACAAAACAAAAAAACAAAACCAAAAAACCTTTAATAAAAAGTAATATTTTTTCAAAGTAAAATGAATATTTTTCAAGTTATCATTTTGTTATTTTAGATTTTGAAAAGGCTACTTAGGACCAATATGCAATTCTGTAATTAGATATAGAATTGGTATACCTTCTATTCCTTTGAAAGATTGAAACTTTTCACAGTCTCAAAGGAAAATAACAACGGATTTTTCTCTAAATTTGCTAATTCTCTACAGTTTACTTCCTTCACAGCAATGTGCACTCCTGCACACATTTGTTGTTAAGGATGATAATAAGTATGGAAAATGACTCGTTTGAGAAAAGAAGGAATAGTTGCAAGTGTAACTTGTATGAGTTTCCATTCATAACTCTTTGCATAACCACAATTTTGCAACTTCATTTATTGAGGTTGAAGGTCTAGTAAATAAGGAGTGCATTAGCAGCCAAAAACAAATGACTAAGCAAAAGGAGCGGATTGTTCTGCAAGTCTCTCTTTAGTAAATTATTAAAAGTATTGAATTTGTTCATCTACCACATACAGAGTACTCCTCAAGTACCTTTGTCCTTATCCATTGTGCCTGGAAGTCTAAACTCGTAGTTTAGAGGCTAAACTCTAAGTGCAGAATAAATATTGTGAAAAATAATTTAATTCAAACGGTAAACTAAGAACTATACTAATAGATGTTCACAAAAGCCTGATGTACTGAGGTACACTTTAACACCTACATTTTTTGAGGTAAACACTTAACAGAATACTTTGGGTTTTGGAGATGGGAGGGTAACAAAAGAAGATTTAAGGCCTTAGTTCCCTCTTAAAATGAGCATGCCATGAACTTCCATATTCCTTACTTCCTCTGGGGTTAAAACAGGTCTATTATAAGTAAAACCTTTTATTACATTCAGCCATATGTCTCCAGAAATTAGTTATAAGATAAACTGTCTTCATGTGTAACAGTCATGCATTTCCCCCTCCTTTGTACACTGGCACCTCTGCAAGAAAAAAAAAATAATTACAGCAAATAATTCTAATTCAAGAGGAATAATTAAAGGCAGTGTGGGGGAGTGAAAGGAAGATGATGCCATTTTCTAGTTAACTGGAGCATTTAAAGATTCACTACCCTATTCTTTGAGCTTAATTAAATCTATTAAAATTGGTTGTGAAGCTAATATATTCAAGCTATGAAAAGTGATTAAGATTTCATAGCTTTCAAACATAAATGTTTTCAAATTTTGTCACTTTCAAAAAGTAACTTAAATTTGTGATCACACCAAAAACGAAGAACAATTTGGAGTTCATTCCCAAATGCCAACATTGTCAATACCTCTTTGTTGTGCTTAGAATCTACTCATGGTAGAAAACAAAACTACAAAGCTACAGAAAACAACCTACATCCTTTACTTAGGAGACTATCAGCAGTAAAAGCTGTGATGGCAACTACAGCACCTAAAAAAAGACTTTTCTCTTTTCAAATACACGGATATTTCAGAACTACAGATCAACTGCAAACATCTACTAAAACAACATTGTTTAAAAAAGTTTTGATTAAAAAATCTGATATGAAGCTGACACTCATTTTTATATCAATTTCCTAGTTGATATCAACCAGATATTGTTTTATTTTCATTAAGCAATATAACATAACTTGTCAAAATGTTTGTGACTTTAGTCTACTGTTAATTAAATATTTTCAATGACTATTTAGATTTATTACAGTAGAATTTTTGACGCCTCCCATATATTTTATACTAACTGCTTATTCACAGAGGACAAGACTTAGATCACTCATACAAACACCCTGTTGCTTCGCTCCAAAAGAAAATGGAGTTTATTGATGAATAAAAGTTCATGAGTTATCTTTGGGCTTTTGCAACCTGAGCAGGATGTAGCTGGCAGAATGTGCAGAGACATTTCCTATTATGATTTGCCATGTACTCCAGCACATTGCTGAAAAATACACCTAGGTGCACCTGCTTGTGGCTTGGATGGCTGCACTCTTTGCTAGGTAAGAAACTGGCTGGATGGCCAGGCCCAAAGTGTTGTGGTGAATGGAGTCAAATCCAGTTGGCGCCTGATCACAAATAATGTTCCCCAGGGCTCAGTATTGTGGCCAGTTCTGTTTAATCTCTTTATCAATGATCTGGACGAGGGGATTGAGTGCATCCTGAGTGAGTCTGCAGATGACACCAAGTTGCGTGGAAGTGCTTATCTGCTGGGGGCTAGGAAGGCCATAGAGAGGGACCTGTGATTCTATAACCACACGTATGACTCTGTATATGTACAGAAATATGCATATTAACCTGGCAAATTCAATAAGTCTTGCGTACCATAAAGTACACATTTTGGAGGATGATATTTGGAGGTGACATATCCATACAGGGAGAATTTTCATTTTTGGGCTAAACCAAAAATGAAATCCTGGTTTACTTTGCATTACTGATTTTATACCACCAATGACCTCTTAAGCCACAGCTATTAGTTTTACTACTTCAAATTTCTTTCAGGATTCTAAATTGGAGTCTGAGAATGATATCAACACAGGTGAATTTAATATTCTTGAAAAATTACAGAATATTAACACTTACAATTAAATAATTCATGGTTGATTACTGTATAATTATAGCTCAGCAGCACAACAAGCACTTCCACCTAAGTCAACATCTATATTACTAATGTTCACCTAAAAATTTTGTTTCCCTAAATGCTACAAACAATTTTTCATCCAGATTTATTCACTTGGATGAATTATAAATTTTAGTTCATCTCAGTAGCATTTGTCATAGGTTATTTCTTTCAGTTTTAAAATAACAAGAACATGGAAGTAAAGTATGCTCTCAACAGTTCAGAATTCTTTTTAAAATGGAAGCCTTAAAATGGATGGAGAGAGAAATTACATCTTTAGAACTATAGTTTGTTAGTTATTAACTACAAATAAAGAAACATTTCCATATCATCAACTGAAATTAACCTGGCCAGTATATTTCATTTCTGTAGGAGACAAAAGAATGTGTCTTTTTCTTCTCTTCTACTTCTCCTTCTTCTTCTTCTAATTTTGAAGCATTGCAGTTAGCAAGTGGTGTTTTAAAGCATTTTGTATGTGAAATGCTATATCATCTCCAAGGAAATACAATGTAAATGTCAGGCCCTTACTAAAAACATAGTGGTTTTGCATAAGGTTTTTTTTAATTCTGATATTTTCTAGGCCATATGCCTTGAGAGAAAGGATTGAAATACTGGGTTTTCTTTCCGTAAGGAGACAGTGGTGTTTTGTGACAGAGGTCACTAAAATAATCTCCCTAAAATCTGGTTTTGGATACTTAGTCCAGATTAAAATTTGCATTGCTTTTCAAGTTCAGAAAAATGTCCAAAGTTTTGGTTTTTTTTTTTGTATTCTAGTATGAATGTCTTTGGTGTTTCGTAACACATATTGTCTGTCTAGCATGAGAATTAAAGAAAACTAATACATCCACAATAAACACTGTCTCTACTCCAAGGAAAAAAAATCATTTGGGTAATCCAGGATTATTCTTAATGCCTTGCTAAGGGGGAAAAAAAGGAAAAAAAAAAAAAGGCCAACCAATATATTTTATAAGGCATTAACAATATTAAAAATTCGCCCCTCTGATTGCAATGTTTGCACAAACAGCCAAATCCTGTGCACTTATGATTTAGGGATAAATTTTAGGAATTATCTGTCACATGTTCTCCTCAGCTTTTAGTCACAGCTCATATGTCTAGTGTTTCCAATTAATCTCTCTGTACATACAGTCACTTCCAAGAGTTCAGTACCAAAAAACTGAAAAAATTTTAAGCAAACTGCAAATTTTAGATGAGATTACTAAAATAGCTTATATTTAAACTTAATCCAGTGTTCTTTACTTCTGGATCCCAACTCTTTAAACGTAACCCTCAAATGTTCCATATCCTACACAAACCATATGATGTGGCATAATGCTATTTATTGTGGATGATGGATAATAAGATTACCGTTCACATTCCCGAATTGGTATATGTGAAACCATGCTACCTTTACACTGTAACTGATTGTCAGAGCCTGACATTTGTATCACTGTGGAATTTAACTAGAAAGGGTCAACCAGGGTTCCTAAAATGATATAATGCCTCTGGCATTGTGTGTACAAAAATGGCCACTCTTGGGAGTATAAAGCTGCCTTTGAGCTCAAGAGCAAGTATCTTGACAAAAACCCACAACAGTTTGTTTTAAGTATGTATGTTAAGCTGTATGTTTTAAATCCACTGAAGGCAGATTGTGACTTCTCTGAAAGACAATGATTAAGTCTCATTTGGTACTTTTCTCCATAGTACTCTCTCTCCCTTTTGGACTTAACTCCAGGTCTCCTCCACAAGGCCTTAACCTGCTAATCAGGTCTGTTAGAAACATCTTAGAAACACAAGGGAATAAAAACTAAACCATTCATGTTGTACTTCATTAAATGAATAAACCCCTGTTTTCCTGATTGTGAATTTCATTCCTTCATTCCTGATCTGAGATTCTCAGTAATCAATGAAATAGTCGGATATACTTGTGTAATTTGTAAAGCACAAAAGAGCTGACAAGCTGACAGTTAAATTAGGGTCTCCTTAGAGCAGAATAATCCAGAGATGTTACCAGTTATTTGTGTCTTCACAGTGTATCCTTTTGATGCCTACATTAGCATTTTTAGACAGTGCTATAAAACAATCAAGAAGGTAATGGGAATGCATGCTTCATGTCTAATTTGCAGTACTGCTTTTCTTGCTGAAAAAGCAATTGTGATTAATGGTGACATCATGGAAACTTCTCAATTAAGGATGGACAGACTTTGAGATATAGTGCTAAAAAACCAGAAAACAAAACAAAACAAAACACACACAAAACAAACCACAAAAACCTAACAGAACTACTGTGGTCCTTTAGTTTTGGCACAAATCTGTACTAAACCAAGCTAAGCCAACATTAAGGTCACAAATATTTATACTGGGGAAGGGCTATATGGGAGACAGAGCATGCCATAAATACCAGTGCTGTTGTCTGTTTCTGTTTTGGCCTCAGATTTCAATTCCTGACACCCTGCCTCCACAATGATTTTCTGAGACGATTCCCTTCGCTGCTGGTAGGTGGTTTTCTTCAAATAATACACACTGGTAGCAGCTAAACAAGTTAAATCTGGATCAAATGTAGATCCTTTGAAATAGTAACAGTCACCATCGCATTCACTACTAGCTCAATATTTTTTTCTGATTTTCCTTTCTTCTGAATAAAAATAGCTATACTCTCATAGTGTGGAAAAAAATGCATTACATTCTTTTTTTCAATGATCACGGATCTGCTTACAGGAGCATCCCCTTAATTCAAAGAACTGGTTAAACCAGTGCAAATTTGGTTAAATTTTTGGACTTGGGAAAACGCTGCAGTGTTTTCTGTTTATTAGAAAGCTAGGTAAAACATCTTTGACCTGCTTTTAGCTAGAATGCAAAAAGTACCTAGGTGAAAAAAGTCTCATCCTGCCCCTTAGATTTTCATGCATATAGGCAGGATCAATTCTGGATGTTAAAAGCTTGGCTCTGCATGGACAGGAAAAGTCGTTAGTCATAAGCCCCAGTTCTCTAGGGACTGTGACCACCACCCTTCTGGGCACATTTTCTTGATACTCCAAGTATCAAGCAATGGGAAATTTATCATGCAATGGGAAAATTAATAATGTCTGCAGCTAAGCAGATGCTGCATCATCAATGGACTGGAAGACAGTTCCTGACTGCCCTAATGAATACTCATTATTATAATTCAGTCTACCCATTAAACACGAGAAGGTGTTCAGAAACTAAAATGGTGCATGTCCTAACCGATAACATGGAGTGAAAAAGTAGAGAGGAAGAATATAGTAAGACATACCAATACTAGAAAAGACACAGCGAAGAACCTTAAACAGAAGAACAAAACAATTGCTTTTTAAGAAGACAGGAAATAAGATATGGACTAGAAGAGAAGTGATTAAGGTCCCAGGATATTGTGGAATAAAAAAATTAACTGTGAAGCTCATACAACCTGTTCTTATCTAAATACAGCTATCTGAGGCAATCTGAAGGCTGGAATGGCCCTAGAGCACTTATATACATTTACAAGCTATATGTTTTCATTTTCTTATAATCTTCCTTACTTGATCATTTATGGTCGGAAGACAGGAACGTGAGATGTGACAAAATGCAGAATCAGTCCATAACTAATTCTGAAATCTGAATGAGTGCTGAGTGGTGGTGTTGATAGTTTAGAGGGAAGGAATGTTATCAAAATGGACCTTGACAGGCTTCAGAAGTAGGCCCAGGCAAACCTCACGAAGTTCAACCAAACTATGTGTAAGGTCCTGAAAAAAGGAAATTATTGTTATGAGGATAAACACTAGGGAAACTATGGAAAGTATGATGGTAAAACCAACAATTTCAATAGAAAGCCATAGCACCTGAAGGAACATAAGCAGTAGGAGTAAAGAAAAAATGTCTGAGAGGTTGCTGTTCTGAATTATCTAAAGAGAGACACTATGGCACTCTGCCAACAATTTTACGGACACAGCATCCCATGTCATGTCATGATATGAGAAAAACTTGACTACGACTTCTCATATAACAGACAGGTGATTACTCTGTTCAAGTAACAGAGGTTTTGACTGCTTAGAAAATATTCCAGTTTTTCTATACACGAGCAACCGATGATGTTCAATATATTTAGGCTGACTTTTAGAGTATACCTAACTGGAGATGATGTGCTATTTTCAAAAGTTTAGGGATTAAAATTAAATTCTGCATTGAAATAAAATTCAGATCTTATCAGGGAGATATAAATGAACAATTTACACTGTGACAGCCAAAATGTTGATCTGGAGTATGGGCTCAAGTCAAAAGACTCCATACTCCTTAATTTATAGAGAAAGACTTTATTTTAGTGGTACGGTAAGGAATTTTGCACTAGATCAACTACTAATGGAACATCTGCTTTATGATTAAGTGAAGCTACCAGCATTTTGTTCCCGTCTTCTACTCCAGCTGCAGTTACACAGAATTCTAAACTGTAATTGCTGAATCTCAGGGTGCCAGTCCATGCACTGCTTGGTGGATCCTGCCCTGAACTGCTTAAGAACCAAAATTTATTTTAAAATAAATAATTCACTTTCCCCTTAGCACCAAAGAACCTTGACATAGGTTGAGGAACCTGAAAATTGTCTTTTTATGTGTTGAATCTGTTCCTCATTGAATTAAACTGCCAGTGTCTCTATAAAGTCCAAATTTTCAAATTTGCCAAGAAATCCTGCACTTTATTCTGATCTAGATGTTCTTGCATAGAAAAATTCCATGCAATGTGTCAGCTTTCTAAACCAGCTCTGGAATATCAAATGAAAGAAAATATTTTTCTTAATGTCTAACCATATACTGTCTTCCAAAGAGAAATCTGAAATTTTCTCTTAAATTGAAAGAAAGCATATTCTTTTCTGTAAACAGAAAAATGTTCTAAAGAAGGGTTGAAAACATTTCCACTAATATGTTGTAATAAAGAAACTACACATACAGTCGGTATAATCTAATAGCATTTCACAAAGTATACATGGCAGATACATATTTTATTATTCCCAGGAATACAGTCATGGCACATCTCTTAAGCAGTAGTAGCTATGTATTTCTGGATTCTTAAATGAAAATGCATTTACCTTCCCTGGTGCTTCCTACAAAGTTTTCCTATAAGTGTTACAAATGAGCAGAATTGCCTTTATGCTACCTTCAGAAGTGTGTTATTTTTGTCATGCATGGATGCTACTTCATTTAATTTCTCTTTGTGACACATTATTCGGTACAGATTTTCATTTTGTTAGGAACTGTCCATGCTGGTGAAGACTAAAAAACACTCCTCACCATTTATGTAACCTGCAGTGTTTTGAGTCCCTGGTGTTCTCTATTACAATGATGGTCTGCTAACCTATTTAAATCACTAATGCAATTTGTATATTACAGTAAATGAAGAAAATGAAATTCTGCTTCCTCTAAATCACTGAAAAGCTAGAACACGTTATAGTATGATCTCAAATGTCTCTATATAACCGACAAAAATGCTTACTGAAATGATTGCTATTTCCCTGCATGAGAGAGAAAATATGAAAAAGTAGTAGTATAAAAATTTTTCAACATTTTATGCTAATATGAACACTTCAATACAGAAGCGATTATGAGGTAGAATAAATGGAAGAGATTACTTCTACTTTTCACAATTCAGGATTTCTTAATAAACTAAGTGCAACTTGCATGTGAGGAATACTAATTTTCTCTGTTTGAAAGGTGGTGTCCTGAGAAAACTGAGGTTTGATCTGGAAGGGAAAATCTTCATATTCCTAAATTCTTCTGCATACTATAGGGAAAAAGCTTTTCAGCTTTTCAGAAACTTTCAGCTTTTCAGAAACTGTATTTAGATTACATGTGCAAAAAAACTCAACAGTGTTTCTTAGGATTTTATGGATGACATGAGATATGTAAAAAAATCACGTTTCTAAGAACCTAATAATCCAATTTATTCTGCCCATGGCATGCAGATTCATTATTCCTTTTTAGCATCTTTTATTCCACCAAATTAGCTTATCAAGGTAATGTAGATGTAAGAAAAATTGAAAATCCAAGAAATACTATCTGCAGCTTCTTCTGTATACTCATTCTGCCATCACCTTCCTGCAAAAAATGCTTACACGGTACCATAAAGTCAGGGCTTAACTTGATGATAAGATTTTTTTTCATTGTACAAAGGGAAACTTTTGGAAAACTAACTTTAAAGTTGCCTCTGGGAAACAAAGAATCCATTATTGCAATTACACAATAGGATAGAAAAGTAAAAACAAACAACAAAAAAGGAATCCAAGATGAAATATCGAGGTTTCCTGCAAATGTAGTAAAACCTAGAAGAATGCTGCAGCTGCAATATTTAACATAAATCTGGAGGCTTCAAGAAGCTGAGACAAAAAATTTCAAACACTATATACCGTATTTTAGTAACTGAGGAACCCATTCCGTTTCAGTTGTTGACCATCACACAAACAGACAAGACTAATGTCAGTGTTCAGTTTATTAGTTCAGTTTATTAATTCCAGGCAGCACAATTCAATACTATCAGCTTTATCTCATAACACAATATTTTGCATTAAGAAAAAAAAAAAAAGCCCCAGAATCTACAATAATTTTAGGCCACAAGACTGCCTAAAATATCCATTTAATTATTAATCAAGGTTTTCCTTAATCACAGTAATATTGGTGTTGTCAGACTGGGTCAGACTGGTCTTGTTAGTGAGCTTGCTTTCTTTGATAACAGATCCAGAAGGAATTCAAAGTTGAAAAAACCTAACAGTGAAGAGAGATGGGGACTGCTGCTCTCATTCCTTAACTTCTATAAAAACCTCTGCCATCTTTTCAGAGGACTGGAAGAGAATGGAGTGTGTATTAAATACATATATGTATATATATTTATACATATATATAGCTGCCAATATAAACCAGATAAGGAAGTAATTGGCTTGCGTATAGACTAGGACTTGGCCTTGCCAGAAAATGACTGACTCGCTTATGAGTATTACTGTTGTAACATTATGGAAATACTAGATTTTCATAATTCAGATGTCCTTTTCTCCTCCTGAGTTCAGCTTAACACTTCATTAACAGGCATTTTCTTGTAAAACAGAGTAACTTCTTGTAAGATGCAGTGATTCCACTGTTGCTGAATGTTAAGTATGTGATATGGCTGAAGTCTGCATTTTCAATGCGAGCAAATGGAGTACATAAACCAAGACATTACTGCAGTTCTTGATAAGAAGAATGCCAACCTAAGAGTTACAGTGAACATCTTGCCTTCTGCTCTCTTTTCTGTAAAAGTTACTGACAACTCCTGGGACTTGTTTCAGTGCAAATGCCATACAGAAGGATCTGGACCAGCTGGATCATCGGGCTGAGGTCAATTGGAAGAGGTTTAACAAGGCCAAGTGCCAGGTCCTGCACTTGGGTCAGAACAACCCCAGGCAGTGCTACAGGCTCGGGGAAGAGTGGCTGGAAAGTTGCATGGAAGAAAAGGACCTGGGGGTGTGAATTGACAGCTGGCTGAACATGAGCCAAGAGTATGCTCAGGTGGCCAAAAAGGCCAACAGCATGCTGGCTTGTATCAGGAATAGTGTGGCCAGCAGGACTAGAGAAGTGATCATGCCACTGTACTCAGCACTGGTGAGGCCCCACCTTGAACCCTGTGCTCAGTTTTAGGCCCTTCATCATAAGAACGACATTGAGGTACTAGAGAGAGTACAGAGGAGGCAACAAAGCTGGTGAGGGGTCTGGAGCACAGGTCTGATGAGGAGCGGCTGAGGGAGCTGGGGCTGTTTAACCTGGAGAAAAGGAGGCTGAGGGGAGGCCTTTTCACTGTCTACAACTACCTGAAAGGAGGTTGTAGCATGGAGGGGGTTGGTCTATTCTCCCAAGTAGCAAGTGAAAGGACAAGAGGGCATGGCCTCAAGTTGCACCAGGGGAGATTTAGATGGTATATTAGGAAAAAATGCTTCACAGGAAGGGTTGTCAGGCATTGGAACAGGCTGCTCAGGGAAGTGGTGGCGTCACCATCCCTGGAGGAGTTTAAAAGGCATTTAGATAAAGTTCTTAAGGACATGGTTTAGTGTAAGAGCTAGGTTATGGCTGGACTTGATGATTCTGAGGGTCTCTTCCAACTGAAATGATTCTATGTTTCTATTAAACTTTTTCTGCAAGCTTAGTCATTTCTCTTCTAGTTACTTCACCGTCTGAAGAAATGGCAAGAGAAAGAAAAGGAGCAAAAGTAGCTAAGCTGTATTTTTATTTACGCTAACCAAAGAGCTACTCCTGACCACAAAAATGATGCAGAGAGCATATCTGAAAAAAGAATGTGCCTCATTAGTAAGCCAGACGTCTTATGACAGTTTCAAGACCAGTATTTTTTTTAATATCTGTATACTGCAATGGAAGTATACGTAAGTACCAATGGTCAACACACATAATCATTGATGAAGACAAAGAAAATAACGGACGTAATCAATGATGAAGACTTAGAAAATACTAAACTTCTCTTTTTTTTTTTTTTAAGGTCACATTCATTAAAATAAGAAAAAAATAATTAAGTGAGTGAAAAGACCAAACAAGAAAAACGTTTCGGTCTGTGTAAAGCAGGTGAGAAAAAGACAAGTATTTCTCATAAACTGAGAAAGGGTGTGCCATCCCATGGACTTTTCTGTTACACACTTTTTCTGCTCAATTCAGAGAAATTATATAATAAAAATGTTGTAGACTACAAAAATGTAGGTTCTCAGACAGGTATTTGGATAAAAATAGGTACATAATTTATTTAGGCTTCTGACTCTCACAGACAGTTTACCTCCAGGTTTCATTTTTGACAGTTCCATTTATGATGGACAAATGAGATTGCATTCAAGTATCTGTCTTGTCATGCTACCTATGAATAAACCATTACAAAAACCTTACTCCTCTCCATTCTTCCTCTGTAAAGTATAAGATAAATTTTCATTGAAAAATATGTTGTGTTGTTATTACATTTCATTATAAAGGATTTATCCAAATTATTTTCTCTTCACATACGACCTCTTTCAAAATAGCAAAAAGTATTTCAAAGTGAACATCACCAATTTTCTTTTTCATTCATCCACATGGTTTGAAATAATGTTAATGACTCCATTTGGCCCCTGAAAATGTTCAAGTCACTGACAGAACACCATTATTTGAGAAAGCTTATATAAACAGACAAGCCAGGTAAGGGCATTTTGCCAGTGTTAAAATAAAGGAAGGAAAAAAAAAAAGGAGTGGAATGTAAAGATTATGTATCTTGACAAAAGCTATGGAGGAAATTAAAACTGAGAATTTAATTTAGATCAAATAAATTTTAGGCACATCCTCTAACAGCAAGACAATTCAATCAGCTCTTCTTCCTAAGCATAAAATAGAGAAGAAAAAGAAGCACCCTAATGTTGTCCAAATTCAAAACATATTCATATACCATATACCAGCCACCATATTCTCCTGGGTTTACCTCCCACTGTCTTCAGTAATTACTGGAAACTAAGCTTCCTAGCAAAAGGTCTCCAAAGATGAGGGGTTTTATAACAAAGTGTATTTGGTTCTGTATGAAAATCTAAAAATGTCTCAAAAAGCTCTTTCTTCTAACAAGAACAGTTACAATTCTATCTTTGTGAATTCTACTAGCAATTCCAAGGCTTTAATCAGAGAACTAAGAAGAACAGCTACCAGAGCTACATAACGCAGAGACAACAGTACTACAAATAACATTCTCACATTTTGATTTTTTTAATAGTTTCCATCACGGACATTATAAAATTGTGCTCTTCATCGTTGTGTGCATCGCCTGCATACACACAGGGTCTGAAGAGCAAAATTACTTACTTGAGAATAGCTATGGCACGGAACACATTGTAACTTCACTGGCCATCTTATAAGGACCAAGGATTATACTATTTTCCTCATTGTTTTCTGTTTCAGCACCGCTGGCCAAGTTGCAAGAACAATTCCTTCCTTGCATTAGTAAGAAAAAAAAAAAAATGTTAACCAAAAATTACTCATTGCAAAGTTCAAATAAAAGCTACATTCTTTCTTCAAAACCAGATATTAGCCCAAATACCATTTTCCAAGTTCATGGCACTTCTGACCACAACGAATGCTGTTGCACTTGCCAGAGAGTAGGAAAAGGAGAAATGTATGTACACCCATCTCTAGTGATGACAATGTACAAAAAGATTATCTTTGTTATCTGTTTGTTACCACTCCTAGTAATAGTATAAACACAAACCTGGAGAAAGAATAATTTTATCCAGGCAAAGATCTGTCATGAGTAACGTATCTGGTCCCTTTGATCTTTTCAGTACCTTTTGAATCCATTTGTACTTGTCTTATTTAATGCAGAGCCAGGCAACAAATGCTTCTTTTATTCCCTTCAGCAGCTTTTACACAATGTTGTAATCTCTAACAACAGTTATATTTTGTCAGGCTAAAGGATTCCACTTTATCTAAGAGGACATGACTCCTACAACCTCCAGTCATTCCTGTGCATCCCTTTTGAATTGTGTCCAACTGGGCTACTCTGTCCTGTAATTCAGCACTATGTGGCTTTACTCCCACTTTCCCAGATTTAAAAAGAACAATGAATGTATTTATGCATTTTTAATTTCTTAATTTAAGCAGACAGTGATAAATGAAACACATTCTACTCTGCCTTGGAAATCAGTTTTACTGACATCTAACTAACATTCAGGACATTCTTCTGTGCTACATAAAGTAATTTGGTCATGTCTACAGGTCATGACCATTCAAAAATTCATCACCAGGTACTTCTGCGTCTGCTTGAATGCCATCTTCAGAGATGCTTTTAGCGATGTCAGTCTCTTGTAGTGACTTCAAATGACAGTTTAGATTTATCTGAAAAGTTCCAAGCATGCATCTAAGCATGATGCCTGAAAGAAAGTGTCCATTTATGTTTTCTAGCATTTTAAATTTAAACATTTACTTATGTCATCCAGTGTTCCTCTAAATAATATTTTAGGCTACTCCCACTTGACTTTTGTTTTCATTTACATAGACCTACTTGTATTAAGGTCACTACAACATTTTTGAATTGTACTGGTAATGCAAAACCAAAATAATCTGAATGTACCTACTCACAAAAACAATAAAAAATTAGTGTGGTCATTAAGCATAGATTTTATTACAGAAGGATACACAATTTTCAGCTTCACATGACAATGAAATGCAATTTACTTCCTATTGAGAGTGTGTTGGATTCTGCCTAGCAATTGTTATTTTACAATCTGCTTCTTCTTATGCAGAGAACTGCAATGCTTAGGTTCTGTACTAACTGGAGATGCCAGTAAGAAGAAACTCCAGTACTGTACATGGCTAACACCTGAGACAGATGAAACACCTCTAGGGTTAAATGGCAGAATTGGCATTGCTGCAACAATTTACGAGTCTTGGAGGAAATTCTGTCTCCTCAGTCTCAGGTATAAAAGGATCTAAGACTAAATATATTTCAGAGGTCTCTAACTGAATTCAAGTATCTGCACAAGAGCTACTGAATCAATTTGATATTTTTTTTCTAGTGAGAGGCAGCATTTATTTTATAGTTGACACTATAGTAATACCTGCAGGATTAGTGACTGTATCAGAAGGTGTACTTTGTACAACGTACTAAACATGTTTCTCTAACCTACACCAAGTCTTAGCACTAGTTGTATTTGATTCAGGTTGCATATATCTGCTATGAAACATTCTGCAATACATCCCAATATTCTGTACTCCAAAAAGCTACAAATGTTCTGATCACTAGACAGAAACCTCTGTCGCTATGCACAATATATGAGTGTCCGATGAGAATATGCCGTTATGTTGAGTGCCTGGTTTAAGGCAGAAACTTGATCACGTGTTCTCTGGCCGGGCCAAAAGACACATTTTATCCTTCCCATTAGCTTTCCAGTATTTGCTGATATGCTTATTTGACATAGAAGAAATAAGCAGTGAATATATAATTTGATTTGAAATCTTGCAAAGTCTAAATCGTTTAAGATAGCAATTTTGTAATTATGACTATAGAAAAATGGCTACTAGCTCATCTACAAACAAAAACAACACTTACCTAAATTAGAAGAGTCTGCACCTATTAATTTATAGGGTTCTCAAAAAAGTCCTGATGGACAACTCATTATTTTATGTCTCCTTATCTCCCGACCTACTCCTTTCTGTGCTCCATCACAGAAAGCTTACTCTCTTCAGTTTCTAGCCACAAGAGCTTTATTTCTTAAGCAACATTGAATATGACATCCACAATTTTCCTTGATTTGTATAAGTATTCTACTTATTTAATAATAAGAAATGTCATAACATAGTTTTAAAAAGATCCCTTAATAGTCTTTCCCAAATGTTAAGAGAGAAGGCCTCCAAAAATAACAAAAAATTCTGAATATTCCCTTTCAGCTTTTGCATCTTGACTTAAAAATGATGGCTACAGACACTCTGATCACACAGTAACACACACCATGGAATACAAAAAGACTGAAAGTAACCAATAACAGTAAAAATATGTCCAGTTTACTTAAGATTGAAATTTTTTGCAATGTTCTTTGCTTGTACCTCTAATCTAAAATCATTCCAGTTCCAGGAGTGGTTGGATGAAAGAGGTTTCAGTTTAAATTCAGGCATTATACATCTACATTATAGTAAAGAGTTTCATTTTATAGCAAGTTTTCATTAAAAAAAAAATGCACAACACTCTAAGTGCTTTAGATATTATATTGAATTCACTATTGCTGCTGCATCCTGTTGCTATTCTAATTTTCACCTTCATAAGAAGATTTACACAGAGTCTCTTAAAAGACTTCAGCAAATCCTTGAAAAATAGATATTTTTCAAACCCTAATGCACCGACACTGGTTTGAAAAAAAAAAATGCTATGGCAAAGTGTGTACAGCACAGGATAAACAACCAGACTTGGACTCAACAGATCTAGCTCCAACTCCTGTCTTTGAACTATGGAAAAGCTGTGAAAAACACAATTATTTCTCAGTGAAACTTTTTCTACTTATATGTATTGTTGAATTTGTACAGATTTGGATAGATTGACTTTCAGGTATTTCCATAAAACATACTCAAAGATTCCTAATGTTGTCTTGGGCCTCCATGTCACATAGCAATTCAATATGACCATTAAAGCTGTATGCATGCTATAAGCAAATTTCAGTATCACATCATACTACTTCCATTTTCTAAAAGCGCAGCAATGGATGTATCTGAGATAAAAATGACATTGCTGATTACTTGGACCATTTATGCAGTAAATGATATGGTGCTTCCTCATAACTGCTATCCAAATAACTGGGCTAAAACATCCCTACCACATCACCATCACATAAAATGAAGGATTGCTTTGAAGAATACATGCAACTCTCATTACTTACTTTGAACTATTAGTGCACTTTTCATTTTAATTATTTTATCTATATTTTAAATGGTGCATATTGATCAAAAAGAGCACATGACTGATTAAAATAGTCCCTTGACTAATCCTTTATGCTTTTTTGTTTCTTTTTCTCTCCTAGATTTCTTTTATGTTCCTGTTTTCAAACCAAGCTCTTTTCTAAGTGAGCTTCTATCCACAGAAGTAGACTTGATTTTTCATATTCTCTGAATTCACTGCCTCTAATGATTTGATTAGAAGAAAGCTGGTGAACTCTTCATATAAGAGAGAAAAAAATGCAATATGACTGCAGAAGCCAGTCCGAAAGAAAGTTTGCATTATCAATACTAAAAAAGAAAAAGGTTGGCTTGAGAAGAAAATAAGAATTTTGTGAGGTTTTGTATTGTTTTATTTCGTTCTGGTTTTGTCCTCGTTTTGTTTAAAACAATATCAGTTCTCTTTCAGCTAAGTTCTAAGTAACTGTACTTTTCTGGTGCTGGTTGCATGTTTTTCAGACACTCTTTGCTCTGGAGCAGATAACATTAGGAATGGTATGCAGAAGAGGCCCAGGTGTAGACTTATCACAGAATCACACAGAATCACAGAATATTAGGGATTGGAAGGGACCTCAAAAGATCATCCAGTCCAATCTCACCCCTCAGTCTCCTCCAAGCTAAAGCGACCCAGCTCCCACAGCCTTTCCCCATAAAGGAGATGTTCAACTCCCGTAATCATCTTTGTTGCCCTGCACTGGACCCTCTCCAGCAGTTCCCTGTCCTCCTGGAACTGAAGGGCCCAGAACTGGACACCATATTCCAGATGTGGTCTCACCAGAACAGAGTAGAGGGGAAGGAGAACCTCTCTTGACCTACTAACCACCCCCCTTCTAATACACCCCAGGATGCCATTGGCCTTGCTGGCCACAAGGGCACAGTGCTGGCTCATGGTCATCCTGCTGTCCACCAGGACCCCCAGGTCCCTTTCCTATACACTGCTCTCCAACAGGTCATTCCCCAACTTATACTGGAACCTGGGGTTGTTCCTGCCCAGATGCAGGACTCTACACTTGCCCTTGTTACATTTCATTAACTTTTCCCCCGCCCAACTCTCCAGCCTGTCCAGGTCTCTGGATGGCAGCACAGCCTTCTGGCATGACAGCCACTTCTCCCAGCTTGGTGTCATCAGCAAACTTGCTGACAGTGCACTCTATTCCCTCACCCAAGTCACTGATGAATATATTGAATAATACCGGCCCCAGTACTGACCCTTGAGGCACTCCACTAGATGCAGGCCTGCAACGGGACTCTGTCCCACCGACCACAACTCTCTGGCTTCTTTCCTTCAGCCAGTTCACAGTCCACCTCACTACCTGATCATCCAGACCGCACTTCCTCAGTTTAGCTGTGAGGATGCTGTGGGAGACTGTGTCACATGCTTTACTGAAGTCAAGGTAGACCACATCCACCGCTCTGCCATCATCTATCCACCTCGTTATGTCCTCATAAAAGGCTATGAGGCTGGTCAAACATAACTTCCTCTTGGTGAAGCCATGCTGACTGCCCCTAATGACCCTCTTATCCTTGATATGCTTTGAGATGGCACCAAGGATAAGTTGTTCTATCACTTTCCCAGGGATAGAGGTGAGGCTGACCTGGGTCCTTCTTCTTGCCCTTTTTGAAGACTGGAGTGACATTTGCTTTCCTCCAGTCCTCAGGCACCTCTCCCGTTTCCCAAGACTTGGCAAAGGTGATGGAGAGTGGTCCAGCAATGACTTCAGCCAGCTCCCTCAGCATCCCATCTGGGCCCATGCATTTATGGATGTCGAGATTGCCTCATTGCTTCCTAACCCAGTCCTCATCAACCGAGGCAAACTCCTCCATTGTCCTGCCTTCCTCTGGGGCCTCAGCGGTACGGGGCTCCTCAGAACAGGCTCTGGCAGAGTAGACAGAGACAAAGAAGGCATTCAGTAACTCTGCCTTCTCTGTATCTTCTGTCACCAGGACACCCACCTCATTCATCAGTGGGCCTACGCTGCTCAGGTGTTAGTTTATCTGCCACGTATTTGAAAAAGCTCTTTCTGTTGTCCTCAACCCCTCTCGCAAGGTTTAATTCTAAGCTTAGCTTTCCTAGTTGCTTCCCTACAACCTCTGACAACAGCTTTATACTCTTCTCAAGTGGCCAGCCCCTCCTTTCATGATCTGTAAACTCTCGTCTTCCGCTTGAGCTTACCCAGTAGTTCTGTGTTTAACCATGCTGGTCTTCTGGCTCTCTTCCTTGACTTGCTATGGTAGCCAGGTAGCCACTGATAAATTGTGCATGTCCCATAAGTGAGAGGGGTGTACTTGCAAGGAGGGATGGACAGAAGAGGTGACCAAAACTGACCAATTAAGTATTCCATCTCATACAAGTCATGCACCCTATAAAAGAGGGAGATCATTATGGTCTTATTCTCTTTGACCATGGCTGGTGTCTGAAGAGGACTCTGCCAGTTCTACTTGTGAACCTGGGCCCTGCACCTCTGAATCGAGTTCCAGTTTACTGTGGAGTCCAGCCCAGGACTTCTGGGTACCTGCCCTGCAGCTGCTGGAGCGATGCCAGCTACACCACTCGCAACGCTGCACTACTACGGGAAATTCAAGGTTGGTTTTGCATATTTTGTATTATTTTCTCTATTTATTATTAGCATTAGTAAAGCATTTTTAACTTTCAAATCTGTAAGTCTCTCTCCCTTTCCCTCCTATTACCTTTCCTTAGTGGGGAGGGCGGGGGTTAACAGAGAGTGTCTGCCACAGTTCATTGTTGCCCTACAGTAAATGGTGACAGTTTTGTTTTTCACAGACACTAGAACTCCTGTAAGAAACATGCAATTGAGAAGTGACACTAGAAGGCTGAACACATTTAAGCACTAGTTTTAGGAGATCCAAATTTATTTTTTAGTAAGTGTTAGGAAATAAGCTGAGCAGTGGTAAAGAAAATAGCATTTCCCAGTCATCTGGAGCCATCCAGAAAAATCCAAAAGCCGTACTTCTATGTAACAAATGATTTGGGTTTGAGAGTCGTTAGTATATCTCTAAAGTTTACTGTGAACTATGAAAATTGTCGCACAACTTAAAAAAGTATCTGTGAACTTATTGCCTTTTTCTCTAGGGTACCCCAGCCTATACCAGATTTAGTGTTCCAAAGAAAACATAATCAGAGGAAGTTAAGATTGCAGAAAATAATGCCATATCAGATTTCCAAATATGAAGGTTAACTACAAAAGGGTCCTTTATAGGATTTTCAACCTCCAGGAAGTCAGCAGCTGAACACCACTGGTATAATTCAGCTCCAGCTGGCTAGCCACACCTGTCTAGGCTCCTGAACAAGCTTCAAGAGATGAAGCTTCAGGTATCACTCTGGAGAAGCACCTTGCAAGCCTTCTGCCCCAGATTTTCTTTAGCCGCACTCTTCTTTCACACACCAAGAGGAGGTGACAACTTGAACTTCCAGGGTGAATATTTTTAGAACAGTCAACATCTAGACAGCAGCATGACTCGGCTTTCCTCTTTCAAAAATTTAGGTCAATTAATTCACTTGATAACCTCTCTCATCTGTATGAATAACCAATGTCTAATTTATTATTTAGAGAGGACTATTCAGTTACCTCAATAATAATAAGGACTGTAAAACAGATCCATACATTTTGAATGCGTGCAAAACTTTAATGGTAGAATATAACTTCCAGTGTAACACTCACAAATATGAGGGTCTATCAATGTTGATTTGTTTAAGGTCTTAATAGTTTTTGTCATCTTAATGTTCAGTGGACTGTTTCTGTCCTTTCTTTCAACTATCATAATACTTTGTCAAAAACCACTAGGACATTCCCCAAAATCACAGGTAAGATATAAAGTTAAACTGCCAGCAGTTTCTCTAAGTGCACAGCACTGTTGACAGGCAACCCATTAGCAGCAGGCTGTCCCTGCTTTCTGGCAGCAGTAGTAAATCCAAGCATCCTGCTGCTTGCAGAGCTTTATCTGAATACACAATGCCAGCACAGGCTGATCTCTTCAGGACTTTGACAAGTACCTGGAGAGTTTTGCAATTAATGTTATTGCGTACTTTCTGCCACAAATGCCCTTGAAACTCTGAAATGTTACCTACTGTGTCTGGGAAGGAAAAAAACACTGAGAGACAAGGAAGAGGAGCTCATTTGATAACCAGGGCTGTCTTAAAATGTTGAAGTGTGAAGCAGCAAAGTCCTTTTGAAGGTAATTGAGCTAGTCATTAGCAGTATTTTAACTACAGCAATTTCAGACATTTGTGACCAGTGCTGGAAAAAGCAAATACCTTGACACATTCCTCCAAGCCTGTGAGATTAGGGGTTGCATTTGCATTCTAAGTGAGGAACCTAACTGCTCTGAGTATCTTGAAATCAAAAGTTTGCTACCACTCTATTAAGTTGTGAATGGACAAGTTACATTTTTATATCTTTTGATCTTAGATATGTCTAAATTCAGCTTAGAGTGGGCACCCATTCACCTAAATCAATTCTGTACTCATTTCTGTTGCAGCTGTGAAAAAGCACTCCACGACTATTTGATGCAGTACTGGAGACACTATCAAGTGTACTTCTAAAGTTGAATGTTTACATAATGTTTCTATTTAAAGTGAAAAGCAAGCTAACAAACAAACAAAAACAAACCAACAACCAACTATCCAATCCTATCCTGTTCAGAGCCAGTCCTTAAAAGCTCTTAATTTTGTATTGGAGACAAAGGTAAAAGTTAAATTTAGTCTCCTCTATTAAATTAACTGAACTAAAACAAATAAATCTAATTATCTGAAACCCATGCAAAAAAGTCGTAGCTTTTGTGAATATTCACGACTATTACACCATTTCTTACCGTTACTAAAAAAACTGAGAACGGAGGTAAGAACCAGATGGTTTCACAGGAAAGCAGGAATTATTTTGTTGTATCAGAACAATGGTTCATGTTCTTACTCTGAGAATGGCCAATACCAGCTGCTTTAATGAAAGGTACAAGAAACCCAACAGTAGGTCATTACTGCTTTTCATGAAACAGAAACCCCATGGAGCCAAGTAATTATTTTTTTTTTTTCCCTCAGCAAATTCTCTGTAATAAACACATTCAGAAACTACAATAACTATTATAAATGGCTGTGCATTTGAGCAAGAAAATGTAATTATTCTTCGGTAATATTTCACATTAGGCTTAGAGATACTCTAATTATCATTAAGTTGCAGAAAAAAATGTACATGAAGGACTCAGGCATAGTGCCCATATTTTTTACAGGATGCAAGAAATCTCTTAGCTATTCATTTTTTCTGAGAGTTTGTTTCTTTACATATTTTTAATATATTTGGGGGCCACAAGGGAAAGAAGAGAAAGGCGGGACAATGCCACATTTTTCTACTATCTTCAAGTCAAACTGCACATCATCACAAGTTTAGTAACCACCATGTTGGGCAGAAGCACTGAAAACTAAATGTTTCAAGGTAAGCCTCTAAATCAGCAGCATGATCTTCCAAGGTGCTGAGCTAGGAAACCCATCAACTGCAGTAGGAAAATGGTGAGTACCAACTCCTTCTGGAACTGAGGTTTTAAAACCAAAAAAAAACCCACAGTAACAAAACAAAACAACAAACAAACACACAAAACCAAATAAAAATACAACACCAGCCATCTTCTCTAACAGAAAACATAATCCTCTGTGTCTCTTGGCCATGTGACCAGCATATGGTCACATTTCAGAAGATCCAGTTCCTTAGCTTCTTCCAGCTATTTTACTTTATTACGTTCTGTTTTAATGTAGGTATCTGTATGGCATTGATGTTTTTCACTACAAGAAACCCACCTGCAACCCACCTGCTGAGACTATGGGCTCTGTTTGTGCGTGTATGCACACACACGTATGGGCAGAGCTTGGTGCAGAAAGACCGTTCAGAAGCTCAGCTTCCTCACCCTCAAACATTTACTGGGCTTACAATACCTACAGAAAAAACCTATTCAACACTGCTGAGCTCTCAGTCGGTAGTACTGCAAGCTGGATGACAACAAACACTTTTTCTGCATTAAGTGAAGATTCAAGCAAAATTTTAACCAACAGGTGTTTTTACCAAAACATTGTTCATTCACAATAAACAACCACTTAACTAATACTTTCTGCCCAGCTACACTTAAGCCATTGGTTGAAGGAAACAGAACAAGCCATGTATACATGTATGTGTCTGTGCATACCCACACATGTTTACACCATAAACATTAGTAAGCAATGCAGTAAGAATCCAAATTCTCCCTCCCTGCCCCTTGAACAGAGGGGCTTCTTATTCGAGCACTGGAGGTACATACTCTGAATGCAATATAAGGGTGCTGTACCTAGCTGGTGCACAGCCCAGGAAAACATACTCATAAACTTCACCTCTTTGCCACACTGAAGTATCCCATTTTCATTTCTGCATGGTAAAGACAGATAGTCATCATTTGTAGTGATGTCAATGGGAACTATGCTCCAAGAATTAAAAGATGCTTACATCCTCAAAAGAATTAGATCCTTCTCAAAGCCACCCTCGTAGAAAGACACACGTTTTCTCAGAACTTGTGTGAAGAGTCTTAACCCTTGTCAGAGCAGTTTTCATTATTCAGATGCCAATTATTGTATTTACAAACAAATGACTGCAAGTGAAACCAGCTGAAGGAGACCAAGCTGCTTTAAATTCAACTGCTACTTGACTAAACAAGCCTCATACAACAGTAATGTTACACACAAATAAATGCAAATATTTTTATGTATTCAACGGACATTTATAATTGGTTTAGAAATTCAGGAAAATCTTCTTGGTCTTACCAAAATGCAAAGTCACTTTTTCTTTTCTTATGCTCCTTCAAGTAGATGTGCACATACTATCCTGTTAAAGGGTTTATCTTTTAAAAAAATATCCAGAGAGTTTCCTAATAAAGAAACTTTTTTTTTTTTTTTTTTTTTTTGAGAGAGAATGTAATCTAGGTACCAGCTCTCTAATTTCTTACACGAGTGCCATCCAGGATCTCCCTTCTCTCTCCACCAAGACTGGGGTATGCATGCATTGACAGTTCCAGATGATTCACTAGCCTTTGCAATTCCAATTATATTAGCTTTGGCAGATTTATATTTGATACATAATTCAATATAGAGAGCATGAAATAGCAGGTGCAACTACTCAATTGAAGTTGCATAAATATTTCCAGTGAACTATCTCACGATCAGCTACTTACAACTTGCATTTAACAGGTTGTCACACAAACTCTTGGTCTAGGTCTTGTGTTGACAACTGGAGCAAAATGAATTTGCTCATCTTGCGCATGAATGTGTGTACATACTGAGGCTCCCCTGTCTCTGCACATTTGTATGAGGATTCTCACTGCACAGACCTCTCTCCCTAATAGGTATTTCCACACTACCTCAGAGATATGCATAACAGCACATGACATTGAGTTATGTCAGAAAAAACAGAGCCAGAGAAGGCCTGCAAGTTTACTGAAGGGAGCATCCTCAATGCACCTGTGTAAAAACCATCACGTAACCTGTGCCATTCCTGTGCAGCATACCATACACAGGTCAGCATCCAGCTACACACACTGTAGTCCTACTGCGTGTTTGAAATTGAGTTTGTTGCTCTGGACATGATTTAGTGTAATTTCGAGCAGTGGAAGATATGTTAAGGAAGCAGATCCTAGGCGAACACAGATATTGTCTAAAGTAATTGTTTCCTTGCTATCATTTTAGAGTTTATGTTAGTGAATACTTTCAGGAACTGTCTTCATTCCTAAGAAAAAGATCTCTTATAAATCAGAGATAAAAAGATTAAAAGAATTATTGTTTTCTTGTTCTGGCTAAGGATCCTAGAACTTAAAGCATTTTTTATTTTTCCCCATAGAATTCGGCATATTTCCTAATATTTAAGATTTCTTCATATTCCTCTTTATTTTACATGATAAAGACATACACAGTAGTTGCTTCTGCTCTAAGCTACAATTAAGCACTTCAGTAGATAAAGCTTTTATTTTTTTCCCTTTCTGCATGACAGTACAGTTTCTTATCAAGTTTAGCTTTAGGAACATCTAAAACTTGCCCCATGCAACTACTCAATAAATCTACAAGAGGAAAACACACACACACACAAACACTCCCCCCAAACAATCCTAATGAACTGATCTGTAGTATGGGTCCACTGGTTCTTATTCTGCATTGAAGCATGAATGCATACACATACGCAGCAAATGACTGCTCCCCATTTCTTCCCTGTGGCCAGTGCCATTCTACTCTGCCATGTGATTTTGCCCTTTACTGGGGCTATGTAACATGCACAGTGAGTAATACAAACACATGTCCTTAAAAAGACACCATGAGCCTAACAGGAAATGGTTGGGGTTTTTTTGTTGTTGTTTTGGTAGATTGAATGGGGAAGCAGGATGAAGAAAGATTTTCTAAGTGGCAGAATGCTGTTTTACTACTTTGTAGATGAAAAGTTGTGTTTTGTATGTGTTCTTTACTCCTTAATTAGCTCATTTTAGTTAATATTTTAAAACAGTTTAAAATCTCATTAAGGGTGAAAGATTAATCTAAGGATTTTGATTGACCTTATTCAACTGTTGTTTGTATCATAATTATAAATTTGTAGAAGAACTTACCCTCTACTTTTTGTTTTGTGTTTAATATTTCAGCAATTCAGAGGATATTTAAAGCCTGGAGAAAATGTAAGTTTTTTTGCTATCCCGGTGGTATAAATTAAGATCCATTTTGTAAAACTGGCTCACTAGATACGACACCCAGGAAAAAAGTATTTTATCTTCTTCATGCTACATCTGCTTCCTACTGAGCTCATTAAAAACCTCACTCCCTTCTGATGGGGCAATATAGTTCTCATACTGTTAAGGATTTTCTCCTTCTATCAGTACCTGAAATTTTTCATGAAAAACATAAGAACATGAAGTGGAGAGATTTTTCAGGGCATATTTTGCTGAAGGCAAAGTGAGGTGAGGAGATGCAAGGTGAGGAAAGGGGAGAGTGCAAACGGAAAAGTTTCATAATGAGTTTTGAGTGAGAAATTACATGTTTGAAAGACTTCTAAAAGAACATTACTTTGACACTTATTTTACCTAAACTTTTTTATTCTGAAGATTCCTCTTACAGTATGTAAGATATTACGAAATAATGGTAACTCAGAAAGGGACAAACCTTTTTCAAGTAACCTTTTCCAGATAACTGGAACCACCTTATTCAGGGGGGAAAACACAAAACCACAACAAAATCATCCAAAACCCGCTCATTCCCTGGGGTCCAAGCTGGACCTTGCTCATACTGCCTATACATTCCATTGTTACACTGTCTATTTTTGGAGAGGACTGACCTTATCCACAGACACTTTGCTTTACTCTGCTCACTCAGTCTGTTGGGAGGTGGAAGATGCTGCCAATGCAATGGCTGAGCAGTGCTCACATGCACACTTTGTCCACCACTCTCTCATTCAAACAGCTGCCATTCACCAAGGCAGCACAAAGTCCAATACATTGATGCTCTAGTGAAGAGTGAGAGATTGAGGACAGTAATTTCAGTGGCAGCACAGGAATAAACATGCTACTGTTAACTGCCTTCACAGGGAATGCAATGCACTTATTTAAAGTTTTGCTGGATGCTCATTCTTTTTTTTCTCCAAAACCATAACAATTACTGAAAAGCAACCCAAGAAATAAACGAAGTGTGTCCTGTACAATACAGCAGTCCATCACACAGTCGAATGTTCAAACCTCAGGAACCTCATATTTCAGTTCCTAAAAGCTGAGTTTACCATTTTGAATCCTGCATGACATGAGAATGACACCTACAGCAGGGCAGTTACCTAAAAACCATCGCTGTCTCTAACCGCTGTCAATTATATGCAGTCATTTTCAGACTTCCAACAAAACATATGCTGATGAATACAGCAAGATTTTACTCCTCCTCAAATTGCCAGTAATAAATGCACTGCCTGAATTAATCACGTTTTTGTCAGGCAATGAAAAACCCAGCAGCTGTCAGTGAGTGAGGCCCCTGGAGCGGCAGAAACCACGTGCCACCTGAGCGTGCTCAGGCACTCAGAGCTATCTTTGGTATCAGGCATATGAGATGACACACGGAGAGCTGCCTGGAAATGTTCATGTTTCTAGTCAATGTCTGTTCCAGTAAAATGTTTTTTTTGGATTCCTGGGCTGGACTGTGCCAGAAGCAGGGGGCATCAGATGCTATTAAGGAGAGGACAGACGCAGCAGAGCTCCCCAGGGTTTGCTGCACTGGAAGAAACCACTGACTGGGTACACTGGGTCGCCATGTCATGTACTGGCCATGTTGCAATCCAAGCTGAATTTAATTAATTCTATCCCACTTTGATAATGATAAGAAAACAATAGCTATTCATATCTATATGTAAACACTAAGAGCCTGGATGAAAGAATGGTAAAAATAACATATAATAAAATAAGTTAACATGTAACATTACATAACATCACAACTTAACATACTCCAATTTCTGCCTCTACTTGTACACAATTATGCCAAAAGACAGTACAAAGCAGGATAAAGACAAAATACTTCTTCTGTTTTTTTCTAAACAACTCTCTCAGAACAGCATGTGCAAAATGCTACCTAAGACAGGGGAGCTATAAATACCATATGGTAATATTTCCATATACTAATGTTATTATAACATATAGTTTTATCAAACATGCTATAATCTAAATAAGATTAAAATACAGAAATTAGGCATGTCTCAGGTTGGCTTCTGTAATTTAATTTGATGTTCTTCTAATTACCCAGTAATGTAACTAGAAGATAGGTGCCATTACTTTTCTTTAAAATAAATTAAATTTCATTTAACATTTGTTTATGGTAATCACAACATACTTTACTTTCCAAATAAGCCAAAATAATCACTGGCAAAGTTGGAACTACTTTATGCCCTTAGTCTGATAAAGTATGCGAAGCCTGAAATCAAAAGTCAAAGCTGAATTTTTCTCCACAGTATGTATCTCCAAATGATAGTTCCTCAAAGGGATTATTAATGTTTAATCCTCTCTAGCAAAAGTGCTCCCTAATTTACTCTTTAATATGCAATCTGATTTGTGATCCTGCTGATATTTCCATAAGAAAGTACATTGAACATTTCTGGCAAGTCTTCAGAAATGGTATAACTCAGCTAGGAAACCAGAGGTGCTCAATGCCTGTGTAGGGAGCAGCAGTTCAGCTTAGCTGTAAAATGTTCCTGCAAAATCTTTTAGTCCTACTGCTATTTAAATAAAACAGAACTCCTATAATTAAGAATATTGAGGACTCAGGAGTATGCCACATGACATTGTTGTTGTTCGCTTACAGTCTTGGGAAGTCATCTTGCAAAACCATCCTACGAGGAATACTATTGACTGCTGTGATGAAAATCAATTTCAGTTTTCTTGTACTGCTCTAGGGAATAATCCTTGTACCAGCTTGTGTCCGTAAAAAACAGAAGAGGCACCAGGGAAAGTGATCTATTTAAACAGAAGCATGAAAGTTTGCAATTATTAGCTTTCCAGAAAATAAAGTGACTTAAAAAAAAAAATCATGGTTTGTGTAAGTATTAATAAAATACATCATTCACATTATTTAAACTTTTATTTTAAATTATTTTGGAACTATCAACTGCCTTGCTATCCTCCCCCTAGACTGGGGTGTCAAACTCATTTTCACCAGGGTCCACATTAGCCTTGCAGTTGCCTTCAAAGGGCCAAATGTAATTTTAGGACTTTAAAAATTTTTAGTCTCTTCTTCTCACCATGTTAACAAATTTTGTTTGGAAAATAAAGGGGAAAAGGAGAAGACCACTAGAAACATTTAAAGATCAAAAGCTCTAAAAGAGGATACAGCAACAGGATGAGGATGCTACCTTGCATCACCAACTGATGAAACTACCTTGCTAGTGGTTAGACAATTAATTGTGACAGCTGAAAAATGCTGGGTACCAGGTTTTCTTTTTTCCTTGGTGGCATCTGAGATGACAGAAGCTATCACAGGACAGCCCAACACATGGATTTTGAGTCTCGTTCTGGAAGAACGTGAGGCTCAGGTAACATGCATCTCTAGCCTATGAAAGACAGCATGAGCTTCTGTGCAATTTAGTCTCAACATGCAGTATCAAATTCACATGACAGTACGCCAAAGACAAAATCTTTGTGTGTCAGCCTATTCTGAACTATTCCAGAGAGGGAAGCAGCCCTCACAAAGTTCATGGAAAACTCTGAGGCTCTTCTGAGTCACAGCAACAGCTGTGATCTGGCCTGCAATTTTTATATCCAAATCCACTTTCTTCAAAAGGACTTATACAGAAATGTTTGGAAAGAAGATTTATGGTGTTTTTTTCAGAAAGTACTAGGAATGTCTATTTCCTGGAGAGTCTAAAGATGTCAGAATGTTACTCGGACTGCTAAGCTAGTGACTCTTTGTACTGATATGCTAGGAATGCCCCTAGCATAGAAAATACAATACCTTGTGAGATGTGATATGAAGATGTGAACCCTTCCCAGTATATATGTATTCCACTTCATCAAAGGTAGTTTTGTGTTTCAGTTATGCAATATGGTGTAACTGCCATTGTCCAAATATGACTTGTGGAAACAGAGCTGCCAAATGCATGGCTCCTCAGACGATTTGAAATATGCCACATACAAGTCTCAAAGACTACTCATTGCCCTTCTAAAATGATGTTTTACTAAACTGTTTATTCGGATTAGTAACTGTCAGGGTTCTGATGCTGTTTCAGACTGTTGTCCAAGATTGGGAAAAGAAAAAAAGTGGGAGGGAGGGTTTCCACTTGTATCTCACTGCAAATAAAGCTGGCACTGGAAAAAAAATACAATACAAGCTGTGCAGAGAAGCAACTGCATCACAGATGAAGCCCTGTATTCCTGCCTCACTCACAGTAAAACATCTTTGCATGGTATAAATGGGAAGACTCAAACCTTCTGGGATATTAAAATATTTTTTTCTGGACAGCTGAGCTACAGGGATGATCTCAGGGCACAGCTGCCAGTCCTGACATACTAACTGCATCTCAGCTTTGGCTTACCTCAAAAGGATCTCCCAGAGAGATAAACGATGCTAACCGATGCCAGCAATACCGCAGGGTACTGCCAAAAAAAGCCTAGAACCCACAGGCCAAAAGCAGTACCTGTCACTCATTGCCCATTATTCACTACCACTTTCTGTTACAACCTTCCCCACTTCCATCTTGCTTTACCTCTTTACTGCAGGTGATGCAACTGTACTACAAAGAATTTCTATTATCACTTTTCCTTAGACTGCCAATGCATATTCTGGTAATATAAAAATGCTCATATAAAACAACATAGTTTCTTCCACTTCCCATCCTCAGTTTTTAGGAAGTCAATTGTAAAGGAATGGCAGGGTTGTAACTAAAATGCTGCAGCAGAGACTTAGAAATGCAAGAGTGGGGCCCCTCAAGCATCAGTTTAAAGTGTTTTGCAGAACTGTGAATTTGGATAGTTGACTTTCTGAAGGTTCTGAATAAATTTAAAGAATTTTTTTACTAGCAGTAAGTACAGGACATTTGGTGCCAGTTAGACCAAAGCCCAAGGTAGGCTTGTATAGATTACAGTTACTTAACCTGGCATACCGGAGCCTTATGAATAAAATAAAGGTGACTCGTGAAATCACCTGTAATTATGAGGTGCTGGAGAAAGTTCAGAGAAGGGTGATGAAGCTGGTGAGGGATCTGGAGCACAAATTTGATGAGGAGCAGCTGAAGGAACTGGGGCTGTTCAGCCTGGAGAAAAGGAGGCTGAGGTGAGACCTTATCGCTGTCTGCAACTACCTGAAAGGAGGTTGTAGCATGGAGGGTGTTAGTCTGTTTTCCCAAGTAACAAGAAATAGAATAAGAGGCATGACTTCAAGTTGCACCGGGGAAGGTTCAGATTGGATATTATGAAAAAATTTCTTCACGGAAAGAGTTGTCAGGCATTGGAACAGGCTGCCCAGGGAAGTGGTGGAGTCACCATCCCTGGCTATAGATGAAGCTCTTAGGGACATGGTTTAGTGACAGCGTTAGGTTAATGACTAGACTCAATGATCTTAAGGGTCTCTTCCAACAAAAATGCTTCTATGATTTTATGATTCTATTACTATGAGTTATGGTCAGTGTAGGCATGAGAAGGATTATTCATTAGTACTCCAATAAATGCAATCTGAGAGCTATGCTCATGAACTGGCAGCTGATTATACCTAATTAGACAATTCACTAAATTGTATTGCCACTGATGAACGAGCACACTGAGGAGCAGAAGTTTAGCTTCTGTGATGTCATTTGCCAGTGCATGCCTACACCTTCCTTCTTTTCCGGTTCCTGTACCAAATAATTGTCTGTGATATGGTACCTAAACCAACCACTTCTCTTTTCCAGAACCTAAGGCTGCATAAAATTATTTTGCCAGACTACACAGCTACTGCAAACTACGAAGTATGTTTGTTGTGTTTTAACCTGAGCTAGCAATACAAACACAACGGCCGCTTGCTCACCTCCTCGCCTCCCCCCACCGCCCCCCCAATAGGGGAGAGAATCAAAAGGGAAGAGAGAAACCTGGAATGAGATAAACACAGCTTAATAAAGTAACAAAATGCTAATAATACTATGCTAATACAAAATGCTAATACACTATATATATATATATATATTTAAATAGAAATAAAAGATGCTCAAGGCAATTCCTCATGAACTCTGTTCACAACTGAGCAGCCAGTCCCAGCAAGCCACACCTGGTCCTAAAGCTGATACCAGAGATAGAAAAGAGAGGAAAGAGGCAGAAAAGTTCAGAGGCCTCAGCAAAATGGCAAAAGCTGGACTAAATGTCCGGCACCAAAAAACTCCCCCAGCTGCACCCTAGAGAGAGAGACAGGAAGAGGAGAGCCAGAAACTGGAAGGCCACACTCTTAAATCTGGAGCATGATGCTAATGGGATGGAATACTCTTACTGATCAGCCTGGATGTCAGTCAAGCTCTGCACCATCCATACCCCCTTCCTTGCTGCCTCACACCTGTGGGCTGAGCGCTTAGAATGTCCTTGGCTCTCAGACCAGAGCAAATAAAAACTCAGTGCTGGGGTTTCTAACAGCGTGAAGAAAATTAACCCATTTTCAGTCAAACCAGCACAACATAAGATGTAGGCATGTGAAGTGTGCACTCTTCATTGAATAAGCTACTTTTTTTTACACTAGGTACGAAGATTCACTTCCAGTTTTCCTTTGCTGACTTAGGAAGATATATGGTTCAAAACAAAAATAAAATACCCCACCTTTTGCACAACCCATTCAACAGTGTTGTATACGGAAAAATAACACACCAGGATCACATCCTGCACCACTGCCCAATATTGAAGGCATTTTTCCCCCCTTATGGGCTGTAAGACTCATCTCCCTCTTGCTTCCCTGCAACAGAAAAAATTTGAATGATCTATTGCAGGTCATGATGGGGAAAAAGAAGAATTTGATTGTTTTATTTTCTTTCTCTGTAAAACACTATAGTTCTTAGTGATCAATCAATCTGCAAATTACAGGTATATACCAGCACACAGATTCATCATTTATGTCTGCCATGATATTGCAGTAGCAAATATAAGCCTGTTCTTCCAAATTAAAAAAAAAAAAGCTTTCACCTAATCATGTGATGTATAAAAAAATTCTGCTGAATCATTATGCATAATTAATGCACATTCAAGCACAGTGATTCACAACGTGCACTGCTGCGAATATTAGTGTGAATGTATTTCAGTTTTATCATAAAATTTCATCCAAAATATTCACTTATTATGAAGGAAAATGAGTTCTATGTAGGCTTAAGATCACAAAACATTCAATTGGCTCAATTTGGCCTCTTTGCTGAAACTTTTGTGAATTTTACTTCACCTCATTCTACATACAAGTGAACTGAAGGAAAGGGAAAGAGAGGAGAAGGGAAACAGTGAAGACAGATGTGTGCAAACAGCTTTGTAAGTATGAGAAACAGAAAGAATAGACAGAAAACCTTCTGTCACAGGGTATTTAATGGTGCTTTTCCCCATCCATGCCAGGAAAATATATGCCCATAGTACAGTGGTGACACTTTAGTGATGCTGACTGCAAGGCTGAATTAAACATCAGCCAATTGTTTCTCTCATGCATAGCTCATCAGTATTTCTTGGTAAAAATAATTTTATTTTCCTTGTTATCTTTTGGTGTCTAAAGATTTTCTACAATGTTATGCATTTCACCAAACCAAATTATTTTATAGGCTTACAAGATTCTGATGAAAATATTTTTTTGATATTTGAACATCAGCTGCCTTACCTGCAATTTTTAGAAATTACTCTAATGAAACTACTCCCTTCAGTAGTGAAAATACGTATTAATTCACTTCAGACTAAACTTCTGTCTGCTGGAGCTATCAAACAGGCTTCAAGAAGTTTTGGTTCAGTTTGATAACACTTTGGTTCCTTCTCTGGCTTAGACTCTTCAGCAAGCTACTTCTGTAACCTGAACAATTCAGATGTGGGAAAACAACTCAGTTTCTAAGGTGTATAATTTCTAAGGAATGAAACCAAGAGCCAATGATAAAACAAGGGACAATGGGTATAAACTGGAACACAAGAGGTTCCACTTAAATTTCAGAAGAAACTTCTTCTCTGTAAGGGTAACAGAACATTGGAACAGGCTGCCCAGGGGGGTTGTGGAGTCTCCTTCTCTGGAGACATTCAAAACCCACCTGGACATGTTCCTGTGTAACCTCATCTGGGTGTTCCTGCTCCAGCAGGGGGACTGGACTGGATGAGCTTTTGAGGTCCCTTCCAACCCCTGACATTCTGTGATTCTGTGATAAATATTCTGATACTTTGCCTGCACTTAATGTAAATTTTAATAATTAACAAAAACATTTAATAGTAAAATATTAGTAGAGGTTGAAGATACAATGTAAAAGAAAAGTACTTACCTCACAATGTGATCATAATGATTGCTATTCTAGATAATCAATTTGAATGTAGGCAAGCTGGGTATTTAATTCTACCTTGCAGGCTCTGACTTTTTTTTTTTTTAACAAGTGGTGATTAAAGAATAGGAGAATTGCCTCTATAATTGGAAACTGCACATTTTTAAACTAGGATGATGAAGTTATACAAAGCCTAGTAATAAACTGAGTTTCTTAATTAGCTAATATATACATGGCACTGTGTTTCTCAGGCAGGCAGGAAAAAGCAGATTAACATATCTCGAATGACTCTGAGATGTCACCTAGAACCAGGGTGCACGCTTTGCCCTCTGTGAAAATTGACAGTCTGAGAACTGGTCATGTGAGCGCTCCAGAGGCACAGCTAAGTTTTCTCCAGTTTGCATTGAATGGCAACCAGAGTTTTGGTGAGAACACAGAGAATTGCATAACTATAAGGCACAGCTCCACACTTAAGAGAACCAAGTAGTAATTCTTCTGTGCAATGTCTGCTACATGATTATACTTCTGGTCTATGTATGCTTGAGCGAGTGACTATAAATTTTACCTATAGAAATGAAATATTTTAACGAAAAGCATTTTGCTTGCTATGCTACACAAAAAGTTTCTAAAATCAGACCTCAGAGTCACATGGATAAAAATTCATTCATGTGCTAGAGAGTATTCAATCCATTCTAACTTACCTTTATTCAAGACTATGAGCTAAAGACAGTGGGAACTCAGAGCTAACACAGAACTACAAACAATAGCAGGAAAAACATGACAGAATGAAACAACTTGTGGTTCAAAGAGCAAGTTTAGCTCTGCTGGGTTAGCTCACAGGTAAAAAGGTAAGCAAAGATAAATGACCTACGTTTTCTAAATA
Organism: Streptopelia decaocto; assembly: GCF_964273445.1. Lineage (NCBI taxonomy): Eukaryota > Metazoa > Chordata > Aves > Columbiformes > Columbidae > Streptopelia > Streptopelia decaocto. The sequence continues at coordinate 13,963,858 of NC_138657.1, forward strand.
GAACTAGGCAACTGTAGTCTTCCAGATACTTTTTCTGCACATTACCTTCTTCTGAGTCACTGACCACAGAACAGAGAATCATAAGGAAATGAACAAGTTGGGACTGTATGCCTAAGCTCAGGTAATGTATTGTCTTTACAACTGCCTGCTGAAGCAGAAACTCTACAGCTGGAGAGAGGCTGGTCTAGGTTCTGTACTGCCGCAGTTCAGCATGCAGCTCCAGGCGTATAGATCTATACGCCTGGTTCATGAAGAAGGGCAACTTCAGTAGTTACTATTACATCAGACTGGGGCTCAGCTCTCTTCCCATCTAAAGGGACTGAGAAAATCGCAGCAAGAAAGCAAGCTCATTTCATCGCCTGGAGTAGACGTGAAAACAATGAAACCAAATACACTCTGACAGAATGTTCTATTACATTTTGGTTCAGCTCTCCTTCCACAAAAGGAAGTAAATATCACACTGCGAGCCGTGCTATTACACTTAGATTTGTCTACTCTGCCTACCTAGTTCATTGACTTACAAGTTCCCAAAATTCTCCTAAGCAATAAAATTGATGACTAGACCAAAGTAGCCCTTGGTATCCTAGAGAAACAATTGTGCAGGCTAAAAATTAGCCATATATGGGTCAAAATATATTTAAAGCTATTGGTTTTGTTTGTTTGTTTAGTTTGTTGTTGTTTGTTTGTTTGTTTAATGTGAAAACTATGTGGGACCTCCTGGTACCAAAGTTATCCTTTGAAACCTACAAGTCATGTGGGCTGTGCACAAATATAACTCAGCAAACAGATAATTAAAAACATGTGGTAGAAAATTGTGCTTTTATTAAAGATAACACACTGAGAATTGCTAAACCTGAGTACCAGTAAATCAATGAATCATTGCCCTGGAGTACATCATAATATCATATGCTCCTGAGAAGAACGGTAGATGTTGACTAATTGACAATAAACACCGTATTAAATGAATGCCTTATTAAAAGTGGAAAGCATTACAAGAATTATAATGCAGACTAGTTTGTAATTTATTTTTTTTTCTGAAGAAGAGACCGACAAGAAAGGTCACCTGTTTTAAGCATCATGCACTTCCACGTCTCAATGTAAAATGGATAGGATGCGGAAAAACAATTCTGGAGTTCTGCTAAACCTGGCAAATACATTTTCCCTTTTCTAGATATATGTCCTCATTTCGGCTGGGATAGAGTTAGTTTTCTTCCCAGTAGATGGTATAACACTGTGTATTGGATTTAGTATGAGAAGAATGTTTATAATACACTGATGTTTCGGTTGTCGCCAAGCAATGTCTATAGGATTCAAGGACTTTTTAGCAAGAAAGATGGAGATGCATAATCAGCTGGGAGGGCACACAGCCAGGGCAGCTGACCCCAACTGACCAAAGGGATATTCCACACCGTATGACATCATGCTCAGCATAAAAGCTGAGGGAAGATGAAGGAAGGGGGAATGTTAGGAGCAGTGATGCTTGTCTTTCTGAGTAACCATCACCAATAACTATATTTGAAAAGTCATGGCAGTCAGGTGAATGCCCTGGTGACTGGAAAAAGGGAAACATCACACCTATTTTTAAAAAGGGTAGAAAGAAGGAACCTGGGAACTACCAACCTGTCACCCTCAGCTCTGTGCCTGGGAAGATCTTGGAACAGATCCTCCTAGAACCTGTGTCAAGGCACACGGCGGACAGGGAGGCGATTTGAGACAACCAGCATGGCTTCACCAAGGGCAAGTTCTGCCTGACCAACCTAGCGGCCTTCTGTGATAGAGTGACTACATCAGTGGACAAAGGAATGTCAGGAATGTACAGATGTCATCTATCTGGACTTCTGTAAGGCCTCTGACAAAGTCCCGCACAATATTCTTCTCTCTTAATTGCAGAAATATGGATTTAATGGATGGACTGTTCAGTGCATGCAAAATTGGCTGGATGGTTGCATCCAGAGAGCAGAGCTCAATGTTCAGATGGAGATCAGATCCCTCAAGGGGTCTGTATTGGGACCAATACAATTAACATCTTCATCAGTGACACAGACAATGGGATCGAGTGCACCCTGAGTAAATTTGCAGATGACACCAAGCTGAGTGGTGCAGTTGACAGACCTGAGGGACAGGATGCCGTTCAGAGGGACCTGGGCAACTGCAAGAAGTGGGTCCATGTGAACCTCGTGAAGTTCAACGAGGTCAAGTGCGAGGTCCTCCACCTGGGTTGGGGCCTACCTCAGTATCAGTACAGGCTGGGAGATGAAGTGATTGAGAGCAGCCAAGAAGGACTTAGGGGTACTGGTGGATGACAAACTAGACATGAGCCAGCAATGTGTGCTCACAGGCCAGAGAGCTGATAGTATCCTGGGCTGCATACAAAGAAGAGAGGCCGCCAGGTTGCGGGAGGTGATTCTCCCCCTCTATTCTTCCCTAGTGAGACCACAGCTGGAGTACTGCATCCAGTTCTGGAGTCCTCAGCACAGGAAGGATATGGACCCATTGGAGCAGGTCCAGAGGAGGCCACAGAAAGTCAGAGGGCTGGAACAGCTCTCCTATGAGGACTGGCTGAGAGAGCTCGTCTGAAGAAGAGAAGGCTCTGAGGAGACCTTATTGTGGCCCTTCAGTACTTACAAGGGGCTTACAAGAAGGATCGGACCTGTACTGATAGGACAAAGGGTGATAGTTTTAAACTTAAAGAGGGGAGATTCAGGCTAGACATGAGGAAGAAATTCTTTACAATGAGGGTGGTGAAACACTGGAACAGGTTGGCCATAGAGATGGTAGATGCCCCATCCCTGGAGACATTCAAGGCCAGGGTGTGTGGGGTTCTGAGCAGCCTGATCTGGGTGAAGATGTCCCTGCTTATGGCAGGGGGGTTGGACTAGATGACCTTTGAAGGTACCTTCCAACCCAAACTATTATATGGCTCATGATATATAACAAATATTAAAGCACTTCTGAAACTGAAAAAGTTCAAAATTTATCTATATTTTCCACTTGTACTTTCAATTGCAGTGCAGAATTGATACATATTTTTAAAATTGTCTAGATAAACATGTTTATTTCTAAACATAGTTATTAGCGAAGGGAGTGTAAAAAGCAGTAAATCCTAATTAGGCTAGAATGAACGCACCTGCTAGATTTTTTGGCAGATGGCTTAGACAGCAGGGTAACCAAGGATTAAATATTTTTTGTAATCACTTTCAGTCAAATAGGAATGTCCATGAGTTACAGCCTTGCAGTTCAGACTCTAAAATGGCTTATCAAAGGATGAACACGCAGAGTTAGAGTGTTAGCAACCCAAGTACAAGCACAACTTTCTTTCCAGAATTTCAATCAGAGTTCTAAGATATCAACCTACAGCTTTTTTCCTGATTCCAGTTTGCAGTTCCACAAATGGATCTGGTAATAACACCCCACGCCAGATGGACAGAAATGGAGAAAACAAAACAAAAATCAAGTGAGCCATAGCAGTAACTACTGAGAAGAAGAGAGAACATTCTTGAAACAAGATTTTGAGAAGGAAGAAAGCAGTCAAGGAAAATAGATTGGGCAGATGTCCTGCAAACTGGCTGTGAAGAGGCTACTTGAGGCATCAGATGACAGTAACTTCCATGGATAGGACAGTGTGAAGTCTGAATTTGAGAGCAGCAGTGCAGGGAAACTGCAGAAAGACTGAGTAAAACTGAGTAAAACTGCAACCAGAGACAATGCTTGCAGAAGGAAGCAACATCTACACATGGGAAGAATAGAACAACAAGTACAGACCAGCTAAAATAGTGACAGAATACAAAGAGTTAAAGATTTGGGAATGAGTAAAGAGAGTCTGTGCAAGCCTTTAGGACAGAGCAGGCAACATGGCCAAAGAAGAGGAGATGAAGGCATGATGGCTGGTATGAATGTGAAAACTGCAGTCATGGGACTTCAATTTGGAAGAAGTTCATCACATTCTTGTTCCTAAGTTCTTGTGAGAGACATGGCATTGCAAACACATGTGGGTGAGACAGCTTGGTTAAAATAGCTGTGAGCAATACTAAGCAGTAGTTGCTGGTCTAATTTTCTAGAAGAGTTAGGACAGTCGTCTGTTCAGTCAGTGAGAAGATGAATGGAGAAGGTCTGACTGCTAACAATGACACTCCTCAAGGCTACTCAAAAGGAGCAAAAGCAACACTGAAATGGGTGAGAGAGGTGGGCACGGAGATAAAAGCATACATCGAGAATCACAGGGAGCATTCAAGACTAAATCAATGTACAAAAGGGAGGGAAGCTGCAGAAATGTTGGGATTGGTAAGTCACAGGAGTGACTGGTGAGAGAAGTAGAAAAAGATGAAATGGCAAGAAAGGAAGTAAGGCAAGGTAGCACACAAACAAAAGAATTCCTTAGGATCACATATTAAGAAAAGTGAAAGTGGGGCTTCACTAAAATATATGAGCCAGGGATCCAGGAAGCTAGTCTGCTGTCTCTTCTAGCTGCCATGAAGAAGAGAGTAGCCGTACAATAGGGTTCAAAAGCAAGTGTAAAAGGGAGAGTGGGGGGAAAGCAAGAAAGAAACCTGTTGTCCAGTCAATTCGCAGATAATCAGACAACTTGAATGGCTTTAAATCATTACATGGACATTAATGTTAATGGCCCTTTCCCTTTCTGTCATTTAATGCCCCCGAGTGCGGACTAAGGAATGCTGGTGCAGCTGGCTAGCAGGAAGGCATCCTTGTTGGCAGCTTCTCCAAATAATGGGCAAAAAATCTGGAGGAAAGGTGAAAGAGGCAGAAAACTATACTTCAGAAAAATGTTTTCTTGGAAGACTGCAAGTGATACTCCAGCTCTAAACTTAATTTGGATAAATATTTATACATCCCCATTAAGAACCCTATGCAGAGTTGTTTAAGTAAATGTGGCACAAAAATAATTTCACTGTTCACTTACACTCCATCTCCAATAAAATTACTCATTTGTCCATGAGACTAGCTCAGGTAATACAGTGCTTGTACTTTAGACATATGCATTACTGGATTCTGAGAATGGACACATCACCCTAGTAACACAAACATTCACCAAAGTTACCAAACAGGTAAAAGTTTTGAGAGCTAACAAAGATTAATATGTCAAGAGCCAAGCAACAAGACCACAAAACTGAATCCTACCTGCTTGAAAAGTTATATTGAGATTGTTTCCTGAAACTGGGCTTGGTTGTCCAAAGTGTACAAAGTGATGAACAACTTTTGTACCTGTAATCAGCTTTGAACAGATAAATTATAAATAACTTAAAAGACAGTTGTACTGAGAAGGTTTGTGGTGTCATCAAGTGCTCATTGAAATTACAGCATCATTTATCAGTAACACTCTGAAAAAAAATCATATTCTATTTCTTTCTTTCACATTAAGGAGATAGAGGACAAATCCTAGGTGAAGTAAGAAGTCTAGGGCTTTGATATGCATCTCAGAAAAACATAGAGCTAGCTTGAATCATATGTTGAGAGACTGATTTTGGTATTGGCAACCTGGAAAGTCTGCATATGCTTTTCATTTAGTGCAAATCAAGCACTGCAATGCAAATAATGCAAGCATATGTATAGAAGGTCACAGTACATTTCTAGAAAAAAATTTAATTGCAAGATTAGATGCTTGTTGAAAAAGGAAGCCAAGTAGAACAGTCTCATTTTAACAAAGAGGAAAGGAATTCATACCAAAATCATTTGTTCAAAATTATATGATGTAGAAAGTAGTCCCTTTGAAGTTTCACACAGCTCTATAAAAACCCTCCCTCCATCCATTAAACATTTTTCTTTGAGATAACAAAGAGAGTAATTACCTGTATGTTAAGTATTTCTTAAATGAACAGAACTAAAATAACGTAAAACAATTTTAAAAACAGTTTTCCTAGATATTCTGTTTTTCATGCTGAGTCTATTTCAAAAGTATCAAATTTATTTCCACTTTTCTGTACAGTAGTTCTACACAACCTGTGGAAATAAACATGCTGATCGTTAACAACCCGTCAATGTTATGCAATCTACTGTAAACTACAGTAATCTTTTACTGGACTTTTGATATGCAAAAGTGAAAAAATAAAGTTGTTGAATGAAATGGACACTTCTTTTTTTTTTCCACATTTCTAAGATATGGTATTATTACTGGAACTGAGTACACTGTTATGAGAAACATACTGCAGTTATACAGTGGACAAAGGAATGACCCCAAAAATTCACTTATGAAATAAAATATGATGTGGAAAAAATTTTAATCACAAACTAACAGTAAACCAGTAGCATGCATACTAAGTTACAGAAATCAAAACTGCACTAGATGAATTCTCAGTGTGCTTCCTGGCAGACACACCAGAACTGTTTATCATAGAGGTGACTACATGGTACTTCCCATTATAATTTCACCTTTCAATCTACTCATATGACTTCCCATGGGGAACACTTCTTCCTTTTGGCAACCTCCTTTCAGAGAAAGAATGTATCAAATCCTTCTTATAAATAAGAGTATTCTTAACTTTCAGTGTATTTCAATAAATCTTTAATTGTTATCAAACATTGATGTTGATGGGTCATTCTACATGAGAAAACAAAAAACAAACAAACAAACTCCTCCCTTTTTGCTCATGATGATACCCTAAGAGAGGAGAGGGACAGAAGCAGGCACAGCATCCCAGTGAGGCTACGGTTCTGCAGGCTAAGGAAGGTGCTCACACCCTGCCCACCTCACCGAGACAGCAGCGCAGCCAGCCCTGGTCCCCCAGAGCCTTTCAGTATAGTGGTGTCAAATGACCATTTTTTCACCCATCACTATATAAGGAATATTTTTTAAATCATCATTTTTCCAGGTGAACCCCAATACATTGAGGTTGTTTTTTACTTGTCAAACTTGCCATGGCTTTCAGTGAGCCCTGCTGTACAGATCAGACCCAGATTTTCCTGCCACCATTGGTCATCTCCCCTATACCACAGCTTCATCCAAGCCTCAACAATAACTCTGAAGCTTTGTTTCAAACCAAACAAACAATAATTGTGTTCTAGTTGGACAATGTTCTGATGGCTGTACAGTTTTGTGGAATTTTTTTGAATCTGCCTGTGCAGAGAAACCTGAACAACAAAAGAACTACAGCAGTTTAAACCTCTTATCCATAGAACTGTTATATATAAATTTACCTTTTTAAAAAGCAAAATGCATAACTCTCTTACAACATATTGTCCCGAGTATCTCAGTCACTTTCCATTCCACATCACTGAGAAAATGAAGAGAATAGAGCAGAAACCATGGCATGAGTTTGTTCAGAATGGAAGGTTTCATTAAAAATAATTTTTCATAAAAAGCTATTGACCATTAAAGGCACGTTTTTATAAAAAAATGTTCATCATCATGATCACCACGATGGAGAACATGATCAGACTCAAGGGAGTAAATTCTATTTTAGCTCCAGAGGTGTATACTTGATAAACTCAGCAGACGTGTACAAGTAAGTAAATTAAATGCATATCTTTCAAACATGGCTAAGAGGCAACAATCTGAACCTCAAAAATGGCTTAAACCATTTAAGCCAAATCCCCATACTACACAGTTTTTAAGCTTCTTATGTGGAGGAAGGGCTGCAGGGCCAGCTTGAACTAAATTAAAAACAAACAAACAACAACAAAACACAAAAAACAATCTCCCAAACCCTAGATCTTAAACCCAAAACAAAATACTAATGAGCAGGCATGCATATGGGCACAGCCTGCTGCACTGAATAAATAATTAGGGGCGAGTGGTTGCTTTACAGCATTGCCTCACCTTCTTCTGTCCTGTGCTGTTGCCCCTGCCCACAGCAGTTCCAGTTCACCTTGCTATGGAAGGCAGCAATTACTGGGACTGAGATGGGAATCTCTCATTTTTTATCTTTATTTTGTTTTCCTGCTATGTCCTCTAAAATCAGATACTTGTTAACTCAGAAATACACTTCTTCTCTTGAAACGTCTACGTCTGTGAGAGCATCTGCATGTCACATTATTTTTTAGAAATTAGCTAATCAGTTGGATTGGCTTGTTGTTATCTGTTATACAGGGCTAGGAAGAATTTGCCTCCTAAACAAAACACAAACTATAAAGAGTATAATTGAAATCACAGCACTTTGCCCAGTAATCTGTATTACACTGCTCAGTATTTATAAATGTACATGTTTGTTTAACATATGGACTAGGACAAACACTAAAGGAGGGAAAATAAAATAGAAAAATATTTGGTGAATAAACCTCTATTTCTTCTCCATTTATATTACAAGTGTAGTGGCTCCAGTTTATGTTTTCCCATGAATAAATTTTCCAAATCAATATTAAGATACTCACAAGATTTTTTTCCCCTGAATATAATGAAAATGAGCATACCGTAATCACCATCACACCCTCTTATGAGGGCAAGGAATCACAGAAGAAAAAATGAAACAAAAAACCCAAAACAAACAACAACAATATATCACCCACTTTTTTAATTTCTCTATTTACTGATATTCTGCAATGCTTAAAACTGTCTAAATCTTTGACACGAAGGAAATCAGAGTAATGACACTGAAAAAAGAGTGAGTTATTTTTTTGTATGGCACAGATTGTGAAGGTGGTAGCCAAGAGGGCCATGTCCTGGGTGCATCAAGCACAGCATTGCCAGCCGGGCAGGAAGGGGAATGTCCTGCTCTGCTATGCACTGGTGCGGCCTCACCTGGAGCACTGTGTGCAGGGCTGGGTGCCACAGGGTAAAAAAGATATTAAACTACTGGAGAGTGTCCAGAAGAGGGCTACAAAGTCGGTGAAGGGTTTGGAAAGGAAGTTGTATAAGGAGCGGCTAAAGTCACTTGGTTTGTTAATCCTGGAGAAGAGGAGACTAAGAGGAGACCTCATGGCGGTCTACAGCTTCCTCACAAGGGGAGGAGGAGGGGCAGGCACTGAACTCTTCTCTTTAGTGACCAATGACAGAACCCAAGGGAATGGCAGAAGATGTGCCAGGGGAGGTTTAGGCTGGACATTAGGAAAACCTTCTTCACCCAGAGGGTGGTGGAGCACTGGAACAGGCTTCCCAGGGAGGTGTCACGGCCCCAAGCCTGACAGTGTTCAAGAAGAGACTGGAAAACACCCTCAGACACAGGGAGTATGAAGTTGTCATCTGCAGGGACAGGAGTTGGACTCAGTGATCCTTGTAGGTCTCTTCCGACTCAGGACACTCTGATTCTGTGGTTTGTTTGCAAGCACAGCAGGCACAAGTGATATTCAAAAAGTGATCCTGACTGTGAAGGAGAGGTACCTCCTGAGACTTCACAACTCATTGGGAGCTGGGGGCAGAAACAGCTGCTCTGCTTGGAAATAAATCTTGCCTCTGACGGAGGTAGGAGCTTGGGCTCCCATCTCTCATTGAAAAAGGTAAACTAGGTATAACAGAAAAGTTGTGATTTAGGACCGAAGAGTTCCAAGTTTTCAACAAACAAGGTACAACACTAAGCCGATATTCAAGACTTGTCAAGCACCAGCTTCTGATCAAACCTCTTCCATCTGAAAAGCATACAGGAACTCAGTGGGATGGACAATGCAGGATAGACTCTTTCTCTTCAGGGGCCGGAATGACTTCATACAGAATATTCTAAGGGTTTCATACTAGTTCATGTATGTAATGACCCACAAAACTCTATACACTATTCTCATCTTCATGTAGTGAACCAAGTGGCCAAGAAGGGTGAATATGTTAAAACCTGGGCTTCTCATGTTTATGTTGCCAAGATGCCTGACTGCACGCCTTTGCCATCAGCAACCAAGATGAGAAGTGTGCAATGAGGCTGCAAATTAATACATAATTAAACACTTAGAAACTAAAATGCCATGCTATGACTCAAATGAAGGTAAAATAAATAGTTGTGCAATGATTAAATTGATTTGTATTTTGAAACTTGAAAATAACAGAAGACTTGATTAGTATGGTTGTAGCCCATCAGAAAAGTTCGCCAAAAAAAACCCTTTGTAAATGTATTTTCTGTAATGAAAGAAGGTTTCAGCCATCTCAAAAAATTCAGCATAGAGCCTGTAGCTGACCACATTACCAAACAAAAAAAGCCCCAAAAGCTAGAGAAGAAAAAAGACTTTACTACATCCTTCTGGGAAATGACCTTGCAACCTGATGGTCATAAGGGAGACATGTCAGTTAATTAAACAGCACAACTGGCAAATACATGTGTTAATTTGTGAGAATGTACACATGCTCACTCTGGAAGTTGATTTGCTTTATACGCAATCATGTGAAAGATAAGCAACCATTGTGTGGCTTTTATAAAAACAGACATTACATTCTAACCCAGAGCATCTGCTAATCAATTACAAGTCTAGCAATAGAAATAGTTTATTAATAGTCCTTTTTGATAGAAGGATCTGGAAAGGAAGGAAAACTTAAAAGCACATTTACCATAAAAGAGATGGGCCAAAGCTGAGCCAATATACTCTTACCACAGATTACCAGGATTAATTTTGTCAGAATTACAAATTACTGAGCTGTAGTACCACAGGCTTTCACAATAACATATCTTTGGTAAGCAACTAAATCATTATGTTTCCTTACATCAAGTGGAGCTAATGGATATAGCAGCAAATAACATCAAACGAGATGAACCAGTAAAAGCAAATAATTAATTTTTCTTTCATTTTTTGAAAAATATAATACAGTTAAAACATTGCCAAGAATTTGAGCAATTAGGCTACACAAGGCCTTTTAAATCTATGTGAATAAAAAATACAAGACTGTTTTTGACTTGATAACCTCTATTTTCTTGTATAAATATCTTCCAAGATATATGTCTTATGATGTAATTAAGCACTTCTCCCAACACTTTCATTTCTTATCATATTCCTTTTTTTTTTTTTTAACCTGAGCAATATATGGACAAACTCAGAAAAAATCATGGCCCAGTAATGTAAGTCAGTATTTTCAGAATTTAATGCCACTGAAAATTCCTGGAGGTTTCCACAGGACTCATCTTGCATGTACTACTCACTGCCTTTGTTATAACTGCTTCCACAGCAAGTCAGATATTGGCTAGTTGTTGAGTTAAAAGACACTGTAGCAGGTCATTGTATTCTGTAAGTTGAAAACACAACGGAGTAGAAGTGTTACCAGTAGAGAACAACCCTCTGTGTTTGCTTACGTATTTACTCACAAATTTACAAAAATCTGGTGTGTTTGTGAAGAACAGGCACAGTCTTTTTATAGCATCTAATCATGAGATGAAGAGAGGATTTTGAATAGCTGCATATTTTATAAGTATCTAAAAGCACAGAATAAGTGTATATTTTATACAAGTTTCTGTAGGAGACTTCTATGTATAGATTCCTTCTTGCAAGAAGTGCAATTTAAAAAAAAAACTAAATTCATTTGCATTTGGGAACCACAATATTGCAGAAAAAGGATGGATAATCTATCATCATGTTTGGATGCAGATACCTGGCAAATCCTTCTACCTGTATAATTACAAAGATCCACACCATATTTTCATGAACCTTCATTAACATCTTCCCAGTTTTCAGATGCATGGAAAGGAAACATATACCCTGTCTCAGCCTAACTCCGCCCTATGGATACCTATGCGTATGCACTCGTGCTTCCTGCTTCTTAGCAGAACAGATGCTGTATCCTGCTGGAGCTGCTTCATTCTGCAGAAAATTAAGGCACTGAATGCACTGCAGTCAGCCAAAGGAAATAAAACAATGTCATCTAGGTAATCTTCAGGGCTGTGAAACTTCTTGCATTCCTTTGAATCCCTTTGAATATTCTGGCCCCTCATTTTGACAACCATAAAGGACAACTGGTAAGGAACTGGCCTGGGAAATAGGAATATGCAGAAGAAGGACACAGATCCTGGTTCCTGACCTGAATAAAAGTAGATGCATGGTTGCAGCTGTAATGTCTTTAGAAAATTGGTATATGTTGTTTTATATTCTTTGTAGACTCTGAGGTGGAATACAAGCCAGAGGCACCTGTAGGCATCCATAAAGACTGAGATCCTAAAGGAACTTCACCCTGAAAAAATAAGGTGCCCATAGAGGTAAGGCATGCCCAGAATTAGGCAGTCATTGAACAAGAGGTTTGGGAATTGCCATTTTAGACTGAGTTGACAGACCTGCACACAAATCTTCACTTCACATTTGCCTCTCTTTAGATCCCAGACAAATCTGTTAGCTTTTTAAGAAAACACTACTCTGAAAAAAAAAAAAGATGGTAAAGACAAAGGTTATACTTCTTTCATTCTAGCTACATGGAGAATATGACAAACAAACAAACAAACAAACATTTCTTTCTTTCTCTTTTCTTCCAAAATCTTAAAAAAATAGGTAATATCCTTTGGGAGCATGTTAATTTTGATGTGGAATTTTACTCTACAGAAAGCATTCTTTAAAATGTGTTGACAAAGAACTATGAACTGCATTTAAGGCCATTACTCTACTTAATTACTTTTTTCTCTGGCATTTCAGTGACTCCATAAAATTAAGGGTAAAATATAAGTTTCATTAAAAATGTTATAAAAAGTAAAATTTCACAGGAGGATGCAGCAGACCAAAAGCATATTAAGAAAGTAAGTCACAACCAGTTCAGCTAAAGCAATGCCTCTGGCATAGCCTGTGCAAAGGACTCCTCGTACCAGCTACAGGTGCAGAAGAGAGAAAGGAAGCTCAATCCATCTTAATTTCAGATTAAGAAAACGGACCCAGGGGATCACCTGACCCAATGTGTAGTCCTTTGCTGAGGCATACTTGCCTCCAATGTATTTCTTTTCATAAGGACCAAGTTTCTCCTTAAAGGAAGTCAGGGGTTTTATCCTAACCAAAAGACTAATAGAACCACAGGGACAGTGCTGCACAATCCAGTTGCGATACACAACATGCCAGAGTCATGAAACTCACCGCATGTGGATTCTGGAGTCTGCTACAACATGTGTCTTTCATGGACATGAGAACAAATGTGTTACCTTGTGCTGGTCTTCAGGTGCAAGGGGGCGTCTCAGTTGTTACTGCCTACCTCATGCAATGGAAGTTAAATCACACCACATGGCCTTCTCTGTACGTACCCACCCTGCATGCTTGCTGTCCAGTCTTTTGTAACCCATTGATGTCTTGTTAAGCCTGAAGCAGTTTTGGTTCATCAAGAGACAGAAAAACAATAAATAAAGCACTAATTCTTAACTATTCCCTCCACTGTGCTTGAAAAGCTACCAATGGATGTGTGATACTACAAATTCAACTTCTGAAGCCTTGTGTTCTTCCCCTGTCAAATCACTTGTTTAAGAGAAAGACAATTACTTGACAAAGGTTCAACTATTTTGTAAGAAAAATCAAAATCTAATTCTGGGTAGGCAAAAGCACACTTAATCACTTAATCTAAGTTTACAGAATAAACTGCAAAATAAAATCAAGGATGATAACTCAGCTAACTTAATAAAAATAGTGTAACAGTTTTTAAGATAGTTCAGACTGGATTTAGGATCTTACTTATGCTACTGTACCTTGAGATCTTTCCTCTACCAGAACTAATTAATTCAGGGCCACAGCCATGGTATAAATTCCACAACTCACACCAACCTGTGGTGTCCTATTTGTTGTTATCTATAAAAACTAAGCAGAAACTTCTCATGTTGCTTTGAGATTCCATATGTCTGCAAAGCTACTTGATATGTTCCCTTGTGGATTTATTTATTTGAAGGATGTTTATACGTGTCCCCACTCTATCATGAGACCACTACCAAAATAAGCATGCCTCTTTATGAGATGAACATGCAGGAGTATGTCATGACACAAGAATCAGGAGTTAACATTGGACCAGAAGCTCTTTGAGTTGAGGAAGGGTGTTAAAAAGGGAGAGAGTAACTCAAAGAATAAGAACCATCACAATTAAAAGAGACCAAAAAATCAACAGCATGAAGCAGAAACTTTAATGCAACTGCTAAGTATTTTTCAGAATGTCCAGAAATTGATTTTCCTTCCACTTTTCTGTTTCAATTTACTCTTCTCTCTCCCCCACCAAACTCTTACTGACTGTGAAAATAACATGTGAAATTGCTGATTACTTTAGACATTTCTTAGTTCAGATTTGACAAAAAGTTTCCTTTTCTTTCTTTATCTCCATCACAATGCTGAAAGCATTACTTTGCTGTTTCTTATGTAGCCATTTGTATATATTTCAAAAACTAAAATGAATACGAAACTTCTTTTATGCATAGGATTAGCATGATTGGTTAAAATGGAAATCAAAAGAGAAGCAAACAACAAAAAAAGCTTAGTTGTCCACTGCCTTCCTCCTGCTGTTGCTATTTACACAGTATCTTAAGTTCCTAATAATTAAAAATCATGGTTCAGCTGCCTTTCCCCTGAGACTAATTTGCAAGTAAAGCTTCTTTGCATTTTAGCTTTTAAGTTTTAAGAAGACACACAGGAAACTTTTTAAATTTATTTTTGTGTGTATGTTTTCCATTTGCCTTTTCTTTGTTGTTGTTGTTTTTTGTTAAGAAGAATATTCGTCTGGGGAAGTCCCTGCTGACTGGAAGCAAACCAGTGTTACTCCAATTTACAAGAGGGCACGAGAGAAGGCCCAGGGAACCACAGACCTGTCATTCTAACCTCAGTTCCTGGAAAAAATACAGAGAATATCATACTGACTACTATTGAAAAGCATTTAAAGAACAAGGCAATCGTGAGGCACAGTGGGTCAAAGCTGCATCAGAGGAGTTTACACTGGACATTAGGAAGCACTTCTTTATCAATATGGCAGACTCTAGAACAGGCTTCCTAGAGAGGTGGTTAATGCCCTGAACCTGTCAGTGTTTAACAGGTATTTGGACAATGCCCTTACTAACACACTTTAACTTTTGATCAGCCCTGAAATGGTCAGGAAGTTGGATTAGATGATCACTGTAGGTCCCTTTCAACTGAAATCCTCTCCTTTCTCTTTCTCTCTCTCTTCCTCCCCTCTCTCGTCACATGATCCAGATGCTGGGATCAAAGAAACACATAAAAGCTCTCTATATATCATGATTGGGAGCAACAAAGCTGTGAAAAGAAGATAAAAAATATCTGACAACATTTCCTTCTTATTTTGAACCATTAGAAAATGATAGCCAATGTTTAGGACTAGTCGGTAGTATATCTACTGCTTCGAAAGCTAACAACCCCTTACTATAGCTGCAGCCCCAACAAAAAAGCAGCTGCTGCCTATTCTTCACCTAATCACTGGCTAGAATAGATCTTTCTTTCATGCTTGAGACGCTCTTTATCATACCGAACTTCTAAAGCAAACTAACACCATTATGATGTATTATTGTAGCCTTTTATATAAAAATGCATTGACACACAGAATCCATTTCTAACCAGACTGCTAAGTGGAAAACAACTGGTATTTACAGCTTATTAAAACAGTATTTGTATATGGAAGAGAGCATCTAAAATGTACAATTCTTTTATTTCCTGATGTTCTCAACAGCAGTACTCTTTTTAGATAATTTTATACTTGAACTGTTTCTAGCGCATCTAAAATGCAGCAAACATGTCTCCAGCCATTTACCTTCCTCCCACACACAAACCACAGCATCTAGGCTGCCTCCATTTCTCTGGAAGTTTAAATTTGGTTGTTAGAACAACAGCACAGACTTCTCCAGATGGATTAATAAAGCAGTACAGAAGAATTACCCTTCTACAAGATATTAACGCAAAAGCTGTCACCCAGCACAAAACAGACATGCAGTGGTGTTCTGACCACAGTGCAACGACACAACTAAGGGACACAAACACTACAGAGGAAAGGAGAAAACATCCTGCTAATGGTCTGCCTGGAGATGCAGTAATGGCTGAGAGGAAGCAGGAAGAGCAGGGACAGAAGGTTTAATCTACAGCTATACTACTACACTAAATATTAATAGAAGCAATAATCAGGCTCATGGACTATCAGATGTAAGGAAAAAAAAGTATCTCTAGCCACCCTTGCCTTTCTCCACAGCAAAAGCCCAGAAGAAAGTGCATGCATTGGTGGTTATATACTAATCCTATCTCTACAGTATGTGCCTCTCGAAACACACAACTCATTTCAAACATGGTTATCATCCTAGAAAAAAATACTCTTCATTAAGCATTGCCTTAAAATTGCTGTGCTTTGCAAGACACTGATGCAGTATAACTTTTGCTCAATTTAAGCAGAACACGTTACAAAACATGGCATTTGTGTTTGCTAAGCAATAATTAATAATCAGTGATTCTGGTGAATTGCACTGAAATGCATTCCCATGGAATTTTATTGTGTATACATCATGTAGTTACTAATTAACTGGAATTGCAATTTTAATCTGCGCAAACAAACATTCAATGCAAAACAATCCCTTGTGTGATCTACCTTTACCATGGTATTAACTGAGGTCGGCTCTGATCTTTAAAAATGTTACTCACATAAGTGAGCTAGTACGATTACATCTAATGAAATACAGTTGAGAAAAATGCAGGAACAAGATTCAAAAAATCTCCCACTATTTCTCCTTTCTCTTCTAAGTTATCATGTGAGCACAGATTCATATCTGTTATGAACACCATTTATTTAATCACCATATAGATAAAATATTCTTAATTCATTTCTAGGTTTTGTGTTTTCATTCTGTTTGGATTTTCCTGCCTGTAAAAGGAAGGTATTATACTTTGACTGTTATATGTAATAGATAATGCAACTATAGAATTCCACCAAACATTTTTAAACATCATTGCTTTATTTACACACTCCAGCACGATTATAGAAAATAATTGTGAGATAACTGTCCCCTAACACTCTTAAATACCTAATTCCCCAATGCATGGGAAACATATTCCAAAAAGCTTACTCAGCTGGGCATTCCTCAAAAATACTAACCCACCCATTTAGATTCATCCAGGACCCCAGCACTGAACCAGCTGGGATGAAGAACTTCAAGTTACACTCCCCTTGTCTTTAAGTGGCACATATAGATGCCATTCAAATGTTTTTTCTGAATAGCAACGTGGAATGAAAAGGACATTAGTTTTTGTCTAAGGAGAACAGAAAATTTGGGGCTGAATAGTCAAAATGTCTACATAGTTAAGGAAGTTTTATTGATGCACTATCGACATGTGATGCAGCTGATGGGTGTTTCACAAAACAGGCACATGTCAGGGAGCATTTTAAAAGTACATATGCAATCCCAGCTCTAACACAAGCCCACTATGCATCTGCGAAAGTACATTTCAGCAACTGCAAAATATATAAGGACTTGATTTTAAAGACAGATTATTCAGATAGCAAGTTAGAAAATATGTTCATAGCTTGGCATAAGTAAACAACAGGTTTTTTATTTTCTCTTAGTGCAATGTATTATTGATTCTAAATTTGGAATTATTTTGTAGTAATGTAACACTCTGAAACTGAATATCATTATCTCAACAAAATACTTATTACACAATGTTTTTACTTTGCCTTTTGTGTTGAAAAAATCCACAGCAAAGGCATAAAGAGAGTAAGAAACAATGACAGTGAGCTACCAAAAACCAGCATTTTGAGGTAAGCAGTGACATCACATACATAAAGACCCAACATTTTACAGATGTGATCTTCTACCAGTTTATCCAGTATAAGAAAGCACAGACATTAGCAAATAATATCTCAGTGCGATTTTAAGTTCCCCAGATACATCAAACTCTTTTACATCATCCTTAAATAAGAAGGTATTTAAGTGTATTTTTGCTATAATGAAGTGCTTAAGTGCCCTGAAAACTGGGGACATCATGCTCACTGCAACTGGAATGACTCCATAGAGTCTAATATTTCTGTGTTCTAACTTAACAGAATTTTTGACCTGTACATTACTGGAAAAAGAGACCATTAAGTTACACAGGACCATGAAGAAAGAAAGAGCATGCTTACATTTCTGAATTTAAATGCCTTTCAAGTGTCTACACGGCATCTTATGTACATTACTTAAGCTTGTAGACATTATGTTAGATACAGCTAAAACAATTAACAACATTTCATATTTGAAATATTTTTTTGTTTTGAAGCCATTAATCTATATTCCATGATTAAAAAAAAAAAAAACACAACTCAAAATTTAATTACTGTATTTTTTTATATTCCATCAGATAAATTAATCAGTCAATTAAACTTTCTGAATAAAGAAAATAAAGGAAAATATTACATATTCTGTACAAAACAATGTAGCGGCATGAGGAAAATTGTATTGACTACTTAGACATCTAATATACAGGAAGAAATGTGGGTTTCTGGTTATGACAATAGACTGATATTTACAAAACTCAAAATGAATTCACTGTTTTCTTTTAATCCTCTTTTACAACATTATGCAATGTGATCGTTTTTAGCTTCTTTATTTGCAGCAGTATCTTTTCTTTCCTTCCAGGTGTTTAGACTTTTGATTGCTAGAAAATTTGGCAATGGAGATGCATGGCTTGACTGTGTGACTTCCATATGGCAGAACTGGATGGTAAAAAATGCATTCTCAGCTTGCAGAAACACGTGTGCATCCACCGTCTTGTAGAACTGGTTGGCATGGAAGCTACGTGTTCGCCAAAAATGTATTTTTCATGGAAAATTTACAAGGCCTGCATCTTAACTGTGAACAATAACCATGGTCTTTATGTCTCTTCAAGCTAACACATTGAAAGAGATGCAGATATATGGAGTACTTCATAGCTTATGAAATCAAAGTCTGTTATGCTAGTGCAGTTAGTTTAAACTTACCATATGACAAATAAGATTGCATGGAAAATTACCAGCTGTTGACTGAACACCCCATGTGTTCAAAGAAACAGACTAAAAACCTAAGCAAACACCCTCCCCCACAACCACAAGAGCTAATAGCTCTCTGCAATGTAACTTATACTTTTTTACAGCTGAAACTGCAGGTTTTGCTGATTTCTAATTGTTACTCTTAAAACCTTGCTGATTGCCTTATGCTGCATTATTGCAAGACACTAACACTTCTGCCACTTTAGCACACCCACAATTGCAATTGTGTGACTTGCTTTCCAACAGGTAGTGTTCAAGTGGTAATACAGAGGTGGTCAGAGTGGACATCATCCTCTGTGAAAAAGGCTGGGGCTCTGGTTTGTGTGGGTGCCTCCAATGAGTGCCTTCTGGATAAGAATCTCAGAAATTTCACAACATGAATTTCTACCTATCCACCACACCCTCCCTGCTTGGTAAATATATTTAATTCTTCAAGTCACTGAATGGTGCGGTTCTGTTCTTTCAGGTACACCACCTAGTTCCCACATGGTACTTGTTTACACCATAGACAGTAATAAAAGAGAGTCAAAGATGTGCAGAATCTGCAAGATGTTAGTGTTCGTGATGCATTCAAAAGTACAGATACACTGTAACTTATGAAAATAAGATATCTCTTTTCTTATAAAGCAGACAGAAGATTTTCATCAGGCTCAAGAACAACGTGACACAGAACTGACAGATGTATTGAAATATGTTTTCTCATTAAATTGAACAAATGTTACAGAACTTTGAAAAAGACTTTATCACAGTATCACAGTATGTTTGGGACTGGAAGGGACCTCAAAAGGTCACCTAGTCCAATCCTCCTGCTGGAGCATGAACGCCTAGGTGAGGTCGCACAGGAACATGTCCAGGCGGGTTTTGAATGTCTCCAGAGAAGGAGACTCCACAACTCCCCTGGGCAGCCTGTTCCAGTGCTCTGTCACCCTCACTGAGAAGAAGTTTTTTCTCAAATTTAAGCGGAACCTCTTGTGTTCCAGCTTGATCCCATTACCCCTTGTGCTATCATTGTTTGCCACCGAGAAGAGCCTGGCTCCATCTTCATGGCACTCACCCTTTATATATTTATAAGCATTAATAAGGTCACCCCTCAGTCTCCTCTTCTGCAAACTAAAGAGACCCAGCTCCCTCAGCATTTCTTCGTAAGGGAGGTGCTCCACTCCCTTCATCATCTTTTTTGCCCTATGCTGGACCCTCTCCAGCAGTTCCCTGTCCTTCTGGAACTGAGGGGCCCAGAACTGGACACAATATTCTAGATGGGGTCTCACCCGGGCGGAGTAGAGGGGAAGGAGGACCTCTCTCTATCTACTAACCACCCCCCTTCTAATATACCCCAGGATGCCATTGGCCTTCCTGGCCACAAGGGCACAGTGCTGGCTCATGGTCATCCTGTTGTCCACCAGGACCTCCAGGTCCCTTTCCCCTACACTGCTCTCTAATATGGAATTTCACAACCTATACTGGAACCTGGGGTTGTTCCTGCCCAGATGCAGGACTCTACACTTTCCCTTGTTAAATTTCATCAGGTTACTCCCCGCCCAACTCTCCAGCCTGTCCAGGTCCCGCTGGATGGCAGCACAGCCTTCTGGCGTGTCAGCCACTCCTCCCAGCTTAGTGTCATCAGCAAAGTTGCTGATAGTACACTCAATTCCCTCGTCCAAATCATTAATGAATATATTGAATAATACTGGCCCCAGTACTGACTCCTGAGGCACTCCGCTAGATACTGGCCTCCAACTAGACTCCACACCATTGACTACCAATGGAACGCAGGGCCAAAAAGAGACATTTGGCTCTCTTTCTAGGAGAAACTGGCCTTCTGTTTGAGTAAAAGTTTATATAGGATGGAAAGCTATTGCTGTTGCTTTCTGTAGCTCACCAGAGTAAGCCTTAGTTTAGGTCCTCTTGGCTGTTAATACGGCAAAACTGAGAAAAATTACTTTCATGGAATCTTAGTAAGCTAAAATCTCTACTAAGAAATGAGGAGTTCTCTTTCATTTTTTTCTTTACTTTCAGTATCAAAACTTTTCATCCTATTAAAAACCTTTACAACTTGGTTGCACAATTAAAAATTAAATGCACATATAAAATAATAATTCCACAAAGTGAGGAAAGACGTATATGTGCGTATTACAACATTAAACAGAACTAGCAAAGCTTAATATGGTATGGGTAGAGTTGCTTTCAAGTCAGCACTTTGAAAGGATACTCATAATTTTTGACACAGTGGGAAACCAAGTAGTGGGATACACAGAAAGATACACTTTGTAAAGAAAGAGCATCATTTTAGGATATGTATTACAGAGCTAGGCTAGCAGAATTTAAGACATCTCTATTTTGTTCAGCCAAATCAATAGCATCATGGATACAAAACATTTGCACAGGCTATGACTTAGGTATCAAACATAAAACAGATTTATAACACTAGATTATAATAAGATACAGAGCATCAAATCACAACACATTACTTTTCAGGGAACTGGAATTTCAATATGCAAGTGAATTTTTTAAGTGGGTTTGTACCACTACCAGAAAAAAAGTCAGGATACTAAAATCAGGCAAAAGTTGGAAACTATGACAGAATGACTTTAAAAAAATGATTACTCTTAACAGATATATTTTATATTTTTCAGGCCACTTGCTGTGACTAGATATTCACAGGCACATATATACATATATAGAGGATATATGTATGTATGTATATACATTTCCTTCATATTGCTAGTACTCTGGGTAAAAATATACGTATGCATATATATAAAAGTATATCCACGCACAAGAAAATGTATAGTCAAAGATTTTACCCTAGAGTACTAATAATACAAAGGGAATTTTTTATTTCAGTTATCACTATTGGTTACGTTTACTCCATGTTCATTTCAAAACTCATGTTCTTTTCCAGTAATAAAGCCTTCAGTTACCCCAGAACACTTCTTCAAACAACGCTTATATTTTTTTTCATCATGGATGATCATACTGACTACACTAAACCCAGGATTTATCCCACAATATTGAATCTTACTATTGACTTAAGCAGGGCTAGATTGGCATCCTTCTTTTTCAATATTCTTGGCTACATGATAGAAATAAAGATGTCTTGTTAACCAAAACAACCTGACGCTTCCTGAAACCAATGACCCTATTGACTAAATAAATGATAGACCATGAATAGTATGATTTGTCTTAGTGACTATTATTCAGGAAGACTCAAGGTCTGTTCTATTAATAAGTTACCAATAAACCCAGTAAGAAAAGAATCTGCCTATAAATACTGTGAAAATCAGTACCTTTTTAGTGCAACAAAGAGTGATTGCTACATTTTCAGTCCCAAACATTTACATTAAATTACTATTTGTGGAGCTATTCCCATCAGTCTAAGCTATTTACAGATATTACCAATGTAATGAACTTTACATGAATATATCAAACCACTGCATTAATCAGTACAGCTGCATTGCCTGACATTGTTTAAAAACTCAGGGCATAACTGAAAAAATGCCATACCATCTCTATCAATGCTGTAATTCTCATAGTTTAATACTCCTACAAATTTGGATACCACATGTTTTGACAGCTCAAGGACTCTAGCTCTCCTGAAAAGACAAAGCAGTAGAACCGCTTCTTCCATCATTACCATATTTTACTCTCATCATAACCTTGTAGCAAGTCACATTTCTTTTCAACTCTCAGCTCCAATAAACTACAGACACTATTTGATAATCTCTAGTAAACACCAGACTTTGAGCTCTGCTAGTTAAGCCAGACAGCTGAAAAGTCTTTGCCTTACACATCACAGTCTCAAATACTACAGGACAAATAAAAAGCCCAAAATGAACCGAGCAGTTGAGACTCTTTTATTCTTTTATTTGTTTATTTACAAGCGGAGTTCTGTGGCTCACACCTCAAAAAATGTCAGAAGCAGTGACACTCAGGTTGACACAGTACTTTGGCTTCATGAACAGCATGAGTAGCAGGTCATTGTGCCTCAGCATGCAGATGCAATGCCTGGCACAATCTAGCACTCTATGGAAAATGTCACATCAAAAAAAACCCTGTAATATGTATATATTAAAGTGTTCCTTCATGTTGCAGAAGATTCTCTTAACATACCTTTTTTTGTCTGCAAAAATTCAATGGAAACTACACTGCTTAAATGAACCCCGGGCTGATCTGGAATGACCTCTGAAACAATGCCCCTCCACACAATTTAGATTATAAAAGGAGTCCTCCACTAATCCTAGTGTGTCAAGTGCTATAACTCAGTCCTCCTGTTTGCACAGTTATAATTGTATGGAGAATGTTATCCATTGCGATGGATGAGATGCTTCTTAGAGACACTGCACATAGCGAACTCAACGCATCTGACTAAGTCCACAAAGTCCACAGGGCTAATGAGACAAGTGTATCAACTGGCACACGATGATTTCTTAGTTGCAACATTTTACACAGATGTTGCCTAGCTCATGAAAATAAATAAATAGGTTAATTTCAGGCTCTCAGCTTGCCTTGAAGCTATAACAGCACATGCAGGAAATAGTTTTAAAATATCACAGTCCTGATATTGGGCTGCCATCTTCCTCCAAACCATCATTTCTCCCCAGAGATTCATAAGCACAATGGATTCCTTGGTGTCTTAATTACTGCAGAACTGAACTATCATCCTTTGGTTTCATTGGTATCCACCCACTAGCTCCTACAGTTGCTGCATTAGGCCCTAGCAGATGGGACAAAGGCTTCCTAAATTCATGTGGCCATGTGGTAACAACACAGCAGGTGGCTCGTGTTGTTCCCTACCACATTAGATTGTACCAGTAGCAGCCACAATTTTACTTTATTTATCATGTATAAAAGCAACATTGGAGGTAATTTGTTATTTAGAACTATGAGATAGAGTCTGTAGAGTCTGACTTTAAATGAACTGAAACAATATTAAGTAATTTCTATGATCATTCAGAGTTAATCAATGCAGCTCAGTTCTGAATGCAAAAGTACAATACTGAATCCAGTATTGGCAGTGATACGTTTGCAATGAACACAGTTTATAAATCTTTACTTACGAAGCAAACTGAGGATAAAGCAACAAAGGAAAGCCCAGAAAAAAAAATCACAATCTGATCACAGAAGGAAAAAAAAAAAAAAAAATCCCAACTGATTAAATTATATCATAACCTAAAAACTGTACCTCCTTTTCACTGATCTTCCTGTCTGCAGGGTTGTTTCTCTCACATATTCCCACTCCTCCCTCCCAGCTGCTGTTGTGCAGTGTTTTTTACCCTTTCTTAAATATGTTGTCACAGAGGCACAACCACTGTCACTGGAGGGCTCAGCTTTAGGCAGCAGAGGGTCCATCCTGGAGCATGGGGTAGCTCCTGGTGTCTTCTCACAGAAGCCAACCCTGCAGCTCCTAACAAAAGCTTGCCACATAAACCCAATACACCCACAAAAGATAAATTATTCTAGCAGTGGAGAAGCGTGAATCTATTTACCAATACACACTCTAATTCGGTAAGTACTAAAAACCACATGAGCAGGAACATGCCTTTAAAACACTGCCACTTGTATGTGCAAAGGAAAGGCCGGCTAAAAGCTTTGCAGAAGTCGTGTTTCCACTGCAACAAATCCACAAAGTGACACTGTGCTTTTGAAATGCAGAACAGCAGCAGCTCTGCGAGCAAAGACAACTTTTAATGATAGCTATGAGATAAAACAGATTATGTACAGGAAGTTTAATTTAAATAAAACTATTAAACCATCCCAAAATAACAGTGCCACTCTGTGTTCCAAGGAACATAGGGAATAGATGCTTAATTCTTACCAGCCAGTAGGCCTAGTAACCACCTACCCACGTTTACGCAGTTTCACCTAGGTGTATCTACCCACCAGATGCTGTGATAGATCTAGTAACGAGGTATTCTCAGCCACTCTCTCCCAACATTTCTGTGGTTTCTATATTCTATACCATCACAGGTTTCAAAGGATGGAAAAACTAGGAAGAAGGCATGCTAGAAAGCTTTCCCTCAGTTAAAAAAAAAAGGTAGCTTAGAACCAGAAACATGATCCACTCATTAAATGTCACATTTTCTAGCATGGCCAACTGACTAAGGCATACACTCATGCTAGCACATGCAGACACACACACACACACTCAACACCTGTGCTCTTTCAGCAGGTATCCTGCCCGTGTCCAAGTATCAGGTCGTGAGGAGACACTCTCCCATCCTTCTTCCTTTTTGAAAGATAAACCCACTTCCTTCCTACCTCTGGTTTGCAGCAGAAGGAAATAATGGGTGCATATGGGAAGAGAAATGTGGCCCAAAATGTCTGGTTTACTTATCTGAAAGAATGGAGGACAGCAGCAGAATTTGCTGTTCCTGCAGTACAGACAAAAGCACAAGCACTAAAGGAAAAGGACAGGAGGTGCTATGAAGCATCTCTATTTCATTCAAATTTTACACTACAAAAAGGGAGACTGGGAGTGTGAATTAAATATTGAGATTTCATGGCTATAGGGAAATAAAATCGAGCCTCAGAAAATAAGATTTTAATTTCAAACATGGTAGTTACACAGCTGTGCATCACAGTCAATGTAATCCAGATTCAGAGACCAAAGGATCAGAGCAGAATTAATATCTTCACTGTGGCTCCCAAGAAGCAGTATGTCAGATCAAAACTGAAGCAGTCCAGTGTTCATAGGTCTAGGTTTCCCCACAGAAAAACATGTATATTTCTCATACATACACACATATATGTGTGTGTGTGAGTGTGTATAAAATTTGGAAATGTATTTCATTCTATATCTATATAAACTCTGTGAGAACTCCAGGTTTATGACATGCAAATAATTTATGGAAAACAGTGCATTCGCCCTGATAATGACCACACAACATCTGTAAGCAGCTGGTGGTGTCTGCATATGTTCCAACATCTGGCAGTTAACAGACCATAAGCGGACACAAGGATTACATCACAGAAAGCTTGAGGCAATTGTTCATGGTTATACAAAATTATTATACAAAAATGTATTATAATTAACAAAAAAAAAATTAAAAAGGCTAGGAAAGAGCAACTGTATTAAATATTGGAAATATTAATGGACTGTATGATATTATTGGCTTGTGTGAAAGTACTGATGGTGGTAGGGGGTGGGGAGAAAGCTCATTAGGTCCACTGCTTTTTTTCCTGTGAAGACACAATGCATTTCGCAAGAAAGTACATCGCAGTGTTCCCAGTTATTGATGACTTCATGAAATGCCACACCCCACTGTTACCTCTCCTCTTTCTGCTCTTTCTTGCATAGACAGTTGTGGAATTTCCTGATGGAGTTTTCAGAAACAAAGGCCAAATATACGTCTATTAGAAAGACTAAATTGCATGAAGGCTTTAAAATCTTGTACTGGTGCAGGTTTCGTAATCCCATCACACTCCAGAGGTCTTAGATAATGCGTAAAAGCCAGACTAGAGACTTCTGCTGTTCTGTGGGTTTTTTCACACAAAGTCATTCATTTCAGGTGGAGATATGGAGACAACTGTAAAAGACCAGAATGTATGCAAAGTAACCCACAGACGAAGTTATTTAAAACCTTAAGTTGATTTGTACATTCATCTGAGAGACAATGTGCTGCAAGTTGGTGTCATAGCTTGAAAAGCAGTTGGTGTGTCATCGCTAAGGCAAACAATGCACTCCCAAGGAACCGTGCACCACGGAACAGGCAGTCAGATCAGAAGAGGGAATAAAAATTCTGACTTCTTACAGCAGGGACTCTGCATGTACATACACACACAGATGCACAGACAAAATGCTGGGAGAGGAAGGGTCTAGTAATATTCCAGGAGTATACTTCCCTGGAGGAGGGAATCGTTCCTGCCCATGTATTGACAAAATTTTTTCCAATGATACCAGAGAACATAAAAGCTATCACCACTCAATCAAAACACATCCCCACTTATTCAGAAGTGCAGAGTGGCCAGAAGTTTTCTGAGGACATGTATTAGTAACAGAGCAAATAGAGAATTCCCCTTTTTCAAGCACACCTTTCTGAGAGAATGGCTGACTCAGTGAGTCGCTGCTCTATAAGCTCATTTACTTAACTAATCACTCTTGGAACACATTTACAGGTTTGGTCTCTGAAACATCCCTTGGCATTGGTTTGACAATTTCATTTTATGCTGTGATTTTAACAAGCAGTTCTTCATGTCTGCTTCAAACTTAATACCGATCATTTAACGTAAAGCCGATAAAAGTATGTCGTTCACTCTATCACATAAAAATAGTTCAGTGTTCATATTTTCAAAATTAATTTTTATATCTAGATCTCTCATGCTTGCCTTCAGACATTTAAATTTTTGGACTGCAAAACCCTTATTATTTATTTTCCTTCACAAACTGTTTTTTTTTCATTTGACACTTCACTGAAGTAATGGATCCTCGTTCTTGTAATTCTGTACATTTTTTTATAAGGCAGCCTACCAAGCAGCAGGGATTTTTATCACAGGGTTACATAATCAAGTAGGCTGAAAGGAATATTCATTTGGTCCAACCTTCACCAAAGCAGGTCCAGTTTAAGCCCACGACTCAGGGAGTTACCTAGTGAAGTCGTGATCACATCCAGAGATGGAAGTCCTTCAACCTCTCTGGATCCCTGTTTCACTCTTTAGCCCCACTTTTTGTGAAAAAGTTGATATATATCAAGATACAATTTCACATGTTCCAAATTAAGCTCATTGCATCTTGTCCTGGCACTGTGCACTTCAGCCCAAGGACTGGGCAGCAGTACCCTGGCCCTGGAGCTTCCCCTGGGTAGAGGGTTCTGCCACACTACAATACATTTTGCCACCACTGTGGTGTAGTCTCCAGCAGATTCTGAGCCCCCTTACTCCCCTTCTCTCTGCCACGCTGCTGCCACAACCACTCCACCATAACAAACGACCAAACAAAAATTCACTAAACAAAAAATTTCAAATGAAATCATGATCTAGAGTAAACAACAGCAAAACAAAACTATGAAGCAAAAATACCTACTGCAGACGCTATTTCTTCCCCCAAAGGATGGTACAAGAACTTTGTCATACTTTGACCAATTATCAGTTTCTGCCACATCATTAGTATTGCTTTAATTCTCCCAGTGGAGTAACAGTGAAATTAATACCATATCTTCAACACAGTCCTACTGACAATTTAACATCAGTAATTACGAATGATCTTTTATGGAACATACATAATGTATGCTGTGTTTTGTACAATGGGATGGCAGTAATACTCCTTTGGCTATTGTGCCATGGGAAATAACAAGTGGCCAGAGAATAAATAGTATTGAAAGGTCATCTTCCTGATTTTCTAGAGAAAAGTCATCATCTATTACAGACTATTATGGGATGCTTCCTAGAGAAACAGTGTGGATACAGAAAACTTTGCTAAATCTGATGCTACAAGATAAAACAAAATTCAAAAAGTTTTATAGAAAGAAGGGGATAATAAGGAGAGATTACGTCAGAAAAGAGGACACCACCAGCTTTATAAAGACACAGCTATTCCTATACACTTTTATGAAGTATGAAGTGCTCAGCATAGTTCCATTCAAATTCAAAAGGTGAGAATTTTGTCAAAATTCCAGTTCATCTGGCATAGGGTCCTCAGTGCCACCACTGGAAGGCCACTGCTTTCCTTACCAAAACTTCAAGAAACTGGTTTGTTTAACATAGATTTCTGAAACTTGTTTAATTCGAGCCCCAACTACCAATTGATGAAAACACCGTTATTCTTTTGAACAGAACACGCAGTACAAGCTGCATGACTGAACCAGCTGTCCGCCAAGAAAACTGAAGAAGAGGCGCTCCAAAGATAAAAAGAGCTACACAACGCAACAGCTCATGCTAGGTGTGACTGTGGCAATTTGGTGGTAATTTATTGCTGTATAATGCATGCCTAGAATATGTTTCAGGCAATGAATCAAAAGCTGAATTTACCAATTGTTGTCCTAGAAAAGGAAATAAAAAGCTGGCATTTTAAGTTCAAAAAATGTAAAAGAAATATTACAAAATGACTTTCTATGTGTCTAATATTCTATATAGTTTCCTCTGAAATATTTGGATCTGTTGATTATCCTAAGTCTCAAAACTTACTTCCTTTGCCATATCAAAAAGACTAAAAAAGAAGTAATGCTGTCACATTACAGCATTTAACTTAGGAGCCAATAACAGAGGGCCATACTTTTGGAAAGTATTTTAACACAGTGGGGTGCTTATCTCTCCATAACTTCTAAAAAGTTTGATAGCTTAGCGGTATTTTTTGTTGATTTTTGTATGTTTGTACATTTGTACAAATGTACTTCGTACATTTTTATTGCCCTGAAGCCAGAAATTCTATTACTATCACAATACGCAAACATTTGTGCCAATAAAGTAGTGAAAAAAAACCCTCAAACATTAAAAATTCACCAGCCCTCCACTAGTCTCTGGCACTTCGAAATTATGTTCAACAAAGTAGTTCTAACACCATTCTCAAGAGATTATTTATTTTTTTTCTTTGTCCCTGTACCAACATAATTGTTGTAATGAAAGAACATGCAAACAACAGGTGGTATTATTTTTTTTCTGGATGATTATCTGTATCTCTTCAAGGAAATACTAACAATTTTTCACACTGGTCTCGACAACATACAAAAAGGGATCTCTCCAAACTGATCATGGATCTTTGTCCTGATTTTTCTTTCTCCTCAATGCATTAATTCCCTGACTGAGGATTTCAGAACTGTGGGACTTACAGTAAACACTATGTATTCTAGTGTCATGACAGGCAAAAAAATCTGTGTAAGTAAAGAAGAATGACATCTGGTCTCTGTCACTGTTCAGGCACAAACCTAGCAGCATTATTTTGACAGGAATGATTTTGTTCTTTTATTACAGTGAAGACCAGAATTTAGTCCAATTTGCCAGGGATGAAGACTTGTCATTTAATCATTCTGCATGACTGTAATGCTATTCAATTTAATTTTCCCCTCTAAACATTAAGTCTATTTGGCAAGGTTAAACACCTTATCCACATAGCCCTGAGTGTAAGGCAAGACAGATTCCCCAGACAGTGTCAAATGCAGCACTTATTGCTCATCTTTCCACGGAATTCATTTAAATACACACATAATTCAGTTATAAACTGTGTGACCTGGCAGTGCTAAACTCAGGCCAATTCCTTCTTTACAAAGTAGGCACTCAACTTTCAGTAAATGGTTCAACACACCAGTTACTGCTTTACAATTCTAGTCTTAGCAAATTAATAGGCCTTTACAAAAAAAAAAAAAAGAGCAAGTAATGGCAAAACTATAACAAAATATAACTTTTAATGCAACTAGATTAGGTACATAGTGAAAGTATTATTATAATTTTCATTACTACTAGTATCGATATTGACATAAGATGAAACCTCATGAAGAAACGGTGTATAAAATCTAGTCCACCAAATATAGTTGTTAATTTAACCACATTTAGAAGACTAGTAAACCTTGGATACTTTGAACACTATTTGTATCTTTAAAAGTGATCAGAAAGACCACAGGTATAACATCTCCAAACAAACCACCTGTGCATCACCTGATTTTGGGTGGCCTGACTTTCATAATGGCATTGACAAACCTGAGTTAGAATAAGGGTAACAGTGTCCCTTATTTGCTTTTACCAAAGACCTTTGGTGATGAGAATTCATATAACATATGCCTCGGGCATATGTATAACATTCCATTACTCTTTGCACTGGACCTTCTTCTGGTGTTTCTGAATAAACTGACTGAACTGTATGATTTGGCTGCACTATACACTGAAATGTACTGAACTACATTTTTCATTCAATTGTATGCAAGCCATTTTCTCACTAATTCTCAAATTTCCTGAGAAGCATCTTTTCTGGTAAGCTTGCTGGGTCTTAGGAATATGCATTTTGTCCACCTGGGGCACCCTGTGCTCATGTTCTATTTTGTAGTAAATTTAAACTCCTTCATCTGTCTCAGACATTTAATTCACATGTGTGACTCTTTCTTTCCTCTCCTGTCCTTTTATTTTTTGCCAAAATCTTCTTATTGAGCAGATTGTATTTAGAAAATGTAGCATTAGGTCTTGCAGATATCTGGTCATAAGGAACAGAAAAGGCTGTTTTCACTACCTGACTTATACCATATGTACCTAGCTGGTATCAGCAGCAAAACCTGTCCTCTATGAAAGCTGACAACGGCCAAGCAAGGAAAAGTTTGGGTGAACTCACTTCTGCTCACAGTCAGGCCTTTCAAGATCCAGACTTAATGGTGCAAAAACAGAATTAGCCAGTGTCAGCTGGCAAACAAACAAAAAACCAAGCCAACAACAACAGCGAAAAAACAGAGAACAGGAGTTTTAGTGTTAAATATTTTAAAATTAGGTTTCACTTAATTGGCAACAGAAAATAATAAACATTCTTAATACTGTTCTGAAATGCAAAGCAAAAAGGACTTTTTTTTTTTTTCCCTATCCTCAATTCCACTGACACCTGCTGTGTAGGCAAGTGTGGCT
Organism: Streptopelia decaocto; assembly: GCF_964273445.1. Lineage (NCBI taxonomy): Eukaryota > Metazoa > Chordata > Aves > Columbiformes > Columbidae > Streptopelia > Streptopelia decaocto. Next base: position 13,995,176 of record NC_138657.1, read on the forward strand.
CTTTGTGACAGTAAATATTAAGGCAGCATGAGAGGACTAGTTCAGAACTGATATGCTTCACAAGATTCAGAGCGCTGCCGAAAAGGAACTTTTCAAGACAGGAAGAAAAAATTCTTCCAGTATTCCTACCAGAATACTGCTCCTCCCATGCCTAATATTTATTCTAAAGACCCACTTTCAGTACTCACAGGGAGGGCAAAGTGCCACCTGAAACCAAAAATTACCAGAACTAAATCTGATTTGCCTGTATTATCCTCAGTGGCTAGCAGGATCTTGTTAGCACATAATTTATTGCATTAAGTTATGAGTTACTTTGGGGATTTTGCTGGCACTTACATTGTAAATTAGGTGAATCATTTATTCCAACACTTTGTTTCTAGTAACTGAAAAAAATCCAGTATAATAAGATATACTTGTAAGTTCTGTGAAATTCTCATATGGTGAGAGGAGGAGATATTTCACAGGATGTGTGGGAAGCTACCAGCAGAAGAAAATGAAAAAAACATTTTTGCAAAGATTTATTTATAACTAAATTGCTTTTTACCTGAGAAAAGTACAAAGGTATAATACTTATATGCTGCCATAAAAATGAATTGTTTCTTGACAGAATGTGTGCTACTGACAGCTCATTTTATTACTAGAACCTCTAATAGAGCAGGTATACATAGTATTATAAGATAAATGGAAGGCTGACAGCAACCTCATTAGCTAATATACTAATCTAATGCATTATTTTTTATAAAGGCCTTGTAAAAACCAAAAACACCTAAAACCCAAACCCACAAAAACAAACGAACAAACAAAGAAACACCCTAGGTCAAACCCTAAATCTGTTTTGTTTGATGGTTATCAGGACATTTTCTCTTCCCTCACACTGAAATAAAACACAGTTTGCTTCAAAGACATTTCAAGGGAATATTGACGAGTGTGGGCTAATAGCTCCAAATTCAACCCATTCTGAGTGTCATTTAAGCCCCAGGATCACTGTCAGTGTTTGCCTAATAATTTTTAGTTGCTTTGACTTTGCTTGTTGTACTGTGGAATTTTTCTCTTACTATACTGGAAGCTTCTCTGCTCGGCAACCTTGGTGCTGCCATGCTGCCAGCAGCATCTGACATTGTTTTCCACAATACAGCCAATGAAATAAACTGCATTGAGGAGCCTGTATTCTTCCTCTCTGCTTGGAATGCTGTGGCTGAAATGCTCTCCTAGCATTACAGTACGCATTGCAGTTTGGCAGACTTTCTCTCCACTGTGGGGGAGCCAAAGATAAATGGCATAATAGGATGCAGGGATGGCTAGGAACAGAGTGGATGTATGCCAGCCTCCAGGGAAGCTTTACAGTGAGGGTATGGGCCAACAGTGCAGTTAGACCAGCACAAGTAAGAGGAAATCTGCCAAAGCCAGATGAGAACCCAGATGTCACTGCTGGGGAAAAAACACCACCAACAACTAAACCCCTCACATTTCCAAGTTTTGTCTCTGGACAAGAGTTGCCAATTTGCTATTTTAGCTGTCACAGCAACTGGCTTAAAATGCTATATCACTCATAACAGATTGACAAAGTTTAGGGTTCTGATAAACTTTAATAAAACATGGCAGAGGACTACAAGTTAAACTGAAGAAAAGAGACAACATTGACTTACATTACACAAATTAGATTTTTGTGATTCTCTGTCTGGACACATTACTATCAGACCAGAACATCTATTAAACCATATATACCTCTGCATTCATTGCAATTTTTTTAAAAAAGTGCTTTACTGCCAGTATATTTCTCAAACAATATCTGAACTGGATCATTTTATTTTTACTATATACTGCAATGTGTACCACAATATGTACTGCAAACAGAGTAGTATTGATGGAACTTTCTTTGAAATCTCCCTGGCTTCCAAACACTGACTATGTCTACAAACTTACATTACATAATACACAAGTAAATGCCCACCTTAAATTTTCAACACTAGTGTTGCAGTGTCAAAAAAAACGTTCCCAGATATGAACTGCCCAAATGAACAGTGCTGTCAGAAACTTTACTTCTTTCCACAACAAAACTAGCACCCTCTGTCTATAAGGTATCTGCTCGTATTAAGTTTATTAACAATTTTATTTGCTCTAAATCCACTACAAGTATCAGCAAAAGTCAGTGAGAACTGCCTTTGTTATGCCATTTTATGAAGTATTCTATTCAGCCAACAGTAGAAACACTCTGATGACCAATGGACATTGAAAATATGTTTTCCTCTTAATTTCTTTCTCTTATGCCATATATACCTCCAAATAAGATCCTCATACCTGTTAGTACTGGGTGCAATTTTTTTCTGCCCTCCCTTCAGGGCACTTAGATGTAACCTTTGCCATTATAAACTGTCTTCTGCAATGTCAAACTGATATAGCTATGTAATCTCAGAACTAAAGAAACAGCAAAGTATGTACAAGTTACATTCATACGCTCATTATGACTACTACAAGGGTCCTGTCCTGTGAAAGAAGGGGGCTTTTTTTAACAAGGATAAGGGCAATGCAATATTTGAGTCATTAGTATAACTACAAGATAGCTCTTTCTGGTTTAGAGTTTTATAGTGCCAACCACTCCCAGAGATATTCATGGTTTTCAATGTGCAAAGTCAGATTCTTTAAGCAACTAAATAAAATGACTAAGAGTAATACACCTGCTTTCATCAGGACATTCCAGCAGGTTCTGTCCTGGAGTTGAACCTTCTTTAAGTGAATCCTCTTCGATCGAAGGGTGAAGGATTAGCAGCTGATCTAAAATGAAGCCACTGGGTAATGCTCGAAGACTGTTCTGATCTGTGTAGGTTAATCTGCAGTTTGACATACAGCTTCAGTAAGGTCAGTTAATTTCCTCAGAAGAACCGGAGTTCACACCTAGAGATTAAGTTCTAAAGCTCCGTGGTGATCCAAGAAGCATCACCATCATTATTGCCAACAAAATATATCCTGAGCACAGATATTCACAAATACACACATAAAAACCTACAAGTAATGGATACAAATTTTCATAATATTTTTTTCTCTTAATGCAAAGTTTTTCACTTTGAGAGTTTTTTTCATTTAGGTATTAATTTAAGTTCATTTAGGTGTGTTTATTTTGATGCCTAACTGGCTTCCTCAGAATAAACACTTTTCCATTTCCTTAAAAGAAGGGGGAAAAAAAACACACCAAAAAACAATAACATAATAAAATATCTGACCTTAATGACACCTTTAAATGTACTTGCACTGAAACTGCCCCAATTAAGCTTCAAAGTTTGCCCCTGGAAGTCTAAGTGAGTGGAGGAACAAATACTTTCCCAGCTTGATTATTGCAAGATTAGATTAAGAGATCATCTACATGCTGATTAGCATATAGTAATAGCACACTTTGACTTCAGAAAAGTAAAGCAGCAAGCTGAAATCATGAGCTTGTTGCAGTGACTACAGCAAGTTGCTTTTACCTGGGAGTCCTATCTTTTGCTCATACAGATACATATGTCTTATGGTTATGCTGTCAAACCTCTAGCTCAACATTCAACTTCTAACTACTGCAGTGAAGAATATTAGTCTTCACTGTCACTTTAAGCTCTCATTTGGATTTTAGATGGTTTTGCCACATATGATCCAATACAAGATTTAAAGTTTCTTTCTGAAGATCATAGCTGCATTTTGAGGGCTACAGCTTTAAATAACATCTTCGATTTTTTAAATTCCATTACAAAGTCTATGCCATTCCTCCTGCTTGAAATCGGAGGAAGAAAGAAATATGGGGAGAAAGTTCATTAGCTCTAACATGTTCAGAGAAGTGTATCACATATATTCATTAGGACAGTTTTAAAAGTGCATTATGATGCATAGGATCTTTTTCTTCCTCTGCCTCTCTCATTCTCTGAAAAGGCAAGGGTGTCAAACTCATTTTCACCAGGGGATACATCAGCCTCGCGGTTGCCTTCAAGGGTCTGAATGTAATTTTAGGACTGGATAAATGTACATTGCCTTTGAAGGCAACTGTGAGACTGATGTGGCCTCAGTGAAAATGAAATTGACACCCTTGCCTTAAGGCCTCCTAAGCTTCAATCAGATTCAGGCCAAGACTGTACGATGTCACCATATTACATGTGGTGCACATAACATACATGAACTATTCAAGGATAGGCACATGTAAATTTATAGGGAAAACAAAGTAAGTGTTTCTTGCATATTTAAAATGTTTATGACCCCACTCAAAACATGTTTAATCAAAATCTACTATTAATTATGGAACACTCTGCATAAGACACTTCAAAAATTAACTGTTACTAGTGGGATTACTTTTGCAATTTAAAATGATCAAGAGCTTTCTGTTTAGTAACTAGGGCTGATTAAGACTTATTAGCCAACGTTTTTTCCTAGTTAACTACTTCAGAAAAAACTTGACATCAACAAAAAGATGACAAAGAAGCATAAGAGTTCTGTGTGGTACACCATTTTTATGCACTCTCATGCCATAAAAATACCTGTTAAATTCTGGGTCTTTTTTAAGATAGCATTTAAGATAGCAAAAATAGAATGTTAAAATACAGTTTTTCTAAACTGTACCAAACATATTTTAAGCACAAATCTAATTCAGTTTATTATGTCATTTACTCTGCAGAATGGGGAGATACATGCTTTTAGATCTAAACCAACAGTCCTCAAATTCTGGTCCACACACCATAAGCATAAGCACATCCTTAAATTACTTGCTGTAAGAATGACAAAAGACTCACCGAAACACAACCAGTACTTCCACACATGCAGGGAAATGAATAGAAAAATGTAAAATTTAAAAAGCACTATCCAAATCTCAGTGTATTTTGCTATGTTAATCACGCACAAAAGAAGGGTACGAGGAAGGTCTTCAGTCTGATTTAATTCTATGTCTTCAAGATGTTTATGAGAAGGCTGCTGAACTACCTTTGGTTACACCCTCAAATCTCAGAGGATGAACTTCTGCCTACATGTAGAAAGTCTGGTTTTCACTAAGCCTTCCTTACGTACACAGAGTAAATAAGACTTTCTCTAAAGGAACATATCTGTTCATGTTGCGGCACATACAAACAGATCCAATCCCAACATACTGAACGGGAATGTAAATCTGAGTTCTGTGGCCCAGACCAACCTCTCCCGTAGGATTTTACATTTAGTTGCTCCTTCTGTTACTGAATATTCTTAGAACAGAAACAAGCTGCTGCACCAGATACGATGACTGCCAATCAAAGAAAATCATCATCTTTGTAATTATGCAAACAAAAGCTGCTGATGACACTAATTAACAAGTGCCAATAGACAATTAAGTGACTGAGGATGTAAAAAGCTAATGCATTATGTACTTGATGGTGTGTCTGACAATACATACATCACATTTAACAGATGGCAAAGAAAGTATAAACCTTAACCTTCAAAAAATATTGATTTTTAACTGCCTATCAAAGCAAGGATTTCTTAGGACCAAACCAAGACAGAAGCAGGGATTTCATTCAACGGCAAAATACTAAGAAATTCTGTATTCAGATGCCCCAACGTTTTGAAGGCTTCCTAAAGTGCATCACATCTGCAACTCAAACCTAAATGAGTAAAACACAGTTGCACTCCCATCAGTTATAACCCACAAGATTCGATTGATGCCACCTATGCACTGGGAGTTCTTATGAGAAATAATTAAATAAAAAATATATTCTTTTTACTGTAGAAAGTAACCAGTCTCACTAAAATCTATTCTTATCTTTAAAAGAGAAAAAAATGCAAAATAAAATTGTCATCTATGTCATTATTCCTAAAATTTATATTAATGTCACTACAAATCAGTAAATTGGTTTATTGTATATATTTTACATAATTTATATTCAGTATATAATAAAAACTGAAGGGGTTTCTTCAAAAAGAATGTCTTGAAATGAACTATGTATAATTAATTCTAAATATAATATCTTAACTTTATGACTGAAAGACAGAAGCCTACCTCATTACAACTAACTAATTCAATAAATGTGCAATTGAAAATATGTAAGATTAAATGACTGTCACAGGAAAAATGCATGAAATGAAACCCCTCATTTTTAAAAAATAACAATTTTTTAATGGCATTACTTTTTCTTTTCATTTTTTACATTATGCAACATGGATTGAGAACAAAAAAAAATTCAAAGATTTTTATAATCAAATCCTCCAATTTGATACACAGGTAAATTCTTTAAATTAATTATAATTTCTATTGTCTCTTTCACAAAATAAAGGAAATTAAAACCAAGAGAATGCAAGTGAAACCTTAAAAAAGACATAAATTAAACCTACAGGCATGATTCTTACATCACCTACTCAGCTCGATCCAAGAATGATTCACTTCTATATAATTACTATACTCCTGATTGACTTTAAGAAAACATCCATATTCAACAAAACCTCAAAATACCTGAAACATGTAACCAGATCAGGCCCTAAGCACTGACTCAGATTTAAAAGGTTTCTAAAGGCATATAGATATTCAGTACAAATAAAAGTCTTGATAGCATTTGGTACCTGTATTAAGAAAATACAGGCTGAGAAGCGACCAAGCCATTTTTTGAAAATGAGAGCAAGCCAGTGAAACAAAGTTACACAACACTGGAAAGAACAAAGTGTAAATTAAGAATCAACATTCAAAAGGTCAGATTTAATATCCAAACAGAAGACATTCATAACAAAACAAGTGGAGGAAAAAAACAGCCTTAGGCCCTGTCCAAAGCAGGAGAGGACTTTTACATTACACTGTTGTCTTCAGTAGCATATCATTTTTAATTACATGATCATCTATGTGCTATGTATCTTTTGGACTTTACCCCTACATTCTAGTAAGTTCCAGAAAATACGATCATAAGACAAGTCTTTGGAATAGAAGAATGGGAATGTGCTCCGCTGTGCAGCAAATGGTGTGAACTAGACTTTATGTACCTTTTTCAGTTTGTAATTAAAACCAAAGCATGAGGGGGTCTGGGCAGAGGGAATAAAGATGTCTGCCTCTGCTGGTGGCCTAGACTGCGTTGGAGAAGATTTGAGTGTTCTGAGCAGAAACTTCACATTATTTCAGCTCTGACTGAAAGATACCGTAAATGCTATTCTTTTTACTAAAAAAGCATGCCTTGTAACATCACAGAAACAATTATTACCCTTTAAAACATTAATAAAGCAAGTAGTCCACTTATATGAATAGAATACACATATTAAAAGCTTTTGCTTTTTCAAGGAGTAAAGAAAGCAATGGAAAACAATTTTCTGATTTGTAACTTTAAGCCTTATCACAAATCATGTCAATTGCCAGCAATTCTTATCCACTTTAATGAAAATTCATTTCAGAAGAAACAGCAGGTGTGTGGAACAACCCATAATCAGTATGTAGAGTCCTTATTTTGGTCAGAACTGAAAATGAATAAGAGTATGATTCATCATTCAATACATACGAGAACCCACCTGTGCCCGAAACAAAGAACAGTACTCTGCGTGTGTCTTAGTGGACTCAATGGGTTTGACTTATGTGTTTGTAGAGCTCAAATGGATTGTACAGAGGCATTTTGGCCTTCACACTGAAAACTACACCATGAAAACAAACTGAATTTCCTCATATTAGTAAATTTATAATTCAGTTCTCCCAGTACTTCACCAAAGTCGATTAAAATTACAACAGGAAACAATACAGCCTCAGGGTGCCTTTCACTTACAGTTCTTTGAATGTACTGTCTAAGATTTTCAAATATTATTTCTTCAGAAAAACAAAGTCCTCCTCTTTGACTTACACAATAAAAATCCGATAGGATGATCACTTAGGCATGGCCCATTAGAAAAGTGCCATAAGATGTTGCTTAAGCTACGGAAGTGTGCACAAACTGCAGAATCATGGCTCAGTTTAGTAAGGAGAAGACACATTTACTGCACAATACATACTCTTCATCAATAGGACAGAAAAAAAATCTGAATCACACACTTTGTGGCTTAAGACCTTTGTGCTCGGCACGCCACAAATCTGAGATGTCTGAACTTTTTGCTTTATTTCCAGAAGTTTCTTGGGTCAAGCTGGGAGGGGAAAAAAAAAAAAAAAAAAAAAAAAAAGTCTGGGTTTAAGGTTAAGTATGTGCGATGGTCTGTGACTTTTATTCCCACACATCATGTATGTCTGTAACTACAAGTACATGGACATATAGTACACAGAACTCAAAGTGACTTTAAGTATATTATACTGTAGTCACTTTTAAAACCTTTTTGTGGTTTGAATCTGTATGCCTCTTTCCTTCAGGATGCTTAAGCTTTTAGGTTGCATGCTACGTACTGCACAGTTATGTGAATACAGGCACTATTGACACACTATAGTCTAAAGGGGATCATTTGCATCAGTTTTTCCACATCCAGAAAGATCATCTTTGCACAACGAAAGCTCAGACATGTGGCCAGTGCTCCAAATGTTATTCACTTTTTTTATACTCCAGCTGCTTTGTAGGAATTAAAGATTATGTTTAACATCGTGGAAGTCTTAATTTAAAAACAGACAAAGCAAATGTAATACCCCACATAACACCCTCATGTCCTGATGGATCTCCAAGATATGCTCTAAGACTGTAACACCCTTTGAGCCACAAAATACTGCCCAGGTCAGAGCTCAGATAAGGAAGGAAAGCTGCAAACAGGTTTTTGAGTACTGCTAGGTAGTTGGCTGGATCTCACCTACTGCAGGTGCCAGAGAATCCCTTTTGAGAGAACCACTAAACATACAATTACACAAAACCAGGAAAAAAACACTTCTTCCCATATGTTAGGCTCTTTTTGGTTTTGACCTAACATCAGACTTGAACAACTGTAAGTCATCATCAATTATCTGATCAAAACAAGAGTGACTGCAAGAGAAGCTATACTGGTCTGGACCCTTTATTCCAACATGCCCTAAAAGCAATTTAAATTGCACGGTCACCCTAAACAACAAATCCCATAGTTGTTTCTTGGTTAGACTGAGAACCTCTAAACTGAACTGAACCAACAACTCACTGAGTTGTAGCTAGTGTCCTAACCTTAGTGCTACACTATTTAAGATGATGAATCACTCTAAACCTCCAGTTATTTCATCCTCTTAATGTTTTTTCACTGCCATTGTTATAACTAGGGCTACTTAGAAACTCTGAAACTGCCCTGCAAGATTACAGCTAGGACTGCACACACATATACTAAAAAAAATTCTGTTCAAACCTTCACAAGTAACATTTTCGTTAAAACAATCTATTCCCATATCTGCTTGCAAAACCAAACTTCTTTGACCAATTTTTATCTTCCTAAAAGCTAGGTATGTTTCTTCATTAAAAAAAATAATTACGTACAAGACCCTTATCTAATCTTATGGTAATACAATTTTCTCAGCAGTGGCAAGTAGTCTTCATGGCACAAAACTGTACCAGACTCTGGAAGTTCATGTTAGTAACACTTTCCTTTCACCCTTCTTGGTGCTCTTTCTGCAGCTGATACTGGCAGATTTGACTGCGCAGAACAGCTGTTGGGAAGTGGCACACTGTGGCTTTTTGTTACGTCCTTCTCCTTGAGGCTCCAATCTCATACGACATACACAGCATTGACCAGATCAGGAATGCTCACTGGATTAATTTCATACCAGTCTCATTTTCAGTGTATTTTGGGGACGGAGGAAGGAGCGAGTGGGAGCAGAGAACAGGTAAGTGGAACTACTCGTGAAGGCAAGTTTGGCATGTATTCAGTACCCTACAGAACTGGGACCATTACTTAGTGCTGGTTTCTGGAGTGAACGAGAGAGTCTGTGGTGTGATGTTGTCAATATGGATGAGAAGACTACTCTGATGCTCTCTCAGTGATAAACAAACCATATAAATATTTAAGTCCAGGAGAAAAATACAGCAAAAGCCATACTGAGAGTCATATATATGCACAAAAGACCTGTGGATATTTCAAGGCTTAGAGTGACAAGCCTACAGCAAAAAAATGAAATAATGAATAACTGATATTGAAATTTAAAAGCCAATGAAAAAAATTCCTAAGCTTTGATTTAAATCCTGTTTTTTCCACCATTTTTGTTTGGTGATTAACTATAGCCTTTCTTTGTAAAAATAAACAAATACAGAAAATCCAGCAAAAAAAAAACGAGCTTGGCATCAATTAACTCTGAAGAACTGGGCAATCATTTTCTGTATATTTTTGACATACAGTTTAGAACATCAGCTTTAGAGTCTATGAAAATGTAATTTTTCTTTTCTGAGTAAATTTACATCAAAATTTATCTGAATGAAAAAGTAATATTAGTGAGTCTTGTAATTATTTCTAAAAGCATACTAGGGAGATCTGACAATTATTTCTAAAAGCATATTAAATTGACTAAAAGATTAGGTAAGCAATAGAAATCTTACAATTTTATTTCTTTTGTCTCCCACCATCTATTTGTGGAAGAGAAAGCATTTGTCAGCGAAGGACAATGAATATGTATGCCGAAATAGGTTGTTAAAAGAGAAAAAAAGAAGATCCCATAAGTTTCTTACAGAGCAAGCAACACAAAAATATTTCGGCACAACTGCTGACTCTACTATTCTTTCCCAAAGAGGTGGCTTCTGACCATATATACTGTAAGAGATCACCTTACTTTTTTGTTTCCAAGCATAAAGACTTCCTGTTCCAAGATCACAAAAGACAATACAATTTTGTTCAGCTGTGTAAAATACTGTGTTAAAAATGAGTTTTATACATGACCTACACACATTGTTAATCTTAAATTTATCATAATAAATACAATTTATCATAGATATCATGATCTTTTTGAATTATAGATGCAGAACAATAAAACTAATTATTCTCCTTCCATACAACTAAATAGGCAAAATCAACTCTGCAGCGCAGATTTCCATTACCCGTGGTCATAAATAGAGCTGCAGGCAAGCCACTTCGGCTTTTCAAATGCAGACTGTACACTGAGGACATCAGAAAAGGATCAAGGCACCTACAAAAATACTCAATGGACTTGTTTCCTACAAGAACCAGTGAATTCTATACACATATTTATTAAACTTGGATGTTGATTACATTACTTGATTGGTATATGGCAATGTAATGACTGTAGTTTGTTTCAGTTGTCTGATACAAAATTTCAGTTGTAAACCAGAATGAAATCACATTTTAACACATCATCAATGGAATTCATTTTCAGTATACTTGCAATTTAGAAAGCAAAGCAGACTTAAGTGAAGCATATTTATTCATAAAAGGTGGTCCTTTAAAAAAACCAAAACAAAACAAAACAAAGTAGGGCTTATAATTTGGAGCGAGTACATAGGTAAAATTTTTGCACTCTATAAACATGCAGTAATTATCATTACAATTCTCTTAAACTCTTCAGTTCTGTGTGTCTAGCTGAAATGCCCTAAAGTACGCAACAGAGCATTATGAAAAGCTCACCTTGAATAATTATTATACCAAAATTTAATGGAATGTAAAAATGTTTTAACCTTCTTTAAACTATGTGTCAAAGTTGATTTGACTCAACCCAGGGAATGAAATCAATTCTGCTATTTTAAAGAGAACTAGAGAAGCACTTCTCATTGTCAAAATGTAACTGCTATTGCACCTTTCTGTTTCAGGTGATTTCTTCCAATGATGATACAACAGAGAAACTATTTCTCTGTATACAGTAGTGTTTAAATTCTACCTATTTTTGCCACTCTACATTTTCTATCATATTCAAGCTTCCAAATAAGAATTTTTCACAGGATTATTCAAATGCAGCTCAAGTGTGAACAATTTTGCCAACTCCTGGCAATAGTGATATCCCAAATACAGTTGTACTTCTTTGGTGAAACCAAGGTGTAAATGAGGAAATAGGCCAGTCATCACTGCTGAACCCCAGGAGCATATTGGAGCCAATACTGTTCAGCCTTTTTACTAACAACCTGGATGATGGGTAAAGCACACTCCCACAATGTTTGCTGATGACAGAAAACAGGCAGAAGTGATTGACAGGCCAAATGATTGTGCCACCCTTCAGCTGAGCCTCAACAGCTGGGTGAAATGGGTCACAATGTTAACAGTGGGAAGTGCAAAGATCTGTACCTGGGGAGGAATTATAACAGGCAGCAGATGATGGGTAGCTATTTGGAAAGCAAGTCTGAAGAGAAGGACCTGGGGTCCTGATGAACACTAGCCAGCAGTGTGCACTTAAAGTAAAGAAGCTTTAGAGCCTTCTGGGCTGCACTAAGAGAAGTGCTGTTAGCAGGTGGAAGGAGGCCATCCTTCCACTCTACTCAGCTCTGGTGAGACACACCCGCAGTGATGGCTTCAGTCATGGGCTACCCAGAACAAGCATGTCCTTTGTCTTTCCAGGAGAGACATGGACATATTGGAATGAGCCCAGTGAAGTGTCACAAAGATGATGAAGAGACCTAGGAAGAGAGGATGAGAGATCTGGGACTGTTCAGCCTGGAGAATTCTCAGGCAGGGATCTTAACAATATGGAAAAATAATTGATGGGAGGGAGTAAAGAAGACAGAGCTAGAGCCCCAGATATCCAGCATACCCAGTGACAGAACAGAAGGCTACAGGCAAAAACTGAAATGCAGAAAATTCCATGCACATCAAAGAAGAATATTTGTTTAACGTGAGGGTAGTTGAACACTAAACAGGTTGTCCAGGGAGTTTGTGGATTCTCCATCCTCGGAGATAGTAAAAATCCAACTGGACAGAGCCCTGGACAACCTGCCTTAGCTTTATCCTGCTCTGATCCTGGCATTTTTAATAGCTGACAAACAGAGGAGGCTCTTACCTCAGCCATTCTGGGATTCCACAATCCATGGTGTGAGGGTTGACAAATATCCTGTGTTTACCTCTAACAAATTACAGAGGGGAATGACATACGTACAGAAGCATTAAATGCATATGCACACTTCCTGGCTTAAACCAAATAGGTATCTGTGTGAATAGGAACAAGTTTCTTTAACCAACTTTCATTGAGGAGTACTACAAAATGAGATTAACTGTTTAAAAAAAAAAAAAAAGCCACCAGTACTACCAGTACCTTCTCTCTCTTTAGAAGGTATAGTGAACCTTCAGAGTTTCATGTAAAACAGTTTTGGAAGATATTAAAGACATTAATATAATCAACGTCTACCTACATCACAGGTCTCCAGTAAAGTTCTACAGATTGGCAAAAGGTATTTTAACAAACACAAACGGTCACAATGTTTTTCATTAAACGCAATGGAAAGAAAGGCATTCAGCAAGCAGGTCCAATGCCTTCACTTGCCAAGGAAATCAATATTGTATTCAGGATGTACTGAACACAAGGCATGCACTTGAAAACAGCCTCTTTCATACCTATAAAATGGAGACTTTAATCCTAAACAGCAGTCCTTGACCTGCTAGATAATATGAGACTGTATTAAAGAAGTTACTAAGTTTATTTACACCTCATTATTTGAAAACAGTATACCTGATGACATACATCAAGAGTAGATGTTTGTTCTGTATGTTACTAAGCTCTTGCTGCTTGGCAAGAGAATGAGGAAACTCTAGAGATGGGAAAAAGGATGCTTTTGTCTTTAACATATAGGCATCCTACACCAGGACACATTAGTCACTACAGGTGGATTAGCATTATCATAGTTCATAAAAAACATTTCCCGTTACCTTATTTAAATATATGTGCTGGGTACCAAATCCATTCAAAATACTGAAAGAACAGTACAGTTCTGGAAATTCTTATGTAGAAACTATCCAAAGAAGAAAAACACTATCTTCTATCCATATCTTCATGAAATAAATATTTCTGATCTTTTTGTAGTTAATCAATGTTAAAGATATATATTAACATGGAAAAAGCAAATTTGAGAAACTGAAATTAAATGTCATCAAAAAAGAGAAAACCATACAATAAACAGTTCCTCCTCTGCATAACTGGATGCAGACTGCACATCTAAGTTGTTCAGAGCTCTGTCAAAATTCTGAATTGCAATACCCATACAATTATTAACAAAACCATTATACAGCTGTGAAAATCTACATTCTAACACCAAAGTAAAACTAAACACTGTGAAATTAATAAATTTGCATTTCCTGCCTTTGTTGCTGAAAAGACTTCTTGTTTGCAATTTGATTGTAAGGCACCTCTTTCAGTAGAGAGATACCTGGTAACTCTGAGTGAAAAATATTATCCAATTATTAATATTACATGCAACAAAATTAAAAAGGGCATCTGTGTAACAACATAGCTCCACAGCTGTGCACTAAATATATATATATATATATATTTATGCAATAAGGGTTTACAGAGTACCTCATCAGGGTTTACCACAGAGAAATTGTTATTCCTTCCCTTTCTTGTGCATCTACTTCCAATTCTAAGCACCATTTATTACAGTATTCTCATAACTGTGAGAGTATCAACAAGGTGATCTGCAAACTGATTTTATTTCCATTCTTCTGTTCCAGAGGCAGACCAATTAAAAAAAAAAGCTTACTCCTAAGTTCAACCTTCAGAGTATGCTTAACTAATTCAGGGCTGGAGAACTCAACACAGAAAACAATAGCCATGGTAGGAAGGAAGAGAATTTGTGTAACTATCTGATGTGTCTCCAACTTCCCTTTCATTCATAAACACATTTGCAGAAAGCACTTGGATGTGATAACTAGTATTAACTATCCTATTTGTATGTTAAATACAAATATTTTTCTTGGATCTTTACTCTGTATTCCACCTGGTGCAATTCTGGCTGGTAGAGACAGGACTCCAACCCATTTGTGTACCAAAGGCCAAATACATTGTGTCCTTGCACTACTAAGTACAAATTATTAATTACACAGAAACTCATCCTTGATCTTTTATAGTGAATGAATTTTCACTGCATGTTCATCTCAGTTACTCACTGAATCATAAGAGATGTTCAAACCACAATAGCAAATCCTAATGCCAGGAAGAAACTAAGATTTTCTGGATTATATTCTACATATATCTATGAAAAGACAAGATATAAAACTTAATAGGTAGTACTGTATTTGTGTCTGAATATACTTGCCATGATTTGTAACAATGTTAGTAATCTCACTCTAACTGAAGTTGATCATGTACTATGTGATTTGCAATATCAGCTGCAAAGTTTGGAGAAAAGGACAGTGCAACATCCAATATACTAGGGAGACGCCACACTGGCTGTGACACAGTACCATCATTCCAGCACTTCATTCTCCCTACTCCCGTCCCTGCCCCCATTTTCTTTTGTTGTTGTAATTTTGAAGTACGTCATGGACACATATAGTCACAGAAGCTTAAAAAGGACTTCCGAAAAATATCTCACCTGTTCCTCTACCTCAGGGCAAAATCAGCTATGTATGTAACACAGTATCAGAAAGATATTTGTTCAGCCTGTTTTTAAAAACTGCGACAATGAACCGACCACAATCTGTAAGCGATGTTCAGCCATCCTTAGCAGGTGAATGTATTTTCTAACACCTAACATAAAGCTCCCAGCAGCAGCTAAAGAAAAGCCCGCCAATGAATGTGGACACTACAAATTACAAACTATGTTTTTCCTTGTATAAAGTGGAAAAAAAAAGGAAAAAGTTAACATGCAACCTCTTTCCTTCTGAATACTAGACAATTCCATTTCTTCGATTAATTCTGTAAGCAGAGTGTATATCCTAGATTTCTGTTACCCTTGCACAGACTGTCTTCCATTTATTTGTGTGCAGAACCTCATTAATTCAGGGAAATTGATACCTCAATTGCAATACTCAGGAAAGCATCTAGCAGTATTTCCAAATTTTAGTTTTCACTTTTTCTTTATGTATTTGTTCACTTTAATCTTAATGTCTAAACTTCTCGGTTTCCAGATGTCCCATTTTCACCACAAGTTGACTTTTCCATGGATATGATGTTTCTGAGGGTCACTTTAGCTCAAATTTGAGGATGATTTTGGAAGTAAATGAAAAGCTAAGACTGCCACCATAAACAAACGAAAAAAAAAATTAAATGGGAACTTTTCAAGCATATCTAGTTATGACTAATGTGGTATTCTATTTGAGCTATTACAAAAGCCAATCTGATATATCTGAAGACAAGTCTATGACTCTAAAAAGATAAAACATGTGTTCTAAAAAAGCCTGCACAATTTCTTCCCCTGGAAAGCCTGGCTGTTAGCGCTGTTGGAGTCAGTACTGGTATCAACTTCAAAATCAACAGTAAAAATTATATCCTCAAGCATAAATTAATATTTCCGCAGCAACATTAAAGAAAAACAAAACAAACCCAACAAACTTATATGTAGATGTATTTATCTCAAGAACATTCCGGCAGATAGCATATTCTTGGAACAAAAATTATGATCATTACAAATGATCATTAGAAAAATTTTTGCATGCCATTGGGTAATTTTGGGTAGCATAATGTCAGTAATACTTGCCAAGAATCAACTGATTCATCTCCCAGATTAGTGCAATTTACCTGCTTTTTGCATAATAAATAAAAACACAAGGAAGTACCAAGGAAAGCAGACTGAAAAGTAAATTTCACTATCTTTTCCACCTGTTTCCTCTAAAATCAGTTCTCTCAACTGCACAAGTGCTGGGGCTAATCAAGTAAAAATGTCTGGAGTAGCACAAGTCACGCTGAAGAAAGACTATGCAGTTTATACCAGTATAAAGTTAAATATGATCATGATTCAATATGTTCGTTGAGAGGGACAAGCAGGAATGTTCAGGGCTCTTGAAACAGAGACTTGGAGAGTGCCAAATTGCCACAAAGGAAAAGGACTAAAGTGGTGAGAAATCACAGATGATGATGAATTTGTCATCTCACAGTAGAAGAGAGGTAGGGGGATTCTCTGTACATCTTTAGAAAATAGTTTTTTCATTTTCACCAGTACAACTCCAGTTAATTCCATAGTGTCACTCTGAACGTAAAACAATCAGTTGAAGAACAGGAATTAACTATATATGCTGTCTTCTCAGTAGAGAAATGTGACTGTACCACATCTAAGAATGTGAGTCCACATTTCAAGCTCGACATTTAATCATTCATTTTCTTCAACAGCAAATAATCCTAGCCCTTTTTTTATCTGAGTAGTACTGCATAATAATAGCAAAATGTTTCGAAACAGCTTTCTGGATTGGCAAAGGATTTTTTAGTTAACATCCGTATCTCCAGTTATTTTAAGAAAGACAAACAGTTCATTAAAATATATTTGGTTTCAATGTTTAAATATTGCTAGTATCCCTAACAGTTTACAAAAAGGCTATTCTTCCCTGCTTGTATGGTCTCTCTCACCATTACACTTCCTCATCTGCCCCTCTAATGCCTTTCCCCATCACTTCTTGAAGTCGTAACAAAACCCAAAACAAACTAACAAACAAAACAAATAAAAAACCCAATAAAAAAAAATTGAGATTTGAGTCTGGGTAATGGATTGTATAAGAAGAAAATTCAACTACTACATATAGTGAAGAACTGTCTCTCAGCAGTTACAAAGGCCAACAATGCAAGATGACTGCCAAGAATAATTAAACTAAATTCTTAGTTATTTCAAATAGATTCAGCTAAATGGAAATGGAGAACAGTCTTGCCAATCATTTTACTATAAAGCTTACTGTTATCACATTCCAACCTTTGACTTAACTTCAAACTAAACTGTCAAGCACCGGTCTTTTCATTTGTAGTGGGTGTAAATGGCAAGATGTTGGTAGTAGGGGGGCTCTACAACAGTCCCCTTGCTGGACACAGTTGAGCCTGTCAGCCATGCTGGTGGTGCCTCTGTGAGCATGTATTTAAAAAAGGGCAAAACAGAGCACAGGTAGAGAGGAGTGAAGAAAAAATTCTGAGAAACAGTGCTGTGAGCACCATGGGCAGAGAAGAAGGGGGGAAGGATGTGCTTCAGGAACCACAGTGGATACCACTTGACGCCCATGGAAGAGATCACAGTTGAGCAGATGAGTATTTTCTGAGGGACTTTAGCCCATGGAAAGGAAGCCACACTGGAGCAGGAAAGCAGAGTGAGAAGGAAGGAGCAGCACAAATGAGCTGTTATGGGCTGACCACGACCCCTGTTCCCCATGTCCCTGCACTGTTAAGGGTATGGGGCAGGGAACAGGTGGAAGATTTGGGAAAGGGCTTGGGGCATGATCCTGGGAAAAAAGGGGTGGAGAGGTGGGAGGAAGGTGGTTTTAAAATTCTGTCTTTGTTTCTCACTATCCAAACCTATTTTAACTGGCAATAAACTAAATTAATTTTCCCCAAGTTGAGTGTCTTTTGCCCTTGACAGTAATCGGTAAGCACTCTCCTTATCCTTATCTCAACTCATGAACCTTTTCATTTTATTTTCTTCTCCTTCATTGACAAGGAGGAAGAGCAAGAGAGCATCTGGGTGGGGGTCTGGTGGCCAGGCCAGGTCAGCTCACCACACCATAACACATAGGAACCCATACTCAGGAGAATGCCAGATGAATTTAACATCATTTGACTGTACTGAGGATTTTCACTTCAGTACTGGACAAGCCAGTGAGTCCCACATAATCTATTTAGAAGGAGGACAAAACAACTTTCCGCTTTTACGGAACAGAATTGTATTTATAAATTTTGTAGAAGTGAGCATCACGAACTATTCACATTTAAAGCATTATGGGTGGAAGCTATTGAGGTCAGCAGATCGCCTCGAATCAAAACGAGGAATGAGGGTATGAGAACTGTCTTGTACAATGACGATTCAGATAATGATGGAAAAGCAGAAGCTACCAGAAAAGCATTAAGATGCAGTAACATAAATTGGCAACTCATTGTGCATTCTCTCTTAGTTTTACATTTCCAGAGTCTTCACATGCTTTTACAGCCTCTACAAATTTCTTGCTTAGTATGAAGATACAAATTGCACAGTATGTTATTGTGCAAGCCTGAAATGAATAATATTCCTTACCAAAGTATCACAAGGGGACACATGGCCAAAAAATCACTATTTAGTATTATTGCTAATGAAAGTTTATCCAATGGGAAACAATATGAAGTTAGTATCAGTGGCATAAATGAATACTCATACCGGCAGAGCCAGAAGTCAACCACACTGAGAAATGACTGCAGTATCACAGATCTTGTAGTATACACTTAATTGATCAAATACTGTAACTGTAATACAGTACAATTTTTTTGTTAATGCTCTTTTAGATACTAGGTTGTACCTATGGCAGATCAAGATGACACGATTACTGGAAAGTTTATGTCTATAAAGATCATAACTGAGAGCCAAGATAGTAAATGTCAGGTTATTTGAACTCTCTTCAACTTTTAGAATCCTGTTGTTCCTTGGGATTTGTCTTCATTCACTAAATTGCGGGGGTGGGGAAAGTAAGAGAGACAAAGACAGTAAGAACACCAATTTTAAATGCATTTTAAATCATAACTATAAATGTAAGGATTTCCTAGCCTGGGACTTAAAAAGAGGAGAAAAATGAAACATATACTTTTTAAGTAGTACATACTTGTATGTTTTCATAACACTGACAGAAAACAGAAATTATTTCAGTGCCCTCATCTTCTTTTTGCGGGATTAAAAAAAAATTCTATATTTGCATGTAGATTTAGTAGAAATCAGTGTCAACTTAAGTCAGGGAGACAAGAGCCACTAAAATAAAGGACTGAATTTATAGATGTGATTATGTTGATATGCAAATAAATAAATTAAGCTAATTATGATAATTAGAAATCAAGCCAAATACCTATAAAGAGTTTTATACTGACAGCAGTCAGATGGCAAGAAAACTCTGAGAAACAAAGGTGTAAGACGAGGCACTGGCCAATCAATGAAAATTTCATTAAAATATCATATTTTTATTTTTTCATATGCAACCTTCAGACAAACTCCAAAAAAGGATTCTCTTACACAAGAAAATTTCATTTTATAATGTTTCATTGCTCTCATTATGAAGTTGTAATATAGATCGTTAATCAGATTTTAATTAGCCTGATGAATTAGGAAGCAAGTGACATTCACATGTTGGCAGATCCTTCTCTACTTTATCTTTGTCAAATGATGGTTTCGCATACGTCAAGGTATCCTATGAAACTTTTTATCCTTGAAGCTGTACTCAAGTAGCAGACCTCAACTCAGGTGCCCACAAATACATTGCACGCACTGTAAAAGCTTTGTGGACCTTTGTTTCACACTGCTGCACGATACAGTTTACTTACTAATAGTCAAATAAACATTGCCATTTTGAGTACTATTTTACTAGTAGTATCCTTATGAGGGAAAAAAAATCATCATAATGACAATGTACCCATGTTCCTACTTGTGTGTACATAATTTAGGCAGCAATTAATGCTGGGTTGTCTTTTAAAAAGTTATTTTCTAGATTCCGATAATCACAAAAAAAAATCTGTTTCACTACAACTCTATATTCCAGATAGCTGAGTTCCCAAACCAAAGAAAGGACTTGTGATCACATCCAGCATGGGTATCTGCACTAGCCCACACAATCAATAACTGCTCACTCTGGGGATTTCAAAGACATAAAGTTCCTAAAAGTTCTGTTAAAATCAATAGTCACTGGGTATGTGGCCTCACTAAAGAAAGAGCTGGAGACCAAACTTTCTCTCTTCAAAACACTAGAGATTTCACAGGGTAAAAGAGATACTGAAAAAAAGCTACCTCAGCTGAAGGCTAATAGGTTAACTTGATTAAAAATACAGCAGAACTGACAAGTTCTGACAGAGTTTTGTCTACCTGTATACAGCCAACTGAATATCACAACTTCTGAAAGAATAACGTATGCCAGGTTAGGCACCAATGTGGGTGTGAGGTGTGAACATCACCTATCTCTTTCTCACACATACACACATACCATAAAGATGATAGTTTTACCTTGTACCTTGGGATCTTGTTAGTAATGTTCCCTGTCATCATGTCTCCTGTTTAGAAATGTGATTCAGCAATCACTGGTTCGCTGACATGTCAAGCATGTAAAACAGAATATCAAAATCTGAGGATATTAGTATTTCATGACTCTCTTCTTATTCAAATGATTCATCATCTGTCAAAACACGAATATGAGAGTTCAGAGGAGGCGCTACCTTTGTTATCCATGGTCTAAAACAATTTAGTAAGATTCAAAATCTCTTGTGCATTTTAGATATATTCTTTATTCCCTTTCAGGAGTGCAATGGAAAGCAGCATAAGGGCTCTGAAACTATTACCTGCTGGCAGGATTTGGCAACTGGGGATAAGGGCCACTGGTCCCTGTTCCCAGGGAAGTGCTCACTGCCCAGGGCTGGAGCTGCCTGGCAGCTGTCTTGCTCCTGGGTGCGGGGGTGGGATGGTCCTGGCTGTCAGGCCCTGCCCTGCCACCCCCATGGGGACATGCTTTTTTATGCTTAAAAAACGCAAGTAATTATAAGTGGTGTTAACATGGGCTAAAAGGTAAGTCAGGTTGAGCCAAGTGAGTGATGGAAATGACATTTATAGCTGTTGTAGTGCAGTGATCAGAAATTGATTTTGTACATTCTTCAGGTGCAGGAGACCTCTCTGAGAAGGAAGAAGAAAGAGGAGAGAGCTGTGCTGCCTGAGAAGAGAGCACAATCTTTTCTTTTTAAAATCTGAGAATCAGTAGTCCATTATATACATAATTTGCCTGTGTGATGTATTGATTAGTGAGGGAAATGATAAACCACTGTAAATAGATACATGAGTCCTGCGGATAATATTCCTCCTACTCAATACAATGAAGCAGTGATGTTTTGAAATGACTACATTAAACTTGTCTCAAGTTTAAATGACTGCTTAGAAAGCTCAGGACAGGCATCACTACAACCCTGACATCCATGAGGTACAATATAGATACATAAATTTCAGGGTTTTTTATACTCATAATGCATTGATTATAATTCTAGGGAGGATATAAGTTACTAATGTAACATTGTGCTTCACTGCAGAAGATGTCTAACACCTACGCACATTTTACCATTCCCTCAGTAACAGAAAGGTAAGAAGAGTGTACACCCCAGGTAAAATGTGGCCTTTACAGTACAAAAATAAAAACAAAGTTTTGCTAACTTGGAAAACCTTTGTAAAAATTCATCAGTTATTCTCAAAATTACAGATAATCAGGAGTGAAATAACTTCCCCACATAAACTGTTCACAGAGGAGCATAGTAGTATACCCTTTAAAAAAAAATCTTCCTTATTACAATCCCTTAAACCATGACATGGAGAATTTCACCTTCAGAACAGGTAATGCACTGCACATGATTGTCACATATAGATTTTAGTGTGACTCTTGAAACAAAATATGAGGTTGTTTTTAAGAGACACACTGCAACAAGCATCCTAAGCATTTGCCTGAAATTATAACAGATAAACAGAAATCACGTATACTTGTACTATAGGGATATTTCTGATTTTCTCCTCTCTGCCCTTTACACCCTGGCAGCATCCCACTTTACCACCAATTCTAACATTAGTACCCATGCAAGCAATTTTCCAAAGCTAACCTGCCAGAACACTGCTCATATTGACCACAGACAGAGCAGGGTCAATTTCCTTCTAATTCATTGCCCTGAATCAGTTCACTGGCAGATACCCCGGGGGAAGATACCCTGTATGTTGGTGAGGTATGTCATCTAACCACATACACAATCACTGAGATACAGGAGGAGGACTGTACGCCGTGCTGGAAAATTAATACATGAGTGAACAGAAAAGCACAGGAAATGAGACTTGGAAAAATAAAGGGCATTTTGCACTTCCAAGAAAGGGCAATAATGCCTATTATGGTGAATGGCGAAACTGTCTCCAAGACCAGAAAAATAAATTTGCTTCAGAGAAAAAGATGCTATCCAGAACATCTAGAAGGTCTCAAAGGAAGACTGGAGATCAAAGCTGAAAATGCCTCACTGAGAATGGGTAACCTCGGATACCCTGGAGCATCAAAGTATGGAAAAGCAAGACTCCCAAACAGTGACCACACAAATTAGCTGAATAGACAGAAGAGATTTTCCCATTCAAACGCAATGTTAAACACAATAAACGTGGCTTTTCTTTTGTTTTTTCAAGTAAACTTTTCAGAATTATTTCTAGATATACTGTCTATTTCAAAGGCTTTCAATAAACCCTAAAATGTAATCACACTGGCTGACAGGAAGTGCAATCCCAAGGTAGCCAGATAATAAGAAAGTGTTATTCAACATTGTGGGACATTTTGACCAGTGCTCTCACTCCCAGGATTTTATCCACAAGACAATAGAACACACCCAGACATTTGTGGGCCCTTTGGGACCCAGAAAACCAATACCAGGAGGGTCAGAGCAGGACTAAGTGCCTTCCAGTGCATAAAAGAGGAAGGCTCTCTGGCATCTGAGAGATAAAGGCGGGGGTGCACAACTGAATTCAGATGGTCCCCAGGGTAACTGGTAACACTGTTCTGCAATTCTAACTTGCACTTCATTACACCTTTCCACAAGTACGTTTTTGGCGTACCTCTAATACGCAAAATGAAACTATTTTCCCTGTTATCTTAGTAAATTCAGTATTCTCTGAAAATGTCTTAACAAGAAATTTATTTTCAGAGTTTCAGCAAACTTGATGTGCTGTTCTTCTAAAGTTTTCATCCACATTTCCAGAGGTAAATAACAGTTATTGAATATTAAGCTTTCAAAGTTCTCATAAATTAGTTTAAGTAATTTCTGCTAGCTGTCTCTGCTGCTTAGAACAATTGGGGATTTTAGAATTAGACAGGCAACTAAACTGTTCAGGTGCTGGTTTACATTATCTTAGATACTGGACTGCCGTTTCAATTTTTAAGTGAGAGGAAGTTATCCAAGTATAGTTGTAGCTTTCCCCTCTTTGTGCCCTTAATGTCAAAAATGGAATCCTTTTTTTTTTTATTATTAAAAAAAAAAGTAAGCTCTTAACTGAGTCTAATCTATGCAGCATTTCTACGCTTTAGCATGGTACTCAAAAAAAAAAAAAAAAAAGAAAGAAAGGGCAGGAACAAGGGTCTTAAAACACACGCTTTGTTCTACTGTTGTAAAACCTCCCTCAGGATATAATAACTACTGGTGAAAGATGCAGACCAAAGAGGAAAGATTTGTGAAACTGAACCACTGTAGAGGGAAATTAACAGAATAAAGAGGTGGTTTAGTTCAGAAGATACAATATCTAGGACGGATACATTATAATAATCCTCAAAACAGTAAACAGTAGATTAAAAAATAAAGAAAAAAAAAACTGTTTTATTTTCCTACTAGAAGCAAGATAGGAAGTAGTACAAATAACACTTACTTTACAGCAGTGGTGATATACGTTCAAGGTAATAAGAAACTTCTCACAGTACAAATAGGTACTGGAGTAGAGTGCTTAAGGATGTTCTACTGTTCCCATCACTGGAGGCTAAACGCTTCCCAAGAATGACTGAGATATAGGTGGCAGAGAGGAACATAACCTGCTTAGGTCCCCTTTGCCATATTTTTAATTCATTCTGTAAAGATCTTTGTCTATGACTTTAATTATTGTATTTCTATGTTTGAAATGAATCAGTTTTTTCTAGTATCTCTTCACCAGCTAGAAGAAGGCTCAAGAATCTATATTATACTTGGCTTTTGCTCCATAGTGTTTTGTGTTAACATAGCACTGTTGACTGCACGTTAACATGCCAGTTGATTCCTATCAGCCTCAGGGGGAAAGGGGCAGATTTTTAACCTTACCTGGAAATTAAGTCAATACTAAGTGCTTCCATGCAGATCTAAAGACTTGAAAACAAAAACTACACTGCCTTGGAAAGCAGATCTTTTTGATGAGTTTTCTTATGACCAAGCTCTGCTTGTGCTGAATTGTAACACACATAACAAAGAAGCAGCACAAATTTACATAGTTGAAATTCAAAGTTTCATTTGCACTAATCAGTAAGACTGGGAACTGGCTGTTGATCTTCCAAAAAACATATTAGAGAGTAAGAAGCCTTTTCTGACTATTAAGTTCCTTTACAAAGCATGAACTACTTACAGATGCACAACAGACTTCAATAGTGACAGTCTAGAATTTGAGTCCAGCATTCAAACAGGATGTCAAAACTAATTTTATATCTAAAGTTATCAAGTCAATGAATAAACGTTTTGTAAAAATATGCTTTCATTTCTCAGTAGAAACCCTGTCTTCTTTTTATTTTTTAAATAATAACAGCAAACATACTATCTGGTTTTAGGTAAAAACTGGCAACAGGCAGCTCTTTCAGCTTCATTATAAAATGTAATACAGTAACAGGGCATTCTTGATGTCTAAATAAAAAGTAGATGTAATTCTCAAGAGAAACTCATTTTGCTGAACAACATACAGTATAACACTTTCAGCTGGCCAATTGTTTTATGACAGTTACATCCTATTTATAGATTTCCTTTTGTAACTATTTTGAGCCTGAATTGAACAGGCTCCAACAATTGAAGCGAATCAGCAAGTTATTTAAAAATAAAGAACTTTTCAAAATAAATGAAAACAAAGAGCTCTCTAGTACAACAGCATTGTACAGAAAGCCTCTAGGCAATTATTTTCTTCATCATAGTAGAGGCAAGAGAGAAAGAGGTAGCAACAGAAGAGGCAGAAACTCAAAATACGGAGGGCCAGACGGAGAAAAAGTTAGAAACAAAAATATTAGGGTAAACTAAATAACAATCCATGAGGTAAAGTAGAATGAGCCCCTGTGTGATTAAAGCAATATTACCAAGAAAGCAACAGGACAATGCTGACGCTTGAACTGTAAATTCAGATATGAAGATTTTGAAAAAGTCTGTTCTTTTCCGTATTCTCTGGATACACATTTCTCCAAGAAAAATGTGGCAGATTACAATATTCACAGATTTGAACCACTCCTTGCTCATGAAGTCACATTCTAGGTCCCCACCAAAAGAGAGAGAAAGGTCCCCACTTAAAGGAATACACAAAGGTTAAGATAATTCACAAGGACCAATCTGGACAACTAATGATGGAAAATACTGATAGTAAAGATAACCTCATTATCAGCTCCTGTCAGATAAACATTTCACACAATCTTGTGCCACAGAGAAGGAGACGTTTAGGCACGGATTTCAAAGAATACAATAGTGTATGGTTTTGACTGTGTGCACTCAAGTGACTCCAAACAAATGAGACAGCATGACAGAAGCTGTGGATGAATTTGCCCCAAAAGACAACAGGCAGGCATAGAACCTGGCAGCAATGCAAATCCTGGTTTATATATAAAATTGTTGTTGAAATGCTCCTATCAGTTCTGTAAATTAAGTGTCCCAAGGAAGGCATGATTACAGCAACTAAAACTGACTTTTGCTTAGGTATTTTTTCGATCCTAGTCTTTAGAAAGATGCCAGATTACCATTACCACTCATAGAAAAGCATGCATACTTCATATAAAAACACGCCTACTTTTAAGGTCAAATGGTTAGGAACCAGCTGCCCTTGTTATGCATATATAGTGTTCCCCTGATCTTAAGTGACACCAAAAACCTCCTTTTCAGATTGTGAGGCCCTTTCATCCTTGGATCAAGGTCCTTGAACACCCTGATTACCGTGAAGAGCAATCTGAATTCCAGGCACTCTGTTCTCTCATTTCTGAGAACCAACACCCTTTTTTATTGATGAGTCTTCCTCTTAAAAAAAAAAAAACAACAACAAAAACCCAAACCCCAAAACAAAACAAAAAACAAACCAACCAACCAAACCACATCATTGTGCCTTTTTAAAAAAAAAAAAAAACTGTTGGAGGAAGTCATTAGGGAAATAAAAAAAAAAAAAGAAATATCTGCAAATTTATTCTTTGCTCATCTTAAAATCCATTTTTACTTAAAGAAATAGGTTTAGTTTTGTCTCCACAACAGAAAAGAACATAATTACATTGCCATTGCATAGAGTAGATCCTCCACCATCTGAAAGGCTCTTAATCTCATTCTTCCTACGTGTGTCGCAGTATTCTGAATGTCAGGATATTCCCTATAAAGGTAGGGTAAGGCTATCAATACTGCAGTTAAACAAAAGTTCTTTGAATATTACTAATACTACAGTTAAACAAAAGGACTTCCAATATTATGAAGTGCTACTTTCATATTCCTTTATAAACTTCTACATTACATGTAGTAAACTTCTACATTACATGTGGAAGTTGCTAAACTATCCCAGTCATGCACCTAAGAACCTCTCACCTCCAGTAAGAATGGAGTCTTTAAGACAACTTCAGTACAGACATAACATTAGGAAAAAAGGACTTTTTATTTTAACATTATGAGAAGATGAAGGAAGGAAAAGAGAACTGTGGGAAAGGATCTAATGAGAACAAGCTTCAAAGTCAGAGAAAACATGTTTCTAAGGATGACATTATCAGCAATTGAAAATGCTATAGTAGACTGGAGAGGACCTTGCAAGGTGATCTTTACCATTCTCCTCCCTTAAAGCAGGATCTGCTATCCTCACATCTGGTGTCAAGAATACTACAACCTCCCTTGGCAAACTGTTACAGTGCTTTCTTAAAGCTTTGCTCCTCAATGTGTATTTTCACAAACTAGCACATCCTATCCCAACCGAAAACATCATGTATCTTGAGAAAAGCAGGATTATGTACGTAACGAGCTGGTTTTTCTTCTACTCATATCTCAATAAAAGGTATTCTATTCATTAATCTTGTTCAAGCTTCTGATCCACTACGGCCATTTTCTAAAGAACTGCCTGTTATTTGTGTTTGTATAGTTGGCTACTCGTAAGTGTACCTTGCAATTGTTTCTGTTCAATTGCCCTGCATTTCTTTCAAGTAATTTCTTCTTTTTAAGAACAGGTGGAAATCTAGCCCCAGCACACCCACAATATTTCCAAGCTTCCTGTCATCTACAGATTTGAAAAGTGTACCTTCTTGTTCTATGAATTATGGTATTAATCAAAGCACAAAGCAGAATCAGAATGAGAACAGAGCCCAAGTAATACATTCTCCTCACTCACTTGTAGGGCAGCATGTCTAATATTGATGTACGCATGGAGCAGATGAGACAACCTGCTTCCAGAAGAAGCCTGCACTCAACTTGAGTTAGCACTCTCTCACTACTGATGGGCAACTTCTTTATAGGTCTCTTTTACATGTCCACAATTGACACTAACACCTGGTTACCTACTCCTGTCGCATTCTACATGCTTCCAAAGGAATGTTACCAATATATCATTCTCATATATGACGTCCTACTCCTTAAAGACCTCTGGTCCACAATCCCTGCAAATAGATTAAAGCCCATTAATTTAGTACAAGATAACCAGAGACAGAGTTCAAGTTAAGAATTTGCCAACACGGATGCAAGCAAAGAGCAATTAGCTAAATCTTCATGATTTTCCTCAAGTGTTGTCCCTGAAATCACTTTAAAAATCATCCTACATCACCATTCAGATTAATAACTGCTCCCTCCATTGGAAGCGGCAGTAAATTCAGCCTCCACAGTATTTAAGCACTATCTAATATGTCCATGACCAACTTTACAACTCAAAAAATGTGGTCAAAAGGGAGGAGAAAGAGAAAAGGCGGCTGAGTTTGAAAGTGTGCTGAAACCCTTACATTTCTCAGGTTTTACTGTCTCTTTTTTTGACCAATATCGGATTGTGAAAATGTAAAAAAACTGTACTAGAGGAAAGCTGGGTTACTGTTGTCTTAAATTGAGATTGGAACAGCTATATATACTTAACATAGAACAGTACCAAGGTCACTCCTATATTTAGGGTTACAGACCCAGATTGCCATGATGCCTTAATGATTTTCCAGAGATCACTTGTATGTTGAAAAAAATATAAAATCCCTCTAATTCTTTCAGTTACAGAAGTCCCTCCTTCCTTACCATACACAATTCCTTCACTGCTGAGCTAAGCAAAATTAGTGAAAATACAGTACTGACTCCAGTAATGTCGTATACTACTTTGTGTCTGACATGAAAAAGTGTACTCTGTACATGAAGCTGGACCACCTGACTCCAGAGAATATAGTAAATTATTTTGAAGAAAAAATAAAGTCAAAAGTAGAAAGAAAAAATGTGTCACTCTTGCTTCATAGGAATTAAGACTAGACAGATGAAAGCTGAAACACTCAGGCTTTTTGTTTTGGTTTGGTTTGGTTGGTTGGTTTTATTGGCTTTTTTTGCTTGTTTTTGTTGTTGTTTTGGTTTTGGGTTTTGTTTATTTGTTTTGTTTGGTTTTTGTTTTGTTTTTTATTTTGGATACTGGGGACAAAGGGTAGAAAGCAAAAGAAAATGGAAAATCAATCAGTTGCACTCCTTTCTCTTTCTCTAGTAACCCAGCTTTCTCTATAATCAACTGCATTTTCACAGCTAAAACTGACAGAGTTTGATTAACTCATCTCTTTGCTGAACAGGCCATATTAAGTATGACACTGGCCTATCCAAACATCTTCCTCAAAATTAAGATAAAAGCCTGACTTTGCAGGAGTTTATACCCACAATTTTACTCATTGTGATATTCAATTTATATCGCATCTTTGAACAAATAAAGTTTGGGGGAAAAGCCCTCATTTTTTCTATTAGTAAGTAGTGTAGAAAACTGGAGAAAGAAAATCAATTGTTACAGAAATTAATGATGTAAGATTGACTACATTACTGTTTTAATCTCCACAGTTAGTCATACTGGTCATAAAATATGAGCAACGAACTCATAATTCTTTTGAAAACTCCTTGAGTCCTGGCCCTGAAAAGACTTTCAATTGCAGTCACAAGTTTGTTTCTGTCTCTTTAATACTATGCAGAGACCAAATGATGCAGATGCCCAAAGAGTCACTTCTTTATGCCCCTGTGGAGAACCACACTCAGGTAAATTCCCTTTTAATCTGTGGGAGTGGATCCTTGAATACCTCAGAAGACAATGCCAGCACTACATTTTGAGTTCAGAATATCCACATTTCCTTTCACTTATTTTCTTAAACGATTTCTTAAAAATTCATAGCTATGCTCAAACTTATAAGAATTAAGTATAAATATTGATACAGAAAAGAATTTCAAAGATTCGTGCACAGCATAATACACATCTTCAAATCTGCACTTCCATATCATGCAACACTACAAATGTGAAAGCTTCATGAGTTGCTTGTGCGTGGCAATATTGTGAGTATCATTAGAAAACAAAGATACATATCAACAGCAGGTCTGAAAAGAAGATGCCATATAAAAAGTACATTGATCAATATAATAATGTTTGCAATATTTATTCATAAAAGTAATGTTTAAAGACAACTTTTTTTCTTTGGGACACAATGATTTCTTTGATGCTTTCCGTGATGTTGATTGCTGTTAAAATAAGCTATATTTTTCCTCAAATTCAGACTTATTTTTAATACTCCATTGGTATTTTCATCAGCACAGTCTAGTGGCACTTGCACTCAATTCAATAGGGAATTTAAGCAGAAAGGAATGAGACAACTTTTCTTGAGCTCTCAGTGTTCACGGAGATGACAAACCAGTACATATTAATCTTGGCATCTACTTGGTATTGCAAAGAAGTATGAAACTATTCTATTCTTCTCAGCTCACAATTTGGATCAATACTTCAAATGTTACACCTCTAGGGGAAAAAAGAACTATCATGAAAGGCTAAAAAGTCTGCAAGATTTTATGAATGGCTTGGATATTCTGCAACAAAATCAATGCTTCAAAGCTATGCTTTCAGACATAAAAATTACATCTGCCTTCTACTTCTTTACACAGGAACAAGTGAGAGACATAGACAATAAAAATGAGAAAATATTTTAAAACTTTTCCTTTAGCATTTCATGGCATGCAGTGTAAGTGTCCAAAATTTAAAAGGTAAAATAAAAAAAATATTCTCAAAGAGTTCAACAGAAATCCAGGCTGAGATCAAAGACTAGCAGTTTTATATTGTGGGTCATGAGAAATCTTGAGCCTTAAATAAACTGTTCCTAATCTTTAGTAAGATGTACCAAAAGCCAGGGATACTAAAGAGATGCTATAAAAACCATCACTAGCTATATTGCAAAATGAATCACCTGGGTATCATTCACCATAAAATGAAACAGACAAGTTCGGATAAGAAAAGTTGAATTACTTTTTGAAGAGGTTTGGACTTCTGTATGTGCATTAAGGGAAAGGTAAGTTATGCTTTGAGCTGCTTTAAAAAAAAAAATAATAACAAAAAAAGCTTTTTAGGAAAAATAGGCTTTTAGTAAGGGCTGAAATTTTGGTGGAAGCTCTAAACAGCTCAAAAGGGCATCCTCATAGACCTCTGAAGTCACTGTGAAATTAATGAGGTTGACTCGACAAACCAAGAAGACAAATTCCCTTCCACACTGAAGAACATTTTCACTGAAAATTGTAGGTCTGATGTGTTTGGGATTTTTTTTAACATTCAGAGGATTTAAAAATATATTTTGGAAGATGTCTGTACTGTTAAGAAGCTCCTTGATGTAAAACACTGAAGTAGGATTATTTTATTCTGTCCATATACATATGATTGCTCTGCATCACCATGTTCTTTTATTATTTTTGCTAACTAAATTTTTCTGTTCCGCTTCAACCTTTCTTTAGATGCCATCTCCATCTGAAAGTGTTTAGCTTGATTAAACATGTACGCTATATGAGACAGTAGATAAATAAAGAATGGTCTCTGATTATGTACCAAATCAGAGCTGTCTAGCAGACTCCAACGATGTAAGTTCTTTGTGACAGGGACTATCTTTACCTGTCAATTTACAGAGATAGGTATATCACATAACTAGCTACAGTGCCAGCACAAATAAATAAATAAACACATAAATAAATAAGTAAACTCAACTGAACCACTAAAAAGCAGACAGAAAACTTGTGCTAGAAAATGGGAGCAAAGTAATCCTGTGCCTTACTCCTGAATTAACTTCTAAAGGTGGCAAAATTACCTTCAGTGTCACATTTGGTCCAATGTGCCATCCTCTGTTCTCTTCAAACAAGATTGCAGAAGGCACTTCTTTCAAAACCTCAACCAGCCTTTATGTTTTCAATTATAAACATGTCTTGCTTTGTGTACAGATCCCTTAAAATGACTGCAAATGGTATTCTCATCTAAAATAAAATGGAATGCTGGAATACAGTTTCTCCTTTTAACCTCATGAAGTTCGACAAGGACAAATGCAAGGTATCAATCCAGGCTGGGGGATGAAGGGATTGAGAGCAGCCCTGTGGAGAAGGACTTGGGGGTACTGGCAGGTGAAAAACTGGACATGAGCCAGAAATGTGCAGAAGGTAAATCATATCCTGGGCTGCATCAAAAGGAGTGTGGCCAGCAGATCGAGAGAGGTGATGCTGCTCCTCGATTCTGCTCTGGTGAAACCCCACCTGAAGTCCTGCATCCAGCTCTGGAGCCGTCAGTACAGGAAAGACATGGACCTGCAGGAGAGGGGCCAGAGGAGGCCACAAATGATCAGAGGGCTGGAACAGCTCTGCTGTGAGGACAGGCCGAAAGAGTTGGGGTTGTTCAGCCCGAAGAAGGCTTTGAGGAGACCTTATTGCAGCCTTTCAAATATGTAAACAGCACTTACAAGAAAGACAGGAACAGACTTTTTACCAGACCCTGTAGTGACTGGACAAGGGTTAATGGCTTTTAACTGAAAGAGGGTAAATTTATATTAGATATAAGGATTAAATTCTTCACTGTGAGAATGTTGGGGCACTACAACAGGCTGCTTACAGAAGTTCTGGATGCCTCATTCCTGGCAGTGTTCAAGGCCAGTCTGAATGGGGCTTTGAGCAACCTGGTCTAGGGAAAGATGTCCCTGTCCATGGCAAGGGCATTGGACTAGATGATCATTGAAGGTCCCTTCAAACCAAACAATTCCATGATTCTGTGACTCAATTTCTACTATTCACTTTAATGTGTTTGAAGCATTCTTATTTCCCTAAGTATTCATTTGGAAATAAAAAGTACAAAACAGTAAAGGACAATTAAAATTTAATCTTATGTCTCATAGGTTTCCCACTGTACAGATTATTCCTTATGTTCCTATATATATTCCTATATTCCTTACAGATTATTCTGGGTTCTTTTATTCAACAAGGCCAAATACAATTTTTCCCAGTTTTCTAGTTACCAGATTTATTAGTTAAATTAGATCATATTTCTGTAACATTCCAAAACTACTCACAAAGATTCAATTATTCACAACACACAAAAATACTGTTGCTAAAATGTACCTTAATCTTTGAATTACAAATAAAGCTCAGCTTTGAAAGTTTTTTGGTTTTTTTTTTAAACTATTTGGGTTTACTTTTAACATTAAGCCACCATAGCTCCTGTGAATTTGTTCATTTCACCATTGGAGGTGTAAAAAGAGTCCAAGCTTACCAGTCTAATCTTCAAGTAATTTATATCACTCTTCCATTATCACTTATAATTTTAACCCAGGTATTCCTCAATGCAAGATTTTAATCAAGAGATGCTGTATCCAGTGCTGATTTAGAACACATGCTTTCAGTCCTCCATGACCTCCCCCATCAACCATCACCACAGTAATAAACTAAATTATGTATTTAGATTTGATTTGTGTCTCTTCAATTCCATCAATTCTCAGAAACCTTCTGAAGATGACAATGAGTAAGAGAGATAACACATCACTAAATCCATAACAAATATCTCTACAAAAACACATGAAGAATCTGGCAAAAAAGCACATGTAGTCAGTAAAAATCCAAAGAAAGAAGACACAGTTTAATGCAGTTTCAGTATATCAGGTTTTAACCAAATGGATCACTCGTAGTGAGTTGTGAGAAAAGAAGAGAATCAGAGGGGTAAAAAAACAACATCGGATTGCATTTCTTCATTTTTTTCCTTGACAAATTGGTCCATTTGTAAATGTTTCATATTTTCAATTATGCTTTTATATAAATTACAAGAAGCAAATCTGAACTTCTAGCAGATGCATAATAGCTCAAGGCAGTAAATCATTATAAGAAGCTCTTAAGTGTAATTGTAACATTTTCCAACATTATCCATCTCTCAATCTTTTATTCCAATTGTTTCGTTCATACACTGTGACCCTGCTGTAACACTAGAAGGTCCATCTGGCTCCTTAGCAGATATGCTTATTTTAACTCTTGTCCAAATGGGCATCAGAAGTATTTCAAAACAAATGCAAACTATACAACAGCTCTATAATTTTACAAAATAAATTAGTGTAATACATTATTTTAAGGGTTTTTTTGTATTCTAAATTGAGGGGTTTTTGGTGGCAGTTTGCTTTAATAAGATTTAAAAAAAAAAAGTAGATAGACAAGTCTGTCCCAAACTGAAGAGAAAGGATTTCAGAAAGGGTATGGAAAGCAATATTTTTAGGTTCTACTGCAATAATAATTTCTCATTTTCATGCAAGCAAAAAAATAATGGTTTCCCTTTTAATTGCTGCATTCACACAGCTCTACCATTATGATAAGAAACAATTAAAAACTAATTGTTTAATGCAATGCTTAAATCTAAAAGGACCTAGTTTCTTGGTATTATCACAATTTCCTCATAGAGTTGAACCTTATTCCATTCAGGAAGGAATCTCAGATACCTTGAAATGCCATCTCAAGAATGTAAAATAACATAAATAAATTTGCATTGTTTATTTCAGTTACTGTCTTACCAAAGTATATAGCCAACGTCTAGCTAAAAACATAGTAAGTGGCAGCAAGGTACAAAACATAATCTTAAGGTTCAGTTTATCTGGCACTTATCTCAGTGCCTTCTTTTTTAAAAAATTGATTCAATGTCACAGTGTAGAAAACACCATTTTAAACAGCCCAATATTAAAGTGCAATTTTACCAGTTTAATATCTCTGTAAATTGTTTTTGTAAACACACACTGTAATGACATATTATGCCATGGACCCATCTTGAAATACAGCTCCACAATACTAGTCCTCACCATGACAGGTTAATTATGAAAGCATTCTAAGAGGTTTAAGAATTAACCAGTTGTCCTTGGAGGACTGGCAAGAGAAAATAAGTTTTCTATGCATTAAAATACAACAACTAAAAACCAGCGTTTCGGTTTCATTTTAATGAGTGACAACAGGCATTCCACAGAATAAACTAGAAATTTGTATTTTTCTTTTTTTTTTTTTTTTTACATTTTTTTTCATTTCATTATACAGCTGTCAGTCTTAAGGAGCTTTAGACAAAAATATGAAATAAAGCAAACGTCCTTCATTAAGCTTGCAGTTTTCTTCATCTGAAGCAAGAGGTAAAATGTAGCTTGTTCTGTGATAACATCTTATTTCTGCAGGTATATTGGGAACCCTAAATGAAACAGCAAATTGATTTAGCATTGCTTTCCAGTGAATCTTTCCCTGATAACACTTAAGTATGAAGTCTTCCTACACTCATTTGCATCCTTGCTTAAGTAATTTATCTACAGAAATTTGACATCTAATTGAGAACTATCCTAATTCTTCAGCTGGTTGGCAAGTTATCAATAACATTTGTTAAAGAGAAAATACAACAGGTCCTGGGTTATAAAAGCATATAAACTAAATAGTTATTTTACTAGAACTAGTTGTCATTTCACCAGTCACCAGTTACACCATTCAAGGCCTTGGGGTGAGTATAAATCCTCAAAGTAATTTCACACATCCTTTATTTTACTTGCATGATTATCCAAGTCAGTTTAGCCACATGAAAAGAGTTTAAAATGTATGATTTCTATCATGCACCAAGCACACAGCAGAACTACAAAGTTTTATTGAATTTACAGATTTCATTATGTCCTCTATAATTAACACAGTATCATTGACTTCCACAGGCTTATTATTGTCCATAGCTACTTTTCATCTAAAAGGATGCTAAATC
Organism: Streptopelia decaocto; assembly: GCF_964273445.1. Taxonomy (NCBI): domain Eukaryota; kingdom Metazoa; phylum Chordata; class Aves; order Columbiformes; family Columbidae; genus Streptopelia; species Streptopelia decaocto. The sequence goes on from NC_138657.1 coordinate 14,031,019, forward strand.
ATTTAGTCTTAAATAGTTATTTTATATATTTATGAGTTTCTGTGTAGGATGACCTTTGCTGTTCATAGATGAATCATGACTCTCAGTTGAAGGTGTGCAAAGCCCAGCTGTTTAACTTAGAAAAAGCATAACAGCCTCTATAAGAGGAAGGATTATTTCAGTCACACACCATTCTTGCTTCCTTACTATAAAGGCTTTTTAGCTATTAAGCACTAAGATTAGGTGTCATTGCAGGATAAAGAGATGTCAAAGAGAAGTAATGCTGATGTGACTGTCAGTCACAAAAAGCTTCTGTTGGCACCAGCGCTACCAAATTCAACATGCTATAGCTTAAAACAAAACAACTAACTAAACATGACATTGAAAGAATTTACAAAAAGAAATATGCTCAGGTAATCAAAAATGAGCGAGCTAGTTAAAAAATAATTAATTAATTCTTTGGAGGCAGAAGCACTGAACTGCAAGAAAGCAGTTATGTACATGTAACCAAAACATGATACCTGGTAGACCCAATCTTGTTAAGTTTATCTTCCGAATGAAATGGTTCTATAGAAAAAATAATCTCCTGAGATCACCAAAGTTGTGGCCATTAATAAGCTTCCTCTGATTTCAGCATCATCAGGTTTGAATTGTACACATTGTTTATACTACTTCAACAAGTACTGCACTGAATCTGTGCAGCAAAGCAATCCACACCTGTATTTCAGGGGACTACACTTCAGCCTTGGTTTTATCGGCTCAAAACTCTGATTGTCCTGAAGTGAATGTAACTCATTTCAGTCTTGATGAGGTCATCTGTTCTGAGACTGCTGTGCACAGCTGGGCCGAAGCAAAGAACAGCAACTGGAGACAGCCATAAGATTTTTTCCCAAAAAGAAAAAATCATACTCCTAATCCAAACAATGTCATTAGGAAAGACACACCTTTTGATGGCAGAAGGAAAACTAATTAGTGATTCTAATCCAAAGGAAAACTCTGATATAAATAAAGTACATTTAAATTATTTCAGGGTCAGACATTATGCAATAATGAAGACACACTATCTACAGAAACTAGTATTCAACACATTTATGAACTGTCAAATCATTTTTAAAAGACTGGCAGTAAACACATTCCTGAAAAATACAATGCTCTGCTCTTCAAGAAAAGCTATTACATAGGCCAAATTTATCCAGAGCTTACAAAAAAAATGGAAGCATGGTATTAACTACCTATTACAGTTTCTCCCAAATGGGGAACTTGTTTATAGATCCAATTACTCAAGAAGAGGAAAAAGCCTGCCAAAAAAATATATATAGTCTCTGTGCATCATCTGCATCAGTGAGGGTGCTCCATTTGCACAGAATCAATGGCAGGTAAAAATATGACATTCATGAAATTTGGACTCCCTTTCTAGTTCTTTTTGAATGATTTGCAGAAGAAACATTATTCACTGTTCTAAGAAAAGACAGGCACTGTGTTTCCATATAAAGTACAGACAGGCAATGTGTGTTTATATGGCTTCTGTCATGCAGCATAGAGATGGAATGAATTAGTTTCCCATAAATGCATTATTGTCAAAGTATAAATGAGATAGATACAGTACCATTTATAACAGGCATACTGACATCCTGTTTACCGAGACCATTTTGAACAAGAATTCCATATTAGGTATGTTAAAAAATGATTAATCTGAGGCAGGTTAGATCAATATGCACTTAATTATGAAATGGCATTCCTCAATTTTACTTAATTATATTTCTGTATTCTACTATTTTATAAAAACATATTTTTTTATTCTGTTGGAAATTGAAAATAACAAAAAGATATCAACCTTCTTTAAATTGATGACAAGTCTGCACTGTGTAAGGAGCCATATGGACCTGACAGCAAGAAAAGAATATTCTTACTTTAAATTTTATTTTGATTAAGTATATACCTGTATGCCTGAGCAGCACTTGGCATTTTTGATCTTGATCCTGCTGAGAGGCCCAAGGATTACTGATAATAGAAAGTTATATTACACTGATAGTTTTCAAGCCCTTTGCATTATATTCACTTCAAACTTTATCAACGTTGCTTCCATTATCTGTAATTTTAATCTAACGGAAACAGAGAAAATCACAAAAATTGGTAACAACAAAAGAGAACATGATACAATAATAAATCAAACTAAGAAAGTATTGTATCATCAAGGTAAAATGATGACATATATTTTAATTATGAAGAAACTAAGGAAAGTATACTAATATTCTTGATCTCCAAGCTGCCAAGCACTTGCAATTAGGAGCAGCAGATGACTATTAAGTCTGAAAACTGGCACAGAAGGGCCTTAACTAAGGCTAACGGTGTGCTAGAACCAAATCTCACTTGCTGTATTTCAGGGTTCCAGGTAAAATTACTATATAAGTCTACCTTACATATCAAAACTAAAATTTTCATTTTGTACAAAGTATGCAATAGAAGAAGTACTTTCTCATTGCAGAAAATGGAAACAAGGATAAATAATCATAGCAAGACCACCAGAAAACATGTATTTTACTTTGTTCCTATTTACCTCTAATTTCTGAGTCAGCTCAAAATATGATGATGCTGACTAATTACGTGAAAAACACCAGGTGATTGTATAAATTGAAGTAGTTTTAAGTTAGTTTTCAGTCAAAACTACAAAAACAATCTTTTAACACTGAGCGATGCTTCTATCATCCCTAGATCTCATATTTCCCCAGGATAAAATTAAAATATAAAAATCATACCAAGTTCTTCTTAAAAGTTACACTGTCAATCACTAAAATGTATTACTTTGGTTGGTTACATACGTCATCCTTTTGACATGTAAGATGGTCATTTATCTGATTATAGTTTCGATTAATGAAATTACACTAAAAGTTTTGTTGCAGAAACCTTTTAATGGGATGTCATTCCAATAGCAGAGTGAAAAGTTAGCAGTTTTATGTTGTGTGTCTAAAATTACCAGTGAGAAACTGAGTATTTCTGTCTACATCAAGGAGAAATTGCACAGTAGGGTTTGGCATTGTTTCCATAATACTCTTTGAAGTTCTGCTATTGCATGCAAATTTTACTGAAAAACATTTCAAAATACTATTCATTTATACAGAGAACAACATGAGAGCAATCAGGAAAAGTATTACTTTTGCTGTGGAAAAGAAAAACATTAAAGAAAAATAATTGCTGAGCGCAGAATATTAGCCATGCTTTTACCAAGTCTCAGACTAACAGGAACAAACTATTCTAGCTTGGTGCTAACACATTTTTCCTGAACAGTGGAACTCCACACATAGGAAACTAACAACAGAACAATGCAAGTACTCATCATGAGGTGAAGACCCTACTTTGCTTCATTGTATTTGTTTATCATGGTAAATTTCAGCTTATTAAAAACAAAACAAGCATCTCTTGCCAGTCCATGTTCAAACACTCTATATGAGGCAGAAGAATCCTCATAATAATGCAAAACACACTTTGTAATTTCTGCACCGAAGCTGCATATTCTAGAGAAAGTTTAAACCACATGATGCAATCAGCATATGCAGATGTCCATCAGCTTTCTTCACCATTCAAGTTTAATGACTCAGGTATTTGAAAATACACCTATGGTTAACCAAACTTTCAAACTTTCCTTATGGGTGAGTAGCTTACTTATTGGTTTCTGCTGAATTTCTGTGTAAAAACTGAAAAGTGGAAAACATACAGAATATGTATGCTGAATCTGGACGTTTTCTTATCATAAAAACACTTAAGATGATTATCACATATCTGAATGAAAACTGTGCAGGTTTACAGACTGTGGACTGTTGTGGCACATCTCAAACACCAATAATGTTGTCACAATCCTACAGTTCATAAGTCATCTCATTTGGACACTGACTAGTCCACTTGCATAGCTTGTTTCCAAAGAGCTTACAAATTATGCAATAAATATTCTGAATTTCTCTCCCTCTTTTGTGTAGGGAAAGGGAAAAGCAGAATTCACACCACCATATACACACTTGATTTATTGATGTCTTTGGTGTGATGAAGGTTTGTACAAAAATATCCACACACAAAATTGAGAAGTATGCTTCACTTCAGCCATTGCAGGCTGAACAATATATTATGCTGTGCTAAGAAATTTTTCTTTATACTGAACACATCAGTCGTTTGATTTTTTTACGATCAATCCTTGTGTACACATTCTAGGCTTGTAAATTTCTGCCTAGGTGTACATTCCAGTTTTCAAATACACATTTTGTATTCATTTAGATCAAGTCTGCACACTCAGAATCTGACTGGGCCTACGTATGTTTTATGGGAACACATCTGACATAGGAGGCACAGAAATTAATTTACAAAACCAAAGTGCTGGAGTTTTCACCTTTTTGTATTCCCCAACGGTGTCCACCTTTTTGAAAGGTAAAAAAGAGGTAATTTCTGATAAAATAATTTGTTCTTATTAGGAAACAAAAGCTACTTATTGTCCTTCTACATTTTGCAACAAGTTGGGTTTGTTTGTTTTTCCCATTATCTTCTACAACTACTGAAGGTGTGAGGTGTGCGATCTAAAAGTCACAGAATCACAAAATCACAGAATAGTTGGGGTTGGAAGGGACCTCTGGAGATCATCTAGTCCAACCCATCTGCTAGAGCAGGTTCACCTGGATCAGATCACACAGGAATGTGTCCAGGTGGGCCTTCAATATGCCCAGAGAAGGAGACTCCACAACCTCTCTGGGCAGCCTGTTCCAGTGCTCTGGCACCCTCAAAGTAAAGAAGCTTTTCTTCATATTCAGATGGAACCCCCAATGCTTCAGCATGTGCCTGTTGACCCTCATCCTATTGCTGGGCAACACTGAAAGGAGTCTAGTCCATCCTCCTGACACCCACACTTGAGATATTTATAAACATTGATGAGATCCCCTTGCAGCCTTCTCTTCTCCAGGTTGCACAGACCCAGCTCTCTCAGTCTCTCCTCAAAAGAAAGGCGCTCTAGGCCCCTGATCATCTTCATATCCTGCCACTGGACTTTCTGCAGTAATTCCTTATCCTTCTTGAACTGGTGAGCCCAGAACTGGGCACAGTACTCCAGTTGTGGCCTGACCAGGGCAGAGTAGAAGGGGAGGAGAACCTCCCTCAACCCACTGATCACATTTTTCTTAATGCACCCCAGGTACCATTGGCGTTCTTGGCCACAAGGGCACATTGTTGACTCGTGGTCAACCTGTTGTTGACCAGAGCTCCCAAGTCCTTCTCTGCAGTCCTGCTTTCCAGCAGGTCTACCCCTAACCTGGGGTTGTTCCTCCCCAGGTGCAGGACCCTACACTTGCCCTTGTTGAACTTCATCAGATTCTTCTCTGCCCAGTCCTCCAGCCTGTCCAGGTCTCACTGAATGGCAGCACAGCCTTTTGGTGTGTCAGCCCTTCCTCCTAGTTTGCTATCATCAGCAAACTTGCTGAGGGTGCACTCAGTCTCTTCATCCAGGTCACTGACGAACAGGCTGAACAAGACTGGGCCTAATACTGACCCCTGGGGAACCCCACTAACTACAGGCCTCCAACCAGACTTTGCACCTTATATCACAACCCTCTGAGCTCTGCCATCCAGCCAGTTCATGATCCAGCCCACCATACATTCACCCAGCCAGTATTTCCTGAGCTAGTTTACTTTTAGTCCAGAGTACAGACAAAATTTCAGAACATTTTTCTTTGAATTATGATAGCTCTTTGGCTAGAAACAGCAGTTTTTCCTTACCTATCACGGTATCTACAGAAGAAAGAATGGAGAGAAAAATGAACACAAATACTCATAAATGAAACACTAGTGCACAGTTTGATGCACTAGTAAAGTACTGACTTTCCTTTATGCTAGATAATTTGAAAGCTGTTCAGTTCTGTTTCCCTCAAGTAAACCATTCATTAGAACAAATAGATTTAAATACATCTCCTTAAACATATGAGGTTATATGCTTTAGAAATCACAGATTACCTGTGATCATGTCCCAGTGAATGGCTTTTAACATTTCATTTTGAGCCATAATTTAATTTTTAATTATTGCCTTTTATCTTGGTCTCTTTCTTCCAGAGCTACCTACTACATATGCTTGAACATATCAATGATTCTTTTTCTTAATATTATTAGAGAAAACACTTTGAAATTAAGAGACCTGCTGGACTGAGTACTTGATGAAAGTCTTGGCATGTACTTAACCAGCGGGCTACTCATTACTGGGCACTCATGAAAGAGGACAACCTTAAGTACCCCATTACCACAGGGATAAATGCTCCGCTGTGCACTGCAGCAATTCTAAGGCTACACCATGTACCATTTTAGCCATGCTAATAAATGTTGACAAATGACTTCTCAATTTTTCTGTTGGTAGCACTGCTTTCAGGAAAGCAGGGTGCTTGGTGTTTCAGTCAGCATAAGGCAGTGAACTAACACCTCTGAGTTCTGCCAAGTAATGATCCAAATACAGGGACAATGACTGTTGAAACCTCTGCTTTTTCTTATTATGTGCCATTTTTTACCTTCTCTCAGTGCCCTCCCGAGCATGGCACCGAGAGACAGAAAGACTAGAAAGAAAACAGTAACAGCATGAAAAGCAACACAAGATGTGGACACTGCTTATTCATCTGATAAGATAGGAAAAAGTAATTTAAGAAACAACTAGTTAGAAACTAAGAAAAGCACTGCGAAGTTCTTACTTGATTATCTAAAAACCACCTCAGTAGAATCCAGAATTCTCCCTAGTAAATAGTTTATCTGCAAAGACATTGAATATAAAGAAGAGATTGAAGGAGTGTAAAGGAGCATTGGTACTGCAAGGTATCACTTGCACAAAAATCTAGAATGACTAATAGAGCACTTAGTCAGAATATACAGAAACTATTCTAAGAGTTTAATATGCATAGACATTGTAAACCTTCAACCTCCAATATGAAAGTTTTCTACTACCTAATATCTGCTCTACTGATATAAAAAGATAACCCAAAAATTAGCAAGTTTCATTCTTGTCTTTGCAGAACTTCTGGCTCAATTCTTCCCTTCTGTGTTCATCTTCCTTTTGACATCTTCCTGGCCATGCCAAAGCAATTTTCAGTAGACCTACACCTGCTGTACCTAATTTTGTGAGACACAGAGTTGCTACTCTTCTGTTGAGAGCTCTAACAGCATTAACAGACATGGTTATTCACAGATCTTGGAACAAAAATGCAATTATCCTTCTACTAAACTTCCTATAATTTTTCAAGCTGCTGTAGAAATTTAGACTATTCCTCTAAGTAGGCCAAGTATAGATACTTGTCTTTTCAAGTGCATGATCCATAAAATGTTTCTACATATGTTGATTCATTCTTTAAGATTAGATACAAGATTTTTATAATCTATTTGTTACTCAGGCTGGAATGTGTCTTTTTGTTTCATTAAATAACATGAATATTCCAATGCTCAGAATATGTAGCATAGAGATTAATTTTAGAAATAAATATTTTGGTTTGTTTTGTTGTGAGGTCCTGTAGATAATGTGAAATAAAATCTTTCCTCCAAAAGGTTAATTTTAGTCTTGTGATTTACTTTGTCCTTGGAGGGGGGAGCAAAGAGTGAACTGCTTGTTCACCTCATTTATTTTAGCAATGCCCCCATGTCCTTTAGACAAACTCAGCTGCACGGTCTAAAGTAGATGAGCTCAGTGAGCCAGAGTTAATGCTGACCAAATGACACAGAAGCCTATTAATCAGTTCACAGAAAATAGCTAAAGTTCAGAGACAGCAGTGTTCCAAAACACAAGGAAACCCTTTTCATGAAGGAAAGATATTAGACACTAACCACTGTTCTGACTGAAAATTATAGACTGAAAAAGCAAAAGGAGACAAAATTAACAACAAAATAGGGAATGATCAGATATCCTTTGTCAAGAAGGTGTACTGATTTTGGCTGGGATTGACTTACTCCATAGCAGCTCATATGACAGTATGTTTAGGATTTGTGACCAAAACAATGTTGATAACACACCCATGATTTAGCTCTTGCTGAACAGTGTTTGCACAACGTCAAAGTTCTTTGTTTCTCACTCTGTCCTGCAAGCAAATAGGCTTAGGGTGCACAAGAAGCTGGGAGGGCACACAGACAAGACAGCTGAGGCCAACTGACCAAAGGGGTTTTCCATACCATATGACATCATGCTCAACAATAAAAGCTGGGGAAAGGAGGAAGGGGGAATGTTTTGACTCACGGCATTTGTCTTTTCAAGCAACCATCCTATGTGGTAGAGCCCCACCGTTCCTGGAGATGACTGAACACCTGCCTGCCAATGGGGAGCAGTGAATGAATTCCTCATTTTGCTTTGCTCGCATGCAAAGCTTTTATTTACCTATTAAACTGCCTTTATCTCAATCCACAAGTTTTCACACTTCTACCCTCTTCCGTCTCTCCCACATCCTACTGTGGGGCGAGTGAGCGAGCCGTTGTGTGGGGCTTACTGCTTACTGGGGTTAACCCACAAGAATAGAAAATATTTCTAACAGATAAAACTATGGAAACCCATGATAAAAAGATGTAACTAGAAAGAAATGCCACAATTCATTCAGAGAGCAAGCCTTTTATGTTCAAAATAAAAAACATTTAATTGTCAGCAAAAAGGGAGTTTATTCTGTCATAAGTAAAAGATTACTACAGACCAGAGGTGGATCACGGTTCACTTAGTGACCAAAAGGAAATAAACGTTTTTAAAAGATAAAAAATTAGGTAAATAATCCTGATGGAACACGACTATATATAAAATGGAGTGATATTACTGACAGAGAAGATATATAATCAACCCCCTACTGTATTTTCTAGTCTGCTACCCTTAGAGAACAGTGAGAGCACTGTAAGGATGGCTGGAGAGACTGAAGCATACAGGGGAACTTCATCAGCAGACATCAAGTAACTATTACTTTTTTATAAGGAAAACCAGGAACAAAGGGCAAGCAGAGGGTTAAACAGCCACAGACAACTTCCAGCGTAAGCCATTTCATTATAGAAACAACCATTCATACCTTCAGCAACAAGTACTTACACATTACAAGAATGAAACTGAGGACAAAATGATGGATGCACTAATCTGGGAGAAATTAATGCTTCTGAATCATAGATCTATGGAGAGGAGTCAGTTTGAACTGGCTGTACATAAAGGCTAGTAATCCACATTCAGAATGTAAGTAAAATCTACCTAGATTTTGAAATCATGTACAAAATGAATCAATGGCAACATACAAAACTAAGATCTGAAATTGTCTTACAACAACTGCTTAAGAACAGGTAATGCAGCAGACCTTCTCTGCATGAAAGCACTGTGATTCAGAAATGGCAATGAAAGAAAAGATGGATAAAATAATTCATCTACTGTATTTACAGTCAGATGAGAAAATTCCTGGAACTGTATCCACTAACATCTGCAGCAACAAGCTACAACTCTACTTCAAACAATGAATATGTAACACTTCAAAATGTCACCTACCATATTGCTTTCACAGAAGTCAGGCAGAGGAATAAGTTGTTTAATATGTTTCTGCAAAGCCTCTGTCTGGACATAAAATGAATAATTCTAACAGTGGGCAAGTGCAAGAAAGGAGTTGATGGCCTACTATCAGTCCTGATTTTATACTAATGCCAGGAAGAAGGAGGATGACCAACTTCAGAATTTTGTGCTCTTGCTGCCTCTAAGGCAACTACTTCTACTTGAAAATCCAAAACATTCTATTTCTCTGCTAACAAAATGAAAACTGTGCAAGTTAAAACAACTACTACAAAGTGGGGTCCTTAAAAAAAAATAAATAGCTAATTTAAAGATTCTTTAAAACTACATTTAATAACAAAACAACATTGAAGATAGAATATGCCACAGAAAACCACATAATGAGCAGAAATCACAGCTGCCTAGCACATGCACACATCCAAAGGTTAATCTCACTAATAATTTAAGGCAATAATAAAATAGTATAGTAGCTAACACAAAACTTTCTTTAATAACAGCCTCATGTTTATCCAACTCAATTAAATTTTGAATCAGACTTTCGAGAAATTAATGCAAAACAGAAAGGATAACTAAATGCTTTCAGAGTTTGTACCTTGATTTGCCCTGCCTTTTCACTCTATTGACTTAACTGATATAAGTAAGTTAAGTCCTTATTTCTTGTTAAATGCATACCCACACCAATAGGAATAAATACTTCTTGGCCTTCTAAATCATTTCAGGACTTATTACAGTAGCTGAAATAACATACTTAACCCATAATTCGTAACATGTTCATAAGTGTGGATTTAATATGACAGCAAAAGGAATGTCCATTTTAATATCCCTTATCTGCTGCTCAATTTGTGTGTTTTTTCCATGTATCATGAACCATGTTTTACTCATAGAAACTTCAAGAACAGTAAGTTATCTTTCATGAAGAGAATCTGCACATCTCCACTTCCACGCTCAGGAAGCATCTTTCCCAAGTGGTATTATTTCCATTGCACATTGCTAAGACCATAAAAAATCTTCCAGTACAAACTACTGTACATGAACACTAATCTTTCAGAATAACTGATCAGCAAAGTCCCATTCATGCAGTGGGCAATGATGCATGTGACAATACATTTGTGTTCCATAGTGAATCTGATGGATTTTTTTCTTTCTCTCCATTTACTATTAGATCATTTTTCCATTAATACCCCCAACATCCTATTTCAACAATCTTATTTTAATTTGGCCTACACTCTAGACATTTTTAGCATTCTTGACATCAAATATGATAGACTTGAAATAGAAAGCACAGCAATCTGGAGAAAAGTACTTTGCTATAACTATATTCCATCACAAGATACATTTGTTAGAATGCAACTCTTAAAAAAAATCCAGTTGTTTTTAGTTGGGAGGTTCATTTTGAAGACAAAAAAGAAAATATGTTCTGACAATGTCAAAATTATTCTGCTTCCAAATTACTTCTCCCTTCAAATTCTATTTATATTATTTTATATTATAATGGCACAAATGAAAACATGAAGATGAAAGACAAACCAAACACAACTAAAAATATTTTGGATCAACTGCTATTGGTTCATTTTTAGTTCTCCAGTGGAAGATAACAAGTTGAGGATATTTAGGTTTATCTGAAAGGAAAGCAAATCTCTAAATTTGAAGTCATAGAACATATAGTTTTACAGCATTATTGGATGATACAGCTGAATTCAAAAGCAATGAAGTGGGCATTATGTCTTCCTATGTCTCTCTCCTCTTTCACTCAGTACAAAGAAACTCATGTCTAGCAAGAAGTAGTAACAGATCTCTCTTTCCAAGTCTAGATGCAAATGAGTATTTAAAGCTTTGAGTTTGTTTTTATGTCCTTTTCTTACAGAAAGAAGACAAAGCATTTTTTCTAGAAGTCTTAAGAGCAAAACCCAATGCCTTCCTCTTCTACTGCATCCACCTTATCACATTTCAGAATCTGGCCTTTAATTTCATATTCCCTACATTAATTACAAGACTACCTAAGTGACTTTAGTTGCAAACAATAAATTACTGCATATTTTCCAGTGATACTGCTCATAGATAGTCTGAAACAAAGATGTGCCTGTTTATTTCAGGGGACATCACAGCACAGTGTATCTCCTCTCTTTATTATTTCCTTTGTTGATGTGTATTATAGACAAAAATGTAGCCCTAGCAAAGACGGTCATTTATTCTTAAATCTTAAGAGAAAGTCTCACATATCTGTTTTTTAAATAGTTCAAAATTATTTTCTACTTTATTTTCTAAGCTAGGCTCCTCTGCGTCTTGGCTGTGGTTTTGGTTTGGTTTGGTTTTCAAGTCATCTGGGAAAAGCATTCATGTTATGTTCATTCACCTCGGATTTGGGGTTTCCATTTAAATAATCTAGTTGAAATTTTCGGAAGACATTTAAACTGAAACCCTACATGCTTACATGTATGGTACTATGCAAAAGCAATTTAATTTCAGAATCTGTGAAAACTTAGAAGACAGAAGCTTCAACCACTTTTAGAAATAAAAGGTGACCTAATCCCTGTGAAACTGTATGCTGTCTTTGGAAACAATGTCTTCTTGCAGCCATTTATCAGTGTACTTACAGTTTATTCTCTTCCCATAATCTGAGATTCTCTCCTCTCTCAGCAAATGATGTACAGCAACCATTAACTCTCCTTCAGCCACATTTACCTTGCACAAAGTAGAATAATCATGTCATTCTCATTTGCTCCCCCTGTAAACAGTCTTGAGGCTGTAGTTTTATTATTATATACCATTTGTTCATCTTTAGTTGTGCAACGAAATATCAGTACTGTCTTGCTAACATCCGGTTGCCTCACCTGCCACAAGTCTAAGAAATACGTATGGTCAGACCTTTCACCCTGTTTTCTCCAAAGACTGTTCCTACATACCCCGTCTGTCATCTTTTCTATCTTTCCAACCCTGACATTGTCCATTAAATCTATTAGGCTTTCCAAGGTTGACTGCTCCAACACATACCATAAAAAAGATTTAAAATTATTCTAGACTATTGCTGATTATCTAGATCTAGCAAATTTGACCTGCAGTTATTGAAGATCTAGAAAGTGAATAATATTTTAAATATTTTAAAGTTACTTTATGTTTTTTTCAACTCAGCTAAGTGAAAACTCCTTGAAAAGGAAGGAAAAAAAAAAATCCACTCTAAGCTCACTTTCAAAAAACTACCTAAAAATATTCATAACAGAGTAATTCATTGGACCTATTCTCCATTATATTCCAAATACACCAACTTATTCAGACAATGCTCCTCAGAAAGTGACCTTACAAAGTCACAGTACTGAATATATTTAATGCACAGACATGTACTACACCTGACATCACCTACTGCAGTAGAATGGGCTGGTATCATCATATCAACGTGAAGAAGTGTCACTACCACAGGATAAACAGTTTACATAAGACAGAGACAGCTCAGATCTGTTTTCATACTAAAAATATAGTACTACCTTCATATCTACCAGCTCCATTCAAGATTTGCTGTATATACTGAGTGCCACAGCACAGAAGTATGGCACAGAAGGTTTGAATTCTGGGCAGTAAAAACAGACGAAAGAAGAAAAAAATATCACTGAAGCTTTACAAACCAAAAGCATGTACACCATTAGGATTCAGAACTCATATTTGCTAAGTCCCTTGCCCACTGCTTCCATGGCTCCAAGACCATTTGTACCAGTTTAGTTTTAGTCAACTCATCTTTGTAATACCAAATGACATGGCACCTTCTTTGCACCTATAGTATTGTCCACACAGCCACACAGTCAATCAGACCAAACACGTGGCCTGCCTGCAAAACAAATCAATTTAAACAAAAACTATTTTCTTTTTCATTTGGATCAACCTAATC